>NC_083412.1:32008180-32633180 GCF_020745735.1 Hemiscyllium ocellatum
CAGGAAGTTTTTTTCATTGTTCTGGATGAAAATTATGCCTCCAGCAACATCACAAAAATAGGTTGACTCTGTGTGTAAGTTAGCTTGCTGAGATGAAGGTTTGTTTTCAGACATTTTGTCGCCATACTAGGTGAGAGTCTCTGGTGAAGCGTTGGTGGTATGTCCTGCCTCTCTCTTTATAGGTCTTGGTTTCTTAAGGTGGGTGATGTCATTTCTGGTTCTTTTTTTTTCAAGGGAAAGTAGGATCTAAGTCGATGTGTTTATTGATGGAGTTCTGGTTAGTGTGGTGACGAAACATCTGAAAACTTGCAGACTTATCATCAACCTCTCAAAAATAGGTTAACTGTCATTATCTCGGTGCTAATTGTGGAACCTTGATCTGCAGAAGTATATGTTACATTTACCAAATCACAACAATGACGATACTTCATGACACTGATTCTAAAGCACTCTGGGATGTACTGAACTGATGACAGGCAGTGCATAAGTGCAGGTATTTTTTTCTCTCACAGCTTTGAATACAATAAAATTGAATAAAGATACATTACATATGATCAGTCAGCCTTTTTTGAATGGGTAAAACTAATGTTACCTGAACACCCAGATTCCAAATTCATTCACTGTTGGATTGTAACAATGTTAAAAAGCTATAATGATATTTTGCAGGCAAAAAATTGAGTCAGCACATGATTACAGCAGAATCTGTGCCATTTTTGTACTGGTACGGTTTCTTGCCAGTCAACAGGATTTAAATAGATGTAAATAATAAGGGATGGTATCGAGTGATTGATATCTTGTGTTTTGCACTGCCATTGGATTAAGTGTAATGTACATTTGATTAAATCCATGAAAAGTGACTCATTCTGCTCACTGTTATTCTGGAGGTGGAACAACACACTGACTTTAAAGTGACACCGTCTTTAGAAAAGGGAACCTGGCAAAAGCTTTTTTTTTGTTTGCAGAGACAAAACGAACCATCATTTTCAGTACGTTGACATTAAAGGTAAACAACATGATGTGTTTTGACATGGTTTATATTATTCTCTTGTCATGTGCGATCACAGGATGCTTGTGACTCAATGATTTCATGAAGAGAGCTTTGAAACAAAGCAAAGGTGGCAATTTACTTAAGTATCCAAGATTTACAGCAGTTTCAATAATGTAGTTTTATATCTGTTATACTCCGGCTTGGTGGCAGCTTTGAGCCAATGGCAGCACGGTGACTCAGTGGTTAGCACTGCGCCAGGGACCCGGGTTTGATTCCAACCTTGGGCAACTGTTCATGTGGAGTCAGCACATTCTCCCTGTGGCTTTGTGAGTTTCTCCGGGTGCTCCAGTTTCCTACCACAGTCCAAAGATGTGCAGGTTAGGTAGATTTGCCTTGCTAAATTGCCAATATGTTCAGGGGTGTGCAGTCCAGGTAGGTTAGCCATGGCAAATGCAAGGGTTATAAGAAAGGGTGGGTCTCGGTGGGATGCTCATTGGAGGGTAAGTCTGGAATCAATGGGTCAAATGGTCTGCTTCCACATTGTAGACATTCTATGATTCAAAAGTGGGTTCAAGCCCCACTTCAAACACATGGGCAAATAGTCCCAGCAGGCACTTCAGTGCAGAACCAAGTGAGTCCTGCATCAGCAGAAGTGCCACCTTTGAGTGACGTTAAGCCAAAGCTGTTGTCACAATGGAATTTAATATTTTATTGTTGTCTACATTTGAAGTGTTTTTACACAAGGTTAGATAACTTTCTTTCCCTCAGAGTGATTTGGTCCAACTTAAATGACACTAGCAAAATGTTTTCCATGAACTTAAAAATAAAGAAGTTCATGTATTATCACAAACTTGCCTTAAAGGTTGACAATGTGATGCCTCACACACAGGCCACATAAATAAGTGTTAGATGCATATAAGGAAAAAGAACATGATTACAGGGTGAAATCATTTTAGTCTCTTGCATAGCAGACCTGCAGTTCCTTAGATGTTTTAGCTGGACTGTAAGTCTTGTAAAAGCACTGTATTCTCAGTAATCTGTGAGTCTTCTTGTAATTGAATTGACTGGAGGTGGGTTCTGATGAGAAGTTGAAGTTGGAAAAATTTGGGGAGATAGTCCTTCACCCATTTTCAAGGTAAGTTGTATTTTGCCTTGGTGGCACATTATCATTTACACAACAACTTTGCAAGTTTGTTATTGCTTACTCATATTTCCTTGCTGTCTTCTTCACAATTAAGTCACAAAGGACTTGTGTGCCCGTGTCCCCATGATATTCTGGGACCAGATGTGCAGGACTACCTCAGTTCTCTAAATCAGAACCCAAATTTTCCAAAGCTAAATGCACTGAGCACAGACCTGCTCTTACCTAATATAACCTCCACAGTTCAGGGATTCCAAGATTCCATTTCAATAAAGGAAACTGGTCATTTAAATAGCCAACTGCCTTCAGAAGCTGTGAATGCATGAACCACAACTCAATCCTAGTTCCATTCCTGTGAGATGAGAGACACGAAGTTCAGGGATAGGAATTGTGATTCCCCAGTGAATTTGGGTATTTCTGCAATCCGTGCTGGCAAACATCGGGCATTTGCATTTATTGAATATGCTGATTTTTTTCCCAGTCTCTGTAGCACTCATATTGCAAATCTGCCCATATTCACTTGCAGAAAAAAGCCTAATTAATCTTTCCAACTCAAATAGTACTGTGACCACTTGAGAAAGGAGGTACATCTCCCAGATGAACATTTGAATTAGCAGGAAGTCTTCTGTCAGCATAATTTTGCGAAACATTAATACCACCACTGCTTTCAGATCTGATGCTGCAAAACTGCTTGTCCTGAGCTGGAAGTATCATAAAAATACTGTTTAAAATGTACTTACCTTATTTGGTCAGTGCTTGCAAATTGCACTGTGGATATGTGATTATAACTAGCATCCTATGAGATTATAAAAAAGAGCAGTCTCATTCTTGAGTGTATGAAATTCTACTGCAACTATAGCTATCGTATGGTCCTGTATTTTCATTAACAAGACAGGTTAGGAGTCAGTATTGGAAGTTATTAAGTATGATTTATGATTTATGAGCTTGTGATCTGACATTGTTGGATCAGTAAATGTTGAGATTTGATAGTTTTTCACAAAACAACCATTATTACTGCCTGCATGGTGTGGCTGAGTGGTCTAGGGCAACGGACTAAGGCTTCAGTTTCTATGTAGTCATGTGTTAGAATCCCACCGCTCTTGTGCTGGTGCTTTGGCACGCTGAGCCTTTGAATGGGCGAGATTTGTTTAATTATGCAAGGAATGGAGAGATATTGACCAAGGACAGGCAGAAATGATTAGTTTAATCTGGTGTCATGTTTGGCACAACATCGTGGGCCGAAGGGCCCATTCCTGTGCTATACTGTTCCATATTTTACAACTAGTTTGATATGATTTGTACATCATATGAGGTATGTTTTAGTCTCTGTAATGATGTTAAACAGGTGACAAGATTAAAAAAAGCAGCAAAAGTGGACTCTATAACTCCTCAAGCCTTTGCCATTCAATAAAATCCTGGTTGAATTTCTGTATCTGTTCCGTTTTCTCACCTACTCCCTATATCCTTTGATTCCTTTACCTAGTAATCTTGGCCTTGAATATAATCATTGACTAACGAATACTGCTGTCTGGGCAATGTTCTAACTAAGCTGCACAGCCACTTTGAAACCTGAAAGTCATTGCAATCGTACATGCGATCGACTTCAAGATGCTATGCATACACAGCTGTCTAAAACCATTTAATGTTTTGTCCACTTATGCAAATGTTGCATAATACATATATTTTAGAAAAGGGCATTATCTCATGATTACAGAATCTCAAATCTTCACAACCATCTGAGCAATCAAAGTTTTCCACAGTTTAATCATAAAGGCCAACCCCTTAGCTTGGGACTCGAACCTTAGTCCTGATTCTCCTATCAAGGGAAAATAGCTTTTTAGCACCTGGCCTGTCAGATACTTAAAAACATGTTACATTTCAGTGAAAGGACGTTTCATTTTTCTAATCAGCAAATCAACATACACTTTCTCAGTATCTCCCTCAATTTTAAATTGCAAATGTCAGGAGATGTGTAAAATGCGCTGTCATTTTGCCATCATTCATTTTACACTGTTCATAATGTGAAGATCTAACTCACTGAGTGAATATAGGTATGGATATAATCATTAGAAGTCAGGAAGAAAGTCTTTGTTTTGCCAACATAAGACAATTTAGGAAGATACCAACCAACTCACACCTCAGCATTGTTATGCATCACTAATATTTCAAACATCATGCTTGCTGTCAATATTCACTCAGGTTTAGTGACTTGATCACTGCCATATGCAGTCCCCAGTGTGTCATGTTCAGGAGTTTGCATAGCATACCTGATATCTAACTCTGGTGTAACTCACATGAACTGAAAATTCTGTGTTTTGATATAAGGCCTAATATTTATGATAATTTTTCAGTGCGGTGAGGTCTGATACGAATTGCTTTAGGAATACAAGAAACTATAAGGCATGCAAAGTGACAAATCCAATTAAAATTACTAATTTGATTACAATCAATGAATTGAAATTAAGAAAAATAATATAGCGCTGCACTAACTTGTGCATAACTTGTTCAAGCCAGATCTCTGCTTCTGACTCATAATGAGCTTGAAATAAACATATTTTCCCTCATTAGGCTGGCTTCCCTTTCAAGGCTGAAGTGGACCATGATCACAGAGTTTCTTTTCCTTTTGCCATTTATTACATCATCAGTTATATGCTCCTGGTTACAACAAAACAATAAAGATTATCCAATAAAAGATATAATTTCCAAGTACCCCATTCTTGGCTCATAGCAGTAACCTTTCCCCAGATAATAAAGAACACTTGCAGAAACTCTGAGACAATATATTGAGTAATCCCAGGACAAATAACACTTAAAACTCTTCTTTGTCTCATTTGTGGCAACGTGTGAAGAAAATGACATTACATAATGCATTTCACAATCTTAGGTTGTATCGAAGTCAATTATTTTGTAAAGCAATCATTGCTGATCATGTAAGAAATGTGAAGGCATTTGGGCAGAGCAATCCCCACAAACAGCAATGCAATTATAAAACAAAACATTTTAAATGATGTCAGCCAAGGGATAAACTTTGATCAAATCAACCTGACTTCCACTGCTGTTCTGTGAGAGGATCTTTTATAATTAAGGACAGTGCCCCAGTTTAACATCTCTTCCAACTAAAGAACACCATCTCCCAACAATACAGCCGTGCCTCAGTAATACTGTGCTGCATTAGCCTCGATTTTGTGCTTAGGACTCTAGATTTGGACTTAAAGCCATATGTAAAGCCATGGGCTCAGGGGGGATGAGGGCTGCCTGTTGAGCTTTATCTATTATTACAGCACCATAAGAGAAAAAGAAGGGAACTAGCAAGTCTGTCATTGGTAGTTGGGAAGATGTAAGAATCCATTCTCAAGGATTGTATTGCAGAGCACTTAAAAAAAAACAGACAGAATCAGCATGGATTTACAAAAATAATATCATGCTTGGCAAATCTACTTGAATTCTTCAAAGATGTAATTAGTAGAGTGATCAAGGGAGCCAGTTGATGTCATTTATTTAGGGACTCTCAGAAGGCTTTCAAGCAAGTCTTGTGTAAGGGATTAATGGGTAAAATTAAAGGACATGGGATTGGGGATATTGTATTGAAATGGATAGAAAATGTGTGAACTGATAGAAAACAAACAGAAGGAATAAGTGGGTCCTTTCCTGAATGGCAGGCAGGAATCAGTACTAGGATCCCTCTATGCATAATACATGTTAATGATTTAGATGAAAGAATTAAAAGTAGTATCTCAAAATTTGCAAAATACTCAAAGCTAGGTGGAAGGGTGAGCTGTGAGGCAGATGCAGAGATGTTGTAGTGAGATTTGGACAGGCAGACAGAGTGGGCAACTGCATAGTAGATGCAGTATAATCTGGATACATGTGAGCTTATACATTTTTGTAGTGAAAGTAGGAGGGCAGATTATTATTTGAATGGTTGTAAATTGAGAGAGGGGCATGTCCACCAAGACTTGGATAAGCCTGTGGACCAGTTGCTGAAAGTAAATGCGCAGGTGCAAAGGGCAGTAAAAAAAAAGTTGACTGTATGTTGGCCTTTATAGCGAGAGGATTAGAATACAGAAACAAGGACATTTTACTACAATTATACAGGTCATTGGTGAGGCCACACCTGGAACATTATGCGCTCTTAACTGAGGAAGGATGAACTTGCTATAGAGGGAGTGCAGTGAAGACTTACCAGACTGAATCCTGGGAAAACAGTTTTGATAAAGAGGACAGATTGTGTTGGCTAGAATAATATTCACTGGAATTTAGAAGATTGAGGGGAGAAAATCTATAAAATTCTAACAGGACAAAACAGGTAAGATGTAGGAAGGAAGTTCCCAATGGTGGATAAGTTCAGAACTTGGGGTCATTATTTAAGGATAAGGGGTAAAACTTTTAGAACAGAGATGATGAGAAATTCTTCAGCCAGGGAGTGATGAGGATGTGGAATTCCCCAACAGAGAATATAATTGAGGTCAAAACATTGTGCTTTTAAGGAGGAGGTAGATGTAGCTTTTGCCGCTAAAGTGATCAAGGATTATCAGGGGGCTGGAGACACCTGAGCTTAATGATCAGTCATAATCATGATCATATTGAATGGCAGAGCAAGTTTGTGGGGTCAAATGTCTCCTATTTCTAGCTTTTCAATGAATTTTAAACCTGTTTGAATTCACTTCAATATAAAACTAAACCATTTCCTTTCCGCAGAAAAACAGAAGTGTCCAGTTATGACCATGCTCCTACAAAATGGCTGCTTGAGTTTGTCAACTAGTGGCAAGTATAAAGAGGTAGATTGAAAGGTCACAGTAATGTTAAATTGACATTGTTTTTTTTTGGATGTTCTTGCTCATTATTTTTCAACACTGCCATTTAGGCTCTCATGAGCCCTGAGGCTGGTTATTGTTTTCCACCAGCACAATTACATGCACCTATTGGAAGGAACAGTAGTGGAGAGATACACCCCTATACCTGCACCAGAGCTCCTTGACCACAACTGTTTGATCTTTGAACCCTATCACCACAGAAAAACAATACACAAGCCTCACCTAGCAATAAGCTTAATGCTTGCAATTACTCTTATTCCCAATGGAAACCGAACTAGCAAACCAAAGGACACAATAAAAGTATGAATATCTGACTAACAAAGCTTCAAAACCAGTCTTTGCTACTGTCAGCAACTATACATGAAAAGGTATCATTCCCTAGTGATCAATTTCTAGCATAACCTGATTACCATAACCTGAGATTCCAGCAACCTAATGTGAGGACAATGTTGCACCTGCCTGGCAATAGCTGCAGGAGCGATCTTAAGCCAAGCACAGAGATGGGTCATCCATTAGCAATACTTGCAGCTACCACCCAGCATAGGTTTGTCAAAGCAAGAGACAGTTCAAATCAATTGCAATTTGAAACCTGCTATAATTTCCTTCTGAGCATCTTGGAATGTTGATTTAATGGAATTGTGCTGTTATTTAGGAACCGAACCACTCTCCTTGCACTCATGCTGCACTATCTGATCATCATGAAAAGGGGAAATGTATTGGATTGTGTTACCATCTGGCTGTAGCCTTGAGCTTGCATTTTGGATTTCATGAACTTTCATATCTTTCATCTCTTCCCTTTCAAGATCTGTGAACAGGTTGAAATGCTTTCTGAGGATTTCCTAAAGCCAGAAGAGTTGTTATTCCCCCAAACTAAGATTTCCCATTAAATACCTACATCCTTTAAATTTCACTCGTATGACGTTTGCCATTTTTGCCACAGGTGTGTTATTTGCATATGTCCCAGTTTGCCCCAAAATGATATAAGGTTATGAAAATCACCATTAAAATGCTGTGGTCATTACAGACTTTGGGTTAAGCTTTTTGGTATAAATTGCAACGAATTTGGAAAATTGACACTACAGTATCCTATGCAATTCTTCTGTGAATTTGATTAATTTGACAGATTATTTTCTGAATGCAGATTTAAAAAACAGAGTGGAAGCTATTAAATTTCATAGGAATTGACTTTGATAAACTTAGTGTCATAATAGTTTCTCAGTCAATAAGAATGCCCCAGCACTGAAAGCATGCAGTACATGGCAATTGCTATCAGACCTCAAAACTGAATAATACGACCCAGTCAAGTTTTTGGCATTTAATCATTTTAAGTTGTTAATATCACTGAGCAGTTTCAAGGTGATAGCAAAAACTAAGACATCTCTTTATTCTCGATTAGATCTAAAAAAGGAAAATTTTGGAAGCACATGGGAAATTAATCAGCATCTGAAGGAATGAAGACTGATTAACTTTCAAGTGCTGCTGAAAGGCCCTGCCAGAAACACAAACCTACCTTTTCTCATGCAGATTCTGAGCAACAACTTGTATAGACCATAGAACATTGCAGCGCAGTACAGGCCGCTCAGCCCTCGATGTTGCACTGACCTGTGGAACCAATCTGAAGCCCATCTATCCTACACTATTCCATTTTCATCCATATGTTTATCCAATGACCATTTAAATGCCCTTAAAGTGGCGAGTCTACTACTGTTGCAGGCAGCACATTCCAGGCCCCTACTAATCTCTGAATAAAGAAACCACCTCTGACATCTGTCCTATAACTATCACCCCTCAATTTAAAGCTATGTTTCCTCATGCTAGCCATCACCATCCAAGGAAAAAGGCTCTCACTGTCCACCCCATCTAACCCTCTGATTATCTTGTATGTCTCAATTAAGTCATCTCTCAACCTTCTTCTCTATAAGATAACAGTCTCAAGGCCCTCAGCCTTTCCTCATAAAACCTTTCCTCCATACCAGGGAACATCCTAGTAAATCTCCTCCAAACCCTTTCCAAGGCTTCCTCATCCTTCCCACAATGCGGTGACCAGAACTATACTCAATACTCTGAGTGCGGCCGCACCAGAGTTTTGTACAGCTGCAGCACAATCTCGTGGCTCTGAAACTCAATCCCTCTACTAATAAAAGCTAACAATCCTATCAACCTGGGTGGTGACTTTCAGGGATCTATGTACATGGACACCGAGATCTCCCTGCTTATCTACACTACCAAGAATCTTACCATTAGCCCAGTACTCTTCATTCCTTTTGCTCCTTCCAAAGTGAATCACCTCACACTTTTCCACATTAAACTCCATTTGCCACATCTCAGCCCAGCTCTGAAGCTTATCTATGTCCCTTTGTAACCTGCAACACCCTTCAGCACTATCCACAACTTCACTGACCTTAGTGTCATCAACAAATTTACTAATCCATCCGTCTGCACCTTCACCTAGGTCATTAATAAAAAAGACAAATAGTACTGGATGCAAAACAGATCCTTGCAGTGTACCACTAGTAACTGAACTCGAGGATTAACATTTCCCATCAACCACCACCCTCTGTCTTCTTTCAGCTAGTCAACTTCTGATCCAAACAGCTAAATCACCCTCAATCCCATGCCTCCCTATTTTGTGCAATAGCCTACCGTGGAGAACCTTATCAAATGCCTTAATGAAATCCATACAAACCACATCAACCATTTTCCCCTCATCCACCTGTTTGGTCACCATCTCAAAGAACTCAATAAGGGTTGTCTGGTACAACCTACTCTTCACAAAACCATGTTGACTATCCCTAATCAATGTATTCCTCTCTAGATGATTATCCAAAACTTTACCCACAATCGCAGTCAGGCTCACTGGTCTGTAATTACCATGGTTTGGAATTCTCTATTCCTGAGATGCTGCCTGGCCTGCTGTGCTTTGACCAGCAACACATTTGCAGCTGTAATTACCATGGTTGTATCTACTCCCTTTCTTGAATAGGGGAACCACATTTGCTATCCTCCAGTCTTCTGACAGTATTCCTGTAGACAATGACGACATAAAGATCAAAGTCAAGGGCTCTGCAATCTCCTCCCTGGCTTCCCAGAGAATCCTAGAATAAATTCCATCTGGCCCAGGGGACTTATCTATTTTCACACTTTCCAGAATTGCTAACACCTCCTCCTTGTGAACATCAATCCCATCTAGTCTAATAGCTTGTATCTCAGTATTCTCCTTGACAATATTGTCTTTTTCCAGTGTGAATTCTGACAAAAAAAGTCATTTAATGCTTCCCCATCTCCTCAGACTCCATGCAAACTTCCCACTACTCTCCTTGATTGGCCCTAATCTTTCTCTAGTCTTTCTTTTATTCCTGATATACCTATAGGAAGCTTTAGGATTTTCCTTGATCCTATCTGCCAACGACTTCTCATATCGTATATTTTCAACATTTATTGCTTTTCTTAATATTTCAAATCTTCAGGATTTGTGAGCTTTGTTTCTTATAAACTCTTTATAAATGTATTTCCTTCCTTGCAGGAATCCATAGGGTTTATGTCCACAAACAAGCAAGTATCTTCCAATTCTTTCATATATTGAATACAAAATAACATGTTGGTGGTGGACTGCATGTTCTGCAGGTTGGTGGACAGAGTCCAATCGAAGTAAATGCTGATAAAACCAGGTCTGCATATGCCCGCTGAGAAAACTATGCTTCACGTTTGTCTAATCCTACTTCAGCAGCCTAAGTGTTGGAAAGTTGCAGAGATTTTCCATAGAATTATCATACGTTCAGGATGTCCTGCTCTTAGAGAATTCCAAAGCAAATTCAAATAATTTACAGTGATTGAAAACTTGAATAGTTTTTATGTCATATCTAAGTAATGCAATGCAATATGTATTTTATTACAATTTTAAAATACTCCCAAGTTCTGATATTGCCGTTTTAAAAAGTCATCCAATATAATTTGAGAGACAAAGTTGATTCCCACTGTGAATACCATTAAATCGTAAGGCATATACATGGGAAAATAGTGTTCGAAGGAGGCTTCTCACTTGAGTGATCAAACTTGAAGCATTGCTGACAGATTATAATCAACAGTGAACTAAAGGCAATCCAACAAAGACGCATGAAGTGACATTTTTTTTTTGAAACGAGTGTCTGTTTGTAGGGTTTTCACCGGCAGAGAGAATGTGTGCATATGTTGTTGAGAGAGGAGGGGGAGTGAGAGTCATATACAGGCGCACAGTGCTGTTGCTTCGTGCTCGCCCAACCTCCCTCGCACCCAACAATTAACGTGTCAGGAAATTCTGCTGCTGCTGCTTTTAAATGCCAGACTCAGAAACACCAGCTGAATTTAAACCGATATTGACTTGTGTGCCCACCAGACACAAATATGACCATCCAAGTAGCGAGGGCAAGTCAAACATGTAGCTTTAGCGACGCTAAAAAGAAATTCAACTTTGTTTTCGACCAGGGTAATAAAGGACAGTCGATTTACCATTCTGCAACCCCTCTGTAATATTCAAGCCACAGGGGGGAAAAAAATATTCAATATTCCTCACAGTTGGGAAGACCGCAAAGTGTTATTGTTAATCAATCATAAACCACCGACTCCAAGACTTCTGAGGCTTAGAGTAAAATTCAATAAAAATCGTTCTTTAATTTTCCACTCATTCTTCTCTCACTTACACACCCGTGTCACTGCATCTCTATTATCCTCGCTGCTTGACAACCTATCTGCCTGTAACCAGTACACTAAGACAGTGTTCGACACCGGGAAAACAAATCCTGAAAATGATGCATCGTATCTTCACGGCTGCCCCCATTCTGGATGTCCGTGTACTCGAGCTGTTTCCACGGGACAGGGAGCTAGCAAGAGAATATTCCGAGAATGAACGAGGCGCACTTACCCTGACAGCTTTGCGATCTTCACGAAGCTAAACACATCCATGCATGCAGAAAGCTCTTGTCTCCTCACTCTAGCTCCATTCTGTGTCTTTATTCAATTCGGTTGGGGCTACACGGAGAGGAACGTCTTCGCGTTCCTCCTGCTCTGAGATTCACGGGTCCATCCACTCCGGCTTGAGGTAGCATTGGCTCTCCCTGCAAGATCCTGTGTTCAGTGCTCACGTCCCCCCGCCACCAGCAAGCTTCACCCTCAGTCAAATGTCAAGCCGGTGGCAGTAGGAGTCTTCCAGACAGGCAACAGCTCCGAGGGTACACGCTAATCACTCCTGGTGCCTGTTTCTCCCTCTCTCTCTCTCGGCCGGCTCGCTCCAATCACAGCCAGCACTTGATGACAAATTAAAGCAAGATTTTTGGTTGGGTGGGGGGAGGGAGTAGCAACAAAAGAAGCGAGAGAGAATAAAAATCTAACGCTTGCAAGGTTTAAACAGTTATTCTGACTCCGACCTGTGTAAGGCTCTCGCCCCCAAAAATGTACAAGAACGTGACGCTCTCGAAAGTTCTTCCCTCACTTCAGCGACTGTTTCTAGGCTGCAAAATGTAATATTTCCCACCCCACCTAACTCTCGAGGGCTGTGATGGAAACTGAATATGAATAGACCCCGCTGCCTGGTGAAGACATGTCGGAATTGGTCTCTGTGAGCAAAAAATGGCAATTTGACGTTTACACTTTAAATGACAGATTCATGAGTTTCGAAAGAAAAATAACAAAACATCAATAGGATGGTCTAAGAAAGCAAGTTCACAAAGATTCAATTAACCATCAGTCTCGCCTAGCCAGAAACTTGGTTATCTTCGTCCGAGACTAATACTCAATGGTAATTTCGTGTTCATACAAAAGCGTACACAGTGCACCAGAAGATTACATTCCCTACAGTGTGGAAACAGGCCCTTCGGCCCAACCAGTCCACAACAACCCTCGGAAGAGTAACCCACCCAGACTCATCTCCCTCTAACTAATGCACCTAACATTACGGCCAATTTAGCATGACCAATTCACCTGACCTGCACACCTTTGGATTGTGGGAGGAAACCACAGCACCTGGAGGAAACCTACACAGACACTGGAAGAATGTGCAAACTCCACATAGGTCACCAGAGGCTGGAATTGAACCTGGGACCCTGGTGCTGTGAGGTACCAGTGCTAACCACTGAGCCATCATGCCACCCTCAAGATGTGAAATCATTAGTCACATTGAAAAGAGGCAGCTTTCAATGTTTATGTTAGACGTTGGTGAATTAAAATCCCTTCTTCATCTTAGGAGATGGTTAGAAAATGGCCGGTTACTATCAAAACATAGTTTGTTGTCTCCTTTACTCTGGCTGACACCTGTTCAAAGTTTGTAACAGTTATCTCAGGGAGAGAAGATTGAGATATGTCAGGATTCTCAAAGACTGGCAAACCATCTCAATGTGCATTAATGATGTTGCTGCAACTAAATGGCAAATCAATGCTTGCAAGAAGGTAAAGCATATGATGAACAAGGAGAAAGAACCCACATGAACATACAATAAGAGCAAAGCAGACCTTTCAGGCCCTCCAGCCTAATGCTACTCAATAAGATGGCTGATCTGTTTTTTATCGAATTCTACATTCCCATCTACATTCTCAATCAAACTTCAAACACACTGGACAAACAAATGACAATGAGAAGAGAGATGGTTAATACAGGACTAAAGGAGTTATATCTGAATGTATGCAGTGTAAGGAATAAGGTAAATGAGCTTGTGAGGCAGAGCAAAATTGGTGTTGTGATATATTGGGCATCACAGAGACATGGCTGCAAGGGAATCAGGATTGGGAGCTGAATATTCAAAGATATACACCCTATCGAAAAGATAGGCAGGTAAGCAGAGGGGGTGGGGTTGCCTTATTAGGAAGAAATGAAATTAAATCAGTAGTAAGAAATGAAGTAGGGTCAGTATAATCTGTGTAGGTAGAATTGAGGAACCACAAAGGTTAAAACCAAACATAGTTGGAGTTATGTACAGGCCTCCAAACAGGAGTCAGGAGCTGGGGTGCAAGATACACCAGGAGATAAGGGTGTGTAAGAAAGGCAAAGTTACAGTGCTCAAGGGGGGCTTCAATATGAAGGTGGACTGGGAAAATTAGGTTGGGAGTGGATTGGGATTCTTGGGAATTCCAAGAAAAGGAATTTGTAGAATGTCAACAAGATGGGTTTTTCTTTGGAGCAGCTTGTAGTGGAGCCCCAAGGGAACAGGCAATACTGGCTTTAGTGATGTGTGATGAGGCAGACTTGATAAGGAGGCTAAGGTGAAGGAACCTTAGGAGACGGTGATCATAATATGATTTCATTTAGTGTGCAATTTGAGGCGCAGAAGATAGAATCAGAGGTAATGGCACTATAGATGAATAAAGGCAACGACAGAGGCATGAGGGAGGAGTTGGGTAGAATTGACTGGGAGAGGAGCCTAGCGGGAAAGACAGTGGAACAACAGTGGCTGGAGTTTCTAGGAGTATTTCAGGAGACACAACAGAGATTGAAAAAGAAGCATGGTACAGGGAGGATGAGGCAACGATGACTGACTAGGGAAGTCAGGGATAACATAAAAGCAAAACAGAAAGCATATATTGTGGGGAAGGGCAGTGGGAAACCAGAGGATTGGGAAGCTTACAAAAACAAACAGAGGGCAACAAAAAAAGGAATAAGGTGGGAGAAGATTAAATATGAGGGTCAGCTCACCAGTAATATTGCTATGAAGGTGCAAGGGGTACTATCCCTTTAAGACAGTTGAAAGCTAGCAAAGACTTAGAGAGGCACACAAAGTACTGGAAAATTTACAATGTAACATTGGGTCCAGCAGCTAGCAGTACCTGGGTTGTTATGAGACAACAATGAATTCAAATTTGACCAATCAGTTTAAATTATGCCCCAGGACACTAAACCCCAATCAAGTTTGAATTTGGTATTTTGACAATATTAAAACCAATGAAATGATCTGATGCTTTGGGGTATAAATATGAAACAAATTGAACAGTTGGGGGAGAATTGCCAAAAGACTAACAGATGTAGACTGCTCGTAAGAACTCTCTGAGAAAGAGTTTGCACAGAGAAAAAACATCAACACCAACCTGGAGATCAAATCGACAGAGGAAGATACAAAGAGAAGATTCAACAGCTGGTTGGTTTCGAAATTAGAATTTTCCTGTTTATCTTAATTGGGGTTTTATTGTACCAATATTGTAGAGGGGAAGGGAAAAGATAGGTTTAGATAAATGAGTTGTATATAGTTGCTAGTTAATTATTCTCTGTTAAACTTTTAATAATTAAAGTTGTTAATTTTTACTTTAAATAGTGACTTTTGGGATAGTTCTTTGCTTCTCAAATTTTCACAGATTATAGCATGAGGTGAATCTTTTCTGTGTGTCGGGTTTAATTACAACAATATAAAAGAAGACAGTAAGAGTTTCTTTATGTTTCTAAGGGACAAAAGAGAGGAAAAAATGGACATTTGACTGCTGGAAAATGATGCTGGAGAGATAGTAGTGGGGAACAAGGAAATGGCTGAGGAACTGAATAATGATTTCACGTCAGTCTTCTCGGTGGAAGACATGAGTAATTTCCCAAAAATTCAAGAGAATGAGGGAGCAGAGCTGAGTATGGTGGCCATCATCAAGGAGAAGGTGCTAGAAAAACTGAAAGGTATCAAAGTGGATAAATCACCTGGACTAGATGGACTACACCACAGAGGTCTAAGAGAGATAGCTGAAGAGATAGTGGAGGTGTTCGTGGTGATCTTTCAGGAATTGCCAGAATCAGTAGGGTCCCAGGGGACTGGAAAACCACTAACATGACACCCCTGTTTAAAAAGGGAGTAAAGCAAAAGACAGAAACTTACAGGCCAATTAGCCTAACCTTAGTCGTGGGTAAGATTTTAGAGCCCATTGTGAAGGATGAGATTTCTGAATATTTGGAAGTGTATGGTAAAATAGGGCAAAGTCAGCATGGTTTAATTAAGGGGAGGTCATGCCTGACAAATCTGCTAGAATTTCTTGAGGATTATCAAGCAGATTAGGCCAAGGAAAGCCAATGTATGTTATCTACCAGGACTTCAAGAAGACTTTTGATAATGTGCTATACACGAGGCTGCTGAGTAAGATAAAGGCCCATGATGTCAGAAACAAGGCACTAGCATGAATAGAAGCTTGGCTGTCTGGCAGAAAGCAGAGAGTGGGGATACAAATGTCTTGCTCAGGATGGTAGCCAGTGACATGTGATGCAAGGGTCAGTTTTGGCATCACAGCTTTTCACTTCACACATTAATGATCTAGATGAAGGAACAGAGGGCACTCTGGCTAAGTTTGCAGATGATACAAAAATAGGTAGAGCGAGAGGTAATATTGAGGAGACAGAGAGGCTGCAGGAGGATTTGGACAGGTTTGGAGAGTGGACAAAGAATTGGAAGATGGAGTATAATATGGGAAAGTGTGAGGTCATGCACTTCGGTAAAAAGAATATAGGCATGGACTATTTTCTAAATGAGAAGAAAATTCAGAATTCAGAAGTGCAAAGAGACTTGGGAGTTCTAGTCCAGGATTCTCTCAAGGTAAACCTGCGGATTGAATCAGTAGTTAGGAAGGCAAATGCAATGTTGGCCCTTATTTTAAGAGGACTTGAATATAAAAGCAGGGATGTAGTTCTGAGGCTCTTTAAAGCTTTGGTCAGACCACATTGAGAATATTGTGCACAGTTTTGGTCCTATATCTCAGGAAGAATGTATTGGTCCTGGAGTGGGTTCAGAGGAGGTTCATGAGAATGGTCCCAGAAATGAAGAACTTAATGTATAAGGTACATTTGAGGCCTTTGGGACTATACTTGATGGTGATAAGAAGGATGAGGGGGATCCAGTAGAAACATTCAGAATATTGAAAGGCCTGAACAGAGTAGAGGTTGGGAAAATGTTTCCATTGGTTGGAGCAAGGGCAAGTCGTTAGAGTATAGTAAAGACCTTTGAAAACAGAGATAAGGAGAAACTTCTTCAGCCAGAGAGTGGTGAATCTATGGAATTTCCTGCCACAGAGGGCTGTGGAGGCCAGGTTATTGAGTATATTTAAGGTGGAGATACATAGGTTCAAGGTTGTCAAGGAGATCATGGGTTACAGGGAGAAAGCGGGAGAAAAGCGTTGAGAAACTTATCAGTCATGATTCCATGGTGAAGCAGACCCAATGGGCTGAATGGCCTAATTTCTGCTTCTATGTCTTATGGCCTTAAGCTTTGATTCCCTTGCCTTACATGAATCTGCCTACCTCCACCTTAAAAATATCGATTGAGCTCACTGCCTCCACTTACTAATATCAAGAATTCCAAAGCCACACAATTCTGAGAGAAAAGAAATCTCCCCTCACCTTTGTCCAAAAAGCATAACCCCCAATTTTAAAACGGACTCATAAAAAGTAATATTGTCCATTGTCTACTTGTCAAGGCCATTTAGGATTCCATAACTTAATTCACGTTTAGAAATTCCAGTGGAAACAAGCCCAGCATGTCCAATCTATTCTCAATCTACTCGTCCCAGCTATTAATCTAATAAACTTTCTTTGTACTATAGCCAATACAATAATATTCTTCCCTAAATAAGGGTAGCAAACATGCACACAGTTCTCAATATGGTCTCACCAATACCCTGTACAAGTGAAGCACTGTTGTTCTCACTTTTGTGTTCAATTCCTCTTGTAACAATGGATCAAATGACTTATGGGAAATCACATATTAAAACTCACCTGGAGGCCTATTTCCAGTTTCTCCCAATTGTATAGCGAATGTAGCCACTTTGTAATTTTATTGGAACCATTATGATAAATTAGTCCATTCATCATGAATCATCCGCATTACTTTTCTGACTGAAAAGAGATGTAAATACTTCAGCCATGTCCCATCTTTTAGATCACTTAACTTGGAATAGTGTGGTGCTTCTGTTCTTTGGTAGAGATGTAATCCTATTTTGTAGCTTTCCACCTGGTTTACAACTCATTGATGGGTGTGCCTGGGTGCTATTCCTGAAAAGCCCTCCTGCATTCTTCAATAAATCAGGGTAATCCTCCAGTTTGATGGGAACAGCGGACTAAGGGATATGCTGGGCCAAGAGATCATGATTGAATTCTGATGCTGATGCTGATGCTGATAGCCCATTATACTTCATGGACACAGTGTCTTGAATTGCTTAGATCAGTTTGAAATCTGCCCCAATTAGCATGGTAACACCAATATGCAAAACAATGGAAGGTATCCTAAATGTGAAGATAAACTTTATGAGCATTGCACTGTGGTCATCATATCAAATCTATCAAGGACCTATGCATCTGAAACAGGTTTATTGATGTAGATAAGATCAAGTAGGGATTTTTTTCTTCTTTAATTTATCTACCACTTTCTGAAGACCCAGTCTAGCAGTTATGACCTTAAAGACTCAAAAAGCTTGGCTCGTAGCGGAGGCATTGAGCTACCTTTTGTGATGGGCATTAAAATCCCACAAGCAGAGTACCCCTTAATGCTTTCTTCCAATTTGTATTCAACATGAAAGAGTACTGGTTCATTCGCTGACAGGGGGTAGGAAGCAGTAATCAGTAATCAGTAGGAGGTTATCTTGCCCGTATTTGAATGGATGCTATGAGACTTCATGGTGTCTGGCTAAGTGCTGTCACTAGAACAGAACATACCCAAGGGTGGCTATAGTTGAGTCTGGAACTCTGTAATTCAATGATTGCCTGTGATTCAGTGTGTATCTCAGATTGTTGCTTTACTCATCTTAGTAATGCTGTGTTGCATTTGGCATAAGCTTGAGCTGGATTTGTTGCTGTCATTCCCAGTGCCTATGTCAATGTCGGATGGTCCCACCTTGTTTCATTCATTTTGACTTTGTAGTGATGTGTTACAAACTAAGTGGGTTATTAGGCCATTCCAGAGTGCTTTTCAGAGTCAAGCAAACTGCAATGGACACATGCAGTCAGATTGGGTAAGGACAGTCGATTTCCTTCTACAGAGGGCATTAAAAACTCATCTGGCTCACTAATGACAATCACCAATGGTTTCATGATCATTGTTATTGAGGCCAGGGTCCATACATAGAGTTACATTGGGGCCAAATACTGAGGACTGGGGCTCTTGGCCACCCATTGTATTTGTGATGAAGAAGTGGGGCTGCTATGCTCAGGTGGAAGTGGTTTCACTGTGCCCAGATCCATGGGCAGCTCTGATATTGCTATCATAGAGAAGTCATTGAGGAAGATGCAGGACTGGCATCTCAACATTCTGGGGTATAGGATCTTCAGGCAAGATGGGAAGGGTGTAAAAGAGGTGGTGGTATTGCATTATTAATTAAGATGTGGAGGTGTCGGTGTTGGACTTGGATGGACAAAGTTAAAAATCATACAACACCAGGTTATAGTCCAGCAGGTTTATTTGGAAGCACTAGCTTTTGGAGCACTGCTCCTTTGTCAATTAGCTAGTTAATGAAGAAATCAGTTACTGCAGTAAGAATGAACAATATCTTTGAAGGATCTTCAAATGGGGCTTTTACAAAGAGCGTAGGAATCAGAAGGGGGCAGTTACATTGCTGGTAGTGCACTGTCGGCCCCCAAATATCCAGCAAGCAATAGAGGAGCATATATGTAGGCAATTCACTAAGGTGTGTAAAAATAAGAACAGATAAATTATATTAGGAGATTTCAGCTTCCCCAAAATTAGTTGGGATGGTTGTAATGTAAAGAATGAGAAGGGGTTGATTTCTTGAAGTGTATTCATTTTCATGTCAACATGTAGAAGATTCAAGAAGGGAAGGTACAGTGCTGGTCCTAATCCTGGGCAATGAAGTCATACAGTTGCTTGAGGTGGTAGTGGGAGAGCACTTCAGTGATAGCGATCACAACACGGGATGATTTAACTTTGTTATGGAAAAGGAAAAGATGGTCTCTAAGGATAGGGGAAGGCAGATTTATTTTAAGATAAGGCAGGGTGTGGCATAACTAGATAGGGAACAGAGGGTAACTTAATAGAACAGTGCGGGTGCGTCCACAGGGTGAAATGTAGGATCAACAAGCCCAGAGAACTCTGGATGCCTAGGAATATTCAGTATTTAATAAGAAAGAAAAAAGAGGATTTTAGTAAGTACAAGGGAGCAAATCAACAGAGGCCCTAGAAGAGTGTAGAAAGTGCAGGGGGAACTGCAATGAGGAGAACAAAGGGGGTGCATGACAAAACACTGGTGGGGTAAGATTAGGGAGAGCAACAAGGTAATATATATGTATATTTAGGGGAAGAAGATAGACCCCATTGGGGACCAAGGGGACAATCTGTGCATGGAAATGGAGGAAACTGACAGTGTTAAACAAGGTCAGCTGTCTTCATGCAGGAGGAGGTGCAGGTATAAAATTTGGGGAGAGGGACTGTGAGGTTCTTGAGTGGATTGACATAGAGAATGAATAGTTATTAGAAGTTTTGGTATGCTTAAAAATGAGCAAATCCCCAGGTCCAAATGTATTATATTTAAGACTATTGTGGGAGGTGAGGGAGGAAATTACACAGGCTCTGACTCAAAATGTTTCATTTCTGTCTGGCCCCGAGAGGGACCAGAGGACTGGAGGACTGCTTATGTGAGTTTACTTTTCAAGAAGGGTGCTAGTGAGAAACCGAGAAATGACAGAGCTATGAGATTGTCATCTTCGGTGGGGAAGCTACCGGACAAAATTCTAAAAGAGAGAGAATTAATTTGCAGTTGCAAAGACAAGATGGAATCACAGCTAGTCAGCATGGTTTTGTCAAAGGAAGGTCAAGCCTAACAAATTTGATTGAATTTTTTGTTAAGCTAATCTAATGTGTAGATGAGGGTATATAAAATATATAAATATGGATTTCAGCAAAGCCGTTGACAAATTCCATCTAGGAGATTGACATCGGAAGTAAAAGCACATTGGATCCAGGGCAACTTAGAAACTTGGATCAAAAATTGACTTAGTCTTAGAAGACAGAGTGATGGTCAAAGGCTGTTTGTGAGACTGAAAGTTAGTGTCCAGTGAAATACCACAGGTATCAGTGCTGATTTCTTTCTTGTTCATGTTATATACACAAACAATGAAGATGTGACTGTAATGGGAACTGATAAGAAAGTTATCAATGACATGAAGCTTGAGAGGGTAGTTAATCATAAAGGAGGTGGTCAGTGGTTATAGGAAAATGCACTTCAGAAGAAGTAACAAGACAATGGAGTACATCATAAAAGGCAGAACACTGGGAAGTTCAGGGAAATAGAGAGATCTTGTGGTGCTTGTCCTGAAGGTGTCAGGACAGGTCAGAGGGTGGTTGAGGTTCAGAGAGTGCATCCATGGAACACTTGTTTTAGAATCAAAGTACAAAAGAGGCCCTTCAGCTTATTGAGTCTGTACCACCAAAAGTACACTGTAACACACACCAGTCCCAATTTCTAGTACTGGACCCATAGCTTTAAACATTATGACACATCAAGTGCTCATCTAAGAACTTTTTAAAGGTTATGAGGTTTGCCGCCCCAACTAACTTCCCAAGCAGTGCACTTTCACTTGGGAATTGCTTTCCCCTTGTTCTTGGCCCTTGGACCAAGTGGAACAGCTGTTTTCTATCCACCATGTTGTTATGGATCAGGCCAGACACCCTCAAAACATTTCAAGAAGGTAACCCAGACCCTAACCTTGCTAGTTGTTTTTTGCAAGTGTACAGTGGATATTCCAGGAGAGAATCAGCTGGTCAAACCACTTAGTTTTAAACAAAACAGAAAAAAACCAAGGACAACCTAACCTTGTTAACGGAGCAGCTTCGTCACACCTGACCCTTAAAAAAAAGGAACCATCAATATCCAAAGATGGCTTCATTTTAAAACGCTTTTAAAAAATTGGTTACAGCTCTAAACCACACAGATACAATACACTGACTATAAACATACAAACATGAACAGCTACGTACCACCTCAGTCTGTTGTACTCCTGCCACCCAACACCTCGTTTCTCATTCAAGTCTCGACAATGAGTCGGCAATCACACTTTCACATCCTGCCACATATGCACAGTTGTCAAACTGAATGGTTGTAACAATAAGCTCCATCTAAACAGTCTGGTATTTCTGTCCTTAAATTTCTCCACAAACTTCAGTGGGTTATAATCAGTGTATATGATTGTCTCAGATACATTACTGGTAACACAAGCACTGAAATGTTGCAATGCCAACACCAAGCTCAAAGTCTCCTGCTCAATTATCGAATACTTCTGCTCATGAATATTCAACTTCCTGGAGCAATATTTGATAGGTCTTTCTAGCTTCTCGTCAGCTTTTTGCAAAAGCACAGCATCGACATCCACATACTTGCATCGATAGCGACCTTTGAATGGCTTTGTGTAATTAGGTGTGGCTAATAACAAGGCAGTGAGAAACACAGCCTCTGACAATCTGCTGTCCACTGAAACTTCTTGCCTTTCTTTAGCAATTCAGTGAATAGAGCACCCACACTGCTAAAATTCAGCAAACTTTCGGTAAAATCCACTCAATCCCAGGAACCATCGTACTGCTCTTTTTTGGAAACTCCTCAATTATCTTGGCATCATGTGGGGCCATTTGTCCATATCCAATAACATGGCCCAGGAAAGTGACTCGGGCTTTGGCAAATCCACTTTTCACCAGGTGTACCAGCAAGCCTGCCTTCTGAAGTCGATTGAACAAGTCTGATCAATGTTGTAAATGTTTCTTCTATGAGTGACTAAAAACCACCAGGTCATCCATAGAAATGACGCAGTTGGGTAATCTGGCAATGACCTTATTGGTTAGTCTCTGAAATGTGGCTGCTGCTTTTTTCATGTCAAATGGTATAACTTTAAACTGATGTAGTCCATTTGGCATTATGAAAGCCAAAATTGCCTTTGCTCTTTCTGACAAAGGTACTTGGCAGTATCCTCGGTGTAAGCCCAACTTAGAAGTATAAGTTGCTTGTCCCACCTTCTCAACACAGTCTTCCAAATGCAGACCCGGATATTCATCAGTCTTAGTAACTGCATTGCCTTTACGACAGTTCAAACATGACAAAACTATCTGGTTTTGGCACCATGACTATTGGTGAGCTCCAGTTACTGTACCTCACTTTGATGGTGTCATCTTGAAGCATGCATTCAATCTCTTTTTGTACCTGTGCCAACTTTAGATGGTTATGCCTGCAAGGGGGGTTGCTTAATTGGAACAGCATCTCCTATATCTATATCACGCATAATTAGGTTAGTACTTCCCAGCTTATTTTCATTTATCTGCCCATGTGATAGTAATAACTCTTTCAGGTCATTTCAGTTTTCCTCTAGAAGGTAACTCAATAATTTATCCCAATTTTTGACAACTTCCTCATTTCTCAAATTAAATTGAACAATGTCCAATTTGAAATCCTATGAACTTGATTCTTCCCTCTGTGTTGTAATCAATAACATATTCTCCTCTCGCTTTCCTTCCCTGTCAAAATACCTTTTGAGCATACTCACACGACACACTCTGTGAGACTTCTCTCTGTCTGGATTTGTTATCAAATAGTTCACCTCATTCAATTTCCTTTCCACTTGATAAGGTCCAGTAAACCTTGCTTTTAAAAGTTCATGTATCACTGGAAGTAATATGAATACCTTATCACCAATGGCAAAAGTGTAAACTTTTGATTTCTTATCTGTTCCCTACTTCATTGCTGTGATACTTTTAAATGTTATCTAGCCAATTCCCCTATTTAATTGTTCTCTAAAATTTAACACACAGTCCAAATATGATCTCCGAATTCTGACTTATCGTGGGCAGCACGGTGGCACAGTGGTTAGCACTGCTGCCTCACAGCGTCTGAGACCCGGGTTCAATTCCCGACTCAGGCGACTGACTGTGTGGAGTTTGCACGTTCTCCCTGTGTCTGCATGGGTTTCCTCCAGGTGCTCCGGTTTCCTCCCACAGTCCAAAGATGTGCGGGTCAGGTGAATTGGCCATGCTAAAAATTGCCCGTAGTGTTAGGTAAGGGGTAAATGTAAGGGTATGGGTGGGTTGTGCTTCGGCGGGTCGGTGTGGACTTGTTGGGCCTGTTTCCATACTGTAAGTAATCTAATCTAATCTAATCAAGTTTAATGGTCCTCTCACTTCATGCCCAAAAACTAATTCGAATGGACTGAATTTGGTCGATTCATTTGGTACATCCCTGATCACAAAAATTCTTCAGGAATTCCTGAAGAAGGGCTCATGCCCGAAACGTCGATTCTCCGGCTCCTTGGATGCTGCCTGACCTGCTGCGCTTTTCCAGCAACACATTGTCAGCTCTGATCTCCAGCATCTGCAGTCCTCACTTTCTCCATATTGCGTAATGGGACAGTCTCTGGAAATTGAGACAACACATCCATTATTGTTAGCAAATACTGATTCCCACTGTTTGTTTGAGGTAGGAGACCTATGCAATCAATTAAAATTCTTGTAAAAGGTTTCTCAAATGCAGGAATAGTTATTAAAGGTGCAGGTTTTATTTCTGCCTGTGGTTTCCAATTATCTGTCATGTATAACATGTCTGGCAAAAGTCAACTACATCCTTGTGCAGTCCAGGCCAGTCTTTGAATTTTAGCCTGTGCTTTCTTCACTCCTAAATGACCCCCAGGTAGTAACTCATGTCCACTCGCAACACCTCCTTTGTCTAACCCCGTGGCAATACGATTTGATGAATTTCAAACCATTTGTCATCACATATTGATGGTCGTTATTTCCTAATTAGGACACCATTTTTAAGGTAATAATACATAGGGATACATTCGGACTCCTTCTCTGTGTATGCCTTTTGATACAATTGCTTTAAATTTTAATCTTTCTGCTGTAACACAGTTAAATTATTTAAGCTAAAGATGCCTGCATTGTCATCTATCTGCTCCTGCTTTGTCACAACCATCTGATCGTACAGGGTCTCTGGTAATTCCACTTCAACTTTCTTATCTGTACTCTTTGATGTCTCTTGTTTCAGCTGGTGACTTTGTGACCTCACTACTACATAGTCAGGAAAAATTCTAGGAAATGTGTCTTGTATTATTTCAGTTGCCTGAGTTTCCACTGGCTTTTCAACCACAACAGGCAGCACTCCCACCCTGAATCAATTATATTGTTAAGGACAAATTGTATTCCTGGAGCTGAGAGTTTGTCCAGTACTTCTACCACAAATTCTCCACTCTTCCCTGGATACTCTGACCTCACTTTACATAACTGAGCGGTTTTTGTCTCGCCGTGGATTCCTACTACCAGTACCTTTTCTGGCAATAGTCCTTTAGTAGTACATATCTCCTCACCTTTCAGCATCACAGATTGAGAGGATCCTGTGTCTTTTAATATTGTAACCTCTTTACCTGCTGCTCCTGCAGGCTTCTTATCTTCGCAGGCAAATGGTTTAAGAAGATCTGGCACTTCCTCCGTAACCAAACTCTGACCAGCTGTACATGCTGGTGAAGCTTTCTAGCCTCCACTCTGCCTTCCATTAGCACTTTAACAAAATTCACTGGCTTATCCTGTTTTCCTACATCTGGCTTCCTCGTGCTTCTCCTAACGATCTTATTCTCCACAAGATCCTATTCTCCACAACCACCTGATGATGGAACAGTGCTCCAAAAGCTAGTGCTTCCAATTAAACCGGTTGGACTATAACCTGGTGTTGTGTGATTTTTAACTTTGGCCACCCCAGTCCAACACTGGCGTCTCCAAATCAGGATTGAAATTGATTCTGGAAGCCAAACTTTGTTTTATGGACCAACTCATAATCATCAGCCATTTCAGCTGATAACCTTGCTGTTTTAACTTTCTGTTCTTGCTTACTGAACTTAAATTCAGCCTTTATCTCCATCCTTTTAAGCTGACCTTCCTGTCTAAGTGCTAATTTCTAAACTTCAAATGCTCCCCCTTTTTCTCTCCCTTCTGCTAAAGCCATTCATTTATTTTCTCTTCCCTCTGCTTTAATCATAATTCAAACTATTTCATTTCTGTTGCCCTTTCCTTGTCTTTTGCCTCTCACTCAAGCTGCTTCATTTTCAATTGAACTTTAGCCATTTCTAAAGATGCTGATGGTGTTGCCAGCAAATTTAAATGCTGCAATTATCACTCCTTTCCTCATGAAAGGAGGTAGCTCCAACCCCAGCTTGTCTGCTAATTCCAGCAGTTTGGCTTTAATCACCTTTTGTCAAATTCCCAAGGTCATTTTTCCCACCCCCAGAAAACTCTTGGTGACTGAAAGAGCCATTGCTATCCCAAGCACTGTTTAAACCAACCATATTCCACTCCTGGAACAAAAGACACTAACACCTACCTCTCGCTGCCTTTGAGTCCAACAACTCAAGTCGCAATTTGGAACTACAAAACTAATCCCACAAAGAGCTCCCAATGTGTTATGGACCAGGCCAGACTCCTCAAAACATTTCAAGAAGATAGACCAGACCCTAACTTTGCTAGTTGCTTTAAGCTGGTGTACAGTGGATATTCCAGGAGAGAATCAGCTGGTCAAATAACTTAGATTTAAACAAAAGAGGATTTAAAAACGAGCTTACTGGATGAAACAAAAAGAACAGAAACAGAATATCAAATAACTTATCTTATCTGAAAACCCAACAGACCATGCCACTTAATGATGCTGTTCCAAACTACTTGCAACAATCCCCATAGACACCCTTTGGCACAAAAGGTTAAATCAAACACAAATTCTTACAGGATTGAAGTCAGAGAACCAACCTGAGCTTGCTTATGAATTCCAGCAGTTTTTCACACAACTGCTACAAAAAAAACAGAGAAAAGCTTGAAGAACTAGCCACTCCCCTTTCATTATACAAGTGTTTTTGTTTAACTTGAAAGCTTTCTGCCTGAGGCAGTATCTGTTAGCTGTAAACAAATTGGCCCTAAAACCCATGCAAACACAGACTTTTTAGAACCTGTGTCGTTTACAACCTTGCTGGGGAAAAAAAAACAAGGACAACCTAACCTTGTTAAAGGGGCAGCTTCATCATACTACTATAAATGCTGGAGGAATCAGCACAGAAGCGCTTCACAGGAGGCTCCCAAGCACTGAGGATGTCACCTAGAAAGGGGACGAAACGTTTGCAACAAAAACTCCCAGCTCGGCAAACAGAACCCAAACAACCTTGTTAACCTGTTCTGCCACCTGAGGGACCTGGAGACAGGCACCCCGAGAACCCTCAGTCCCTCTGAGCTTCCTCATGGCCCACCATGCAGCAAGTTGAAGGATCAATAACAAAGGGTCAAAAATTTAAGATGAAGTTTAGAGGGGATTTGAGAAAAACATTTTTTCACCCTGATGGTGAATCTATAAAGCATTGCCTGGGAGGTTAGCAGAGGCCAGAAACCTCACAACCTTTAAAATATACCAGCATAAGTACTTGAAATGTCATAACATTCACAACTTTGGGCCAAGTGCTAGCAAGTGGAATTAGTGCAAATAGGTTGGTGTCAACCCAATGGACTGAAAGGCCTCTTCTATTCTGCATGACTCTATGACTCACCTGAAAAGCAAAGAAAGCTGCCAAGTTGACTATATGTTAGGTGAAAGACAGGAATTACAGTGATGACTCTTCAAAATAAATTAAATCCACAGACTTCCAGATGCAATCCTGAGCTTCTTTAGGGTGGCAACAGAAGGCACAACAATTTACCTTTTTAACCACTGATCCTGATTGCACTGAAGTGACTATTGCTGATCACGTCCGTATCAGATCAGGGTAGAATTAATTCCAGCTGTGATTAGGAATTAGCTTGCAAATGTTCTCTGTTTCGGATTGCATATGGTAAAGAGTCATTTTGATATAGCACCGGAAAAGCTGCCCATATCTGCATGGATGTGGCCCAGCACGAATCAGAGGTCATGCAAAGAAAAAGAGAAAAGTACTGCCTAGGAAGTCAACTACAAATTTCATCCTGCATGTTTGTGATGTGATCTGCACTATCCTAGGGTCACCGGCACAAATACAATAACTCTGAATCATAACCCTTTTACTGTTGAATATTGGTAGCCCCTTGGAAAAGGGAATCTAAAAGGAGATTAAAAATATAATTAAAAAGCAAAAAAAAAATCATTGAATGTTGGATCTATTCAGCCTGCAATTCGAAATGACCAACTTTGGGGGTTGTTTATAATATGCAATTCCAATGCAGACCTGTGTGTGCTGGATGTGCTCATTAGGAACTTAGGTGCAAAGGTTAGATGTCTACATGCCTACTCAAAATATGGATTCACAAAATTGCTTCAGTGGATAAACTTGTACAGTGGCTTAGTTGCTATAATGGACTGGCTAGCCTGGAGGTCAAACCCCACTAATGGAAAGCTGTGCGACTGAATTAATCAAAAGAGATCATTAGCAGCCTCCACCAAAAATGTCCACAAAAGCTGCGCGATTGGCCACACGCTACTGCAGTTTCATGGTTTGAGATTGACTCGATATTCTCAGAGACAGGGAGTGCTGCTCTGCGTGTGTCACCCCCATTCAGAAAAAGCAAAATATTGCAGATGCCAGATATCTAAAATAAAAACAGAAAATGCTGGAAATATTCAGTAAGTCAAGAAATATCCCTGTACAAGAGAAATTATGTTACTATGTTACTGGGTGGGTTACGCTTCGGCGGGTCAGTGTGGACTTGTTGGGCTGAAGGGCCTGTTTCCACACTCTAAGTAATCTAATCTATTTAATTAACAGCTTGCTTTCATAGTCCACACCTTTAACATTATAAAAATGCTACAGAATTTGACAATGCTCCAAATGGGACATACTAAGACAAGTGACAAAAAGTGTTGTCAAAGTGTAAGTTTTAAGCAATATCTGAAAGGGGAAAAAAATGATGGATAGAGATAACAAGGTTTAGGAAGTTAATTTAGGTTGTACCTTAACAGATGTTGTCTAATTTGTTTGCATCAGACTGATGAAATCTCCAGCGAAATGGTGAGAATAACCTTTTTATCTTATTCTCTGGGGATTCAGCTGAATAACCAACAGGGAGCAAGAAAACACATTGGTCATAAAATTATATCATTGAACATTAGTTTGTGAAACAAAAATAAGATGAATATCTGGAATTTCTTCCAATGCTTGAGAGAGATATTGTCTCGTATAAAATAAAATTATGAGATAGTAAGAAATTTCCTACAAATATTCTACGGTGGTATCCTGCAGAATAAAGTCAAAGGCAACGTTAAAATAGTTAAAGCCACTGACTAGACAGTCATTATTCCGGTTTAGACAGGACTTTCACCAAAACCACAAAGGAATTCCCATCAGAGCACATACCAAAACAGTTGTCCTGGAAATTGAATTGAATTGCTAACTGGGCAACTCCTTTGTGCCTGGAACCCTCTGAAAAGTATTTATTTAATTTGGAGACTTTAGAGGGTTCTGACGAAATTAAGTGAAATAGATTTTCCAGAAAAGTTAGGCTATTAAACACAACATCATCTGCACTCACCCACTTGGAATCCTATCTCTTTGTCACTTGGCAGACTACCCAGCTAGCATGCTATGTACATGACACTTTGCACCCAGTTCAGCTGCCTCTCATCTGGTATCCTACCCAGGGACCCCAGACCTTCCACAGGCAGCCTATTTACTGGCATTTTGCCACTCTATTCTACTAGCAGCCTACCCTGTAATTATCTGACATCCCTTCCCTGGCACCCTATCCTACCTCCAGCTTGCAACTTTCCCAGCTGGCACCCTAGCATGCCACCCACCTGTTACCCCAGCCACCCAACCCATCTCCCAGCGCCATAATACCACGCTTATCTAATGTACTAAGGGTTTGGCTGCACATGTCAGAATGTCAGAACTTTCCAGTTTCAGAATATGGCAGCTGACTGCTGTGAAAAGAACACATGGCTTGCCTTCCTCTGACCATTCATGCACTGAGAAAACTTACAGAATGCAAGTACAGCTCTGTATTTCTGAGGGAGCCCTGAGCAAAGGGTCCTCTCAGAAACACGGAGCATCCTTCTTTGGCAAAAAGGAAGGGCAATGATGTTGATCTGAGATTGCCACTCACAGGAAATTCCAACCCACCCACCATTCTTCCAAGACAGGTGCTACTTAGGTAGTCAGAGACCTCATTTTCCCAAATGTACTCAATTGTTACAATCTCTTAATCCAACAAAAATACTCCGAAGATCCTGACCTAAGCACCAAACTGGTGCTTTCATTGCTCAGTGCAGCATGTAGGAATCTGGTCAACACGTCTTCAATCTCCACAACATGCTAACAACTTGCCTTAAATACAAGTATTACATAGCTGGTAGCCCTACAAGGCTGCAGTTAGTCTTTAGCCGAATACCATCTGTTGATACTACATGTGGTCTTCATTCCTAATGACAAATCATAGATTAACTAGAAATGATGAAGTTACTATTTGGTAAATGGTTGCAGTTCAAAACAATAGTGCTATGATTATTATAGTCTCATAGGTTCCTCAGTCCTACCACAATAACAATTCAAAGGGAATAACTCCCAAGGCAATTGAATGTTGCAGTGTGAGAATAGGCACTTGTCTGCTACAGTTATTGCTTCTGATAATGAGACTACTTATGCTTCCTGTGATACGAGAAGTATTTGAGTTGTATCGTCCATGTATGTGCAAAACTAATATCTAGCCGAACTGTAACACAATGTGTTCTGCAAACTTTCACACCTCAAAACAATTTACATTCAACTCAAACTGAATCAGAACTACTGTGCTAAAAAATGCTTTACCAATCCAAGTTAAATTATCACATTAATTAGACCCAAGCCACTACCTATCACAAAGCAAATACATCAAATCCATTCGATGTCAATTCAAACAGTAACTACTAAGACTGATCACAAACTGTTTAGATAACCAACACTTAGGCAAAGATTTGAATCCCACCTAAACACAAAAGTAAAATGATGGTGTTGAAGTGAATTTCAAAATAGTTTATATATATTTTTGATCATTATTTTTAATTTGTGGTGAATATTGTGATAGACACTGGTTAATGCATTATGTGTCCTTAACAAATAATTGTATTCAGACTAATCCAAACAGCTAGTCTCACCCAGTTTGCATCTCTGTCAGGATTCCATAATCACCTACAACACTGTCAATCGATGATTGCAAAAGCTCTGGAAAAATTATTACACTTCTCTAGGGGTTTCTACTGATTTGCCAAGGCTACAGAGGACCACTGGGGAACACATGCAGAAATTCTACTCTCTTTTAAATTGAACTTCCACTCGAGTTCCCTCAGAATTTTGTTTGGAACTGTTGTCTGTTGGTTTGAGCCACTTTACTTAACAGTGACCATTTGGCAGCCTGCGCTGTCTCAAAACTCTGTGTTCCAACATCGGCACAACCACTACTAAGAAATGTAAGAATTCAAAGTGCAAGATTGCAATGCTTAATGTGGTCGTTCTTAATGGTGCTGAATAATTTACATTTTTATTTCAAGGAAATTTTTATCATTTGACACGCACATCAATGGGAAAGTAAAATGGTAGAAATACTCTCAAAAATATTTGAGCAATTTATGACCTTACATTGTTAATTGCTTGTCAGTAACTTCTCATAATACATGTTATTTTATTGTTAGCATTGCTGCAAATAATTCAGTAATTTTTGAGGAACCAACATTGTGATTTGTTGCCTTTTATAGCAATAATATTTGAGCCAATTAAGTATAAAAGATAATGTGATGCTATGAATATTAGTTGCAAATTGTTCAACCCCTATCCCCTCCTCTTTTGTCTATTCCATTATAGTGCTGGAATATCTTGGAGCTTACTCTTTCCATGTTGGGCTATAATTTGTGCCATACCCTTTGTTCACATACTCTCTTCTAGCACCACTTTCAGAACCTTTCCCAGCCAAACTGCACCTCTGAGGCTGTGTTAACTTCTTCACAGTGCATCCTTCTACCAAAAAATCCATTGCAACAAATAGGGGATAATATGACAAAAGCAAATAAATCAGACCCTCAACTCCAAAAAATTCCAAATTTCCCCATTAAAGTTTACAAAACGAGTTTAGAATTTCATTAATGAATGATGACATTATTTCCATGCATTTGCAACTCATTCATAGCCCAACTTGCTTTCTTTCTTCACAGCCCTAAATTTTCTTCTCCTTTCTTGAGAAACTAGGCAGTACTAATTTCTGACATAGAAATGAGAGTTCTAACCTGCATAAGCAGCTCAAATGTGCTTCTCCAAGTCTTTACGCAGCTCTGTCATTATTACTAAGTCTTCGCATTATCCATGGACAATGGCTTCCTCTACCCTTTGTCTAAGCAAGGTAGCATCAGAGAATCACTTGTCTCATCACATTTGCTTTCAGATGAATTCACACATCACTTCAGCCCTTCAGAATTTCATTCTGAAGCTCAGGTTACCTTGCATGGACCAAGAATGCATCTCATGGCTTTTAGCTTCTTTTCCTCTTGCTCACTCATTTTGCACTTACTTGGAGGTGGACAGTCTCTGAGTCTTGCTAATCCTTCTTAGCATGTAGGGAGAGGTGTCAGCCGGTTATGGGCTTGAGGACTGAACAATCATGTTGTATGGCATTCTATGACGTCAATGTCGTACAGATAGCATGTGCCATTAGGTTACACAGCAAACAGATTGCATGTGTTTCAAATGCATGGTGATGTGCAAATGTCAAAAGGAATCTATACTTAAAGAGTCAAGGAGGACTCTGGTCAGTCATGTGGTACCAGCACAATCAGTCAAGGGACTTATACTATTCCAGTCCACAGGATGCTTCGCCAGTTAGTTAGGCATACTATCCCCCCAGATCCCCCCTGGGATCTGTGACTCTGTTGCCTAGGATTTGGCGACAGTCAGTCCTGTAACGATTACATTTGGGGTACTAAACAGACATCACCCTGCAAGTTCTTCCCAAGACAAAGGGTGGGATTGAGTAAAGTGACAGTGGATGGTTTGTGGTAATGCAGGAACTTCAGAGTTGGTGAAATGGCTCCAGTGTGTATGAAGTAAAGAGGGCAGGAATGGTTAGTAATATGAAAGAATGAGTTGGGTGGGGGCCATTGTTTGGATACAATGCATGTAATAATGAAAGCTGCAGTCCAATAGCCTTGGTGAGAGTCATGGGCAGTGGTGATGTTAGGGTGACTAGTTGAGTCGTGCGTGTGAAGTGACAGGGAGAAGATGGTGGCCCTCACAATTGTGAAGACCAGAAGATCATTAAGTTTCTTTCTTCACTGAGCATTGTGTTCCACCTGGGACACTGTACTGACCTGGCTCCCTGTCTCAGTCAGCCTGGAGAGTTGGTCTCCCTATGCAGTGAACAGGAATCAGCACTGCACTTCCGTCCACAGAGATCCCTGTTTGCAAACTAAGGAGCTATCTTACATATTTTGCCATTTCATTGGGGACATCAGTGCATTGTAAAGGGCAGCTCCTGGCTTGTAGCAACTTAAGTGCTGTGGAGCTGAGTTTGAAATATGGTACCAGTGGCGTGAACTTCACAAAATCCAGTGGTGAGCACTACCACCTCTTCTGCTGCACAATTCCACAAGACAGGTGCTGAAGAGGCTGGTTGTATAGTCGATAAGATAAAGAGCAAATGAATGTTTGAGAAACTTTGTTGTGGAGCATGAAAGACCGGGCATTCTCAATCTCACTCAGAAAACACTTTCCTGCAGTTGTACACTCTATACTTAAAATGAGGAGATATTACACAATCCACGTACTCTCTCCATGAGAAGTAACAGGTGAAAGTCAAACAGACCTTGTTATCCTGATGCCAGTCTTTGGTTCTTAGTAAATTTCACAGCTCCCCCTTTTTCAGATTTCTAAAGCTTCAATCATGGACATAAATTATGAACAGCAGTGGTACCACCACTGAACCTCATGAAACTGCACTTTGCACCTTCTGCATCTTTGAATAGTTATCCCTTTATCCTGAATCTTTTCTCTCTATATGAAGCCATTGAACATTTCATTCAACTACTTGTTCAGAAAATTGATTTTATACATTAGTTTAAAGTGTAGAACTTTATCGAAGTCTCCACATCTGTTACCTCTTCAAAGAATCCAAAGCACTTGATCAGATATGACTTCTTGTTTTAAATCTGTGCTGATACTTGACTGCTATATTTTTGGTTTGTATTTTTTTAAAAATCCTGACTGAAAGAAAAGATTGAGAATTCTTCTAGCCATTGAAATGAGCTGGTTCACCCGCAGTTTCGTGGATATGTTCATTCTGCCTTCCTGAAGCTCAGTGTGACAACAGCTCCTCATGCCCTCTGATTATTGGTCTTTACAATAGAGATTCTAACACTGTAACCAGGCTTGAAGTAGCAAGACTGTAACAGTTCCAGCTTTTAACTCCATTGCAAAAGCACATGTTCATTGCATGACAACAAATTGATCAGTAATATTATCAGATACATGCAGCATCTATTGCTACAGTTGACAATAGAAAGGATTTGTATTTAGAAATCTATTTGAATTTTTCACAGATTTGTAATGACTTGTTGAGAAAACTTGTTGTGATTGATGTCATGATCAGAGTGCTGTAAACTTCCAATGACATTGATCATAACTCACTTACACACTCAAAGCTTGTGATTTGTCCACATTTTTTTCCGATGAATTAACATTTATAGTACACTGGGATAAACATCGCAGCATGTATAGCCTTCAAAATTTTTTTTTTCAAATTTAATGAATTAGAGAAGTAAATGAAATAAAATTGTTTATAGAGGATAGCTCTAAAACTGCAAATATAAACTATGTAGTTCATCCTTCATTGATCAAACCTGATAACCTTCTGCTAAACTGTAATTATAATTGTCTGTATTATTTTCATGAAACTATAATGAAGCAAGAAAGATCAATCATAACAAATGTTAGCAAGTGAAGAACATTGGCTACTGTTATTATTTATTCCAATATTAAGTTTCCAGCTGTGCTCGAAATGCATTTATTCCAAATGAGAAGAATCTTCAGTGATAATCAGCAAGAAATATTCTTTATCTAACCCTAAAGACATTTGCGTGCAACCTCAAGGCTTTAAATGCTTTCTTTATTAGAAAACTCATGTTAGTCATCTCATTTATTATTTTATTTTCAAGTATTCATATTGCATGCCAAGTTTGGAATGTCATTACCTTTATTCCCTGTGTTGTCACCAATAAATCTCTGGCAGTTCTTAAATAATTAATCCTAATTGCAGTTCTTTCTCACTTAATGTGTTTATTCTGAGATCTGTACTCTGAATTGTTTCCTGAGCATAACTTATGACAGACCCTCAAACGAGTCTGCATATTGTTTTAGAAATTTGTTTATGCCATGCTTTTACGGAGACTTTTGCCAACTTACTAAGGGGTTGTTATCTACCTAGCCAATATTAGATTACTTACAGTGTGGAAACAGGCCCTTCGGCCCAACAAGTCCACACCGACCCGCCGAAGCACAACCCACCCATACCCCTACATTTACCCCTTACGCAACACTACGGGCAATCTGACCCACACATCTTTGGACTGTGGGAGGAAACTGGAGCACCCGGAGGAAACCCACGCAGACACGGGGAGAACGTGCAAACTCCACACAGTCAGTCGCCTGAGTCGGGAATTGAACCCGGGTCTCAGGCGCTGTGAGGCAGCAGTGCTAACCACTGTGCCACCGTGCCGCCCATATAGTTTGCTTCATTGATGTACTAAAGGTTGCTATGTAGCCCATGCAGTTACAGCTCCACAGCACTCCCTGTCCTGTGACATCCTGTCAGCCTGCATTGCACCAAACAAATTTCACCTATTATACTTTCAAAACTAAAATCTCTGTTTTGGGAGTAACTTTTTTTCTGTTTTTGTCTTTTCTGGCATTGAAGCCAGAATTGACTAAATCTCCAGACATCTATACATTTTCTCAGACTTCCCACTGAAGATGGAACTGAAATATAGTACTGGTCCAATTTTTAACTTTCCCAACTGACTGAGCTGACCGTGACAAACTCAATGTCTGGGTAAATTTGTGAGGAATTGGCCTCACACACCAGCAAGTTGTAAACAATAACAAGCAGTTTGGTGGAGAAGTAAGAAGGAAGCTTGGAGTGCTTACTGTGAGTAGTGGTCCTTAGATGAATGGTGATCAAACCGAGAAATGATATATTGGAAAAAGATGAGTGGTTTGGCAAAGAGGTGAGAGATGACTAAGGTGGAGAGGACAGTGGCCACCAAGTTGCAAGGTAGCATGGCCAATTGGGATAGTGCTAGACAATTAAAGACGACCAGTGTCCCACAGCAATCTAAATTCTTAGAAATTCCGATTGGGAGGATCACCCCTGATTTCCTTGCCTTTCAGATTCCCCACTCAGGAATTATTTGTTAATTATTTGGTTGCAATATTGCCATTGTTAGGCCACTGTGGGAGCTGGTTTTCCTGAATATAGGTAGTACTAAGTGCCTCAAGGGAAAACTTGCCAGAGTTGCAACAAACAATCGTTAACATGCTTATTGGCATTTCTAAAGGTCTCATCAGCCTCCTTCCATCATCGTCATTTGACACCTTTTTTTTGGGCCTATACCGTCATGACAGATAGCTCCAAAACATGATGCACTTGCCGCCCAACATATTGCCACATCAGTTGGGTAAATTTCTAGATTGGTATATTTGAGGAACTGTTGATACATAGTATTCAGATGGACAGTGTTGTCAGCATCACTCACTACATCATATCATAAAGGAACACAGAAATATAGCACAAAATTAGAAAAACCATTCAACCAATCAAAATTCTTCTCACACATCTTCATAGTGTCAATCTAATTTTTAAATCTTCTGTGGAGAGAAACTAGCTACTCAAAAGTTATGCACTTCCTGCCTCACAAAATACCCCAGCCACTACAAAAGTAATTGGATGAAGAATTCCATGATAACTGTCCAATATTATTGAATCCAGACAAATTTTCTTTTGAGTTTTGTAATCCGTACTGTGGAAACCATGAAATGTTTGATCATCTTTAACCTGGAGAGTTTTTTTCATATTCTCAATCTTCAATCATTTTTAAAAACAACTGGATGAAAATGTAATTATAAGAGGTAATCACTGATGCAAAGATTAATTTTGATGGGGTTTGATCCCACCTTTTCTGTGGATCTCTGGGCATTCTGAAAAGTTTTAATTTTGCATCCATGACTTAACTTTCACCTGAAGGCAAAACACAAGTTGTGTATAATCTGCTAATGCACACCTTGCGATATTTTAAAGATCTGTACTATATCTTCTTCCTTCAATCACAGCAAGCCAAGATGTTTTAGTCCATCTTCATAATAGACTTCTTTATGTCTTAAAATTGTCCTTGTCATTCTTTTCTCATCCCTCTCAGTACATTTATGTCTTTTTTGCAGACTAGACGCTGCACACAATGTTCCAAAATTGATTTTACTAGCAAGATTTAAAGGGCCAGAATAATCTGTTATGATTTGTGACCAAACGCCCTTGAGATGAATTCTGGATGATTAAGCTTGCTGAGAACAGCTGCAGGTTGAATGTGATCATTGAGCAGACAGTGAAACAATTTCTCTCTATCTCTGCCAATGTACACCTACCCATTGTGTACAAGTTTCATGCTTCCTGCTGTCATTTGAATTCACTTAAATTGTAACATTATATCTCATTCGTCATCTTTCTTTCATTCATCGACTTTATTTGTTCCATTCCCTTGGGATTCTGTCTGACTCCAAACTACCCATCACAATACATTCAAAAACAGAGTGCTCTAATTATGATGTATGGAAATCCAGAATGGTCCCTCATAGTTGTCCACTCATAAATGCTTGTGTCTGGTACTACCTTTTCATTTCTTATCTTCTGCCCAGTCAATTCTTAATACAGAAAGCTATCACTCAAAATCCAAAGACACTAATTAAAAGCAGTCCTCACAAATTCAAGAGCGATGAGTTCACGATTGAGTCCAAAATCACTTGAGTATTTCCAAAACAAAAGCAAAATAGGGATGTGCCTCAGTTTGATATCTTGACCTAGTAAGTGTGTTATTAGAGATCCTCTGGCTCACTTTGTATGCATTAAGAAAGGAAATAATGACTCCTTTCTTAATGCATACATAATAAACAACTTATATTTATATCAATTTTCACAACCACAAGAGGACCCAAAGCACTTTTGAAATGCAGGGCCAATTTCTGACTCCTAATGGAATCAGGAATTGGTTTGCAAAAGCAAAACATTGAATTTTGTGCACAAAGAGAATTTTTTTGAGCCTTACCAGATGCTGTGTCTTTTTTCTTTTCACGGGCTGTGAAGGTCTCAGGTGCAAAATGCTCACACCCCTCCTCTGTGGTTAACGGTGATAAAAAGTGCACCTGCTGGGAGAGTTTGTGACCATCAGGAAGGGGAGGAGGGGTGGGGGGGTGCAGTTGCTGAGCAGTTGGGAAAATTTTGATAGAGGAAATTACACAATTACATGTTGTTTTGTGATGTAGATGTGTTATAGTGCAATGATTGATCATAGGTCTCTATCTTGTAGAGATATGTTGGCCATTATATTGACCAGGAGAAAGTGAGGACTGCAGATGCTGGAGATCAGAGCTGAAAATGTGTTGCTGGAAAAGCGCAGCAGCTCAGGCAGCATCCAAGGAGCAGGAGAATTGACGTTTCAGGCATGAGCCCTTCTTCAGGAATTCCTGAATAAGGGCTCATGCCCGAAATGTCGATTCTCCTGCTCCTTGGATGCTGCCTGACCTGCTGCGCTTTTCCAGCAACACATTTTCAGCTCATTATATTGACCAGTACTGCATAATACTGAAAGGCATTATTGCATCTTCACTATTGGTGAGAATGCTATAATACATTCAAAAGGGGGAAACAAAAGTATAATGGAAAACTATTCTGTCATGCTTGGTACTATCATATGAATATCAGCTATTTTATTCCAATTTTTATGTTTATGACTCTGCCCAACAATTTAGAGAATTATCCAGCTACGTTCTGTCTGCAAACGTAGAACAAATCCAACTCAGGCAATTATTGCCTTATCAATCTATTCCCGATCATCAGTGAGAAGGAAGTCTACTGTGTTATCAAGCAACACTTACAACAGAATATCCTGCTCCCTGACACTCGGTTTGGATTTTGCTAGGGTCACCTAACACCTGACCTCATTGTCACCTTGGTCTCAATATAGACGAAAAAAGCTGATCAAGATGAGAGGTGTATGATTGCTCTTGACACCAAGGAGCATTTGGCCAAGTTTTGCATCAAGCCTGAGCAAAACTGGAGTCAATGGGAATCAGAGGAAATTTCTCCACTTGTTTGCATCATGTGTGGCACAAAGGAAGATGGATGTGGATGTTGAAGATCAAGCATCTTAGTTCCAGGATACATCAGAAGCTGAACCATCTTCAGATGCTTCAAGACCTTCCCTTATGAAGTCAGATATGAGCATGTATATTGATGATTGCACCATATTGAATATCTTTGACGGTTCCTCAGATCCTGCAGCATGGCCTAAATAACATCCAAACTTTTGCTAAGAAGTGGGACCATTCGTACCACTTAAGTATGAGAGAATGACAATGACCAACAAGACAGAATCTAACCACCATTTCGTGATGTTCAATGGCATTACCATCCCTCACTCAAGGTCTTCGGTGGGGGCGGGGGGGTCACCATTGACTGGAAACAGACTATCCTCATCCATCTCTTGATTTTTACTCCTACTTAGAAATGCTTCCCATCCCTACAAGTTTAAAGATTCTCAAAGTGGAACTAGCAAATCTCCACGCTAGGATACCAGTCCCTTTCCAGATAACCCATCTATTTTGAAAAGATCTTTTCTGCCCCAGAAGTGATTCCAATGATCCAAAAATCTGAATCTTTGCCTATTGCTCCATCTCGTAAGCCATTGATTAAGCGGCCCTATCTTTTTATTCCTACTCTCTTTAGAATGTTGCACCGGGTGTAAACCTTTGAGGTTCTGCTTTTTATTCTTCTCCCTAACCTCCTATATTCACTCTGCAAATCTTTGACTCTTTCCATAATTATGTTGTTCCTACTAATGTGTACAACAATGCCTGGCTTCTCTCTCTCCCCTCTAACAATATGTTTCAATCGTTTAGACATCCTTAACCCTGGCATCAGGAAGGCAACATACCGTCCTAGATTCATGCTCATGACCACAGAATCTCCTATTTTTGTCCCCGACAGAAAGTGCCCTGTTACAATTATTGTTTTAAATCTTAACAAACCCTGCTTAACAATTGATACGTGCTTCTGCAAAATTGGAAAATGAAACTCCAGCAGAGACCAAAAGGCTGCAGAGGTTATGATCATATCATTATGACAACAAACTCGCATTTCTGGATGTCACAGTGGAAAGAAATTCAAGGGAAAATTACAAACCTGCGTATACAGAAAACTGACAAACACTGACCAAATACTCAACCACACCAGCAACCATCCCGACACACACAAACGAAGCTGTATCAGAACACTATTCCAACGAGCCACCACACACTGCAGCACAGACGAACTTCGAAAATCAGAAGAGAACCACCTATACGGCGTATTCAAGAAGAACAGATACTCAAAAAACACAGTGCGCAGATTCCTCAAGAACAAACTACAACAAGCAGACAAAACACAGTCAGAAACCCTAACCACCTGACCATATATCAAAGAAGTGTGCAGTTTTGTGTGCAGTTTTGGTCGCCATATTTTAGGAAGGATGTGGAGGCACTGGAACAGGTGCAGAGGAGGTTTACCAGGATGTTGGCTGGTATGGTAGGAAGATCGTATGAGGAAAGGCTGAGGCACTTGGGGCTGTTTTCATTGGAGAAAAGAAGGTTTAGGGTTGACTTGATAGAGGTGTACAAGATGATTAGGGGTTTAGATAGGGTTGACAATGAGAACCTTTTTCCACGTATGGAGTCAGCTATTACGAGGGGGCATAGCTTTAAATTAAGGGGTGGTAGGTATAGACAGATGTTAGGCGTAGATTCTTTACTCAGCGAGTTTTGAGTTCATGGAATGCCCTGCCAGGAGCAGTGGTGGACTCTCCCTCTTTATGGGCATTTAAACGGGCATTGGATAGGCATATGGAGGTTATTGGGCTAGTGTAGGTTAGGTAGGCTTCGGTCAGCGCAACATCGAGGGCCAAAGGGCCTGTACTGCGCTGTATTTTTCTATGTTCTATGTTCTAAGTTTCAGAAATGACAGCCAGACTACTGAGACCCCTCGGAATCCTAGTAGCACACAAACCCACCAACACTCTCAAACAAAAACTAACAAACTTAAAAGACCCAGTACAACCCATGGACAAAACCAACGTCATCTACAAAATTCCATGCAAGGACTCCCACAAACACTATGTAGGACAAACAGGAAGAAAGTTAGCCACCAGGATACACGAACACCAGCTAGCCACAAAAAGACACGACCCCCTCTCCCTCATTGCTCTACACACGGATGAAAAAAACCACCATTTCGACTGGGACAACATATCTATCCTGGGACTGGCTAAGCAAAGACATGCCAGAGAATTCCTAGAGGCTTGGCAATCCAACCACAACGCCATACACAAGCACATAGATCTAGATGCCATCTATCAACCCCTCAGAAAACGAACAGGAAATGACATCACCACAAACCCCAAGAACCCCATCCAGGAGAAAGGTATAAATAGAAAGCAGGAGACAACAGCTTCGCTTCACTTGGAGGTCGCCACTGATGATGTTACCTAGCCAGGTAATGAAATGTCTGGATATCAAACCTACAGCTCAGCGAGCAAACCTACACCCTAAATATCATTATGCAGTCAGAATTAATTGTGTTGCTTTAAATGTGCAAGTTTTCTTGAGATAAAGCTGGAAGGGATTGGGGGATATGAGGGAAGGGATTGGGAGATATGAAGGAAGGGATGGGGGAATATGAGGGAACAAGAAGAATTTTAAGTCACCTTGTTCAGATAGTTCTGTGCTTCAAATATAAACTTACACAGGAAATGAAAATCCAAGAAGGACCATCAGGTTAATCACTCTCATGTTTTTCACCAGCCTCCCAGGAAAAAGGGAAGGTAGGCCAGTTCATCAAGCCCATAAGGATGAGATTAGATTAGATTTCAAAACATTGCTAACAGTCAGTATTGAGAGTTTAATCTATTCAATGGATTAGCTGCCTAATGCCGTTAGTCTGTCCGATATGTTCAAAATGCAATTCTAAACCAATCTCATCAAATTTGTATTGATTTCAGAAACTATGATTAAAATGCAGGTATTGCTGAATTGTTGTATTTTGTAAATATCATTTATTTCATGACTATTCTGACCTCTTAAACTGCCAGGCAAGGGTTAATTAATTCCCTTAGTAGTTTGTTCCTTTCCAGATGAAATGTCAATAGTGCAAATCCAAATTAATTGTTTTAATCTAATTTGGTTAACTGGATTTCTGTAACACATACTGAGACAACTGCAAGGAAAATGGAAATTTAACCCAGATTTTCTGGCTTAGAGATAGGAACGCTACCACTATACTACAGGAGAACACTCCCACTGAGACCGTGCCCTTTTGAGTTTTTTTTATTGCTGGGAGCAGCAAACTGCATTGGCTTAACTGAGTGTAGTGAGACACCAGTGTCAGAGTGTGCTTTCAGCAAATTGCTGGGAGGCTTGAAAAATGAGGGCAAGAATTACCCACAAGCATACACTGTTTGCTGGTGCTACTGATGTTTGGAAAGGAGAGAGATTAAAGTCAGGTCGTACAAGTGAGGCAGAAGAGAAGAAGAATACAAATCTTAAGAAGATGGAAAGAAACTAAAAGTTAACAGCATCAAAAAGACTATTGCTGTTAGAATAAAAACAACTAATGGGTGGGTACTGTTCTTGTGAGCCTGTAGCTACATATTAGGTGAGGGGAAAGGAGAAGGGTAGCATGGCACTTCCTTTTAGTCAGCTGTTTCCAGAGAAGACGTCAACTTCTTACCCTCCCCAATCATCACATCATCAATCGGCTGTTACTACACCAGGCAGGAAAAATGTACCCATCCATTCCTGGTTTTCTTGCATCAACATTTTACTTGCTCTCCCTCCTGCTTAAAAAAATCCCTAAACATTTACTCCAAAATTTTGGATTTAATATTGTAGGGGCGAATATGTTTCTGAAACCCGTGGCAACTCTTCCATCTCAGTTGCCAGCAAAGGAGCCTAGCCATATTTACACAGGGACACTCCAACCCTGTGCTCCTGCAGGCTCCGTTACCCCTTGGGCTTATCATAAAAAGCCAGAGAGTGAAAAGTTACATTCACTGCCATATTAGCATTGAGACCTATGTAAAGGCAGTAACTAGGGTTAACAGCTTCCCAAACATTGTGGCAGTCTCAAAAATGTATGGTCAGGCTATCTTTTCTTCGGAAGGGTGTGTGGATGGTGAACCCGGCTCTTAAAATCAGCCTCACAGATGTGGGGCCTTTCTGCCATTGAGCCCACTCAAGTCCACTATGCGGCAAGTTATAATATCAAACATCCTTCCCAGCTCCTCATCCTCCATCTACACCAGCTAGCGGGGATGAGGTTGGCGGTAGCATCAATCTGGCTCAGGTTCAGGGAAAGCAGTCCCCACCATGTTTGCTCCTTTCATTGACAGGTACCTTTTGGTTTGGCCCAGGGGTACATCTAGAAGTGACCTTTTCAGTTGACAATCCAGGCATCGCCTACTGTGTCCACTGGATGGTGGACAGCATGCAATGCCATGTCTACGGGGAGAAAGGGCATGGGTGATAAAGTTGCCTTGCCTCTAATGCCACCCACGCCATTCAGGCAGCCATGGCTCGCACCACCACACCTCACCTCATCTGTCATACAAAGTCTCAACATCAACATGAGATATTTGTATCATTGATAGTCACAGGTGAGGTGCTGGAAGATTGGAGGTTGGCTAACATGGTGTCACTGATTATAAAAGGTGGTAAGGACAAGGCAGAGAACTATAGACTAGTGAGCCTGCTGTAGGTGGCGGGCAAATTGTTGGAGGGAATTCTGAGGGACAGGATGTACATGTATTTGGAAAGGCAAGGACCGGTTAGGGATAGTCAACATGGCTTTATGCCTGGGAAATCATGTCTCACAAACTTAATTGAGTTTTTTGAAGAAGTAACAAAGAGGATTGATGAGGGTGGAGCAGTAGATGTGATCTATATGAACTTCAGGAAGGCATTTGACAAGGTTCCCCATGGGAGACTGATTAACAAGGTTAGATCTCATGAAGTACAGGGAGAACTAGCCATTTGGATACCAAACTGGCTCAAAGGTAGAAGACAGAGAGTAATGGTGGAGGGTTGTTTTTCAGACTGGAGGCTGTGACCAGTGGAGTGCCACAAGGCTTGGTGCTGAGTCCTCTACTTTTTGTCATTTACATAAATGATTTGGGTGTGAGCATAAGAGGTACAGTTAGTAAGTTTGCAGATGACATCAAAATTGGATGTGTAGTGGACAGCGAAGAAGGTTACCTCAGAATACAACAGGATCTTGATCAGATGGGTCAATGGGCTGAGAAGTGGCAGATGGAGTTTAATTCTGATAAATGTGAGGTGCTGCATTTTGGGAACGCAAATCTTCGCAGGACTTATACACTTAATGGTAAGGTCCTGAGGAGTGCTGCTGAACAAAGAGACCTTGGAGTGCAGGTTCATAGTTCCTTGAAAGTGGAGTCACAGGTAGATAGAATCGTGAAAGTGTTTGGTATGCTTTCCTTTATTGGTCAGAGTATTGAGTACAGGAGATCCTGTTGCGGCTATACAGGACATTGGTTAGGCCACTGTTGGAATATTGCATGCAATTCTGGTCTCCTTCCTATCGGAAAGATGTTGTGCAACTTGAAAGAGTTCAGGAAAGATTTACAAGGATGTTGCCAGGGTTGGAGGATCTGAGCTATAGGGAGAGGCTGAATAGGCTGGGGCTGTTTTCGCTGAACCATTGGAGGTTGAGGTGTGATCTTATAGAGGTTTACAAAATTATGAGGGGCATGGATAGGATAAATAGAAAAAGTCTTTTCCCTGGGGTCGGGGTGTCCAGAACTAGAAGGCGTAGGTTTTGGATGAGAGGGGAAAGATATATAAGAGACTTAAGGAGCAACTTTTCCACACAGAGAGTGGCATGTATATGGAATGAGCTACCAGAGGAAGTGGTGGAGGCTGGCACAATTGCAACATTTAAGAGGCATTTGGATGGGTATATGAATAGGAAGGGTTTGGAGGGATATGGGCTGGGTGCTGGCAGGTGGGACTAGATTGGGTTGGGATATCTGGTCAGTATGGATGGGTTGGACCGAAGTGTCTGTTTCCATGTTGTACATTTCTATGTGTTACATGCTAATCATGGTTCCCTGTAAAGAAAAATGTAACCATCCATCACATAGAGGGTAAGGACGTGCAGAATCTAGTCCCAGCCAGGAAGAAACATATACTCTGGGTGCATTGCAGCTTGTAAAGATTGGAAATTAAGAAAAAGATTAATTGCAGATGCAAGGTTCCATCGGCATGTCAGTATTGCTGGCTGAGCCAGCATTTATTGGCACTCCTCTTTGCCCTTGATAAAGTGATGGTGAGCTGTCTACTTGAATCGCTGCATGTACTGTAGGTATTCCCACAGTGTCATTAGGGAGGGAGTTCCAGGATATTGACCCAATGACACTGAAGGAACGGTGATATATTTCCAAGTAAGGATGGTGAGTGACTTGGAGGGGAGCATGCAGGTGGTGTTGCTCCTATGTATCTGTTACCCTTATACTTCTTAATGGAAGCGGTCATGGGTTTGGAAATGAAGTCTTGTATTTAGAGACAGTTTCCAAGGATTATTTTACATATATGAAAAATCATTACCTGCAGTATAGTATTAAGGGATCTCCCTTATAAATGTTGTGCTTTAAATTCTGATTGCCAAGATTTCACAGGTAGCACACTGATCCTATCAGACCCTGAAATAAATGAATGCATGCATCCTGGTTCTGACATAATACACAGGATAATCAACTTGATTGTGGCAACAAAGTCAGATTGGACACGGTGCAATGGACAAGAGATTGACTGATTAACTTGAAGTATGCACAGTAGCTGATTCTTTCCCTGTCAGAAGTAAAGGGGCATAAAGTAGCTCAAATTGGAACACAAAATAAGGGGTCAGAGAACAAATATGCCCTTTCAAACATTATCAAATATGATTGTACCTATGAAAGTAATGTTATTATTTTATGAACATTTGTTGTGCGTTCTGCCTTCAAGTTGGCATTTGAAGGGTTAGGACATAAACTGAAAAATATACAAATACTGACTGCAGATGAAGGCTGTATCAATAAAGTATTGGTCCACAGTTTGTAGAATGGCACAGTTTGTCCTTTAATGTCAGTCAAAGTCATTTCTATAACCCAAAAAGCAATTATTTACCTTACAGGCATAAGAAAGTCAATATTTATTTTATTGCAACCTTGGACTTAATTTATAGGAAAACAGAATATATTTTGTCTTGAATTTAATCTTGATGCTCTCTATACATTATGAATTGAAGAAACGTGGATAATAATGCATATTTACAAAGTCCATATAGTATGGAAGTGCCTGCTTAGGGAAACAATGGTAGAGCTCAGTGTCACCTTGATCAAAAGGGAACTGAACAGATATTTGACAGATAAATCTATTGGGATGAGTCAAAATAAAGACTAGTGGATGATTTATTTTCAAAACTTTTGATTGGTTGATAAAATGCATTAGTTTCTTTCGGCTGTAGAATTCTACCTCCCAATGTATCATCTGCTCAATAGATCTCGAGAAGCAAAGGTAGTTCATTATCATGTTGGACTAAAAACTGGTTTTGAACAGATGACAACCCTTGAAACAATAATATTGAATGATTTTATACTACAAGCTGGATCCTCAGCTCAATCTTGGAGAATGAATTTGTTTAATTGATTTAATACAGTATTCATACAGAATCTAATTAACCAAAGACTAATTTACATTTCAGTTGTATACATTTAGCTTTTGCGATGTCCTGTGTTTATCACTGGAAAACTTGCTTCACTTTTTCAATTTTCCAAAAGTAAACAAGATAAATTCCCCATATGGTAATTAAAAACTTCTCTACAGCCAAGTATAATGTCCTTGGCATATTGCTTTCACTGGTTGCCATTCATGTGTCAAAGAGCTGCAACTGTGCGAGATAAATGTTTGTGCATGTACATTACACAGAAGGTGAAAAGGTTACAGAATCAATCATCTGATAGCTATAGTCCCATTACAGATATCTGAAGGCAATGAATGACAAATGTTTCAAACTAGAGTGCAACAATTTATTTGAAAGGATGTAAAATCAAAATAATACTTCAATAAATCTGTATTATAACACAGGGAATTTTGACATTTTTGTGCTGCATAAAGTTCCTGAAAGGAGAAAATCACCTGTTGCACACTTTGAACAATGGGTAGTTTTGACCTTTCAATGAAGAGACTTTTTTGATACAATGGAAAATACAGCATTCTCCCAGGCCTTTAAATGGGGAACAAGCACACTCTGAAAAAGACTATTTATGAAGTTGTTCCTGTTAACCCATGAGATGCTACCATTCTGAGAGCTTGCTTGGTTTCTCAGGCCTGAGCTGCCACACCTCAGTATTGTTATGAAGGACAGCCCACAAAACACAAAGACTGTTAGATGGCTATTTAATTAATATAGCCTGGTGAACATTTAAACATTGATGTGTTGGTTTACTCAAAACCGGTTTTCAATAAATTAGATATAAATTTAGATGAACATCAATCTCTGACCCACCATCAGAGTTGGGAAGACGTGAGTTATGTCACGTTCAAGACAATTCGCAGCACAGAATCAGGTTATTTGTCTCAACTAGTCCACACTGGTATTTATGCTCTTCTCTCCATATTTCACCTAACACTATCAATATATATTCCCATTACCTTTTTCTTCCTCATGCATTTCTTTAGAAATGTCACAGCTGAGTGTTTCAATGGTGCAGTGATGGAGATGGGGGAGGCAGAAGCAGATGATAATACAGAGAAAGAGATAAGTGGTCTACAAGTTGGAGAAGGCATAAAGAGACATAGTTACAGGTTCAACAAGCTGTTAAATGATCTGCCCAAACCCAAGAGATGGTAAGAGAGGTTGGTAAGTCGCTGAGTTTATGGTGAAAGTTGTAAATTACTATAGGCTTTTCAGGACTGAGCTGAACAAAGTCATGATTTAAGTGTCATTGGGAGCACTTTCATTTCTGCAATGAGGTGACTTCAACCTATAGACCTGGATTTTACGGTTAGTCACAATAAATCACGTTATTCACTTGATAGACCTACTTTTAAAGAAGAATTCCAAATTCCTATTAATGCTGAAGGAATTACACAATTTTTATTGTGCCAATTGACTCAAAACACTTAACTAAGCATTATTTTATTTTGCTTAGTCATAGAGTCATAGAATCCCTACAGTGTGGAAGCAGTCCCTTCAGCCCAACAAGTCCACACCGACCCTCTAAAAACTAACCCATCCAGACCCATTCCCTACCCCATTATCCTTTATTTACCCTGACTGATGCACCTAACCTACACATCCCTAAATACTATGGGCAATTTAGCATGGCCAATTCACCTGACCTCTGCATCTTTGGATTGTGGGCATGTCCATCTTCTCCTTTAAACTGTAGAAATAAATGCTTCCATTTTACTGATCACACACTGCACTCTTCACAGAGTTTTAGTTCTTGTCACAAACAGTTCACAGTGGCTCCGAGCCTCCGGTGGGCTGCATCCTTTCCACTTTTCCAAACAGCTACCTCTAACACCAGATCTATCTCTCACTCTGACGGCTACTGTCTACATTTCTTCCTCTCGTTCCAAGCTGAACAAATCTTCCAACCTCCTTTACCTCCCAGGAACTTGCCCTTCAATCTGACTGTGAATTTCCACCAAGTGTTCCATGCCATGAACAACAGAGGTGACATTTTTCTCTGCATTAAGCACAGGCCACTCTGGCTCACTGCCTCCCAGCAAGCTGCAGACCACACAAATCAAAGCTGTAATTGCTGTCTATGATATTCATTGGTTAACAAGGAAACCTGTAACTTGTTCTCAAAATAGCTTCAGTTATTCTCTTTCCCTTGCCAATGGTAAACATGTTAGCTTTGAAACCAAGTAGAAGTGATATTAATTTATCTTTGATCCTAACTTCATTTAATCCTAAAATCAAACTGAGAGTTTACAGCCCAACTGTTTACAATACGATGTGCATCATACCGGTCTGTGACTTTGGGACACTCAGTCTATTCATTGTAGATTGAGAAACTACTGCCACTGTCTCCAATTCAAAACCGCTCTCAACAATTGTATTCAAGTCTTCCTTAGATCCCAACAATTAAACCACTCAAGTTAGCTTACAGTCAGGTAGACTCCAAAATAAGTCATATAACTCCCTTACTGCAAAGCAAAGTTATGGTGAACTGAAATATAAAAATAAGGGAGTCTTGCCAAAATTATAGAAGGCACTATTCAGATGATACCTAGAATACTGTGAACAGTTTTTGTCCTCTTATCTAAGGAAAACATTAAAAATCACTCAATACCAGATAATAGTCCAACAGGTTTATTTGGAAGTCCCAGCTTTCGGAGTGCTGCTCCTTTATCAGGTAGCTAATGGGACAGGATCATAGGACACAGACTTAACAGCTAACTAGGTTTTTTCAATACATCGCATCAGTTGTATGATACTATGATCTTTTACTATCAGTTCTGTGTCCTATGATCACGCTCCACTAGCTACCTAATGAAGGAGCAGTGCTCTGAAAGTGTGTACTTCCAAGTAAACCTTTTGGACTATAATGTGGAGTTGTGTGAATTTTAACTTTATCCACTCCAGTCCAACACCGGCACCTCAGCATCATATCTAAAGAAATATATATTGGCAATGAAGAAGAGTTACACCCAAAACATTGACTACTCCACCTCCTGGTGCTGCTTGGTTTGCTGTGATTTGACCCCCCCTTCCTGCTTACCTATAGTGGCAATGGAGGCAGTCCAGAGAAGGTTCACTATGTTGATCCTGGGTATGAAAGGATTTTCTTATGAAGAGAGTTTGAGTAGGTTGGACCTGTATTAGTTGAGTTTTGATGAATGAGAAGTAACTTTATTGAAATTTAAAAGATTCTAAGGGGTCTTGACAGGGTCGATGAAAAAGAGTTGTTCCCTTCTACACATGTCAAAAGTAGAACATAGAACATAACAGCACAGTAAAGGCCCTTCGGCCTGTAATGTTGCACCGATGTGTGGAACCAATCTGAAGCCTATCTATCCTACACCATTCCATTTTCATCTATAAGTTTTTCCAACAACCACTTAAATGCCTTTAAAGTTGGCAAGTCCACTACTGTTTCATTGTCAAGAAACTACCTTTGACATCAGTCCTATATCTATCACCCCTCAGTTTAAAGCTATGTCCCCACATGCCAGCCATCACCAACTGAGGAAAAAGGCTCTCACGGTCCAGCCTATGTAACTCGCTGATTATCTTATGTGTGTCAATTAAGTCACCTCTCAACCTTCTCTCTAACAAAAACAGCCTCAAGTCCCTCAGTCTTTCCTCATAAGACCTTCCCTCCATACCAGGCAACATCCTAGTAAATCTCATCTGAACTCTTTCCAAAGCTTCCACATCCTTCCTATAATGTGGTGATCAGAACTGTACACAATACTCCAAATGCAGCCGCACACGAATTTGTACGTCTACAGCATGACTTCATGGTTCTGAAACTCAATCCCTCTACCAATAAAAGCTAACACACCTTATGCCTTCTTAAAAAAACGTTCTCAACCTGGGTGGCAACTTTCAGGGATCTATTTATATGGACACTGAGATCTCTCTGCTCATCTACACTATCAAGACTCTTACCGTTAGCCTAATATTCTTTATTCCTGTTGCTCCTTCCAAATTGAATCACCTCACACTTTTCTTCAATAAACTCCATTTGCAACCTCTCAGCCCAGCTCTGCAACTTATCCATGTCCTTCTGTAACCTATAACTTCCTTCTGCACTATTCGCAACCGCACCAAACTTAGTGTCATCTGCAAATTTACTAACCCATCCTTCTTCTACGCCTTCATCAATCTTTTATAAAAATGACAAACGGGAGTGACCCCAAAACAGATTGTTGTGGTACACTACTACTAGCATGCCACCCAGATCCAGCCCACCACTGTAAGCCTGCATTGCCCATGGCTAATCCACCTAACCTGCACATCTCTGGAAACTGTGGACAATTTAGCTTTGCCAATCCACTTAATCTGCACATCTTTGGACTGTGGGAGGAAACCCACAGACACAGGGAGAATGTGCAAACTTGACGCAGACAGTCCTATACTATCTTAAACCATAAAAATCTTGTAAACTTTGCATTAGTCACCTTGTTCACAGTTGCTCGTACACTTCTTGCAAGCATTTTGAGCAAAGATTTGTTTAATATGATGTCTGATCAAATGTGGTAAGATTTTCAAGGAATATTTGGCATTTGTGAACAGAAGTTCATGACTGATGTTTGAAGTCAGGATCAGTGCCAAACAGAGGGCTTTAAGCAAGTGCCGGAAATAAACAGTCTGAAAATGGCTTTGAGGATGACACTGGAATATTAGGAAAATGTAACTGTATATGATTCAGGGCATGGAATTAATTGTACAATATGTAAACCCATTGGTTTCAATGATATCCAGAATGATGCCATAAAGTCTATAATTCCATACCAAATTACCCAAGCATCTTGCAAGCCTGCAACCCCAGGGTTGCAATCCTTCTGCTTTTAACAAACACATTCTGGATCAGTGGTGCTGGAAGAGCACAGCAGTTCAGGCAGCATCCAACGAGCAGCGAAATCGACGTTTCGGGCAAAAGCCCTTCATCAGGAATAAAGGCAGTGAGCTGGAAGCATGGAGAGATAAGCTAGAGGGGGGTGGGGGTGGGGAGAGAGTAGCATAGAGTACAATAGGTGAGTGGGGGAGGAGAGGAAGGTGATAGGTCAGGGAGGAGAGGGTGGAGTGGATTGGTGGAAAAGAAGATAGGCAGGTTGGACCAGTCCGGACAAATCATGGTGACAGTGCTGAGCTGGAAGTTTGAAACTAGGATGAGGTGGGGGAAGGGGAAATGAGGAAGCTGTTGAAGTCCACATTGATGCCCTGGGGTTGAAGTGTTCCGAGGCGGAAGATGAGGAGTTCTTCCTCCAAGCGTCTGGTGGTGAGGGAGCGGTGGTGAAGGAGGCCCAGGACCTCCATGTCCTCGGCAGAGTGGGAGGGGGAATTGAAATGTTGGGCCACGGGGCGGTGTGGTTGATTGGTGCAGGTATCTCAGATATGTTCCCTAAAGCGCTCTGCTAGGAGGCGCCCAGTCTCCCCAAAGTAGAGGAGACCGCATCGGGAGCAACGGATACAATAAGTGATATTAGTGGATGTGCAGGTAAAACTTTGATGGATGCGGAAGGCTCCTTTAGGGCCTTGGATAGAGGTGAGGGAAGAGGTGTGGGCACAGGTTTTACAGTTCCTGCGGTGGCAGGGGAAAGTGCCAGGATGGGAGGGTGGGTCATACGGGGGTATGGACCTGACCAGGTAGTCACGGAGGGAACAGTCTTTGCGGAAGGCGGAAAGGGGTGGGGAGGGAAATGTATCCCTGGTGGTGGTGTCTTTTTGGAGGTGGCGGAAATGTCGGCGGATGATTTGGTTTATGCGAAGGTTGGTAGGGTGGAAGGTAAGCACCAGGGGCGTTCTGTCCTTGTTACTTTTGGAGGGGTGTGGTCTGAGGGCAGCAGTGCGGGATGTGGACGAGATGCGTTGGAGGGCATCTTTATCCACGTGAGAAGGGAAATTGCAGTCTCTAAAGAAGGAGGCCATCTGGTGTGTTCTATGGTGGAACTGGTCCACCTGGGAGCAGATACGGCGGAGGTGGAGGAATTGGGAATACGGGATGGCATTTTTGCAAGAGATAGGGTGGGAAGAGGTGTAATCCAGGTAGCTGTGGGAGTCGGTGGGTTTGTAAAAAATGTCAGTGTCAAGTCAGTCATCATTAATGGAGATGGAGAGGTCCAGGAAGGGGAGGGAGTGTCAGAGATGGTCCAGGTAAATTAAAGGTCAGGGTGGAATGTGTTGGTGAAGTTGATGAATTGCTCAGCCTCCTCGCGGGAGCACGAGGTGGCGCCAATGCAGTCATCAATGTAGTGGAGGAAGAGGTGAGGAGTAGTGCCGGTGTAATTATGGAAGATCAACTGTTCTATGTAGCCAACAAAGAGACAGGCAGAGCTGGAGCCCATACGTGTGCCCATGGCTACCCCTTTGGTCTGGAGGAAGTGGGAGGATTCAAAGGAGAAATTGTTAAGGGTGAGGACCAGTTTGGCCAAACGAATGAGAGTGTCAGTGGAAGGGTACTGTTGGGGACGTCTGGAGAGGAAAAAACGGAGGGCTTGGAGGCTCTGGTCATGGTGGATGGAGGTGACGACCCACCCTCCCATCCTGGCACTTTCCCCTGCCACCGCAGGGACTGTAAAACCTGTGCCCTCACCTCCTCCCTCACCTCTATCCAAGGCCCTAAAGGAGCCTTCCACATCCATCAAAGTTTTACCTGCACATCCACTAATATCATTTATTGTATCCATTGCTTCCGATGCGGTCTCCTCTACACTGGGGAGACTGGGCGACTCCTAGCAAAGCGCTTTAGGGAACATCTCCAAGATACCCGCACCAATCAACCACACCGCCCTGTGGCCCAACATTTCAACTCCCCCTCCCACTCTGCTGAGGACATGGAGGTCCTGGGCCTCCTTCACCACCTCTCCCTCACCACCAGACGCCTGGAGGAAGAACGCCTCATCTTCCGCCTCGGAACACTTCAACCCCAGGGCATCAATGTGGACTTCAACAGCTTCCTCATTTCCCCTTCCCCCACCTCATCCTAGTTCCAAACTTCCAGCTCAGCACTGTCCCCATGACTTGTCTGGACTGGTCCAACCTGCCTATCTTCTTTTCCACCTATCCACTCCACCCTCTCCTCCCTGACCTATCACCTTCCTCTCCTCCCCCACTCACCTATTGTACTCTATGCTACTCTCTCCCCACCCCACCCCCCTCTAGCTTATCTCTCCATGCTTCCAGCTCACTGCCTTTATTCCTGATGAAGGGCTTTTGCCCGAAACGTTGATTTCGCTGCTCATTAGATGCTGCCTGAATTGCTGTGTTCTTCCAGCACCACTGATCCAGAATCTGGTTTCCAGCATCTGCAGTCATTGTTTTTACCTAGTTGATTTTAACAAACACACACAGTTGTGTGAAAATTCCCTGTGGCCGCTAATCTTTCTGTCCAAAAGATATCTCTCACCAAATATCTCTATTCAAAATAGATACCTACAGATTTCTGAAGCAGTTTCGCAATTCTAGTGAAACGCAAAGTAAAAACAAAACCAACCACAGGACTCAATGGGAATCATTTATTAGATGCAGATGTTTTAGCTTGTCAAATAAAGGAAATGCAATTAAATTGTGGCAGTCAGTTAAGAGATGCCTCCGTGCCTTTCTGTGGTGTTTGTAAAATCATTATTTTGCACTTACCAATAATGTGACAAGGGATGCAAAATGTTATACAATCAAACAAGCTTTACTTTTTGTTCCCATATATGGTGCAACCAAGAGAAACTATCTTGAAACAGAGCACCAAAAGATTCTGTGTTACACAATTTAACATTTTAAAGCCCAAGTCACATTGATCCATCTCGGTATCATCCCTGCTAAGGCAGTGTACAACAATTAGGATGGAATCAAGAATAGTTTAAGACTGAAAACCAAGTTTTTCACAAAACATTTTATAAAACATAACTGCATAATTGAAGATCATTACAGCAATTCCTAAATCATCTTTTTACTGAACACATGTCAGTACCTAATGTCGGGGACCTGGGTTTGATTCCAACCTCGGGCATCTGTCCGTGTGGTGTTTGCAAATTCTCCCTGTGTCTGCCTGGGTTTACTCTGGGTGCTCCAGTTTCCTCCCACAATCCAAAGATGTGCAGGTTTGGTGAATTGGCCATGCTAGTGTTCAGGGATGTGTAGGTTAGGTGCATTAGTCAGTGATAAATATAGGACAATAAGGTAGGGGAATAGGTCTGGGTGGATTACTCTACAGTGGGTCGGTGTGGACTTGTTGGGCTGAAGGACCTGTTTCCACACTGTAGTGATTCTATGATTCTAATATGAGTCAGGATCAATGTGAAGTAAACATGAATAAACTGAGAAATGGTACTTCAAAGAAAAATGGTAGACTCTAATTTAGGTAGTTTATTAACAAAGATATGTTTGTCAAATTACAAACATCTGCTTTACATCCCTGCATACACTAGTACTTCATACAAAATCAATCTTTCCAACTCAAATCGTTTCAACCCCTGAGCTGCGTTCACAGGCGAATGTTTCCATCCAAAGTCCCAGAGACAGTTAACACCAACATGGCAATGCCTATCAGCCTTCTCTCACACAGGTCATGCCAATTTTGATAGCATAGTTTTCCAGAGTTCCTTTGCAACTGATTAATCGATAATACCCTATTTAAAATTTTGACCTCTGATACAAACTCTCAGCTCTTTTATTTGCATAACATTTTAGGATTCAGTTCCCTTTTAGTTCACACGTGCATCTTCTCCCTCAACTTTCTAGAAGTCGACTTTTCTTCAAACTACTATACCAAAAAAATGGTTATTTTGTGGAATTCTATTGGCCTTATTTTGTGTTCCTTTTTCCATCTTGACTGCTTTCTATGCATGTGCTGATCAACTTCACCTTCCAACTCTTTTGTTGGCAACTCCACTTCATGATAGCCCTCATTCATTCCTGGTGGTGTTGCTTCCAGAACACAAGTTGCCAGGTCACACAGACCAATATTTCTTAGGTTTGAAGTAAATTACAATCAATCCCTTTACAATAGATCCAAATTCTTAAATGTTTGTTTCAAGCATTCGTAAAACCAATTACAGACTACACTGACACTTTGAAGCAATTGAAGGCTTAGATTAAGTCAACAGGCAAAAATAATCAGCAGATAGAATTTAACGCGGGAACACATGAGCATGTTCACTTTGACAGGAAGCAAAGAAAAACACTATTATTTAAATGATGAAAGATTTCAAAACTTAGTGATCAAGGAATCTGAATGTCCTGGTACATGAACCATTAAAAATTAACATGTAAGTGCAAGTTATGAAGAAGGCAAGTGGAAATGTTGCCAATTATTAGAAGGGAAATGGAATATAAAGAGAATATCTACTGCAGCTGGACCGTGATGAGCCTATAGCTGGAATATTGTTTACAGTTTTGGTCTCATCATGACCTCAGGTCAGTGAAGTATGCTGGACACTTTTAACATGTAATTTGCAAATATATCTTTTAATAGAGGGCTGATACAGTCAAAAATGGCTACAGGTGTAAATTAAGTGGCTGGCTAGAGAAAGAGACCTAGTGAGTTGAAAGCAACTTCAAACAAAAGCCCTTGAAAGAGGGGAGTGGGGACAGAAAAGTCAAAACAGATTGGATTGTGACTTCTTGGGAGGACAAAGATATTGAGGGACTGATGGACTTCTATTCAACAACAGGTTACCCCTTGCAGGTGATATTATGTATTTTTGTTCTTCCTTTTGAAGAATAAAAGCTAAAGAATCAGTTTCAACTCTACTGAAGTGAGATGGCAGAACTGAATGTTCTCATGCATGCCACCCTAGTTTTCAACAATAGTGTGTTTGAAGGTCACTGTTGAAGAACTGTCCACTGCTAAGCCAATTTGCAGGTAAAGGACACTCTAAGTACCATAAGTCAGCGAGCTACTAATACGTACAAAATGGAATAGGACAACAAAAGGACTCTCTCTAACCCTGAATGCTGAAGTTCAAGTCAATAATGAAAGGAATCAGAACTACTGAACCGTCAATCAATCTGCAAAACTGAAAATTGTGAAACTAATTGCCGAATTCCAAATATCCACATCACTGGCAAATTCCTTTGCAACAGCTGCAATGTGGAATTACCTGCTCTTGGTGAACAGTTCAGTGATTGATCTATATATCCTTCTTTTTAAAAACTGCTTTCTTTTTATGTTTAGCTCATATTCCTCAATGTATATGTGTTACTAATTACTAATTCTTCTCACATTTTGCACTTAATAAAGTCACCCTTTGTTAGAACAAGAATACTTGGTTAAAGTGGATCCAGAAGAAAGGGATCCACCAAGGAAGAAATCCATTTTAAAATGAACGTTATTAATGACTAACTCAGGAGGTGAATAAGGGAGCTAGTTTATCCTTCCTCACATGGAATTTAGTCAGTCCAGTCAGGAGTTATAATAATCTCAGAAACTACTAGACCTGTGCTTGACGACGCATTTCATATTCAACAGCCAGGTATACAAACAAATCAACGGGACCCCTATGGATTCACCCATCTCCAGGCTCATAAGCATGATGCAAAAACTGGAATAAACAGCCCTCCTAAAAATCTGACCCAAACTCTGGATCAGATATGTGGACGACACTTTTGTAATAATAAAGAGAACAGAAAGCGAGAATACACACCAGATTATCAACACAATGCTCGCAGGGATCAAAATTTACGAGAGAGGAGGAAACTAACAATCATGTCCCATTCCTGGTTTTGATGGTAGAAAGAACATAGAATGGTGAATGCACCACAAAAGCATACAGAAAGGCCACACACACTGACCAGGTCCTGAACTACAAAAGCAACCACCCAAACACACAAAAGGGAAGCTGCAACAGCACCCTGTTCAAAAGGCCTGCAACACACTGCAGCACCCCTGACCAGTGAAAAACACCTCTGCAAAATCTTTGTCAAGAATGGATATCCCCACAACTTCATTTACAGATACCAACAACAGACAACGTGACGAGGATGTGCCACAACCCAACATACCAGCCACGCTATCTTATTGAAAAAACATCTTGGAACTGACAACCAGACTTCCCTGACCACTCCATCTCATGACAGCCCATAAACTGATAGTCACACTCAGACAACATCATGTGCAAGACAAATGTAGTTTACAAGATTGCATGCAAAGACTGTATTAAACACTATCTAGGACAAACATGCAGACAACTAGCAAACTGCATCCAAGAACGCCAACTAGCCACTAAACACTAAGATTAGCTGTCCCTACTAGCTATACACACAGATGACGAGGACCACAAATTTGACTGGGACAACACAACGATCATAGGACAAGCTAAACACAGGACAGCCAGAGAATTTCTCGAAACATGGCAATCATCCATGAACTCCATCAATGAGCACATTGACCTCGAACCAATATACCAGCCACTACAATGAGCAACTGGAACCAGCAGGAACAGAATTCCAATAAATTCACAGTACAGCACCGCTTCACCGGAAGCTCCAAAGCACCGAAGTTGTCACCTAGACAGGGGACGAAGCGTCTGCAAATCAACTTCCCAGCTTGGCGAACATACCCACAACAATTACAACCAGCATCCAAGCTATAAATCTTTACACGAACCTTGAGTCTCAGAAACCTCACCCGGATTCTGGAAATAACAGTGATTATTTTAAAATTCATTGCTAAATCTCCCTGTCCATATATCAATAATATCTATCGACGCCATAATGTGTTCTTCTTTCATGCTGATGACTACTACAGTATATGAATTTATCAGTAGTTAAGTGAGCAGTACTAGCAAGCGCCAAGCTGTGATTACATCTGTCCTTCAGATCATTTCCCAGATCCATTTCTTCCATTTTGTGAATTGGTTGAAACATTCCTACTTGACTGGAAGGATTAACATTAATGATTCTTCTATTTCATATTCAATCCAAATGCATTCAGGTTCTTCTGTAGAAGCAACAGGTTGAATATTTCAGGGTCTGTTGAGCTGAAGAACAAATACAGTTTAGGTCTGAAGATTACGAGGCCGCCCGATTTGGCGGGATCCTAACCCCACTCCCAGTGTCGGCCAGCTAGAGGTTTGGGAGTCAGCAAGCTGTAATGAAACTGGAATGTATTGTTGCCCTGTTTTGTTTAAAGCAGTTTCAGTGCTTCTTTTTATTTCACATTTCAATCACTGGAATCTTTTTTTTCTTGTTTCACAGCGGATTTTGTTTTGAAATTATGGATGACTTGTAGATCGATTTTGACCCTCACAACCGACTGGCTCAACACAAACAGGAGCCTCAAGGTGAATCCAGAGGGGACCCCCAGCTTCGAGACCCTCAAGACTAGGCCTGACACAGTCTGGAGGGGAGGTTCCGGCACAGACTGAGTGGAAAGACTGCTATTTGGAACTTTTTATTTCTTTATTTTTCTAATTTATTCCTTTAATTTTGTGCCTAATATGGTGCAAAAGTCTATGATGCTGAAATTTTCATTTCTTTATTTTTCTTATTTTGTCCTTAAAACTGCCACTTAAAGTATCTGCACCTATGTACATTTGTAGCTGAGATGACACAGTAAGCAGCAACTTGTACATTTTTCACTTTACTCATGTGAGTACATGACAATAAAGCTAATTCTAATTTTAATGTTCAATCCATTTTGACAGCAGGACCTCATTGACATGGTCCTGGGGAGTTGCACATCATGAAAGGGCTTCCTGTAATAACTGACCATTTCTGAGATGGTAGGAGACCACGCAGTGTTAAGTGTGACTCGAAACCAACAGGTGGATAGGGTCAGGGAGAGACAAAGGGATTCTGATCAGCAATGCATGTTGTCCAAGTGGTCGTGCTTCATTATTTCATAAAATGGAAGAGAACTCCACTTCCTCCTCACTTTTAGACTAAACCTTTTTCAGGCCTCTTCCACTTGATTGCCAGGATTTTCCAAGCCCTGTTGAGTCCAGTATGCTCTTAAAATACCACTGGGGCCTTGCAAACATACAATGAGCTGCAATGCAGCTGGACTTTGATGGGCCAGTGGAGCCTTTGAGTTAAAATGGTGATGAAGGAAGGAATGGGGCACTAAGTGAACTATATAACCTCACTCCTGCCCCAGTGTCCCATTCATCAACTTAAAAATGACAGGAGCTGCCAGGTGTTAGTAAATGCTCAACATGCACTTACAGGCACATAGGCAGAACAAACTGACAGGCAATAAATTCTCTGGGCTCAATATGTCAAACCTTTCTCCAATGTTTGCACACAGGTGTTAAGCTATATTTTCAAAACAAGTTAATACCAGTGTTAAAATACTAGATAAAGGAATGTCAGACAGATGTTTTGACAATAATTATTTAAAAGGGATGATAGTTATTTGGATAGTGAATAAAGGTTCCAAATATTCATTGCCTTTTGATGATAAATTCTCCAGATTTTTCTGAAATAACCTATTTATTATTGAAGGACAAAACAGCTTACATTGTGGTAACTATGGAATATTACTGTATTTAAATTTGCGCAAATTAAACTTAATACCACTCTACAAGACTTAATATCCCAAAGTCACACTCTAGGGCTGGTCTTGCCTGCTGTATGTGCACATTTATAACTTGTGCCCATGATTTCTAGCTGTGCAGATTTATCAGCTGCTGTGCGTGCCAGTTCGAAGAGTGAATTAGGAAAAGGAGCCCTGCAATCGGGATTATTCAACAAAGGTATAGTACGATAAATTGAGTGTATAAGCTATGATGGCAGTAAGTCATATATACAGTTTAATTGTTCTGCACAAATATAAAAGAAAAAGGCATGGTCTAGTGCCCAGTAATCCTAAACTAGCCAGTAGGCACCAGTGTGTCTTAAATGTGATAATACTCTTTCAGTGGTTTCACAGTGAACCCAAGGGATTTATAGCGTGTCTGTTTGTTCTGGTTATGTGACTATGATAAATAGACACACTATGTTTCAGAAGAGTAAGAAGTATCCATGCTGTGAACAATTCACTCAGAAACAGACATTTTCAGAGCAACTGATCTCGTTTTATGTCCACATAAAATCTACTTTTGTTCTCAAGGCAAATCAAAGATAAAACATAATAATTTAAACTGGTTGGCTGTGAGACTTGGAGGAAAACTTGAAGTCAGTGCAGGTTCTATGATATCACTCTGCTTATTGGTCTCAGTGATGAAACCTGCAATGCTGACACATTGAAGTCATCTGGATGAGATGCTGCAATGTTCTCAATAAGGAGTGAGCCTCCAGCCTGTCTCTGTTTTAGAGCCACTCTGCACCTCTTAAAATGAAGATGCATTCTGAACTAACTGCGCAGAAGCCAGTATCCTGTCACCAAGCCACCCTTTATTTACTAGTGCACTGTACACAAGTTGTGCCCAGCCAAATCGCAGTCAGTTGCCCAAAGAGAGCAGATTCCAAATCCCCTGATTCTATTGGTCGGCCAGGGCTTTTCCTGATTGGAGTTGTTAACCTGGACCAACTGAAGATCTCATAGTCAACAAAACCAACCTAGTTCCAATCATGACATCATTCCCTCCCACCACTGCCACCAAAGGCTGGGGATGTAGCCCTGGCCTTTCTCTTGTAGCTTTTCCTGCAACATTTTCACCCCAAGTCCAGTTCCTCTGTCTTTGTCTCTGACATAGACAGCGTGTGCTGGACAGTAGCCTGTTTCTTGCGTCCACAGCATCTCAGATCAGTCTCCTCCTCTTCTCCTGGTGGTAACAGTACCTAGGCTGCATCCACCTCAGACTCGGGGGTTTCCTCAACATGAGATGGAGGGGGAGAACCCACAGTTTCTGGCAGGCCTTCTGGCTGTTCTGAGGGGGCAGGTATGTTTTTCCCTGGTTGTGAGATAACAGCTTTGAGGTGATCCACATGTTTGTTTAGGACTGTATCTCCTACCTGAACTTTGTAAGTTACAGGACCAGAACTCACACCAACCTCACCTTGTATCCATACAGAGACATTTCCATAGTTCTGGCATCAAATTACAAACCCCAAATTAACTTGTCTCTCTCACTTACACAAGGCACATGGCTGGTATGGGTCTTCCAGCTCTGCCGTTTCACCATCCCTCCCCCCAAGGTCTGGGAAGATCAGGTTTAACCTGGTGCAGAGTCTCCTCCCCATCAGCAACTCTGCTGGAGCTATACCTGTTGTTGGTGGAGTAGCTCTATAATCAAACAGGAACTGGGATTGAGTGACTCTGGAGGCTGCTTCTTTAAGTCTGTCTTTGACCTTTGGACCGCTGATTCCGCTAGGTCATCCATTGTCCAATGGTATGGAGCTGTGCTTATGTGCCGAATGCCATTTGATTTTAGGAAATAATCAAATTCAGTATGACTGGTGCTGCCCATTCCGAAAACTGCACGGGCTTGATGCTTCCTTCACTCTGCAGTCTCCTGACTTCTGCCTCTACTTTTTCCCGCAAGGCAAATGCCACTGGGACGCCTTTGCAAAATCTCGGAATTGCTTCTTGGTCAACATGTAAAATTCTTTGGCCGCATTGATAGTCCCAAGTGGGGTTCTGCTGTGGATTGGTCTGGGGTCCCTCTGCTCAGGATACGCTCTGTGCGACACTCTGTGATTGCCTGCACCCAACTGGTGTTCCCCAAGCTCTGTCAGACAGGTGAGGATGTCCGCTTCCATTAGAATTCCCTGTTGTTCCCACACTCCGTTATTGCATTTTTGAATGACAAGGCCAGTTGCCTGTTTGAAGTCCAATTGGACTTCAGCTAGTAGGCACTTCTGCATGGCTACATCATTAACCTTTAATACCAAATTGTCTCTCAGCATCTCATTGAAGGCTAATCCAAAATCACATGCCTCTACCAGTGGTCATAACCTCTTCAAAAATCCCAAGACGGCTTTCTCTGGTTCTCTAACAGTCAAATAAAACTGATAGTGTCTCAGAATAGGAGCTGGTTTGGGGTTGGAATTTTCCTTAAACATCTCCGTCAACTCTTGGAAGGTTTTCGTGTTTGGTGCCTCTGAGAAAGTTAAGCCCCTCATAACCGAAAATGCTAAGGGTCAGCAAGCAGTCAGAAGGAGTTCTTGTTGCTTTTCATCTGCCCCAGTGTCATTTTCCTGGACAAAATATCATATTCTATCCAAATACTGGGCACGGTCTTCGATCAAATGAGTCACGCTTCTCAAATAGAGGCATGATGCCAGAAATGCTTACCTCAACTCCAAAATGACTGCGAGTAGATGTTCTTCAGGCACGTCCTGTTTTCTCCCATTGCCACTGAAATAACTGCACAGAGGCTGGTATCCTGTCACCAAGTCACTCTTTATTTACATGTGCACAGCTCGGAGTCAGTCACCTGAACTGGAGATTTTAAATATCCTGGTTGTTTTTTTTACTCTTTAACACCCATGTTGTGTGTGTGCAGGTGTGACATACAGCGAAAGATAACAGGTGTACAAATCTTTATTCAATTTCCACCATCAGGAAGAAAGGAACACACCAGGGAGGCCGGTGACAAGCAGTGCCATTCTCAGAGAACAATGCTGCCTGATCAAACAGTGAAGGGGAGGGCAGGGATTAAATTAAAATAGAATCGGAGGGGGAAATAATACATTCCAATCTCTGCTGTGCCCACCTTTCACTAAAAATCTCAAGGGTGTTGGTGGACACCACATGATCTTGCTGCATGGACACCTGGGCTCTGTCTCCTGGTTGCATTTTATTTTCTTATGCTGTGTGATCAAACAGTGAAGGGGGAATCTTCTGTTTAATTTTTTTTTGCCAGGCGATCCCATGTTTATTTTTTATTCTCTTTACCCCCGCACTACCACCTAACTGTGGTAGTGCTTATTTTTTTTCCCCAGCACCCATGGTGTGTGTGTGTGCAGGTGTGAGATGCAGTGTGAGACACAAAGTGCACAAATCTTTATTTAATTTCCACCACCAGGAAGAAAGGAAACACCCAGGTGGCCTGTGACAAGCAGTGCCCTTCACATCAAAGGGCAGTGCCGTGTGATCAAACAGTGAAGGGGAACACTCCTGTTTATTTTTTTTTAAAAGTGCACGAATCTTTATTCAAATTCCACTACCAGGAAGATAGGAAAACACCCGGGCGGCCAGTGACAAGCAGTGCCTTTCACATCAAAGGGCAATGCTGTGTGATCAAACAGTGAATGGGAGGGCAGGGATCTCTTGGTTGTATTGATCAGCCGGGGCTTTCCCGATTGACCCACATTAATAACCCCAATCTCATAGTCAACAAGATCCATCTGGTTGCAATCACTACACATTCTGATTGCAGAGAGTTCTGGAGGCCAGCGTAGAAGAGAATCTGTCAGGAAGAATACTATGTGCAGCATGATGGCTCCCAGGTTTTGCCATGTGGCATTTGAAAGGCTGATGCTCGAGATGGACTGGAGGAGAGAAGTTCTTCATCCACAGAGGATCAGGAGTTCCACCAGACAATGATGTTTGAAGGAAGTTAAAGCAAATAGCCATGAAAGTCATTATAAGCCCTGTTGTTCAATTGATATCACCCTTCACTCTCCTGCTGACTCTGTCAATCTGAGCTCATATTTAGACTCTAACACACACAGCACTGCTATAAATTTCACAGCAACATCTCTCAGCTTGCACACAATGCAGCTGTTTAAACATGACAATAGGTATTGAAACATGGCAACAATATCATCCAAACACATTACACATAATCACTGAAACAATTCCCTGTCTCAGGTCACAGCAGTATGTAAGTAGAAGCAGCAGCTAACTGATAGGGGTGGTATAGGTATGGTTGTATATGCTCATCCCATCATTGGAGGATCACAGCTGGCACCTTGACCAGATGTAAAACTGAAACCAGAGATTAATGACATGTGCAACAATATTTGTGTGTTGCCTAAATGTAATACAAATGAGATATGTGGATTCTGTTTAATTCAAGTCTCCAGTATATTTATTTATGACTAAATGAATGTATACAGTACAGAATAATCTCCAGAAACCACTTGTACCTGAAGTGGTACAGTGCAGAGAGCCTGTGATTGTGTGATACCATCCAGGTACTTGGTCCATTTATGTGTTGATGCCTTAAAAGCACGTCACTCCAAAGATGATAATGTAACAGTAATTCTTGCCTAATCCTTCTCCTCACCCTTTCATGCTTTGATATACAGGATACAAAGTTCAAATGGTGTAAACCTGTATAAGAACATGACAAACAGTAGCAGAACTAGACCAAATGACTTGTTGAGCCTTTTCCGCCATTCAACGTGAGCTGGACTGGCATCTAGTTTTGACTTCACTTTCCGATATGCATCCCTTACCAAACATCTGTCATATTCAGCTTTGAATTTGTGTGCTTTTCTTTCATTGTCATTCCATCAGTATCCTTGCTGTTGATAGCCATCTACCCAGCCCACAATACCGACATCCGTGCTAAGATGGAGCTCTCTGAAGCCTGGCTTTCTAGGCCCATAGCTGCCCCAAGTCATCTTCCAATATCGTTTTGCAGTCTCTGCCAATGAAAATCAGCAGCATTAGCTATGCTACACTGACGTAATATTGTATAGGAACATTAGGCTGGGAAAAGGCATATGCAAGAAAAGGTACTGTGCAGCGAAGGGGCAGCCCCCTTTCCTGGGTAAGTGATCTGCAAGCTCCAAAAGTGTGAGGTGATTCACTTTGGAAGCAGTAACAGGAATAAAGAATACTGGGCTAATGGTAAGATGCCTGGCAGTATGGATGAACAGAGAGATCTCGGTGTCCATGTACATAGATCCCTCAAAATTGACACCTACATTGATAGGGTTGTTAAGAAGGTCTAAAGTGTCTTAGCTTTTATTGGCAGAGGGAGGGAGTTTTGGAGCTATGAGGTCATGCTGCAGCTGTACAAAACTCTGGTGAGACCTCGACACATAAATGGACCAAGTACCTGGATGGTACCACACAATCACAGGGTCTCTACGTTGTACCACTTCAGGTACAAGTGGTTCCTGGAGATTATTCTGTATTGTATTCATTCATTTAATCATAAATAAATGTACTAGAGACTTGAAGTAAATAGAATCCACATATCTCATTTGTATTACATTGTAGTATCGTGTACAGTTCTGGTTGCCGCATTCTTATATGAAGGATGTGGAAGCATTGGGAAGAGTGCAGAGGGGAGGTTTACTAGGATGTGGCCTTATTGGAGGGAAGATCTAATGAGGAAAGGCTACAGGACTTGAGATTATTTTCACGAGAAAGAAGAAGGTTGAGAGCTGACTTAATTGAGACATATAAGATAATCAGAGGGTTAGATAGGGTGGGCAGTGAGAGCCTTTTTCCTCAAATGGTAATGGCTAGCACGAGGGGTTATAGCTTTAAATTGAGGGGGGTGATAGATAAAGGACAGATGTCAGAGGTAGTTGTTTTTCCCCAGAGAGTAGTAGGGGCATGGAATGCCCTGCCTGCAACAGTAGTAGACTCGTCAACTTTAAGGGCATTTAAAAGGTCACTGAATAGACATTTGGGTGACAATGAAATAGTGTAGGTTAGTTAGGCTGCAGATTGGTATTACAGTTCGGTGCAACATTGGGGGCCAAAGGGCCTGCACTGCGGTGTAGGTATGTTCTACCTCTTTCCATCTGTTATAGAGTCATAGAGATGTTCAGTACGTAAATAGACCCTTTGATCCAACTCACCCATGGCAACCATATGTCCTATATAAGTCTACTCTCATTTGCCAGCACTTGGCCCATGTTCTTCCAAACACTTCCTGTACATATGACCATTCAGATGCCTTTTAAATGCTGTAATTGTACCAACCTCCACTACTTCCTCTGGCAGCTCATTCCATACATGCACCACTCTCTGTGTGAAAGTTGTCCCTTAGGTCTGTTATGGTACTGGGTAAACTTTCCTGCTTAATTTAAAACCAGCCACACAAAAAATATTTATCCTGTGCAGTAATCTGTAAAAATTTGATAGGCCAAGAACTAGTTAAAGTAAACGTTAACAACTTTACTTCTTAAAGTATAACAGAGAATAATCAACTAACAACTATTTACAATTCCTCCCTCTAACCTACCTTTTACTTTTCCTCCTACTGTACCAGTCTGATAAAACTGCCAATTAAGATTTACAGAAAAACCCAAATTTTAAAATCTTCTCTTTATCTTCGTCGGTAGATTGGCTCTCCAGGTCAGTGTTGAGTTTTTTCCGCTGTGCAAACGCCTTCCCTAGATAGCTAGCTCTCAGAGAGTTCTGACTAGCAATCTACATCTGTTGGTCGGGTGTCAGTTCTCCTCTCAACTGTTCAATTTCCCCAGATCATATACCCCAAAGCATCGGTTTATGTCATTGGCTCTTAAGATTGTCAATGCACTCAATTCAAACTTGATTGGAATTTGATATTTTTCGGGATATAATTTAAACTGATTGGCCTAATTTGAATTTTTTTTTGTCAGTAGCTGGAGCACATGTTACATTGTGTCTTATTGAGAACAATTGGCGCTGTCAATGTCAACTTTTACTCTCTGAAAGGTATAGTACACCCACATCTTCATAATACTTCCCCCTTAAGAAAAAAATGAACTATCTTAATCAAAAGATGATTGATTTTACTTTCTCTACTGTTTTAAACACATTACCCTAGCATACAGATAACTCTAATATAAGTTCACCTTAACTTCTTTCCACACAAACCTTAAATAAAGACAAATTTCATTTAAACTTGATCAGTTAAGTCTGCAATAACACATCTGCGATTACATTCTTCCAATCCACAACAGGTATGATTTTTAAATTAAAAGTCTGTTACATAAGACTCTAATGAAATAGTTCCATTTTCTTGTCTTTAAAGTGTTCTAAGCAGGTAAGCGGATTGTGGTCAGTGTACACAACTGTCTCTGACTCATTGTGACATACACATTAAAATGTTTAAAGGCCAGTACCAAACTCAGTTGTTCCTTTTCAATTGTGGAGTATTTCCTTTGGTGGTTGTTGATCTTCTTCGAAAACTAACCAACTGGCAATTCAATCCCATCCTCATCTTCCTGTAAGAGCACAGCTCCAACTTCAATGTGACAAGCATCGATGGTGACTTTAAAAGGTTTTGAAAAGTTTGCTTTAGCTAAAACTGATTTGGTGGTTAATATCAATTTCAAACGGTCGAATGCCTTCTGGCATGGTTCTGTCCACTGAAACGTTGTGATCTTCTTCCGCAACTCGGTTAACAGTGCCCTGCACTTTTGAAGTTTGAAACAAAGTTCCGATATAATCCGCTGAGTCCTAAAGAATGAAAGCACCTCTTTCTTTGAGATTGGTCATGGAAATTCCTCAATGGCCTTCATCTTTTCATTCTGTGGGACCAACCTTCCATGGCTGATGTTATGTCCCAAGAATGTCACCTCCGTTTTCACAAATTCCATTTTATTGAAATTTATCACCAGTTTTGCTTCTCGTAATTGTTCAAACTGCTCTGCCAACTGTACCATGTGATCTTTCCAGGACTTAGTGAAGTCCTTACTAAAGACTTACTTCATTCAAATAGACTGCACAGTTTGTTAAGCCAGCCACAACTCTGTTCATGAATCTTTGGGATGTGGTGGGTGCGTTCTTCATTTCCAAGGTCATCACTGATATAGCCCATTTGGGGTTACAAACGCAGAAATTTCTTTCACCAACTCTGATAAAGGGACCTGCCAGTAACCACGCATTTAGTTCAACTTGGTGATTCATCTGGCTTTTCCGACTTTCTGGATATGAGTCAGATTTTGTAATGGCATTGACCTCCGATAATCCATGCAGAATTGTCAAGTCCCGTTGGGAACTAAGACGATTGGCGAACTCTACTCTCTCTGGCTTGGTTCAATGATGTCCTTGTTGAGCATAGCTTCCACCTCCATCTGGACCTGTCTGGCTTTGAAAGGATTAAGATGATAGGGGTGTTGTTTTATCATAGCAGTATTCCCTACATTTACTTCATTTGCAATATCATTAGCCCCTTCCATCTGATTCTTACACATGAACTTGTATTGCAGTAATTAAGCTTTCAACTCTGTTCTATGCTCCTGAGACGGATAGCTTATTAACCTCAAGGACTTCTTCATTTTTTTAACCTATTTCAGGGCACATTAAAATGCATATCATCTGGATTGGGTTCCTCACTATGCGGGGCAGGAACTAACATCTGTTTCTCCATTTTTTTCTCTCAAGTATAATACAGTTTTCACATGTTCACATGACATACTTAATACTTTTTTTTCCTATCTGGCATCTTTATTAAATAGTTCACCTGACTCAAATATTTCTCAATTTGATAGGGACCACTAAACCTGGCTTTGAAGGGGTCTCCCATCACTAGTAACAGTACATATCACATCATCCTCTCGGGAAAACGTTCAAGTCTCAGAGCTTTTATCTGCCACCTGCTTCATTCTCTGCTGTGCCCTCTTTTAGTGCTGTTTACCTAACTCACCTACTCGATTTAGTCTCTTCCTCACTTCCGATATATAATCTAAGTGTGAGATCTCCAAATTTGCTCCATTCAATTTTACTTTAAATAATTTCAAAGGGCCTGTCACTTCATGTCCAAATATTGACTTAAAAGGAGTGAACTGAGTAGAGGCATTTGGGGCTTCTCTAATGGCAAACAATATGAGTGGGATACGTTTATCCCAATCATGTGGGTAATCTTGACAGAATGCTCTCAACATGGCCTTCAAAGTCTGATGTCACCTTTCCAAAGCTCTCTGGGATTCAGGATGGTAGGCACTGGATTTAAAGTGCTGTATACCTAAGCTATCCATAATCTCTTTAAACGGCCTAGCAGTAAAATTTAACCTTTGGTCTGACTGATTCGCTCTGGGTGGCCCATATTGTATGAAGAAAGCTACTAACTTCTCTACTACCCTTTTTGCTTTGATACTCCATAATGAAATTGCCTCTGGAAGTCTGATAGACACATTCATTATGGTTAACAAGTAGTGATTCCCACTTTTAGTTCTCAGGCAGGGACCTACACAAACAATGATAACCCTTGTGCAAGGTTCTTTGACTGCAGGAATTGGTAACAAAGGTGCTGGTTTATGACCACCTGTGGCTTACCTACCATTTGGCAGGTATGACATGTATGGTAAAAGTTAACCACATCCTTGTGCATTCCAGGCCAATAAAAATGTTTTTGTACTGTAGCCTGAGTCTTTCGTATCCCGAAGTGACCCCCTACAGGTAGCTCATGTGCTTCATGTAACACCTCCTGTCAGTATGCTACCGGCAACACAATCTGATGCACTTTGGCACATTTCTCCTCTGCACGAACCTGCCGTGGTCTCCATTTCCGCCTTAGGATTCTATCTTTCAGATAATAACCATCCAGAATATTCTCTGCCTCCTTTTCAGAGTACGCATCCACATATGTATCTTTTAACGTCTTGTTTGTCTGTTGCAGATAAAAGTCTCTTAGCCTTTCAGGATTAAACACTTCTGTTTGACCGCCTGCCTGTTCAGGTTTTTCCTGCACTGTTACGTCAAATAGGGTACCTGCTAACTGAACCTCAACTCCTTCATCTTTCTCTTTATTTTTCACTTTGTGCTATGACTTATGATGTTGGGATCTGGTTACCACACAGTCTGGGAAAATACCAGGATATTTCTGTTTTAACTCCTCAGTTTCTTGGTCTTCCTTGGGCTTCTCCACAATGAGAGGTGTCACTCCCACCTTGGATCCTGGCAAATCATTCCCAAGAACAAACTGAATTCCTGGAACTGACACTCTGTCAATCACTTCCCCGGTCTTAAGTTGGCACTCCAACCTGATCTTACAAGGGGAACGTTAAACTTCTGTCCATCTATCCCACAAATTACCACACTCCCGGGTAACAGATCAGAAAGAGTGTCCATTCACTCATCTCTTACTATTAGCGACTGGTTAGATTCTGTATCTCTCAAAATTGTTCTTCTCCCCCTGTTGTTTCTGAGTAAATTTCACCCACAGAGGTGAATTCTTTGTTGAGATCAGATACTATCTCCATACCCAGCCCATGCCTACGCTGTGTACTCCCCTGCAGCTCCTCAGCTCTTCTTGGGATCTCCTTTACTACCTTCACTATATGCCACTGGCTTAACTTCTTTTACCACATCTTTTCCCACAATGCCTTTATTTAACAACCAGCACTGTGTCTTTATGTGTCCCACTTTACCACAGTAGAGGCCGTTTACCTCCTTTCCACCCATTTGGGCTTATTTTTAATCCTGTGGTAAATTCTTACCAGAGCTCTCTAGCCTTGGTTTAATAGTGTAGGATCTCCCCTTCTCCCAACTTCTATCCCTCACAAGATGAAATTCTGGCCGGAAGCTTGTATTATACACCAACATGTACTCATCTGCTAATTCTGCGCCCTTCTCACTTCCTGAACTGTCTGTTCCTCCACGTGAATTCTTATCATCTCTGGAAGTGAGTTTTTAAACTCTTCCAGCAGAATAATCTCTCTTAGAGCCTCACATGTCCGACCTATTTTCAAAGTACAGACCCATTGATCAAAATGACTGCATTTAATTCTTTCAAACTCAACATAAGCCTGACCTGGTTCCTTCTTTGTGTTTCTGAACTGCTGTCTATATGCTTCTGGTACCAATTCATAGGCCTATAAAATAACCTGTTTAATCTCTTCATAATCTCTTGACCCCTCATTTGACAGTGTGGCAAATACCTCACGAGCTCTGCCTACCAGTTTAGTCTGAACTAGCATTACCCATAAATCCTCGGACCACTCCATCTGCCTAGCCAATTTTTCAAATGAAATACAGTAGGCTTCAACATCTTTCTCAACAAAATGTGACTGAGTTTTTTGACATATTTATATTTTTGCAAGGTTTGTGAAGGTTTGTAGCTCAGGTTGAGGTTTAGGGTGTAGGTTTGCTTGCTGAGCTGTAGGTTTGATATCCAGACGTTTCATTACCTGGAAAGGTACCATCATCAGTGGTGACCTCCAAGTGAAGCGAAGCTGTTGTCTCCTGCTTTCTATTTATATCTTTCTCCTGGATGGGGTTCCTGGGGTTTGTGGTGATGTCATTTCCTGTTCATTTTCTGAGGGGTTGATAGATGGCATCCAGATCTATATGTTTGTTTATGGTGTTGTGGGTGGAGTGCCTGGCCTCTAGGAATTCTCTGGAATGTCTTTGCTTAGCCTGTCCCAGGATAGATTTGTTGTCCCAGTCGAATTGGTGGTTTCTTTCATCCGTGTGTAGGGCTAGGAGGGAGAGAAAAAAAAAGACACGACCCTCTCTCTCTTTCAAAAGTGGTCTAACCAATGTCCTGTACAGCTGCAACATGACCTCCCAACTCCTGTACACAAAGTACTGACTGAAAATGGCAAGTGAACCAAATACGTTCTTCACTATCCTATCTACCTGAGACTCTACTTTCAAGGAACTATGAATCTGCTCTCCAAGGTCTCTTTGTTCTGCAATACTCTCCAGGACCTTCCAATTAAGTGTATAAGTTGTGCCCTGATTTCCCCTACCAAAATGTAATACCTCACATTTATCTAAATTAAATTCCATCTGCCACTCCTCGGCTCATCGGCCCATCTGATCATGGCCCTATTGTACACTAAGGTAACCTTCTTCGCTGTCCACTCTCTCTCCAATTTTGGTGTCATCTGTAAACTTACTAACCATACCTCCTAAGTTCACATCCAAATCATTCCTATAGATGACAAAAAACAGTGGAGCCAGAAACGATCCTTGTGACACACCACAGGTCACAGGCCTCCAGTCTGAAAAGCAACCCTCCACCACCACCCTCTGTCTCCAACCTTTGAGCCAGTTATGCATCAAAATGGCGAGTTCTCCCTGTAATCCATGAAGTCTAACCTTGCTCACAAATCTGCCATGAGGAACCTTGTTGAACCCCTTACTGGAGTCCATATAGATCCCGTCCACTGTACTGCCTTCATCAATCCTCCTTGCCACTTATTCAAAAAACTCAATCAAGTTAGTGAGAGACAATTTCCCACACACAAAGCCATGTTGATTATCTGTAATCAGTCCCTACATTTAAATCCTGTCCCCCAGAATCCTCTCCAACAACTTGCTCACACTGAGTTCTGAGAGGACACCCACTTCTCTTTAAGTGAGGAGTGACAGATGCAACAGGGAACAATAAACTGACAGATGGCCGATAATTTTTGTGCTCTGCTCTGGAAACATTCTGACACAGGGTCTTGGTCAGTGGCAGTGACAGCCTCTGAGGCTGATGGTCTGCCTTTAATAAGACTTCATTCAACATCTTCTTCACAAAGTGAAGCATTCATTGCTTCTGTCTGGAGGTAAGAGATGTGAGTCAGTCTGCTCTTCCCTCTGTCAACAACTTTTGCTTCCTCACCTTTGCTGTCTCCTGTGATGCAATAGTCCAGGGGAATTGAAACTTCCACGCATGGCTGGAAGCATGTTGTCTTACCAAAACCCTAAATTTTAACCACCTGCAGACTTTACCAATCACAACCAACTTTGGAAGCACTAAACCTTTCCGCTACGTCAAACAGAGCGAGCAGAAAGCAATCAGAAACTAATTTGCAGATGTTTGAACATTTCTCGAAAATCAATTGACGCATGTTGCCTGACCTACTGCAGAGTGTGTATTCCATAATGGAAGATTATGGGGCACTGCTGGCTTGCACAGTGGAGTTGAAAATAGTAGAACTGACATGAAATCACTGTCTAAAACTAACTAATGTAATGGTTGACTTAATTTGTCATACCTCAGCAAAGTGATGCTTTGAGCAGATGTATGCATTCACAGCTTCTTGGTATGAAAATGGCATCCTGAGTCCCAAAACTACATGCTCGGTGTAGGCATCATTACGTCCTTTAGGCACTAGCTTTCGAGGTGCTTCCAATCTAGTGTTTAAATTAGGGAGGCTTCAGTTTCTGGATCCCCAAATTCAAAGGCAGAGGCTTGCACTTTAGCTTTGCTTGTACTGTAGAAGTGGCTGTGGAACTCCTCAAGCCTGTTCACACTTCACTGGTGTTACTTCAACAGATGCGTAATGGTATTCCCATTAACACCACTGAACAGTACTTCCACTGAAATTCTAACAAGTTAATGAGAGGCTTGGGATCCGACCTGAAGACAGCAAGTTCTTACTGTTGGGTTTCAATTTAAAGTTCAAATTGAACACAAAATTACAACAATTATAATGCAAAGCAGTCCTGGATCACCGCACATCTACAGTAGCGGTAATTATGCTGATTTTTAGAAAACAAGGTACATGTATAGGACATGAATCTCCAGAGGGCTCAGTAAAATAAGTCTTAAGGAATGTCTACTGAAGGTACTGTTTGTATTGGTAGGCAAAGGGAGTGGGAGAATGCACAAACTGGAAGGTGAATCACAATATTCTCAAATCAAATTGAAAGAAGGTAGGGAGGGAGAGAAAGAGAGAGAAAAAGAAAGTCATTTTGAAAGCAAGAGGACAGAACCCGAAGAGCTGGTATCATTTATAGTTAAGAACATAGAAACTAGAGGAGGTCATTCAGCTCCTCAAGCCTGCCCCACCAGTTTATTATAATCATGGCTGATCAAACACTTCAATGCTTTTTTACCCATACTGTCCCTAAAATCCTTTACACCACCGATAGTCCAAAATTTAACAATCTCTACTTTAAATATATTCAAAGACTGAGACCTACAGCCCTCTAGCATAAAAAATTCCAAAGATTCTCCATCGGTTGAGTAAAAACATTTCTTTTCGTCTCAGCCCTACATGGCACCCCCCCTTATTTTTAAATTATGCCCCAGGTTCTAGACTTTCCAACAGAGTAGGTATCTTTCCTGCATTCACCCTGCCTATCCCTTCAAATATTTCATAGGTTTCAGTGAGAACTTCTCATTCTTTGGGACTCTAGAGAATATAGATCTCATTTGCCCAATTTCTCTACTTGTTCCTGGTATGGTGGGACTGGACTATACGTAAATCTTTGTTGCATTCCCTTGAAGCCAGTAATATCTTTCCTGAGAGAAGGAACTGCACATAGCACTTTAGGTGTGGTTTAACCAAGCCTCTATACAGTTGAATCAAGATTTCAATCCTCAAAACATTTTGTGATAAAGGTAACATTCTATAAACCTTCCGAATAGAAGCATAAAAGATAGAAGGAGTAAGCTGTTTGATCTCTTGTCCCTGCTTCACCATTCAATATGACCATGGTTGATCATTGAACTTAATATTCTAATCCCACCCTTCACCCTCCCCTCACAAACATTCCTCCTCCTCCCCACTCCACACCATCTCTTGATCCCTTCAGCCACAAGAGCTATATTTATCTCCTCCTTGAAAATTATTGGCCTCAGTAATTTCCAGTGGTTGTGAATTCCACAGGCTCACTACTGTCTGGGTGAAGAAATTTCTCTTCAAATCAGTCCTAAGAGATTTAGCCCTTTTCCTTATAATATTACCTTTGGTTCTGGACCTTGCCCCACCATCAGGAACTTTCTGCATCTAATCTGACCAGTCCCGTGAGAACTCCCTACCTTCCTCTGAGCTCCCCCCTCAAATCTTCCCAACTCTAGTGAACACAATCCTAGCTAACTCAAGCTCTCCTCATAGACAGTCCTACCTTTCCAGGAATTAATTTGGTAAACTTTCACTGTACTTCCTTTGTAGCAAAAATTATCTTCCTCATACAAGGAGACCAAAAGTGCACACAATATTCCCAATGTGGCCTCATCTGTATAAGTGCAGCAAGGCATCCTTGTTCCTGTACTTAAATCCTCTCACAAAGGGCAATATACAGTTTGTGTGACTGGTGCACTCGGACACCCAGGTGTCATCGAATATTCCCCACTCAGTTTACAGCCATACTAATGACAATCTGCCTTCTCATTTTTGCTACCAGAGTGGATAACTTCACATTAATTCATGTTGTACTGCAATTGCCTTGCACTTGCCCACTCACTCACCCTGTCGAAATCCTCCTGAAAACAGTTTACATTTTCTCACAAGACACCTTTCTTCTTAGTTTTTTTATGATATGCAAATTTTAAAATACTACATTTGTTCCCCATATCCAAATCATTGATTGATGTTATTAAAAGCTGTGTTATCCCACTAGCTACTGGCTGCTCATGCAACCATTTATTCCCACTCTCAGTTTTATATTTGTTATCAAGTCCTTTAAGCATGCCAGTACATTACCTCCTGTACCTTGTGTTTTATTTTGCGAATCAAAGTGGAGGAGGAGGAGATCCTCATCAAAATCATTCTAAATATCCACAGCCACCTTTCTCAATTTTGCTGCCAACGTCATCAAAACTCTCCAATTAGTTTGTCAAACACAGTTTTCCATTCACAGATTCATGCTGATTCTGCCAAACGAGAGCTTTTTATCCACATGTCCATTTCCGAGAGTACGGCAGTGATTTCACAGTGATAGGGCACAGCAAAAGGCTACTTGGCCGATCGTGCCAGCACCAGCCCTTCAAAAAGCATCATTACCTCATGCCAATGTGATGGCTTCCTCCATAGACTGAAAGATTCTTTTAAATCGAAATAATCATGTCCTGTCAGGCACCTCAATTAATCCTGATGCCACCAACTTCCAGGTGGTGCATTCCATACCCTAACCCCTTACCAAGTTAAAAAAAAGGTTTTCTCACTTCACCCTGCTTTTTTTGTAGATTACTTTAAATCTGTGTCCTCTTCCTCTTGATATTTTCTCCCTATGTACTCTAACCAGCCTGCTCTCCTGAGAATTCTTCTCTCCAAGCAGAACAGTCGCAAACTATCTTCATAACTGAAGTTAAAAACCACACAACACTAGGTTATAGTCTAACATGTTTAATTGGAAGCACACTAGCTTTTGGAGCGCTGCTCCTTCATCAGGTGGTTCTTTATTTCTGGAACCATTCTTGTAAATTGCTTCTGCACTTTCTACAACACATTCACATCCTTCGTGTAATGTGCCTATACACCAGCTAACAATTGTCATGTACAAGTTCAACATGACTTCCCTGCTGTTGTACCCTTTGCTCCTATTAATAAAGCCAAAAACATTGTATGCTCTACTAACTTCTTTCTCTACTTGTCATGCTATTTGCACAGATTTAGGCACTTGTACACCCAAATCCATTTGCTCTTGCACCCCCTTTACAATTGTACCCCTATTTATGTGGTCTTTCAATGTTCTTCTCACGAAAATTATCATCTCTCATTTTTCTATCTTCAAACTCGCCTGGTACCTGTCTGCCCACTCCAGCTATTTGTCAGTGTCCTTCTGGAATTCTACACTGCCTCAATGTTTACAATTTTTCCAAGTTTTGAGTCATCTGCAAACTTGGAAATTGTCCCCTGCACATCAAGATCTAGCTGTGTCAATATTGTTTCCATGTTGCTACTGAACATTTTATTTCATGACATGTAACTTTCCTCAAAACTCTGTTCTATATTATTGTATCAAATGCCTTCTGAAAGTCCACATACACTAAATAGTAGTAGAGCGTCTCTCCCACTATTTGGTAGGGAAGTTTGTAATTTGTGAGTTTACATTTATAGTATAATACAATACAGCACCCTCTCCAAAGCATCCATGTCCCTCTCAGTAGTGTGGCAACCAAAATTGCATGCAATATTTCAAATTTGGCCTAACCCAAAGTTTTATACAACTTGCCAACGTTTACATTCAATGCCCTGGCTGATGAAGACAAGTGCGCTGTATACCATCTTGACTATCTTATCCAGCAGTGTTACCACTTTCAGGGATCTATGTATGTTTACACCCAGGTCCCTGTTTACGTCAATGCTCCTAAGAGTCTGCTATTATTGTATACTAAATACGTGAATTTGAACTCTCAAATGCATCACCTCACTTCAGTCTGTATTACACTCCATCTGCCTGTCATCTGACCAAATCTGTAATCTATATCCCATTGTATCCTTTGACAATGCTCCTCGTTATCTGAAACTCCACCAATTTGTATGTCATCTGCAAAATTACTAATCAGGCCACCTACGTTTTCTTCCAGATCATTTAGATATATTACAAATAAAGGTCCCGCACTGATCCTTGTGGAACACTACAAGTTACTGATCTCCCTTTTGAAAAGCACTTTTCCGCTCTGTCTTCTACGGCCAAGCCAGTTTTGTATCCATCTAGCCAGCTCACCTAGACCCCATTAGACTCTACCTTTTGTGCCAGCCTGTCAATGAGGTACCTTATCAAATGTCTTACTAAACGTCCATGTAGACAACATCTACTGCCATTCCCTCATCAATCATTCTTGTCACCTTCTCAAAAACCCAATCAAGTTGGTGAGACATGACCTTTCCTGCATAAATCCCTGTTGCCCATCACGAACAAGTCCATTTACTTCCAAATGCAAATAAATCCTGTCTTTCAGTATCTTCTCTAACAGCATCCCTACCACTGACATCTGGCTCACTGGCCTAAAATGACCTGAATTATCTCTATACCCCTTCTTAAACAATTTAAAGTAGTCTCAAAGAGCAATAAAGGAAGCTGAGAAACTAACTTCTTGAAACAATGTGGAACTGTCAGAATGCTGTTACACAATCATTGCTGTGACAGATTCTACATGTAATTTCATTGGAGAATTAGATCTTTCCCACAGAAATGGAATTAGAGACAATGGGAATGAGAAGTGATGTGTTTGAACAAGGCAACTCATGGAGAAAAACTGGCATGGGCTTGGTGAGCTGAATAAACTTTTTAATTTGCAATGAGATTTAATAATTCGGTGCTATTAGAAATACTCTGTCTCCCTTTCTGTTACTGCTCAAAATATCCCAATTCTAGTAGGAATTGCTCTACTTTTATTGCTGATCGTAATGCAAGTGTGTTCTATTATTCTGATCGTAACTCAAACCTTTAATTTGTCACTGAAACAGCCTGCAACAGCACATTAATCAAGATCATTTACACTTACTAGTAAGATCACTGAAGGACAATTAGCAGCCTAGTTTTAATGCTGTTCAAATGCTTGATCATACAGACTAACTACGGTACAACTGAAATAGATATTTCTCCACCAATAATTTGGAGCTAGCACTGAAATGATTGCATTGACCTCTATGAACAATTGTAATAGTGTAGTATCAGCTTGATTCTAATTTCAGACAATAATTTATTTTCTGTTGGAAGCGGATCATATAACCAGAGGAATTATAATACAGAAAGTAATACTGAAGGAACTGGAATAATCTAGGAGGAACCTAGTTTTCTTCCCTTTTATCCTTTTATATTCCCTCCATCTTTCAAATGGCTATCCAACTTATCAGATTATGTTACAATCATAATGTTGCACCTATTTCAGCATTTTGCATTTTCAAATTCACTCATGGATTTTCAGTGTTGTGGCCTAGTCCCGCACTGACTACCCTCCCTAATTGCATTTGAGAAGGTGGTGGTGGTGATCACATTGTCTTGAGTCATCAATATTAGAGGAGGAATTCCAAGATTCTCACTTAATGACAGAAAAGGACAGTGATGTACTTCCAAGACAACATTGAGTGACTTGGAAATGGCGGTGTTCCTGAGAGCTCACTTCCCTTATTCTTCTACATGCTTGAGGCGATATGTGGAAAAGAACTGTCAAAGAAGACTTGACAATTTTTTGCAGTGCATCTTCTCAATGTATTCAGTTGTTATAATGCATCCAATGTCCTAATGACTCTTCATTTTATCTTGACAAAGACTGACCGATCAAACAGAATTCCATCTTGCTGTAAGATTAACTTGGACGCAATTCTAGAGCAACCAAAACTTATTCACCACAACTCTGTTCCTGATAGTCATATATGGTGAACACAGTCTGATGTTTCACCCTTCAGGCAGAAATGGCAAGTCCATCCACATTGTTAGCAGGCAGATTCATGCAAATGTTTTGCCTCTTTATTTTAGCTGATCAAATTTTTAAGAAACCAAGGTATAAGATTGCTCATCAGAATTCCATTTCATGACATTCCACTGAGATCAATTGAAATTTTCTCATGAAATGCCAAGTAAACTTCAGTCAAACTCCAAGCTCATAAAACATTGTTATTCCTTGATCTAGTAAGACAGGTGAAATTGTAGGAAAATCCCAACAATAATAGTTCACAGCACCTGACATATTAATCTGGAAAACACATCCGAACAAAGCTTTGACACACAATTATATTAATCCCTTGTGAAATAAGTTGCAAGATATTGCAGGGGCTAAACCAGATAATTTCCCAAAAACCAGACTTAAGCATAACAATGTGCAACTGGCCCATGCTGTTCGATGTAATGCAGATAGTGTGGCGTCTTCTGGTTGTCTGCTTATTTAGGTGGCAATGCAGCCAATGCTGACTGCACTATCAATGTGTCACACACATCAACTAATTGACCCCCCCAGAAAATGCGCTGAAAGTTCCACAGAGGGGCAATCTTACCCAGACAGTCGCTTCACTTCTGTTTTTACATAGCAAAGGTGTGCTGCATTTCTGACAAGAAATTCCAATCAATGTTCCCTTTGAAGTGTAAAACAGTACTTTCTCTCTGACTGGTCCCTTATGATATTGACTAATAAGAGGAAGGCAAACCGCCATCCTTTATCACAGCGGTCGGTGGATGTATTCTGAAATTTAAATGTCCAGCATCACATGAAACTAGTTTAACAGCTGCTGTCAAAGGGTAAGTACATAAAGTATGTCTAAGGGTAGTGTTTTTTGAGGGTAGGTTGCCAGTTCGATAGGAAGCCAGGGCACAAGGGGTCAGAATAGCATTTCAAACCAAAGTTTATGTCTGAGAGCAAGCCACACTGCATTCAAACTTAAACTTGAATGCATTCCTTCATTGTCAATCTTCCAAGTGTCTTTGCTTGTCTTAGGGCTCCTGATACTTGGCTGGCAGGTGGCTGCTGATTTTCTGTGGAGGATACTGCAGGAGGGCCTTGAGCAGAACCTGAAGTAACACTGTTCTCAATCACCAAGCTTCAGGTTGCAACACCTTGACCTGAGCAGCAGTAGTCAGGCTGTGCTGGCAGAAAACAAGAGCTCCAATCACTGACAGAGATGATAGAACAAATACTGCCATCCAGAGAGACTATTGCAGCACTGTGCTCCATGAAGCCAGTATCATCCCATCCCAAAAACTCCAGATAATCCTTTGGAGGACAGAATGCTGAACAGTAGTGGCACTAGACTCCCTTCAGAATGGTAACATTCTGAACCTCCAATGCAGCAAGTTGCCTGTACGTGCCTTCAATCCGAATTTCCAATATTTGGCATAAGCTGCTTTTGCTGCAATGGAAATGGAGACATGGAATGTAACATTATATTTGGGCTCAGAAGTGTGTTTAATAGAATTTTCTGCACTGGAAAAAATAAGGTCCAAAATTTGTACATTACCCTCCCTGCCAAGTTAGTGGTAGATGAATTACAACTTCAGCTAAACTACTGCAGAATGAAAACATCATCATGTCCGTTGACAGAGTACATGGGATTGATCTGTATGATGCACTGCTGACAAACCTTTCAGAAATTTAAGGAGTCACATCCCTTTTGGCAGAGAAAATTGACTTGCAGTCCCCACAAAACAATGGGTTGTCTTCTAGGGCTTTAAAACAAATATCTGCAGAGATAGAGGATGCACTGGTAGCAATCTTCCAGGGATACTTAGTTGTTTCCAATCCTCTAGGACTTTTCTAAGGAAACATCTTTATTCAAAAAAGGAAGGAAAACAAAAGCAGGTAACAAAAGGCCAGGTAAGTTAATAGCTGTCTTGGGAAAATATTGAAAGACTATCATAAAATATGGAATAGGAGAGCATTTAAAAAAACATAATATAATCAAGCAGCACCAGGTTTCAGGAGAGGAAAATCATGCCTGACAAATTTAATTATTTGACAAGGTAGCAATCAGCACAGATAAAGCGAGACCAGTAGATGTAATATATTTAAATTCTGAAACGGCGTTTGATAAGGTACATCATATACGGTGACATAATAAGAGAAGAGGTGGTAGCATTTTAGCCTGGAGAGACATTGCTTAACTAATAGAAGATGGGAAGTTGCAATTCAGCTTGCTGACCCTATAACAAGTGGAGTGCCACAGGGATGAGTGCATTTTTATAATATATATCAATGACTTGGCAGACAGAAGTTTTATTGTACTATTGCCAAATTTATAGATCACCTTGAGAGGTGGGAAGGCAAGCAGCGCACATGACAAAGGACTCTGTAGTAGGATATAGACAAGTTCAGCGAGGGGCAGAAAGCAGTGATATAATGTAAGAATAGGTTATTTATGTACTTTGAGTAAAAAGTGAGGTCTGCAGATGCTGGAGATCACAGCTGAAAATGTGTTGCTGGTTAAAGCACAGCAGGTTAGGCAGCATCCAAGGAACAGGAAATTCGACGTTTCGGGCCAGATGAAGGGCTCTGACCCGAAACGTCGAATTTCCTGTTCCTTGGATGCTGCCTAACCTGCTGTGCTTTAACCAGCAACATATTTTCAATTTATGTACTTTGACAAGATGGATAGAACATTATTTAAATGGAGAACGGTTGCGGCGCAGAGAGATTTGGGGGTCTTGGTCTGTGAATCACAAAATTCATTTTCAGCAGATAATAAAGAAGGCAAATGGAATATTGGTCTTTATTTCAAAAGGAATTGAGTATGAAAACTGCTAGATCTAGCTAAAACTATACAAGGCATTCATTAGATCACACCTAGAATACCGTGAACAGTTCAGGTCCTCATTTCCAAACAAAGATACGCTGGCATTACAGCAAGTTTGCAAAGTTGATCCGGCGATGGTATGAGGAGAGACTGAGTAGGTTTGGCTTATACTGATTCGAGTTTAGAGGAATGAGAGGAGACCTTTGAAACATGGAAGATGTAGGAGCGTGAAGAGGACATGGTCTGCTCTGCCACTCAGTGAGATCATAGTTGATCAGATAATCCTCAACAGCACGACCCTGCCTTTTCCACATATTCCAAGATGCTCCCATACTGTTTAAAAATCAGCTTGTCTCACTCTTGAATAACTCAGCCCTCTGTCATCAAAGCATTCCACAGATTCACCAACCTTGAGTGAAGAGACAGTCCTTTTCAATTCTGTAATAAATGGTGACAATGATATGAGATGCAACACAGTTTTCTGAACCATTTGAAATCAATACTGTTCCAAAAAGTTCAATCTGTCTTCACATTTACTTTCTGTTCTTTATTCTGAAAACATAATGTTTCTTTCTCTTTTGGTCTTGATAATGAACATATTCTTCTCCTCCAGTTCACACTTTTCACCAGGTCAGGATTAATGTTAATGGCCAGTCATGACTGACTCCTCATAATAACGGTGTCCTGCTGTAGTGAACACTTCATATTTTTTCAAAATGCTGAAGATAGAAAAATCAAAGAATTGTGGTTGCTAGAATCAGAAGCAAAATCAGAATTCCTGGAAAAACTCGGCTCACCCAACAGCTTCTTCAGAATGGTCACTGAATGCAAAACTTTAGCTATGCTTTCTCTCCACAGAAGTTGACAGAACTGTTGAGTTTTTCCAGCAATGTCTGTTTCTGTGAGAGGAAAAATAGAAGTTTGACACCCTCAAAAATAAAACGAACGTGTGATAACACAAATTATGTCTAAAGTAGTAAATTCCTCACTTCGGAATCTAATTGAATGAATCGAATTACCTTTATTGTCACATGCACCTAAATGAGTATAGTGAAAAGTTTCTATGTTGCCACTTCAAACACCATCTTAGGTATATATGTACCGAGATGCAACCCTTAGTTACACAATAGAGAAATGAAGACAAAACCAGTACATTACAGCTATACACAGCATGATCATAGGGCAGAAAAAAACAAGCAGCAAAGTTAAAAAGACAAACATCATTGTCTCTCTGAAAAGGCTCTCTACAGCAGACCAAAGCAAAGGGGTCTCCACACGGTTTGATTGCTGGCTGCCACCACTACCTATGCCCACTCCGGCATCAGGCCACTACCCCCACTCCTGTACCAGGCTGCAGCTGCCATGTTCCCACACCAGGCCACTACCCCCACTCCTGCACCAGGCCGCTACCCCCACTCCTGCACCAGGTCTCTGCTGCCATGCTCCCACACCAGGCTGCTACTCCACTCCAGTACCAGGCCGCTACCCCCACTCCTGTACCAGGCCGCTACCCCCACTCCTGCACCAGACCACTGCTGCCATACTCCCACACTAGGCTGCTACCCCTGCTCCCATACCAGGCCTCTGCTGCCATGCTCCCACACTAGACCACTACTCGCACCCCTGCACCAGGCCGCTACCCCGACTCTTGCACTAGGCTGCTACCCCCACTTCTGCACCAGGCTGGTACCCTCACTCCTGCACCAGGCTGCTACCCTGACTCCGGCACTAGGCTGCTACCCCCACTTCTGCACCAGGCTGGTACCCTCACTCCTGCACCAGGCTGCTACCCTGACTCCGGCACCAGGCTGCTACCCCAATCCTGCACCAGGCCACTACCACCAACCCTGCACCAGGCTGCTAACCCCACCCCTGCACCAAGCTGCTACCCTTCACCCTTGCACCAGGCTGCTACCCCCACTCCTGTACCAGGCCGCTACCCCCACATCTGCACCAGGTCTCTGCTGCCATGCTCCCATACCAGGCTGCTACTCCACTCCAGTACCAGGCTGCTACCCCACGCCTGCACCATCACGCTGCTACCATGCTCCCACACCAGGCCACTATCCCCCACTCCTGCACCAGGCATCTGCTGCCATGCTCCCACACCAGGCTGCTATCCCTCCTCCCACACCAGGCCACTACTCCCACTCCTACACCATCCCGCTGCCACCATGCTCCCACACCAGGCTGCTACTCCCACTCCTGCACCAGGTCTCTGCTGCCATGCTCCCACACCAGACCACTACCCCCACTCCTGCACCAGGCCGCTACCCCGACTCCTGCACCAGGTCTCTGCTGCCATGCTTCCACACCAGGCCACTACCCCCACTCCTGCACCAGGCAGCTGCTGCCATACTCCCACACTAGGCTGCTACCCCTGCTCCCACACCAGGCCTCTGCTGCCATGCTCCCACACTAGGCCACTAGTCGCACCCCTGCATCAGGCTGCTACCCCGACTCCTGCACTAGGCTGCTACCCCCACCTCTGCACCAGGCTGCTACCCTGACTCCTGCACCAGGCTGCTACCCCGACTTCCGCACCAGGCTGGTACCCTCACTCCTGCACCAGGCTGCTACCCCGACTCCTGCACCAGGCTGCTACCCTGACTCCTGCACCAGACTGCTATCGCCACTCCTGCACCAGGCTGCTACCCCAATCCTGCACCAGGCCACTACCACCAACTCTGCACCAGGCTGCTAACCCCACCCCAGCACCAGGTTGCTACCCCTCACCCTTGCACCAGGCTGCTATCCCCACTCCTGCACCAGGCTACTAACCCACTCCTGCATCAGGCTACTAACCCACTCCTGCATCAGGCCACTGCTTCCATGCTCCCACACTAGGCCACTACTCCCACTCCTGTACCAGGCTGCTACCCCACGCCTGCACCGGGCATCTGCTGCCATGTTCTCATACCAGGCTGCTACCCCCATTCCTGTACCAGGCTGCTACCCCACTCCTGCACCATTACGCTGCTACCATGCTCCCACACCAGGCCACTATCCCCCACTCCTGCACCAGGTATCTGCTGCCATGCTCCCACACCAGGCTGCTACTCCCACTCCTGCACCAGGCCGCTACCCCCACTCCTGCACCAGGCATCTGCTGCCATGCTCCCACACCAGGCTGCTATCCCTCCTCCCACACCAGGCCACTACTCCCACTCCTACACCATCCCGCTGCCGCCATGCTCCCACACCAGCCTGCTACTCCCACTCCTGCACCAGGTCTCTGCTGCCATGCTCCCACACCAGGCCACTACCCCCACTCCTGCACCAGGCCGCTACCCCGACTCCTGCACCAGGCCGCTGCTGCCATGCTCCCACACCAGGCTACTACCCCACTCCTGCACCAGGCTGTTACCCCGACTCCTGCACCAGGCCGATACCCTCACACCTGCACCAGGCTGCTACCCCGACTCCTGCATCAGGCCACTGCTGCCATGCTCCCACACTAGGCCACTACTCTCTCTTCTGCACCAGGCCACTACTCCCACTCCTGCACTATCCCTCTGCTGCCATGTTCCCACACCAGGCCACTACTCCCACTCCTGCACCATGCCGCTACCCCCACTTCTGCACTAGGCTACTAACCCACTCCTGCATCAGGCCACTGCTTCCATGCTCCCACACTAGGCCACTACTCCCACTCCTGCACCAGGTCTCTGCTGCCATGTTCCCACACCAGGTCACTATCCCCACTCCTTTACCAGGATGCTACCCCACCCCTGCACTATCCCTCTGCTGCCATGCTCCCACACCAGGCTGCTCTCCCGCTCCCACACCAGGCTGCTGATGCCATGCTCCCACACCAAGCCGCTACCACCACTCCTGCACCAGGCCTCTGCTGCCATGCTCCCATACCAGGCTGCTATCCCTGCTCCCACACCAGGCCGCTGCTGCCATGCTCCCACAATAGGCTGCCACCCCACTCCTGCACTGGTCCTTGACGCACACTCCTGCAGTGGTCCACTGGTCACTGGTGTCCCTGCTGACTGCTGACCCTACTTCGAAGGCCTGGAATTGGAGACTGGTTTCTGACACAGAGAAAAGGGAGGATGGAAGGTGAGAAAAAAAGGGATAGAATAGGTGCCATAAAGGAGCTGTAGTTTGAGTGCCCTACTCTATCGCCATCGTACTGGATGTGACTGTGGTCAAAGGTGCTTAATTTGGAAATGTATATTGGAATGATTTGGAGTGGAATAGACAATTCTAGTCTCTCTGAATGATAATTCATTTTCAATTGCCTGAATTGGTAGCTAATCTAACTATTGGAGGTAATTAAATAAATGATTCTTGAGCAGTGAAACTGCATTTCATGTCTCATCTGGTTGAATGTGAAAAACTATGAAGAGCAATTGTTGGACTTTTCAACTCATGACCTCTGACACCTAGAAGGACAAGGATAGCAAGAACATGAGAGCAACTTCATGTTGAGTTGGAAATTTATTGCCATTCTTTCATTGTTACTGGGTAAAATTCTGATACTCCTGCCTGAACAATGTAATGGGATTGTATTCACCATGTGGGTCATAGCAGTTCAAGGAGACAATGGGAAATTTGCTGAAGGCAATAAATGCATGCATTGTCAGTACTACATTTTATGAATGGAAAAAAACACCTGATGAGAACAACTGGCCCATCCTATAATGACCTTGAAGTCACCAATTCCTCAATACAGAAGTATCATTCATATATAAAGCCATTCATAATTCAGCTTAGAAAATTATTTGGAGGACCTTTTCAATTTCAGATATTTTATTTTTGAAAGGATATGTCATATCCTGATTGGTATGTTCTTCATAGCCTTTACTTGGTTCTCAACCATTAATCCTTGATAGACCTGTTGCAGTTAGAAAGTGATGGTTGTCATATGGGTTTGTTAGCTCACTACACTGTATTTGCTGCTGGTCTTGATAAATGATGCTGCCACCATCCCCTAAGTGTAGGAAACTCCAGTGCCTGCTTGGTCGAGTGTGATAGAGAAAAGCTCTTCCTGGTTTAACTAGAAGAATCAGTTGCAGGTAACAAGGTATACATTTATTGCCTTTGAGCATCTTGTTACAGATGACATTGACATAAGAGACATTGTTACAGAGACTTTGGCAAAGATCAGATATTAGGTCTCACTCCTTTGCAATCCTAAACTGTTTTGCATGCAAGTCCGTAGTGTGACCATAAGACATAGGAGCAGAAATTAGGCTATTCAGCCCATGTGGTGCTTATGGCATTCCTTAGTTCAGATCCATATATAATAATGGCTTCCGGCATTTCATCAGAAATCTCAGTACATAATCTTAATCACATTTCAGTACAGCACAAATGGTCTACCACACTGTTGAAGGTTGTTTGTTTGGAAGGTACTTTTCTAGCAACACTCAAGAAGCTTGACATTGTTCAGAACAAAGCAGCTCATTTGATTCCACAAGCATCCACTCCCTCCATCACCAACAATCAGCAGCATCAGTGTGCCTCATCTACAAGACGCACTGCAGAAATTCACCTCGGCTCCTTAAACAGCATCTATCAAACCCACAATCATGATATCTATAAGGACAAGAGATGCAAATATGTGTGAATATCACTACCTGCATCCTGACATGGAAATATCTGCTTGCCCATCAGTGTTGCTGGGTTAAAATCCTGGAACTCGCTCATTCATAGTTTTGTGGGTCTACCTACAGCAAATGGTTTGCAGCAGTTCAAGAGGGCAACTCTCCATCACCTTCTCAAGGATAATTAGGGATGGTCAATAAATACTGATGCAGCCAATGATGCCCATATCCTACGAATAAATAAACAAAAAAAGTGTGAACAGGATCTCAGATTGGTTCCAGCAGGAGATTGCTGCTAGAGTAAACACTGAGTCTTGACGTCTGTGTTTAAGGTGCTAGTTCTGAAAGGTGTTAATATTCATAGTACATAGCTCTACCCATTCTACTGCTGTCCCACACAGTCTTTGGATGAAGATACAGATTCTACTCCAGGACTGAGGGAGCAGATCACTAAGGTTCCAGTGATTAGGCTTGACCAAATGTTGTCGGATTTCTTGCTATTGTGCAATAAAAACTTTCTTACTGCCTAAGAACAGTTCCTGTTTTGTAGGATACGCCACCATAAAATAGTTATTATTAATCACCAAGACAAAAGGAGGATTGGTGTTGGTCAACTATCTCAGACAACCCTTACCCAATATCATGTGAGCGTAGAGGTGGCAAATACAACAAGAATGCAGGAGTGACATTCTGAGAAAAAGCTACATAGCTGGTATTTTAATCTACATCAAGGAGACAGCCAAAGATCCAAAAGAAAAGAAAAAAATGGAAGCAAATGAGCACATTACTGTATTACCGTATTACAATATTACTTCAAGATGATAGATAGTCAGTGGTTGAAGCACAATTACCAAGCAAGGGAGAGGTAGCAATAGCATTAAAGTAACAAAAAGACAGACTCAGCACACACAAAAGTTAAAATTTTATTCAGAAACTGATAACAAGTACTGGGGCAGAAAGGTCAGTCAGAAAAAAAGAGAGAAAAGCTAACCGTGCACAGAAAATACTGCAGACTTAGTGAAAGATCTGTGAGGAACAATTGAAGGCTCCAGAAGGTAACGTCAAACGCCCTAAGGGAACTGAAATATATTGATGAAAAAATGGAGCAGAGGGAAGGCAAGTAAGAGTTTTCACCCCTCACAGTGAGTATCACCATCATCAACTTTAAGCTCCATGAGACACAGCTGAAAGGAACAGTGAAAGGGCTCAAAAATAAAATGTAGACCAGAGCTCCAAAATTGGGAAGGCTTTAGAATTTATGTAAACTGAAAGCAAACAAATTTTAACACATCAAGTGAAAACATCTAGCAGAAGAAAAATGAAGATTTAAAAGGATGCGTCTCAGCAATTAAACTGGAACTTTATTGGGAAGATTTATAAACACCACAGTTAGAGAGCTTTCTTCAAAAAATCGTGGAATTAAATGCTTAGTGTTTTAGACCATGAAGGTCAGCAAACATCCATTATACCTGATAAGTAGATGAGAAAATTCCAACATGGCTACAGAGGCAGGAAAATTGTGGAAGAGGGGGTGTGTAGTCATCATTTTGAGAAGTAAGAAAAGGTGGAGAATACTGAAAATGGCAGGGAAGGTCAATGAGCAGCAAAGGGATACAGTATTATAAAGAAACAGATGTAAATAGCTTGAAGGCACTAGATTAATACAGAAGTCAATAATACCCTTCAAACTTTCATGGCAACATTACAGAAATACAGTTAAAAGACTGGCAAAGAAAATACTGCAACATTGCTATGGTACAAGCTCTTGTCATTCAATTTATAGCAACAGTATATTTTTGTATTCACCAACCTTAAAGAACAGTAAATTTAAAGCAATACTGAACTGATACAGGTTAATGAGTATGTTGACAAGAAATGTAGAGAGAAGTTTCTAGCAGATTTAATGTCAGATAAGGGTGATACAGAACACATGATTTGATTTCATGGTGGTGTCAATTGTTAAGATACAGCGTTGCCTCAAAATTAGACACAGAGCAAGTTAACATGCTATTTTGTGCAGTGTACCGAATTGGTTTTATTAACAAACAAAATATCAATGATACTACAGATATTTTTGATGATGTTCTTTAAAAAAGCTTTATTCTAAGAAAAATGAGATTTGAGAACAAGCAGATTTTAACAGAAGAGTTCTCCTTCCAGGAGATTGGTAAACATTTAATTTGTAGATTTGTGAAAAATTGACAATATGGGACTCTAAAATTCGTCAGGGACAAAGCTCTTGATGAAATTTTGTCAGTTTTCTTGCAGTCTGGAAAAAGTTAATTGTGAAAGCTATACAAATCAGGTTGGAAGTCAAAACCAGAAAGATTCTGAAGAAAGCGTGCAGAACTCAAAATGTTTGCTTTCTCTTCACAGATAGTGCCAGACTTGCTGATTTTATTCAGCAATTTCTTTGTTTCAGATCTCCAAAATCTGCCTTTCTTTGTTTTATAATATAGCCAGAAAGATTCACAGGCAGACCACAGGTGGAGAAAACCAAAACTATTTTAAGAGGACAACAGAGTCGACAGACATTTTAAAGGTATGGACACTCGAGACAGACAATTCTACAGAGACAGCAGGCCAAACACCTGATGCTGAAAAACAGTATCCTGGGATAAGTGCTCTTAAGAACAATATCCAACCATCAAAAAGGAATGTTCTATTTTCAGAACTTTAAGTCACTTCCAGAAGATGTAAGGCACAGTTTCAGAACACTGAGAGTAACAATGGCCACACACATGAAGATGACAACAGTGTAGAACACTGACTACCATTAGAAAAGGTACTGGCATTTCATGAAATTCTATTTGCCAGCAGAAAAGGTCTCCGAGGCATTCCTTGGGGAACTAGTTAATCCGAATGAGCAGAAATGACAGAACTGTCTAATGAATATTCTATTGGTTTTGTGCTGATCCAGAAACAAGTGTTACTGTCTTATCAGACCAGTTTACCTGATTGAAGATGCAGAAGTTAACCTTTGCAGGGATAAGACTACATTGCACAGATGGGATAGCTATTAAAAGCATAAGTATGAGAGACATTACATTATACTTCAATGAACATAGGAGAGTTGAAATTGTGTGCATTGTTTCCAATCAACCAACTTCATTGCAAAGACTGAATGCATGTCTCAACCTCAACTTCAACAGAGGCTGGTACAATTGCAACATTTAAAAGGCTGGTGCAATTGTGACAATTTAAAATGATTCTGGATGAGTATATGAATAAGAAGGATTGGAGGGATATGAGTCAGGTGCTAGCAAGTGGGACTAGATTAGGTTGGGATATCTGGTCAGCATGAACGAGTTGGACTGGAGGGTCTGTTTCCATCCTGTACATCTCTATGACTCTAAGCGTTGGAGGAGATCAATAAGAGAACAAATGGTGCAGAAGTGAATAGCTGCCCAAACAGGAACAAAATACTGTTGAGCAACCAAAGTTCAACCAGCAGAATACTTCAATGCATTTCCCAGGCTCATGGTAAAACCCCAGCTGACAGAACAATTCAGTGAGACCACTTACATTGACATTAAAGGAGCTGTTCAACATTGTCAACATAAAAGATGGCAGAGACTTCACAGAACTGGTGGAAATGTTCAATTCTCTAGCTTCTAAAACATAACAGTCAGTGACAGTGACAGAGATAGCACTGTGAGAGCAACAATCTTGCAGGAACATGACTGAGAGTCTGAAAAATTATACAAGTGAATCAACCACAGTGGGCAACTGAAAGACATTTAAAACTACCTATGACTTCACAGAAGTCAGACTAGGAAGTCGTCAAGATGAACAAGCTGCCTGGTTGAAGCCTCCATGATATGACGAGAAAGAGATTCCAATTTCCAATTAGAAAGTGATTGCTAGGTCCAGAAATCCAGGATACCACAAGGAAAAAAAACACTTCATAGAAGTTATCAACCAGAAAAAAATTCGGGAGATTCAAGTCTTCCAGGTAGGATAATGGACCAATAACATCAACAAAGAACAACACCTCCAAAAAGAATATTTCGAGATAAAAGATCCCCCAGTGGAGAAATGATCCACAGATCAGAATTAAAGTAAACAGTCCTCAAGCAAGAGATATACCATTGTTCTCAGTGAAGAGAATGCAGTCAGTGAAAAGTATGAAATGACCAGACCAGCTGCATTTGTCAATTCACAGATTTGGATGGGAGATGGGGAATGCTAAATGTAATGTAATTATGTGCCTGCTTTTATAAAGGATTAACTATTTGGAAAAGCTTGCAGAGAGATGCTGAATAAAGTAGAGGTTCTGAAGTGGTTAATGTTGTGTTACATTGGTTACAGCCATTCTGTTGATATCTCACCCAGCCTGTGAGTGGAGACAAGGAATTTTACTCAAGCTTTCAGAGGGAGAATTTGTATCTGCATCAGCTGCCTGCTATCTTAGTAATTAAGTAGTAGTACTTGTTTTTATTTGCAATAAAGTCTTTGTTACCCAAGAACCATGTCTCTTTTGGAGATTACAGAATCGCTAAACCACAGGAGGCTATTTGGCCCATCCTGCCTGCATTGGCACCTCGAATGAGCATCATTACGTAGTGCCAATCTCCTACATTTCCTCCATTACCTTGCTCACAAATTCCATCCAGATAATCATCCAATACACTCTCAAATGCCTCAATTGAACCTTGTCCAATACATTTCCAGGTAATGCATTCCATACCCTAACTAATTGCTGTCTGCAACCATTTCTTCTCACATCTTGACTGGAGATATTGTATTGGAGAATTGATGGCAGTGAACCGCTTGAAATAACCGTTCCCGTATACCATATACTGGTAGAAGTGCAAATAACGAGATAGCAAGTGTGGTTCTCAGGGGAAATATCACAACCTTGAACACAACCAATTAAATCTTGAAAAGCCATAGAAATTCACTTCAAAGAAAGAAGTAATTTATCCATTGTGCCAGTGTTAGCTTTTTGTTGGCATAATCCAAAACTAATTCCTCTGACCGGCTCTTGATCCGTTGTCTTCTGCCTCTATATTCATCGACCAGTCAATTCAAAATGTAATGGTTTCTTCAGAGAATCTTCCAGTATTCTAATAATTCCTGACATAAAAGGAATTTCTCCCACTCTCTTTCTCCTCAGTGACTATTTTAAAATGATGACTCATCTTCAGTGAGAAAGGAACTAAGCAAAATTGTCTTTTGTTTGACAAAATCCTTCATAACGTTAGCATAAAGGTCTATTAAATCTTTTGTAACCCTCTCTGTTCTGTGGATATAGCTTCAGGTTCTCAAATCTCTCCTCATATCTAGGATTTGTCGTCAATCTCGCAGATCTGTTCTGAACTTTAGCTTTCCTTTCTCCAGTGGGATGTGCCAACATGAATAGCATACCCTAATCATAGTCAAAATATCGCCTTGTACTCTTTGCTCCAATTCATAAATTCTCAAAAGCAATTTTTTTTTGGTTAATGGAACTATCTAACTTCACTCTTACTTTCTTATCCTCTCGCCATCCTCTGCACCTGTCAGTCAGTGTATTTTGTTTCACCAAGTCAGTCATCAGTTTTACCACCTTAAGATTTGCATGTGATATGGATCTGTGTGGTGGGCTTGGGAGAAACATGGGTTGTCCTCCAACATCTGTGACACCTTGGTTCAATGTTCAGTAACGTCAACATCCCCTACACTTCCTGGGGCATATGGCCACAAATGACCTGAGTTAAGATGAAGTCTGGAACGTTTATTCCCTCAGGTTACATTCAACAATACTGTAACAATTTAATAAGCATGTTCTTTTGAAAGATACACTTGGCATACTGATCTGCAGAAACAACACAATAATGCCCACAGGATATTAACGCCCTTAGGCCAATTTTGTGAATCTGTAACATCACCATAACATGTTCTTTCACTCTTGCAGGCAGGAATTTTGTCAAGTGGAAAAAAAACCTTATGTAAAAAGTAAAAGTAAAGCCATTGTATTTCTACCTCTTCTGAAGTGCTGTTTTATTCGAGTACATTCTAGTGCCTATGAGTCAGTCATACTGCTTTCAATAAATGCAGAAATGTACATCTAAGGAACGGAAGCCAGTGCAACATCTAAGTGTTTTGCTGGTACCCTTGTCATTTTCACAATAAAGAGAATGGCGAAAACTGGACAGTCGTGACCAGGGAATGTGGAGGTGGGGACAAGGAGGGGAGGAAGGGTTGGTTACTGAGGGAAAAAGATCCAGGCCCCTTGGCAAGCTTTTCCAGTCACAATGCAAAATTTGTTATAACAGCCCTTGTAGGCAGCTGTAAGATCAATAGCCCTATCCACAGGCAAGCGGATAAAAAATATATTAGTTTGGCTGAGCTGTAGATTACTAATGCACTATAAATGACTCCCTTAGTAAATTAACAGTTCATAAAACATACTGTTTCATTGTTGTGTGTCATAAGACACTAGTAACATGCAGCGATTGGGCTGACACACAGATATTTAGTGTTTGAATTCTATATAGCGAATATTTCAATTTTACAAGTTAACTGACTTATAAAAGGCTAATTAAGAAATGAAATAATGGTGTTATTCCATGATCTTAATTCTTATGTAATGACCACATTTGAAACGATTCTGTTTGTTATGCTCACTTGTAGGCCATAAACTTTAAATTAATTTCTTGCTGCCTAAACAAGAGAGTAAAGAGCAGCAGCATTTGATTAATAATTTTCTCCTCAGGACTTAGACATTAAACAAAACTGGAAGAAACCACACTGTCTGGGATTGTCTCTTAACCTCATAAGAAAAATGAACATACTGTAACAAAGCTGAGTCATTTATTGTGACAAATGAACTGATTTGGATGTTAAGACAAAATGTTGCAATAAATAGCCTATTGGTTCTAGGCCAACCACCAGAAAAATAACATTGCCTACCTCAGTAAATTGTTATGAATCTTCACATTCAATCCATAGAGTAAAATGTTATTGTTGTCGGGAGCAATATTACAGTTGGTGGCAATGTAAAAATGAGAGAGTCCGCACGTATATAGAGCCTTCCACAAACCCACCTGTCACAAAATGTTTTACAAGCAACAAGATATTTTTAGTCATCTTTGGTTCTTTTGCTGGTGACTTAAAATCTGTACCCATTGCTCCAAACCATTTACTGAAGGAACCAATTTCCTTATATCTATTGTCTCAATCATAATTTTGAACATCGCTATCACATGTCTTCCAATCCTTTTCTTTCTAGGGAGTAAAACACCAGCTTCTCGAATCTACACATGTACCGGAGTTTCTCATCTTTCAAATCAATTGCGTTATGGACTAGGTCAGACCACTCAAAACATTCTTAAGCAGGCAGCCCAGAATATAACTTTGCAATTTGTTTTGGTCAGTCTACAGTGAAAATTATCCAGAGTAAGATAGCTAGGTTGACTACTAGATTTTAAAACAGACAAAAATTTATTCACAAAATTACACATTGAAGCACAAAGAACAGAATAAAGAACCCCAATAGAACTCAGTCTATCCAAACCCATCTTAAATTTGCTGTTCCGAATGTCCCAATATGCAAACACCCTTTAAAAGGCAGTATGAATGGAACATATGCTTATAGACTGAAGTTGAAGGCAGAGAAAGAGAGAGAGAGAGATAGAGAGTTTCCACACAGCTCACTGTTGAACTCCTCAGCTAGAGAGCTGACCACTCCCCTTCCTTTATACAGGTCACATCTAAAACATGACCACTTTGGAGTGAAGTCTCATCTGTTTGCATATAAACAAAAGGCCTCTCAAAATCCTTTGTCATTTCTATACCAAACCAGACTGATCAAAGCCCGGTCTGATTTATTACCCCTCTGAAACAAAATCAAGGACAGGATATCCCTGAGCCAAGGAACAGCTTTTCGAAAAGAAAAGCATAAATGTGACAATTGCATAAATGTTTTCTGCACTTGATGCTTTCACTTCTATATATTAGATTTCACCTGCCAAATACTTACTCATTCCCAGTAGCCTATGTCTTCCTGAGCTATATCCAACCATCCTCACAGCTCATAATACTTTCAGTTAGAAATCAACTACACATTTTGAAACTAATCTAAATGCAAAAATTTAGATCACTGACATAGATAAAAGGAAGCAAGTATCCTAGCACTAACCCCTGAGGAAACCCATAAATTATCTTCCCTTAATCTGAATTCACTTCTACTATTTATTTCCTGTTCAGTCAACTTTATACCAACGCTATCACTTTCTTTTTTGTTGAATGGACAAGCTAAGCCTATTAGGTGGCATTTTATCACATACCTTTGGGACATTAAAGAACACCACATCAAACGCATTTCCTTCATCAGCTCTTTCTGTTATCTCATTAAATAACTTAATGGATGGTTGAGAGTTAAATTTTCCACAACATACTGTGTGACATATATCACTAAGGAATTGAAGGACTTGATATTATATTTTGATCCTTAATACTACCCTAATTTTTGAAAGACCCATCTGATGTGATACATCATGATATCTTGACAACAGACTACTAATATGTTGGCCTAGATTTTGGAGTGGGTGGAAAAGGAATGAAGCTCACTGTTCATTATACTTGAAGCTACCCACACACATTTCCATCAGAATTTGAGGTGGCTGGGTGAATGAATCACCAGAGGACCTTCTGAACCCTTTGAAGGGATTCCTGAATTTGCAAACTGGTGCAAAATATCGCGTAAAGATATTGTTCAACCGATCAACATTAAAACTCCTTACTGAGACATGCATCCAAGCACAGTTGAGAAGACTTTTAAATCCCCAAATATAAATTATCCAAATGTTATAGTTGCTTCTTTGTGCTGGCTAAGTGTTCAGAAACTCTTCTCTCTCCTCCTTGTTAGGAGTGGTTAAATAAGAAGATGCTAACATTGGAATGCGATTTCCGTGGTTCTCTCCCAACATCCCACTCTTGCTTCAGGGTCATGGCAGAGATGGTCACGTATTGTATTTCCCTACTGTTTCTGCTTACCTTTCATTGAAGCTATACTCTGAAGTTCGTCACAGTCTTGTCACCATTGAAATGGACAGAGAATTCCCTATCATGCTGGTTTTAATGACTTTCCATCAGAATAGACATATTACTGTCATGGTATTCAGTTGAAAGTCAAGTTTATCAGAGAGGGCCTTTTTATTATGTTTTGTGGAGGTAAGGTCTCAGTTGGATGGCTCTGTATTTGGAGAAAGGTTTCACTGCAATGTCGCAGGAACCAATCCTGAATGTACACATCGCGTGGCGGCCCCCTGTGGCAGCCCGTTGGCCCAGTGGTCTCTGGCATGGCCTCAGTGGTCACCATGGGTTGAAGCCCAGTGCTGTCTGAAGCCAAGGCCCAGTGCAAACTAGAAGCTAGGTGCCAGCATGGTCTGGGTTGGAAGACTGTTCTGAACTAGGTTTTCTGCAATGTTCTCTATTTTCCAAAGAGCTGAAAGCTGAAGGAGCTTTACCTTGGTACCTTTGTACCTAAGATGGTGCTGTGAGTGGTGAATTATAAACTTTTCACTGTACTCATTTGAGTACCTGAGACAATAAAGTTAATTCTATTCGGGACTATTCTACCTGGTTGATGCTCAAAGTTGGGAATTTACATCTTAACATTCATTGTTATAGTTTTAATAACTTCTGCAACATGATTCAACATGTTGAGGGATCTCATATCGAATAATTCATCTTCAAGTTACACCAACAATCCAATTGTATTGTAACATTTCCGAAAAGATTTATTAGAAAATACATTTAAATGAAATGGAATACAAATTCAAAGGTTATCTGGCAGAGTCTGGAATGTACAGTTTATGCCATAGCCAGACCAACCATGATCTTATTAAATGACAGAGCAGGGTTGAGAGGCCAAATAGCCAACTTTCACTTCAAATTTGCATGTCATGTAAACTTGGGAAAAGACACAAAATTGGAAATAAGGTCAGTTCCTTGCTTTTTTTTTTTGGAAATGTTGTTTGGCACAACTGGTGAGTAGGTGTGACTTATGCTTATGGTTAGGGACACTACCACTGCACCACCAGAGCTTTCTAATTTGTTCAAATCTTTTCCCAGCATGCACCAGTTATGTACTGGAAGAACGCTTCAATCTCCATTGCTTTCACTGGACTTGGAAGCCACACAGTTGCTCACACACTGCACCCGATAAAAAACATCCATTCCAGGCCCGAGGTCCTGTCAGCACAGACCTCAATTAATTGCTGGAAAAAGATTAAAAGTGGGCTGTGAAAGGACAGCAGAGGAGCACTGACATGTCTACAAAGATGTGAATACTCGGTAAGGGACCCATCATTGCACCTGCTCATAACATACAGAGGATGTCACCCTCCAAAATTAGCATCCACCACTTTCCATTGAACTGGGAAATAAAGTCAATCATGTTTTAAAATAGGCTGGAAATTCACTAGAATCAGCACTGCACTGTAGGCATTGACTTATTTCATCCCAAATGCATTTTATGCCTCCAATAAAGTTTTGTGAATGGGTCGTGACCAGGAATTTCCTCATGAATGAGATTGCCCTCTAATCCTTCTAAACTCTGGTAAGTACCGGTCCAATCGTCTTGCTTTGTTAGTACCGAAACTTTGCCAGTTTGTTTGGGAAAATACTGACACAGCAGTAAAAAGCAGCCCAATGCGAGCAGCTCTGAAGAAATTCTCTGTTCAGCTCTGCTTTACATGTTTGGAACAGTTCAATCTAGATAATGTCTAAATTGACAGTCTCCATCAGGAATATAATATTGGAGAAAACAATATCAAAACAAAAACCTACATTAGAAAAATCAAATTTAGCATTGGTGGATTTTTGTGCGACCAGATATTTGACTATCACTAGTTGTTTTGCATATTATATTATGTTAACTTTTTTTCCCACAAACATTTAGATGCATTTGGTAAAATATTGAATTTCAACACACAAATTCCCTTGCTAGATAATCATTATAATTTTCTCCCCACTTTTATCGCCACACACCTGGACAAACTAAATAGAGACAAACAAAATCAGTTCCAAACGCTGACAGCTGTCTCAATTTTAAAGATTCTTGTAGTGGAAAGGCTAACAAATTGACTGAGATTTCAAAGCAATGTATGTTATGTGGAAACTGAATGGGCACCGTACTTGTTAATTGTTCATCAATTAACAATTGAACAATTTTAATTTAAATAGAACAGTTAATGCTAGCAAATTGATCAAAGATAGCCAATTAGGACTGTAACAGAAAATATTGTCATCTGCCTAAACCAATGAAATACGCAAAACCAACCAATGGACAATTATACCCAACAAACCAATCCGCTTCTAGAAGGCACTGTGGTGAGCTCTCAAATTCTGCATCCTGTTTGTAAACCTCTGAAAAGGTTCCACACAGGAGCAGTCAATAGAAAAGACAGATAATGCTCCAGAGGGGAGACAGAAGACACATGCCAACGGGCAGAGTATAAACAACCAGGCAAGCAGATCTTAGTCAAAAATGTCTCCACCCTCAAGTGACAGGCTTTCTTCTCAGATTGAGCAGTGGGAGGTGACTGTATGAGTTAATTAGAAGCTTTGTTTAACATTCTCAATAAAAAGCTTTGGATTTGGACTGTGTGTCAATCACAAACTTTTGGTTATAAGGAGATAAATGACCTACTCTGTTGTCACATTATAACTGACTTTAAGCTTTTCTTTGCACATGATTGCTTATAACAAAAGTCAAACTCAAAACAATTAAGGCTTGAGGGGAGGTGATGGCCTAGTGAATTTATTGCTAGACTATTAATCCAGAAACTCAGCTAATATTATGGGAACCCAGGTTTGAATCCTGCCACGGCAAATGGTGGCATTTCAAATCAATAAAAGATAATCTAAAATTAAGAATCTACTGATGATCACAAAACTAATGTTGATTGTCGGAAAAGCCTACAAGGTTCACTAATGCCTTTCAGCGAAGGAAATCTGCCTTCCTCAGCTGGTCCAGCATACTTGTGACTCCAGACACACAGCAATGGGGCTGAATCTCAACCGCTCTCTAAAATGGCCTAGCAAGCCACTCAGTTGTAAGTTAGTGAAATGAGTTATACAAAGGCTTCTAACTTTCAATAACATATGAAAACCTTTTTCTTAATGAGTAGCTTTCAATCCGCCACATTAACAAAGATCAAATCCACTGTAGTCCTACAATCTGTCAATTTAATTGAGATTGCCAAAATACTGAGTGCTTTCTTTGCGCATTGTATGTACCTGGACTCTTCAGACAAGTACTGAATGCTGAAGGTGAAAAGTGAAGTTAAGTATTACTGACATATTCAGTGAAAAAACATCAACATACATTTCTGAAGCAAATAATTTTAATTCATTCTTTCCTCACACCTCAACATGGTAGAATTGTCCATTTCCCTTTCCTCTTCAACAATCTGCAAACATCTGAAAAGTCAAGTAAGGTATTATTTAACCATGAATTATTAGCCTATTTTGTCTCTTGTTCTCAACCTGGATGATATATACTACTGATTTAATAAAATCAATCAGCTGCCCAAATCACAGGAAGCAGTCAGTCCAGTCCTCTCAAATACAATTGCCAGTTTGACCCATTGGTATTGGTTATAATTGGTTAGGTTACCAACAAAAAACAAAGGTTTGGAATTTCTGTTCAAAGCCAGCATTGATTTTGTGCCTGTGTTAAATCTATGTTGCTTTGCGAAACAAATAGCACTGTTCTGAATGACAGATTATAATGATCACTGCCTGATGGAGTCATAATAAATTAGCCATGTCTTCTTAAGAAGAAAAAAAATACTTTTACATCTTAGACCATAAAGCCATAAGACACAGATGCAGAATTTAGACCATTTGGCCCTCTGAGTCTGGTCCACCATTCAATCATGGCGGATAGGTTTCTCAACCCCATTTTCCTGCTTTCTCCCCATAACCTCTGATCCCCCTGGCAATCAAGAACTTACCTATCTCTGTTTTAAATAGACTCAATGACCTGGCCCCTGCAGCCTTCTGTGACAATGAATCCCATAGATTCACCACTCTGAGGCTGAAGGAGTTTCTCCTTATCTCCATTCTAAAAGGTCTCCGCTTTACTCTAAGGCTGTGCCCTCGGGTCCTACTCTCTCCTACCAAAGGAAACATCTTCCCACCATCCACTCTGTCCAGGCTGGTCAGTATTCTGTAAGCTTTAATCAGATCTTTTAGTTTGGTATGTAAAGGTGGTGTGAACTTTCAGAGAGTAGCATGAGCACTATTGCAAGTACAGCATCATTTCAAAAGAGAAGTGATAAGGGGTGTAAGTGGAATAGTTATCGCCATTTACATGGTTGTGCTTTGGTGATGAACCAAATGTGGGCAGGTATTCACCTCAGGGATTAGTATGACACACAGGTAGCAAATAGTCTGGTCCAGTCTCCAGCATAAAGAAGGTAGGAGTTAATAGCTAGCAAACAGAGATTATGGTGAGGACTGGTGATGATAATGGCAGTGATTTTCCAACAGTTAAACAGAGAAAATTTCTGTGAATCCAGAAATTATCAATGTGATATTAAGTAATGTTAGCAATATGACAAAATAGAGTGATACTTCCTAAACGTTTTCCCACTTTGCCTCACTTTTAGAAAAAAACGTGTGACTCCAAAATAAGGCAGGGTGGGAAAAGCTGGAGAGTGGGACAAGATGGGCTGCAAACAGTCATCTGTAATGTTTTGCATGCTCTGTCAAATGATTTGAATCTGGAGCTCACTTTTTGACTAATGGAAGTAGAGAGAAAAGTCAGCTTTTCTGTCACCACCCTTGTAAGCCCAGTGCTGTCCAAGAGACTCTCTTTTCCACATACCCTGCTCTTGATTCAGAGAAGGAAGAGACTCCAAACTGTGCATTCTGCAATCCCACCAGAGAGGTTGAAATGAAAGGCAGTAGTGATGTAGATCCAGGTTACGTTGGTAAACATACAGAAACTGACACAGTGGGATGGTCTTTCCTATTGGAGGCAGGAATTCAGAGCGCAGGGAGGGGTGTGGGGGTGCATCATCAATTCCCAGTTGCAAACTGGCAGGTCATAATGCACTAATGACAGGCTACAGGGGAGGAGGGTAGCAACAGAGATAGATGCTCAACTGAGTCACAATAGCCTGAATGGGCAGCTGATGCTTTAGCAACCATTTTTCTAAGGCCTTAAAGTAAAATCACCAGCTTCAAAGAGCTAGGTTGCATAATATGTTGGGACACAAAACAGAGCAGAGAAAAGTTGGTTCATAACATGTCATTAAAGCTCAGATTTTCTTAGGCCAAGTTTTCACTTCCTCATATTATATTAAATAATTTCAGCTCTGTCACCTTGCTCTCACCAGCTCACAGCTGGTCAGCCTTAGGAGAGCTCCTAATGGGTGCCCACCCCCAGGAAAATCTCAAGGGATCAGCAGCTAAGGATTTAATGAGCTCCTCAAAGATCTCAAGTTGCTTAATTAACAAGGTGGACAGCTTTACTTTACTGCTTATCCATCTTCCTGACACTCACTCTCCCACCCCCCAACACCCAATCTTCAACAACATTGTCAAAGTGCATTAACCCATGAAAATGAAGTCAAATTCCATTTATGAAAGTGAGAAATTGTTGTTAACTTCAAATCTGTCTTGCATATATCTTTTAAGAGGATGCATTAATTTGGTTTCGATGAAAACATCTGTTTAGACCACAAAATCAAATAATCAAACCATAAATCCCATCTGAAAAGAATGCATGTTCCAAAAGCTTGGGAGCAGATCTTCCATTAGCTGTCAACAGGACATGTTTCACAATGTTGCATTTTGAAACAAGTCACCTGCTCAATCACCATCTATAATGTATTAGATCTCCCATGTTGTATATCATCAGATTCCATGATGCGGTAACAACTTGCGGGCAGATTTTGCTGTGAACATCAGAGTGAGGCGAATGGCACTCACAAATTTTCTGTATGTATGGTACATTATTATCAAATAAAGGATACATGTGTGGCTAAACACCCAAATTCCTCAGTTGCTGTCTGAGATAATTGCATCACTCTTCACTCTGTTTCACTATCTCACCATTGACACACATTAAACCTCATGAAGTTGTTCTATTTGTGTAAGAGATAGGAATTAAACCAACCAATGATATTTGGGGCTACTAAATAAGCATGGGTATCTTTTTACATTGTGATAATTGTTAACAACTGCCAATTAATCTCTCCTCCAGAAAGTAAACAATTAAGAAGGCTGCACTCTCAAAGATGCTGTCTTTTGGATGAGATGTTAAACCAAGATGACATTTTCCAACTAATGTAAACTTAAACGATGCCAATGTACTACTTCATAAAAAAGCACTGGAGTTATCACTGGTGTCCTAGCCTATATTTATCCCTAATCAACACCACAACAGCTGATGATCTGGCTATTATCACACTGCTGTTTGTGACTGCTGGCTATACCCAAATTATCCCATTAATTGTACAACGCTTTGGGATGCCTGATGGTCATAAAATGCATTACATAAATTGCAATCTTGTTTTATTTTAATTCTCCATTCGCTCTCTTTCTAAATCCCATGTATTCCCTTTAATTTTTTGTATGATTTTATATTGGAGCTAAATATTCTAGCTTATGTACCCTACTTTAAATTCTGTGCTGCAATTGTCTTGGATAATGTAGATAATAAAGTGCGTCTAAGATGAATCAAAATGCGATCTGAGGTTCATGGTTGTTCAGTTAAAAACATCATCTTGGTAAAGGAATTGACACTTAGGACTGGCTGCCTTGAAGATTGTAATGAAATTGACTTTTGCTTAAATTGTCTGCACCTATTCATGACAAAGGATGTACTGCAACTTGGGAAATAGCGCTTGATCTAAAATTCTTTCCTCGAAGATGTCAATGGATTAAAAGCAAGCAAATATCATTGAAGATTTTGAACTTTATTTAAATGCGTATTCCATCTTTCACTGTTCATTCACTCCTGGAGGTCTGAAGTGGATCTGTGATACGTGTTACAACACGGCAGTGAACCCCTCTGTTAATCAAACCAAACACCCAGAAAAGCTCACCTCGCCCCATAATCTGTTAAAGTATGAGTGACAGAGAACTACCTAATTCCATGATTTAAAGAAAAATATCAATTTTATTCTTTAACATCAAAAGTGAAAATCAAACAATAGCTAGTTACAACTCTAAGCCTCCTTCCTCCTAAAGCTCTGCTTCTACCTCCAATTCTGTAACAATATACTGATCCAATAATCACCCTATTAAAATTACATCACTTAGTTTTCAAAACCAGACAGCAGCTATCGTCATCAGCATCTGATCTCTTTCATCTGAAGATCTCCCTGGGTCGTCTTCCGTCTTTTGCAGCAAAGATGTTTCACGTGAAAAAGATACCTTCAATAGACATTGTTTTGGATGGCAGTCTCTCTCTAGATGGCAGTTTGTTTGTCTCTCTCTGGCTAACTCTCAAAATGCTGGCTATTTTTATACCCCAAACATCAGATCATCTCATCGGTTTGATGTTGTCAAAACTATAAAATTCAAATTAGATTGGGTTTTAGTATCCTGGAGCATAACTTAAACTGATTGGTTAAATGGGAACTTTTGTGAACATAACAGCTAACTGTTACATATTGTCAAATTTCCTGTAACTCTGAAACTGCTGGTCAGTCACATGACAGGTGCCCGTAAACTCTCACTGCCAAAACAGATTTCGCTCACTCTTAAATGTATGGTACATGCCTTCATCTTCATAACATGCACATCAGGATTCTTTGTGAAACACACTTGCCAGGAATTCTTTAATAGTTATTCTGAAATTTTTCTGAAGACCTTCACTTAGAAAAAAAGAGGAAGTGTTATGCTACTGTCCCTTTTGGACACATTATTGTCAGCAAAATGTGACAGGGAGCTGCTTGGCCACTGACATCTTGTTAGCATCCCCCCCCACCTTGGTCTGGAGGAGGTCATGTAGCCAGGCTGAGCAGTACCAGGGGCAGCAGGAAAGAACGCCAGGAGACAAATGAGAATCTTCTTCAGGATCTCTTCTACCAGAACACTTAGCATAGCAATCCTGCATGCTTGCGCAGTTCCACTGAGAGAGAGTAGGGCCTTATGTTAGTGTATGTTGATTAATGGGGTCTTTACAAAAATACGCTGTTATAGCACTTTTTTATATTGATGTACAAAAAGCTACTCTGGTCACATGGTGTGTAGATCAATACAAATATCTAGTCAACACATCTTTTATTAAAGATCTATCTCGTTTTCCTCAGGAAAAGAAAGAGACAAATTTGCTGTGTTATGGTTTTTGAAGATGATGATGATGATGAAAATTACTCAAGGACTCATGTGTTTTTGAAAATCTGTCTTCAAACAGCTTATTTGACTTTTATTTCTTCTGAAATAATTCCCTCAAAAGGCTGTGAAAATAAATTCCCCTAATCAATCTTATATGGTTGTGCAGGAATAATTCCTTATTAGAATTCAGATGAGGAATTATATAAAATAACATTTTTTTTTGCACTACAAATAAAGAAAATTGTTGAGTTATAGTTGCCAGTTATTTATATGTGCACTTGCTAGGTTTTGATGCTGGCTGTATACAGCTCACATTTTACCAGTGGTATAAAAGAATACACAGTAAGATCTGAGGCTGATGAATTTTTCTAAGACTTTTCCACTTGCAACTGATTTAATAGTTGTCTCTTACACATAGGCCAGATATTCATGGTCTCCACTTAGCAGCAACAGAACATTATTGCAAAAAAAAATGGTTCTCCACCTACCACCCATCCTGCAGCTATCCCTAACAAGGTTTCTGGAATGTTCTTCAGGGTGGACACCTCATTTGGGAAGAAGCCTGGATATAAGAATCAAGGTTCTGTTGTGGTTGTGGGATACTCTGGCAAACCCTAAGCCCCAACCAGTGCATTGTTTAGGAGCCACTTTGACGAGTGTGCACTGTTCCCCTATCTACTCACTGTTCACTATCTACTCACTGGGAACCAGGTATTGAGGGGTCTAACTGGCAATTTTACAAACATATGAATGAAGAGCAGGGATAGGCCACTTTGTCACTTGAGTCAACTTTGCCAGAAGATCATGCATAATCTGTTTACTTCACATTCCTGACAACAAAGAGATAACCATTCATCCTTGCTCATCATGGAGCTCTCAATCTTTGCCTAAAAAATATTCAAAAGTTCTGCTTCCACAGCCTTTTGAGGAAGAGCTCCAAATACACACAATCCTCTGTCAGAAAAAAATTCCATTCATCTCTGTCTTAAGTGGATGATTACCTATCCTGAAATAGTTCCAGATCCTCCCATGAAAGGAAACTTCCTTTCTGTAGGCACCCTGTCAAGATCCCTCAGTGTCTTTCCATTTTGATCAAATTGCCTCTTTATCTTCTAAAGATCAGGGGATACAAGTATAACCTGTCCAACCATGCCACATAAGAATAGGGAGGAGAGAAATGGAATGCCCTATCCATCACAGATCTTCAGACAGCTCTTCTACTTCCATCTTGGCAAGGAGCAGTGTCAGAAAAAAAAATCAGCCAACCAGTGTTAGTATAATACACTTTCTCCAAACTGCTTTCAATGCAGTGACATTCTTCTTTAAACAATGTTGTAAATAGTACCCTAAATGCAGTTTTGCCAATTCCTTGCATAATTGAAGCATAATCTCTCACTTTTGTATTCAATTCCCTTTGTGATAAATAATTACATTCCTAATTACTTTCCCAATTATTGCTGTACCTCCATACTAACCTACTGTGATTTATGCACTTGGTCACCTAGATCCTTCTGCATCGCCAAACTCTGCAACCTCTCACAGCTGAACCAATATGCTTTTCCTTTCATTCTTCCTGTCAATAGGAATGTTGTTTATCCATTCATTTAAGGAATCAAAGTGACATTTATAACATAAAGGAAAAGATTCTTGTGAAACCAGGAGAAGCTCCTCCAATCATCTCTGGTAATGCACAAAGCCTAGAACTGCCTTTAAGTACTGCACAAAGTCATTTATATCTCCTTCATTGCAAATCAGCAGTATTCCACTTGCCATGTTGTAGCCAGTGAGGTAGAACGACATAACTACTACGGCTCAGCAAAAGTGTCCACAGACAGATTGTTTGATGAAATTGTAATGGAATTATTTTGTGTTGTTTTTTATTGCAGGACCTCTGCTGACAGGATGCCTTACTAGTCCAGACAAGAGGGGCACAAGATCAAAGAATGTGGAGTAGCAGTAAATAGAAGATGCGCTTTGAGGGGAGCTGGATCTCATAGCTAGTTACTGTCAGCCCATTTTGAGTGAAAGTAGCTTGGATGCCTCCTCCTTTCCTGCAGTGGGAGTGTAATAAGAACGGAGGCCTCACTCGAGCCAGGTGCTGGAGACTGCAGCTGACCACCAGGAATTTGAGGGTATGTTCTGGTGCATAGACTACACCCAAGACATACCATTTCTGAGTGCTTTGCCCAGTTTCTGATTCAATAGGTTACTTATTCCCCTTACCATAAACATGCTGTCCCTGTGTATTTGGGTGGCAGAGGCAAGTCCTGAACCCGATGAAGAGTGGGTGGCCCTTCTCATAAGGCAGCCAAGTCTCTGGTTCAGCTGATGGCTGGAGGATGGCAACTATGGTCAAATGGTGGAGGAGGGAAGCATTGTGAAGACTGTCAGGAGAGCAGGCATTCACCAACAAGTGCATGATGGCACACCAACTGAATGTTCATGCACTTGCAGAACATTTCCTTTAATGTGTGGGATCCACAGAACAAAGAGTGAAAAATCACTCTCACCTGCACTGTTCCCTCCAGCCTAGCAAAGCCTCCTGCCTGCTAAAGTTTCCTTTCCTGGTGAACTCGGTCTCCGACACTTCCTTGCAGAGATGCTTGGTGAAATTAGTTATAAATCACACAACACAAGGTTATAGTCCAACAGGTTTAATTGGAAGCACTAGCTTTTGGAGTGCTGCTCCTTCATCAGGTGTTTGTGGAGTACACAGTTGTAAGACACAGAATTTATAGCAAAAGTTTACAGTGTGATGTAACTGAAATTATACATTGAAAAATTCCTTGATTGTTTGTTAAGTCTGTCTTCTGTTAGAATGACCATGTTCATTTCACTTCTTTCATGTGTAAATCATAAAACTTTTTTTAAAGTTATTCTCAGGTGAACTTTAACAATTGGTGTCAGCTCAGATAAGGTGTTGAAGGTATTAGCCCCCTGTGGGCTGCTATCTGTGCCATAATGTTTAGACTGATTCTAATCTAAAACATGATTTATCAGGATCTTATGTGGATTCATGCAGTTTTGAGCAAAATACAATATGACTCTGCAAGTACAAATTCACCCCACAAACGTGTGTGTGTGTGTATGAAAAATTCTTTTTCCAGTGTGTGAATGGTACCATTAGTGGTCCTTCCTGCTGTCACCTGGATTTTAAAAATTTCATTAACATTGCTTCCCATTTCCATCCATCTCTTATCTTCAGTAAATGCGAGCTCATGTGTGACTCTACTTTTCCATTCCTGGTCTTCTGTGTGTCTATTTCTATGGATAGGCTATTCGCTGAAACTTATAACAAGCACACAAAAAGCACAATACTGAGAACTAGAAGTCTGAAATAACAGCAGAAAGTGCTGGAGAAACTCTGGCAACATTTGTTGTAATTTTGGACCCCATATCTCAGGAAGGATGTACTGGCCTGGAATGTGTTCAGCGGATATTCATGAGAATGGTCCCAGGAATGAAAAGCTTAACATATGAGGAACGTTGGAGGACTCTGGGTTTATATATAATAGAGTTGAGAAGAATGGGGGTGGTGGGGGTAGGGGAGAGGAGGTGGTGGAGGATCTAATTGAAACATACAGAATACTGACTAGCCTGGACAGAGTAGAGGTTGGCAAGATGCTTCCATTGGTAGGAGAGACTGGGACCTGAGCACGTAGCATTAGAGTAAAGGGAAGACCTTTTAGAATGTTGATAAGGCGAAACTTCCTCAGCCAGAATTCTATGGAATTCACTGCCACAGAAGGCTGTGGAGGCCGGGTCATTGAATATATTTAAGACTGAAATAGATAGGTTCCTGAGTATCAAGGGGATCAAGGATTATGGGGAGAAAGCAGAAGAATGGGGTTGAGAAACTTATCAGACAGTGATTGATTGGCAGAGCAGACTTCATGGGCTGCATGGCCTAATTTATGCTCCTATGTCTAATGGTCTAAATTTGTGGATTCAATAGAGATTCAATAGTTACTTTAAGTACACTTCCTCACACCCTGACCCCATAATGATTCCATATCTCTCTCCCAGTTTCCTCCTCTCTGTCCTATCTGTTCCAAAAATGTTACATTGACCGTTCTCCCTTCGCTTTGTCCAAGGAGAGTATCAGTCTCATGGTGAAAGTGAGATAGCTGCAGTAGATTGTGATGTAGAATTGTTTGGGTGGAAGTGAGGAATAACAAGCGTAAGAGGTTACAAGTGGGAGTTATCTATCGTCCTCTGAAGAGTTGTGACACTATATGACAAAGTATAAATCAGGATCTAATGGAGGGTCACTAAAATTGTCTTGGGTGATTTTTCTTTGAATATGGCATGGACATTACCCTGAGGAACTCTTGCAGAGTTGGCCTGGAGTTGAGATGAGTGGGATTTGCCAGGTATGACTCCATCCAATGGAGATGTCTCCCTTACATTCCCATTCCTATTTTTGCTAGGACTCTTTGAGGCCACACACACTTAAATGCAGCCTTGACGTCAAGGGCTGTCACTCTCATCTCCCCTCTGGAATTCAGCTCTTTTGCCTATGTTTGAACCAAAGCTGTGATGAGGTTGGGAGCTGATCTTATAATAAAATATAATGTGGATAGATAGTCCACTTTGTTCAGAATGTTATTTGAATTACATTGGATTGGCAAAGGTGGGGTGTGCTCAGCTGTCTGTGCATCTGTGTATACCAGTCACTGAAAGTAAGTATACTAGTGCAGCAGTAATGAAGAAAACAAATAGTATGTGGTCTGCGTAGTGAAAGGATTTGAGGATAGGAGCAAGAATGTCTTGCTGCATTTGTACATGGTCTTGGTGAGACCATACCTGGAGTATTGTGTTCTGTTTAGCCTTCTTATCTGAGGAGAAATGTTCTAGCTATGGAAGGACAGCAACAAAAGGTTTGTCAGACTGATTCCTGAAATGACAGGGCTGGCGTATAAAGAATTCAGAATTAGGAATCACAGTCTAAGCTTACAGGTTAGGCTACCTAGGATGGTGATAACAAGATAAATTTCTTCATCTGGAGAATGGTGTGCCTGTGGAATTCTCTGCCACAAGAAGTGGTTGAGGCCAAAACTTTGAATGTTTGTAAGTAAAAGTTTGATATAGTTCTTAGTGCTAACAGGATAAAAGGATATAACAAGAAAGTAGATAAAAGGGAACTGAGTTGCACGATCAGCAATGATCATATGGAACACAGAGAAGATTCAAAGGACCAAATGGCCTACTCCTGCTCCTATTTTCTACATTTCTAGACCACAAGGAATCTACAGGCATAAGGAAAGGTTGAGTGACTGGATAAACTTAGATGAAATTTAATCTAGGCATGTATGAGATCATGCACTTTGATAGGAAGAATCAAAAGGCAGATTCTAATGTCAAAGGATAGACACTCGAGAAAAGAGCAACAGTGAAGGATCTAGGTGTTCTTGCGTATGCAACATATAAGGTGAGCATGTAGGTGCAGCAAGTATTAAGAAAGGAAATAAGACTTTGACCTTTATTGCTGGAAGGTTGGAGTTTAAAAACAGAAGATTCTGCTTACAATTGTGAAGGATGTTGGTAGACTGTATCTACAATTTTGGTCACTGTCATTAAGAATGAATTGGCATTGGAGGCAGTTCAGAAAAAGATTGACGGGCATGAAGGGGATGACTTATTAAGAACAGCTAATTCGACCATTATTGGTGACAATTTAGAAGAATGATTTAGAAGAATGCTTTTTGAAACATACAACATTCTGAGGGGGCTTGACAGGATAGATATGAGACGGTGCTTTCCCCAGTGGGGGAATCACAAACAAGGGAACATAATAAGGGGCCATTCATTTAAAATGGGAAAGTGAAAAAAACTTCGCACAGTTGGTAGTGAACATCTGGTATTCCCTACCTCAGAGTTATGGAGGCTAAAATACTGAAAGATTTAAAGAGGAGTTGGATAGAATGTTGAAATATTAGGGAATTGAGGGCTCTGATGAACTGACATGAAACGGGAGTTGAGGCCTGTGGCAGATCAGCCATAATCTGGATGAACATCAAGGCAGGCATGAGGAGTCATTGATTAGAGTGGTGCTGGAAAAGCACAGCAGGTCAGGCAGCATTCAAGGGGCAGGAAAATCGACATTTCAGGCAAAAGCACTTCATCAGGAATAGAGGCAGGGTGCCTCCAGAGTGGAGAGATAAATGAGAGGGGGTGGGGGTGAGGAGAAAGTAGCATAGAGTACAATAGGTGAATGACGGTGGGGATGAAGGTGATAGGTCAGAGAGGAGGGTGGGGGAAGGTAGCATAGAGTACAATGGGTGAATGGGGGTGGGTACGAAGATGATAGGTGAGAGAGGAGGGTGGAGTGGATAGGTGGAAAGGAAGATAGGCAGGTAGGACAGGTCATGAGGGCAGTGGTGAACTGGAAGGTTGGAGCTGGGGTGAGGTGGGGGAAGGGGGAATGAGGAAACTGGTGAAATCCATGTTGATGCCTTGGTGTTGAAACACTTCAACCCCAGGGCATCAATAGGGATTTCACCAGTTTCCTCATTCCCACTTCCCCCACCTCACCCCAGCTTCAACATTCCAGCTCAGCACCGTCCCCATGACTTGTCCTACCTGACTATCTTTCTAACCACTGATCCACGCCACCCTTCTCTGACCTATCACCTTCATACCCACCCCCATTCACCCATTGTACTCTATGCTACTTTCTCCCACCCTTCTCTCTGACCTATCACCTCCATCCCCACTGTCATTCACCTATTGTACTCTATGCTACTTTCTCTCCACCCCTACCCCCCCTCTCATTTATCTCTCCACTCTGCAGGCACTCTGCCTCTATTCCTGATGAAGGGCTTTTGCCCTAAATATCAATTTTCCTGCTCCTCGGATGCAGGAAAACATTATTTTTTTTCTTCCACAGATGCTAACAGACTTGTTGAGTTTCAACAGCACTTTTAGTTTCATTTCGGACCTCAAGCATCCACAGTATATTGTTTCTATTCGTCTTCATAACTGTTCAGACATACTGAGTATTTCTGGCAATTCTTGTTTTAGCTCACATGAATTTGTGGGTTCTGGAAATCATTTTCTAAATTATTTTTGATCATTTTCAATCCCAGATTTATCCCAGATGTATAAAAAGGTGAAGCTGCCATAGACTTGCCAGGCCATAGGGCTGCTCTCCCATTACAAAGATGACTGATGGTAGTTTAACATGAGGGTCATTATGCCTTAGGAGAGGGAAGCAATTGAGAAGGAGAGGCCTTCATGGTAATCTCAGCCAGAATTTAATCCATGGCTGTTGGTGTCATTTTACATTGCACAACAGCCATCCAGCCAAATGAGCTAACTACATGCATATTTAGCATCTAATTAGAGGAGACAAGAATAAACTGTTGAGATTATCGTTTGTTTTATACCTGTGTCATCTGAGACTTCACTCACACCTCAAAGCACATAGCTTACTTGGATGGCCATTTTTCCTGCATGCAAAAGATCCCAAGAAGAAATTCCCCCTCAAAAAACACTTCCCTCATCAAGTACTACATTATAATGTGAGTGATGCAGTTTCTAAAATCTTCCTCGTTCTTCTCTAAATGTTCCAGAATGCAGCAAAGTTCTTTCAAGTTTCACCAAATGTGTCCTCACTAGTGATCTGAAACATTTTATACAGAAGTAACCTTGACTGCATAATCATGCCTGTGGGCTTTTGAGAATTTCAATACACTATTGACTGTTTCTCTGGCTTTTGTGTCAATAGTTTGATGCCGCGGTCTACAAATTGCAAGGTTTGACTTTGGGGGATAGCAGGGCTTTTTGCTGATCAAGGTTAAAAGCATCAGTCCCAGAAATAGTCCTTTTTTGGCACTTAGTATTGGAAACAAACACTTCCAGAACAAGAAAGATACAAATTAAAGTTCTCTCTGTTCTTTTGTAACCACATGAAAAAAATACCACTCCAACTGTATTTTTGAGATCCAGCTGTTTCTATGACTGAACCAGAGTAGCAATGTCTTTCTAATGTTTTCATCTTATTATTGATACAATTATCATCCCCCTTTGCTCCATCCAAGAGATCTTGACGCACTTTGAGTACTTTAACTAACTTTAATATATGCTGTTGTGATTGCACAATGAAGGTTGCTGGGATTTTCAAAGTCATTGCACACTGCAAACAATAGGCTCTGAAATATGCCTGCAATCATTTGTCATTCTCGAGCTGGTGTTTAAACAGGTCATTCTGCATGCTGTCTAACAGTTACAATTTGCTTTAGTGTTCTCATTATTATTTCACATATGTTCAAGTGACACGTTTTAGGGATTACAAATGGTGTTCTTCACTAGTGGACGGCATTATACTTTTGAAATTATATTTATTAATGCAATACCAATTCAATCTTCATGACAATAAAAACAATCAACAAACCCATTACTTATCCTTATTCAATTTTTGTCACGGTATAAATTTCATTCCCCTTCTGACCCACGCCCAAGTATATGTTATGAATTATAATACGAATGTAACATCTATTACTTTGATAAAACACAGATTCACAGCAAGAACAACTGCTGTCTCAGGCTGAGATTCACCTGAGATTAAGATAGAAAACATCATTTATTCAGCATTAAAAATTATTAAGTCAACAATTACATCTATTAGTAAATAAATTCTGATCATTTCCCACCACGGTATTAAAAATATCATAGGTTACTTCTTAGTTTGGGCTTCTTCAGTTATTTAATAACCACACAGCTTAGCTAGCATTCTACAAGCATGTTAAACATTCCTAGAGAAAAACAAAATCCAATTACACACAAGTTAGAGATAAAAAATATACCCACTGAATAACTGTGAAGATTCCAAGTTCAGTATCAGAAGGGTCCATGTTTGCAGAGTTGGGTGCAGTAAAGTAGCAATCTCAAAGAGGGTGTCAAATCCGTTACATAAACTCACATAGAAAAATTGATGTCATTTACCGGCTTGGACAGAATGTACTTTCTTAGGTCACAGTACTTAGGCTTTTCCCTCTGAATCACTTTGCCTTTTTGGATAAATCCTGACCATTAACAGACTGGCCTGTTTTCTCCAAGAGTGAGCTGCAACTGCCTAGAGCAAAAGAGAAGTCATTTTTTCTGCCTCAGTAACGATACAACATTGTGTTCAATGTCACTGCACCAGTCCAGAGAGGGATCACAACGGAACAACTGTCTCCTTGTACATGGACCTAAGCTACAAATATCAATGCCAGGATACAAAACTCATAGGGTCAATGCTTGATATGTGCTTCACAATATTTTATCTTTATTTTTGTTATTCTGTGGACATTCTACTAAGTAATGGTATTACGAGTGTTAGCTATGTTAATTTTTACTTTAAATCAGAGTGTTATGATTCCAGCTGACCATAATACTGGATAAGTCTTATCCAAGAGTGAAATCTGGCTTGATTTAAAAGATGTTTGTGTTTTCCAATTTGTTTACCTTGGTGGTCAGCTATTGAACTTATTTGCAAGGGGATGCCAATTTATCATTAACAAAAGAACATCATTGCTTATTAGGCATAAAAAAATTACATTGTATAATAATGGCATGAAACAATCTTATTATAAATATCATAAAGATTCAACCCTTTTACTTTCATAACAACCTGACAGAAATTCAAACCTCAGTGAAGGGTCACCTGTTTTCATTTTAAAATTTCTTCTTCAGGTGACATGGCTGCACTTGGTTTCTTTCTGGCAACATCTGCATTCATTTGATACCATCTTCTTTAGCTACTGCCTCTTCATGAGACCCTTAAACCACTAGCACATGCCCATTTACCCTGAATTTGGTGGGTGTCTTCTCCTCTGAATCTGTTTATGGAACTTTTCTCTTACTAACTTTGAAGCAACCCTGAGCTTTTTCTCCTTCTGCCCTGTTTTGAAAACTGTAAAACTGCACTGTCGATCTTATAGGCTTACTTTCTGACTGACCTGCCTCTGTCTCTGGAAGAGAGTTGCACATTGATTCTAAATGTAATGTTGTTTCTGTCTCTGTCTCCTTGTGCCAAAGGCACCTTCTTACAATAAACTGTCCCATTCTTTTTTTTCTGTCTTCTCGTCTATCTTTCTAATACATTGACATATTCACCAATGCTTTATAAAGGCCCTATTTAAATGCACATAAAAACATTTTCAGACAACGTGGTACCACACACAGAACTCAAAAATGAAATGAAAACGGTTTTTCCTTAACACATGCAGGATAGAAACATAAATCAAATGTAAAGTTGTTAAGTCCACTTTAGAAACCATGTCACCAAATAATAACAAAATATCGTTTAGCTTCATCACAGAAAAATATTGTATAGTGGAATTATTTCCTGTCAGGATTATCATGACTAGTTACCAACAGTTTTATAGAATTATTAGCCAGTGTATAATTGGCATTAACTTCATAATGCAGGAGTTCTATTGCGAATGTTGTGATGTAATTTTAATACAATATCAAGAAATGTTAAAGAAGAATCCATTGATGACTTTATTTTGCATATAATAATGTTCTCAAACTAAAAAAGAACACTTTGGGAATTATATGTCTTCCAAAAGAGTTAAAAGACAGTGAACCTAAAATTGGAACAGTGCATTTAGATCTGGATGTAATCTTGCTTGCTGAGTTGGAAGGCTTGTTTTCAAACGTTTCGTCATCATGCTTGTTAACACCATCAGTGAGCCTTCCGTGAAGCACTGGTAGGATGGCCTGCTTTCTATTTATGTGTTTAGGTTTCCTTGGGTTGGTAACATCTTTTCCTGTGGTAATGTCATTTCCTGTGGTGATGTAATTTCCTGTTCTTTTTCTCAGGGGGTGGAAAATAAGATCCAAGTCAATGTGTTATTGATAGAGTTCCGATTGGATTGCCATGCTTCTAGGAATTCTCATGCACAGAACCATAGAGTCATAGAGATGTACAGCATGGTAACAGACCCTTCAGTCCAACTCGTCCATGCTGACCAGATATCCCAACCCAATCTACTGCCCCCTGCCAGCACCCGGCTCATATCCTTCCAAACCCTTCCTATTTATATACCCATCCAAATGCCTCTTAAATGTTGCAATTATACCAGCCTCCACCACTTCCTTTGGCAGCCCATTCCATACACGTACTTTCCTCTGCGTGAAAAAACTGCCCCTTAAGTCGCTTTTATATCTTTCCCCTCTCACCCTAACCCATGCCCTCTAGTTCTGGACTCCCCCACCCCAGAGAAAGGATTTTGTCTATTTATTCTATCCATGCCCCTCATGATTTTGTAATTCTCTATAAAGTCACCCCTCAGCTTCCAATGCTCCAACATCCTTGTAAATCTTTTCTGAACCCTTTCAAGTTTCACAACATCTTTCCATTGGGAAGGAGACCAGAATTGCATGCAATATTCCAACAATAGACTAATCAATGTCCTGCACAGCCACAACATGACCTCCCAACTCCTGTACTCAATACTCTGACCAGTAAAGGAAAGCATACCAAATGTCTTCTTCACTATCCTATCTACCTGCAAATCCACTTTCAAGGAGCTATGAACCTGCACTCCTTGTTCAGCAACACTCCCGAGGACCTTACCATTAAGTTTCTGTTTGACTTAGGATGGATATGTTGTTCCAGTTGAAGTGGTGTCCTTCCTCATCTGAATGTAAAGATACTACTGAGAGTGGGTCATGCCTTTTTGGGGCCAGCTGATGTTCATGTATCCTGGTGGCTGGTTTTCTGCCTGTTTGTCCAATGTAGTGTTTGTTACAGTTCTTGTAGGGTACTTTGTAGATGACATTTAGTTTTTCTTGTTGTCTGTATCGGGTCTTTCAACTTCATTAGCTGCTGTTTTAGTGTATTGGTGGGTTTGTGGGCTACCATGATGCCAAGAGGTCTGAGTATTCTGGTGGTCATTTCTGAGATGTCTTTGATGTAGGGAATCATTTACCATCCCCTGAGAAAAAGTACAGGAAATGACATTACCACAGGAAATGACATTGCCACAGGAAATGATGTCACCAACCCAAGGAACCCTAAACACAAATAAAAAGTGGGCCATACCACCAGTCTTCACTGGAGGCTCACTGATGATATTATCTAGTATGGTGCTGCAACATCTGAAAACGAACCTTCCAGCTCAGTGAGCAAACTTACATCCAGAACGTCAACATGAGCTACAAATTATCTCAAAACTCGCTAGTGCATTTAGATATTATTACTATGATGATAAGGATCAATTACTAATTCTGAACTTCTTTATTCTGATTTTTTTTTTAAAGACCTCAATGAACTAAAATGTTAGAAAAGATAAATATGGACCTAAAATGACTGCTGTGGGTACCTGACCACATATGAAGAGTCGTCCAGGAACACAAGTAGGATATAGTATTTCATTAAAGACGGTGAAATCTGGCAACGAAATCAATGTTAAGAAGACTACATCCTGTTTGATTCACACTTTCACGTATGGGAAGGCAGGGGAATGATTATTGTGTGTGGAATATTCAGTCTGGTAAAACAATGAAGGGAGACGGGAATACACAAAAGGACCTTATTTTGGCAGCTGCTTTTGAGCAGCAAAGCAGAAGGAAGAAAATGAATTCACAAGAACAGATTTGACACAGTTTGTTCTTCTTCCCTCTTGGTCTGCCTGGCTATCCTTTAAAAAAAAAGGGTCTGTTGAAAAAGCAAGCTGGAAGGCAACTATTCACTGAGCATTGAGGACTTAACAAACTCCTGTGGTAAAGAACAATCAAGACAACATCTAAACAGTCAGAAAGTCAGGTTTCACATCGTCACCTTTATCTTCCTGTTTGTACCAGGCATCCTCCACCTCTTGCTTTTCACTATGATCGGTGTTTGATGTTGCATGAATTTTGTTTTAAGTGAAGCAGCTAATAAAATCCTTTGTTCCACTCAAGAAAATCTAGAAATGGGCTCCTTCTTTTGATCTAGTTCACGAGGTTTTAATTGGAGTGTGATGGTTCTGTGCTAAAATTAAATAAGAAATGAGAAGCATTTAAGAAATAATTGAGCTGATTCCTGCTTCTCACTTGGCCATACCATTTTATCAGTAGGCAGTACATTTGCACAAGTGGGCAAACTTTTACCATCTAAGATGTATGGATGGTTAAGTAGGGCAAGTGCACTTTCAATGCCAATATATCTGATCAATTAATGCAGGGCATTTACCAGTTTGCTGGTGTCCACTGTATATGAAGTTATCACGAAGTATGACACACAAATTGGACTGGACTCACCCAACAAAAAGGATCTGGAGGTATGCTTCTCTGAAAATCAGTCTTTACGAGATTCAATACCATCTGTTCTTAGTTCATGTCACAGGAACCTGGATGGGACTTTACAGTGGCATATACAGAACAACCTCAATTATCCGAACAAGATGGGTGGGGAGTACAGAGGAACCTAGATTATCCGAATATTGGATTATCCAAAGGAGATGTCAAGGTCCTGATAGACACATGACCCTCAAAGAGCTGTTTCAACCCTGATCACATCTTTTGTTTACAGTACAATGATTAAAAATAACTCGGCTCATTGCGGCTGAGAACAGTCCTGGACAGTCCGGCACCATCTCCAAATGACTGACCTGCAGCCCTCTCTCTCTCCCCACACACTTTCCCTGGAATTCTACACAGGCATGTACCCTAAACCCCCTTTCCAAGATAATCTCTCCGACATTGTTCTGTACAGGGCAAAGTTGGAAACTGTCAAAAGGTTTTGTGTGTGTGTGTGTGTGTGTGTTTGTGTGTGCGCGCGCGCTCGCGCGCGTGCGTGTATGGGGAGCGGGGTTGGGGGGGTGGAGGGGTGGGCGGTGTTGGACAGGATTGGGGTGGGCAGGGGTGGATGGGGTTGGGGGTGGTGGGGTAGGAGCAGACAGGGTGCAGATGGGGCAGGTGGGGTTTGGAGGATGGTGTGGGAGTGGATGCAGGGCAGATGGGGTTTGGAGGGTGGGGTGGGAGCGGACAGGGGTGCTGACGGGGTTTGGAGGGTGGGGTGGGAGCGGACGGGGGGGGCTGACGAGGTTTGGAGGGTAAGGCCGGAGCAGACGAGGGGACTGACGGGGTTTGGAGGCGGGTGTGGGAGCAGACAGGGGGGCTGACGAGGTTTGGGGGGGGGTGGGACCAGACGGGGGGGCCTGACGGGGTTGGGGGGCTGACGAGTTTGGGGGGGATGGGAGCAGACTGGGGGGGCTGATGGGGTTTGGAGGGTGGGGTGGGAGTGCACAGGAGCGTGGACGGGGTTTAGGTGGCAGACTGGGTTTGGGAACAGGATGGGAGCAGACATGGAAGCGGACAGGGTTGGGGTAGTGGGGTTTAGTTGATGGGGTGGGAGCGGATGGGGTTGGGGGCAGGAGGGGTTGGGTGGGGACAGACAGGATTAGTGGCAGACCACGTTGAGGGCAGAAAGTGTCAGGGTGGGGGCAGAGGGAGTTGGGGGCGGTCGGGTTTGGGGTAGGTGCAGGCAGTGTTGACGCCAGGAGGAGTTGGTTTGGGGATGGATGGAGTTGAGGGGCGGTACTAATTGGAGTGCGGTCGGTCTTGAGGTGGGGAGGATGAGTTGGGGGGCAGTCGTGGTTGGGGTAGGTGCGGACAAGGTTGGTGCCAGTAGGTGTTGGGTTGGGGGCGGATGGGATTGGAGGCAATATTGATTGGGGTGGGGGGATGGTTGGGAGCATTACTGATTGGAGTTGGGGCAGATGGGGTTGGGGCAGTATTGATTGAGGTGGGGGTGGATGGGGTTGGAGGCAGTATTGATTGGGGTGGGGGGATGGGGCAATATTGATTGGGGTGGGGGATGGAGTTGGGGCAGTACTGATTGGGGTGGGGGCAGATGGGATTGGGGGATGTTACAGATTGGGGTGGGGGCAGATGGAGTTGGGGGGTGGCATTGATTGGGGTGGGGGTGGATGGGGTTGGGGGCAGTACTGATTTGGGTGGGGGCAGATGGAGTTGCGGGCATTACTGATTGGGATGGGGGGCAGATGGGGTTGGGGCAATACTGATTGGGGTGGAGGGATGGGGTTGGGGGCAGCACAGATTGGGGTGGGGGGATGGGGCTGGGGGCAGTACAGATTGGGGTGGGGGGATGGGGTTGGGGCAGTACTGATTGGGGTGTGGGAATGGGTTGGGGCAGTATTAATTGGGGTAGGGGGCGGATGGGGTTGGGGGCATTACTGATTGGGGTGAGGGCAGATGGGGTTGGGAGCATTAATGATTGGGGTGGGGGCGGATGGGTTTGGGGGCATTACTGATTGGGGTGGGGGGATGGTGTTGGGGCAGTACTGATTGGATGAGGGTGGGGTTGGGGGCAGTACTGATTGGGGTGGGAGCGGGTGGGGTTGGGGGCATTACTGATTGGGGTGGGGGGCAGATTGGGTTGGGGCATTACTGATTGAGGTGGGGGCAGCTGGGGTTGGGGGCATTACTGATTGGGGTGGAGCAGATGGGGTTGGGGGATGGTACTGATTGGGTGGGGGGGGCAGATGGGGTTGGGGGCATTACTGATTGGGGTGGGAGGCAGATGGGGTTGGGGGCATTACTGATTGGGGTGGGGGGCAGATGGGGTTGGGGGCATTACTGATTGGGGGGAGATGGGGTTGGGTGATGGCATTGTTTGGGGTGGCGGCGGATGAGGTTGGGGGCATTACTGATGGGGTGGGGGCAGATGGGGTTGGGGTGGTCGGGGTTGGGGCAGTTGGGGTTGGGGGCAGTTGGGGTTGGGGTGGGAGCAGATGAGGTGGGGCAGTCAGGGTTGGGGTGGGGGCAGATGGCATTGTTGGTGGGGTGGCAGCGGTCGGAATTGGGGTGGGGCAGGCGTGGTGGGGGGGCGGATAGGGTTGGGGGTGGGGTGTGTTAGGATGGGAATGTACTGGGTTGGTGGGTGGGGAGGGTTGGTGTGGGGGTGGACGGTGTTGGGGCGGGCAGGGTTGTGGTGGGGGGGCGGTCAGCATTGTGGGCAGGCGGGGTGGGGGTGTACAAAGTTCAGGGTGGGTGGTGTTGGGATGGGGTTGTACGGGGTTCGGGGAAGAGGTTGTTGGGAAGGGGGTGCAGGGCAGGCGGAGTTGATGTGGGTGCAGATGGGGTTGAGAGGTGGGCAGGGTGGGGTTGTAGGGGGTTTGGGTCGCGGGTGTTGGAATGGGGGTGTATGGTGTTGGGGGTGAGCAGGGTTGTGGTGAGGGTGGATGGGGTTGGGGGGCGGGCAGGGTTTGAGCGACAGGGTGAGAGCACGCTGGGTTAGGGCTGGGTGGGGATTGGGGGTCGGGGTTGGGGTGGAAGGGGTTGGGGCGGGCTGGAGTTGGGGGAGTGTCATGGGTGGGGGGTGCAATCTTGCCTGCGGTGTGCTGCTGCCTAGTCTCCTGAACAGGGAGCAGACTTCACAGAAAACTCCGAGCCCCAGAGGAAATCAATTAACCGAATAATCAATTATCCAAACAAAATAGTGCCCGCCCACCTCTTTTGGATAATCGATGTTCCTCTGTATTTTGTTCAGATAACTGATAATTTTTTTATGGGACCTTGATCGCTTGTTCAGCTAATCTGAAATTTGGATAATTGATGTTCAGATAACTGAGGTTGTTCTGTAAATGTTGGCAAAGCTGGCAAGTGCTGAAAGAATTCTTCAGATTATTTACAATTGTGCTGAATGGATCCTATCCCTCTTTGAGGCTGCCACAATAAGATGTGTACAGTAGAATTTCAAATGCTGTCTTCTGATTTTAATAGCTGGAAATTTCACGGATTCATGAAATGGTTTTAAAGGGAAAACAAAATATTGACCTAAACCGGCCTGATCACTCAGGCTTCATGAAGCCGGAGTATTTTTAAGTGATCGGTTCAGACATATTTTGACACACCTCTTAGACGGGTTGGACTTGAACTCAGAGCTTCTGGCCCAGAGGTTGGGACACTATCATTGTACCACAAGAGGAGCAAGTCATGATTACCTCAGCTCCAATCAGTCGGGAATCTCAGAAGTTGAATGGTAAGGCTGTGGCTACATTGACGTGCCCTGCCGAATCTTCTCCTTGAAGGTTCCTCGTCTACTGCAAGCTGTCGACATTGAACATACGACGAGTTTTATAAACTTTCAATAATTGCTCTGCCACTTCAATTCTATCTCTTATGCTAAAGTTCTCCTTAAAACTCACCCTCTTTCCTCATTCAATCATGTTTTATGCACAAACATTTTTTGAACTGATTTTTATCCTTACAAAATAATCTTCAACTTAACCACACAAATCTGCAGTACATCCAAAAAATAATATATGTACAAGGCCCCGTGCATGTAATCAGGATCTTTGTGCCTTAGCTACTCGTACAATAATAATCCCACATAAAACTTATTACAGACCAGACCCACACCCTCTAAAAATATATTAAGATCAACTAAACCTTAACTTTTTCTTATTTTAAAAGGTAAATATAAAACACTGTGTTCTAGATGCAAGTTGATTGGTCAAACTACCAGGTTTGAAAGAAAATACTTTACTCACACACTGTAATTAACATATAGATAACATAAAAGAAAGAGGATTGACTTTATTGTACCTTGATAAAAATAAAATAACAAAATAAAATATGCATTAAATGCACCAATATACTAACATTCCATAAACATACTCTTCACAAAGGCAGATTCAGTAAAATAGATTATCTCACATGCAATTCTAGCAGCCAGACGTGAACCCCAGCTTTTAGCTAAGACAGAGAGAGGAATAAAAGCTTCCACATCCAGCTTCAAGACCCCACCAAATGCGGTTGAAGGCTAAAACTAAAAAAAAATCCTGTGGGAGCTTGACCTCACCCATTCAGGCTGCTGCAATTGTTCCAACTTTTTAAAAAACTCACAACCTCACAAGCTGTTTACTTTATTAGCTTTATTATTACGCCTCTGTCTCAACCTTTCTTCATTAAAAAAAACACAACCAAATACATCTCTTAAAACTATGACATTGGCACAAACCATACTAAGTCCCTGAAGAGCAAATCTCTTAAGAAAGCACTTTGAAGAATTCGACTACTTCTTCAGATTGGAGGGTATGTCAAATAATCGTGTATATTGTTTCATACCAGCATAAGTTTTTCTCATTGTTTGTTGACAGGGCAGTAGATCCTAATTTCAGCAAAAAGTAATTGTCAGTGATGTTCATTCTATTCTCAACTTAAAGTTCAACTGATTGAGACAGGCATTGAAATCTGTATCTGAAACACAAACAATGAATGTGGACCTGGTTTGGATTAAGCAAGGTCAGGGGGTATATACAGTTGGATGTAGGTCTAATCTTAAACTACTCTTCTCTGGAAATGCAAAATCTGCAGAACATGTCATAGCACAGATACTCATTCTCAACAGGATAATGTAAACTGACAGTTCATTGTCATGACCAAATATTAGCTTGATAGAATCCCAAAAGTGACCAGGACAAAAAAAGAATCAATTTCTGAAAACACTTGTTACATATTCATATTACTATTCACACTCTTGGAAATCTGCATTCAAATAAGACACAAGAAAAATGAATCTTTATTTGTTTGTAACATTGATCATCATTTACTCATAAAGTAAATTGTCGGCATCACAAGAAGATTGTCCTGGAATGAAGAACAGTTCAGGGTTTTGCTGCCTTCAATAACATTTTCCATGAAGGGAAGAAACAAGTAGAGGCAAATATTCTGCTGAAATTAAAATGTAATACTTGTGTGGATAACGTTTTTCCAAAATCTAATGTTACAATTACCCAAGGAGTTTTGATTTTAATTCTACCAATCATACTGAAAATGAAGACAATAACTGTTTAAAAAAGGATTCATTTCAATTGTACAAAGAGCTCAAAGAATATTGCTTTAGAGTATTTGTTCATCAAGTTGATTACAAAACAGAATCGGATTTTAAAGAGCATAATAAGACCATAAGACCATAACAGAAATTAGGCCATTCAGCCCATTGGGTCCGCTCCACCATTCAATCATGGCTGATAGATTTTTCAATGCCATTTTTCTGCTTTCTCCCCATTACCTTTGACGAGTACATAGTGCAGCAAATAGTGGCAAGCAAACGAGTATCTCTATTGCAGACTTAAGCTATTTATCTTAGAAAAGCAGAGGTTGAGCTGACAATAGATTATGAGAGACATAGATAGGAGGATAGGAAGGCAACTTTTTCCATTAATAGAGGAATCTATAATCAGGGGCAGAGATTTAAGTTAAGAGATGGAAGGCGAGAGAGGAAATTTTTGTTTCCAACTAGCGTTTGGTGGCACCCTGAAACACTCGGCCTGAAAGAACGGTTAAGTCAGAAACTCTCATAACATTGAAGTTATTAGATATTCACAAGTACTGCTACACCCTTCAGGGTTGCAGGTCTGGAGTTCAAAAACTGGATTAGCATTGACAGAATTTCATTGACTGGTGCAGATGTGAGAGCTGAATAGCCCTTGTCCACAGTTAACATCTATGTGTTGAACCTTAATGTTTGTTTGGCAAAGTGCAACTCAACTTGAACTTGTTGGAGGGAATCTTGCCACAAGGCTGAAAATTTTCTTGCTGAATCTTACCAAGAATTTGCTGCGTTGATTATTGCTGCTATCCCTATGGCAGGTATCACATCTGATTTCCATCCTCTTATCACACATCACCCACTGGATATCCTGGAATTGGCCAATATGCCTAGCACAGGTACCATATTTAAAAGATCATTGTGAATCCATCACCAGCTCCCTGATATTTCAATTGAAATGCAATTATGTATAAATATCCACCTATCTGCTGTAGTCATATGACCTCCAGCAAGAGGCACACACTCTGAAAGCAGGCATCTTCAGTGCCAACAAACTTAGGTTGAACACATTGCAGTGTTGTACACTCGAAATATGGTGACTGAGGTGAGTGACCAGATTTGAAATAAAAAACATAACTGAAGAGTTGTAAGCTGACACAGAAAAAGAAACACGAAGATGACAGTGAAAATACCAGCTCCTGTTCAAATGACTCGGGATAAGAGATAAAACTTGGAATTATTCTATGAGCAATGTCACAATTACGCAACAGATATATATTTGTTGAGCAAACTAGAATGAGTGCAAGCTGTTACACTTTTGACAGTTGGAATGATGACTGCAGAATGAGAAAATCAGGTCAACATAAAATATCAGGTAGACACTGCTGCATCATACAACTTCATAATCTTCAGAGGCAATGTGCAAAGTGGCTCAATGTGATTCAGCCTACATAATAGCACCAAGTTGTGCTGAGACGATACATTAGTCCGTGAGACCTTTTCAGTAATATGAAAGGAGACCTGGAGTTTCAGATTATAGATACCAAACAAAAGGCAATTATCTCAACAGACAAAGTACAAAGCACTGAGGGTAAACTTAAATACGCTAAAGGAAATTTGCAACACGTCACAGAATTATAGAATCCCTACAGTGTGGAAGCAGGCCATTTAGCCCATTGAGTCACACCAACCCTCCAAGGAGCATACCACCCAGACCCATCCCCCTACCATATTTCCATAAGCTCAACCACCAAGCCTACACATCCCTGAACACCATGGGTAATTTACCACAGTCAATCCATCTAACCTGCACATCTTCAGACTGCAGGACGAAACTGGAGCACCTGGAGAAAACCCACACAATCACTGGGAGAATGTGTAAACTCTACACAGACCCCGTCGCCTGATGGTGGAATCAAACTCTGGTCCCTTGTGCTGTGAGGCAGCAGTGCAAACCACTGAGCTACTCTGAAACATATATGACAGAACATGCCCCAGATAAGGACAGAGAGAGGTTCATAGGGTTACGATGTTTTCCAGGAGAATATCATCTTAAAGTCACTTCTGCGCTGTACACTCAAAGAACTTAGTTCCGTTTGGTCTCAGGAATCTTTGCCACTAGATGCTAACAGTGGAGAAGGATTGGAGGACAATGGCTTTGTCATTTGTATCAGATAGTCTGCCCAAAATACACTTCAATGACTTGCACTGGGTTTTAGACCTTCACTTCATTCATCTGTGAAATAGGATCATGTCATAGGATCCATTCCAGTATTAGAAAGCTGTTATTTACTGAAAGCTCTTGTAATAAAACTATATGCCCTTTAAATACTTGAAACATTATAGTGGGCTGTGGCTCCACTAATGTTTTAGTTAAATTAGAATAACAAAGCTTCTGAGAAAAGAAATATAATTTGATTTGAATTATTGTAGTCACTTGTACCTAAGTACAGTGAAAAGCTTTGTTTGTGAGCAGTACAGACAAATCATGACAAGCAAGGAGATACAGATCATAGAGTGCTTAGACAGAGCAAGGCATTCAGGTTACACTGCGCAGGAGGTGTGCAAAGCAAGATCAATGTTACCAAGATCAGCATTATTTGAAGTTAGAAAGTTTAATAATAGCTCGGAAGAAGGTGTGTGTGTGTGTGTGTGTGTGTGTGTGTGTGTGTGTGTGTGTGTGTGTGTGTGTGTGTGTTCAAACTTCTGCATCTTCTGCCTGTTGGAAGAGCTTGTAGGAGAACATTAGTTACCCTGTTAATGAAGCCTTTCTGCAGGAACAAGTGTAAATGGAGTCATAGAGTCATAGAGTCATAGGGATGTACAGCATGGAAATAGACCCTTCGGTCCAACCCGTCCATGCCGACCATATATCCCAACCCAATCTAGTCCCACCTGCCAGCGTCCGGCCTATATCCCTCCAAACCCTTCCTATTCATATACCCATCCAAATGCCTCTTAAATGTTGCAATTGTACCAGCCTCCACCACTTCCTCTGTCAGCTCATTTCATACACGTACCACCCTCTGGGTGAAAAAGTTGCCCCTTAGTCTCTTTTATATCTTTCCCCTCTCACCCTAAACCCTAATACCCTCTAGTTCTGGATTCGCCAACCCCAGGGAAAAGATTTTGTCTATTTATCCTATCCATGACCCTCATAATTTTATAAACCTCTATAAGGTCACCCCTCAGCCTCCGACCCTCCAGGGAAAACAGCCCCAGCCTGTTCAGCCTCTCCCTGTAGCTCAGATCCTCCAACCCTGGCAACATCCTTGTAAATCTTTTCTGAACCCTTTCAAGTTTCACAATGTCTTTCCGATAGGAAGGAGACCAAAATTGCTCGCAATATTCCAACAGTGGCCAAACAGCCGCAACATGACCTCCCAACTCCTGTACTCAATATTCTGACCAATAAAAGAAAGCATACCAAACGCCTTCTTCACTATCCTATCTACCTGTGACTCCACTTTCGAGGAGCTATGAACCTTCACTCCAAGGTCTCTTTGTTCAGCAGTACTCCCTAGGACCTTATCATTAAGCGTATAAGTCCTGCTAAGATTTACTTGGATTAGAGGTTGACTTCTGTGATGGCTTGGGTTATACACATAACTTCCTGCAGTTACTTACAGTCCTGGGTGGAGCAGTTGCCATACCAGGCTGTTATGCACTCAGACGCTATGCTTTCTACTGTGCATCTGTAAAAGTTTGTGAGGGTCATTATGGATATGCCAAATTTCCTGTGCTGCCTAAGGAAGAAGGGTCATTGTTGCGCCTTCTTGACTGTTGCATCTACGTGGGAAAATCAGGCAAGTTGTCAATTATTGTCACTTCAAGGAACTTGATGCTCTCAATCCTCTCAACCTCCCCTCTGTTGATATAAATGGGGTGTATTCTTGAGGGAATATTTAAGATATTAAATTACTGAATTTGATATTGAAGAGATTAGGAACTGGCCAGTGTTTTGTCAAACTTGACTGAAATTCTTTCCTTTTGTACCCTACACCTTTGTTTGTAAAGCTAAGATTCCACAAACCTTCGTATGCAGCCTTTTCAACTTGACCGATCACCTTCCAAAATGTGCATCCTTACACCTCTGGGTTTTGCTCTTTGATCTCCTTTAAAATTGGACCATTTTATTTCTATTATTGATCCTGATTTTTCACACCCTGTTAGAGGAAGGATATTATTAAGCTAGGGAAGGTTCAGTAAATCCAGAATGTTGCATGAATGGAGGGTTTAAATTTTAAGGAGAGGCTGAATAGGCTGGAACTTTTTTCACTGGGCCTCAGAAGGTTGAGGAGTGACCTTGGAGAGATTTATAAAATCATGAGGGATATAAATAAAGTGAATGGCAGGTGTCTTTTCCCAAAGGTGGCTGATTTCAAGACTAGGGGGTGTATTTTTAAGGTGAGAGGAGAAAGAATTTTAAAAAGCAAGGGGAAACATCTTTTTACAAAGAGACTGGTTGGTGTGGAAAAAACCTCTAGAGGAAGTTGTGGATGCTGGTACAGTTACATTGTATAAAAGATTTTTGGATAAGTACACAAATAAACACATGTTCGGAGGGATATGGGCCAGGTGCAGGCAGGTAGACTCGATTAGTTTGGGATTACGGTCGGCATGGACTGGTTGGACCGCCTGAAACATTGATGTTCCTGCTCCTCAGATGCTGCCTGACATGCTGCGCTTTTTCAGCACCACTATAATCTAGACTCTGATCTCCAACATCTGCAGTCCTCACATTTGCCTGGTTGGACCAAAGGGTCTGTCTTGTTGCTGCAAGACTCAATGAGCAGTATAAATCACCTCACACTTATCTGCACTGATTCATCTGTTAAATGTCTGCCATCTATCCTTTTCTCGAAAGCTGTTACTAATCTCTTCACTGTTAATTAAATTCCTAAGTTTCCTGTCATGTGCAAACTTTGAAATTATGCCTTGCAACCCAAAATCCATGCTGGTAATGTTAAACGGTTAGTAAATCAAAGGCTTGGATTAATGCTTCAAAGACCTGAACACAAATTCCACAATTACATCCAGGGGGAATGAAATACAATTAAATGAGTAAACCTGGAATAAAGTGCTGGTCTTATTGACAACATCATAAAGCTACCGGATTGTTGTTAAAAAAAACCTCCACTTCAGAGATGACCTTGCAAGGAAGGAAATTTGCCATCTCTACCTGGTCTACCTACTACATATGGCTTCAAATCCATAAAAATGTCTATCTGCCTTCTTAAATGGTCTTGAACGCCACTCAGAAAAATAGCAGAAAAATATGTGTGTCCGCACCAGATGGTTGGCTCACCATCACCAATTCCTAAGCAAAATTAAGAATAAAGAATTAGTACTGACCTCCATAGTAATGTTCACATCCTAAGAATGAATCAAAACAAAGTCCAGCCTCTGTTATACCTTAGAAAGGAGAGTGGTGCCAACACCGATGCCCTGAGGCATGCCTTGCGCACACGTTCCACCAGTACAAAGAAAAAAAACACTCATCCTTGTTGTTAGTCTTTCCCCAGTTTTCTATCCTCAAAGCCACTACCCATTTAACCTCAAGGAAACCTCTGACTTAAAAAAAAATCAAAAATAATTTATTGGGATAGTGAATGCAAAGATTTATGCAAATCAAATTACTTTACTGAATTCTGAACACAGAACTTATAGGGTTTGAGATGAGATCATTCAGCCCATTGTGACTAAACTGGCTCTCTGAATGAGCATTATGAATCAGAGCCATTTTCCTGTCTTTTCTACATAACTCTGAATATTCTTTTTCTTTAAATAATCAACTAATGTCCTCTTGGATGTCCCAGATGAACATGCCCCCCCCCCCCCCAACACCTCCAGGTGTAGTTTGAAGCGAAGCTAAATACTTAAACAAATTCCTCTTTTCCAGAGGTTGTGTTTGTTTCAGCTACAAACAAATGAATGGATGACATTTCTAACATAGTGGCACTTCAGAGACCAGCTGAGGCAGTTGTGGGTGTTTACTCAGTATAATTACTACCAGAGGGGATTAGAAAGGCTGAGCTAATGCAAAATCTCGATCCCATCAAAATCATAACTGTAACACAGGAACTGACTGCAGTCATTGTAAACAGAACACATGGCCTATTAAAAGTACACCTTTTGTGATATATCTGTCATCTAGGCAAACATATCTCATGAGCAAAATAGCAGTGCATCTTAAAGCTGGGGGAAAATAATCAGAGACACTCAGAATGGAGTTTTGTTAAAGTGACAGTGGTGGATTCAAGTAAGGCTGTCACTCATGGTGTGCAACACTCACATGCTAAATGAGACAGACTTCAAGCAGATTTAGCATATCAAAATTGTGCATCTATGGTGCAGAATTGTATTCAATCACTATCTGAAAGCTCACATCCTGGCATTTCCTCACTCTATGATTGTCAATCCAGGAAATCAACTCTGGATCAAAGAAGAGTACAGGAGGGTACACCAGGTCCAATATCAAGCATACCTAAATGTCACAAGAAAATGTGAAGGTCAATAGGAGGAACAAAATGCCATAGGCAGGGTGAATGATCTATGAACCAATGAATCAGACCTCAGTGTTGTACCTCTGCCACATCCAGTCGGTAATGGTGGGCAATTAATCAACTAACAGAAGATGGAGGCTCCACAACAATCTCTATATCCGAACATTGGTGCAAAAGACAAAGCTGAAGTATTTGTAACCCTCTTCAACCAAACGTACCAAGCGGATGATTCATTTTAACCTCCTCAGGATGTCCACGGCATGAAATAAAATGAAATGCTCAGGGCACTGGATATTGCAAAATCTGTGGACTAAATAAGCAAGCTGGCGATGGTACTGAAGATTTGTAATTTAGAATTAGCTGTGCCCCTAACTAAGCAGTTCCAGTACAACCACTGGATTGACATTCACTGTTAATTGTACCCGTTCACCACCCCTTGTCATGTCACCAAGGACATGCAAGTCCTGGGCCTCCCCCACTGCCAAATCAGACTTCTGGAGGAAGAACACCTCAACTTCCACCTTGGGACCCTCCAACCACACGGAATCACTGCCAATTTCACCAATATCCTCATAGTCCCTTCCCCTACCTCATCCCAGATCCAACCCTCCAACTTGGCACCACCCTCTTGAACTGTCCAACCTGTCCATCTTCCTTTCCACTTATCCACACTATCCTCTGCTCCGATCTTTCACCATCACCCTGCACCTTCATCTGTCTATCACGTTCCTAGCTACCTTCCCCCCAATCCCAACTCCCTCCCATTTATCTCTCAGTCCCCTTAGGCACACCAGCACACCCCACATTCCTGATGAAGAGCTTGTGCTCGAAACATCAACTCTCCTGCTCCTCGGATGTTGCCTGACTGGCTGTGCTTTTCCAGCACCGTACTTTTGACTCTGATCTGCAGTCCTCACTTTTTCCTCTCCAATTCTGATAAATGCCTCCCTATGCCCTGTCCTCAAAAAAACTTCAAAAATGCAATGCAACCAATCAGACGTCAGTAACATGTTGGAAGTTATCATTAGAGGTGCTGGCAAGCAGCCCCTGCAAAGAAATAACCTGCTCACTGGGGGCATAGCCAAGGCTGCTTAGCCCATACCTCCTGACATCATGAGTGTGAGATGAGTGTGACTGCTCTTGCCAACTCGCGGAATGTCTCTGGGGCACACACACTAAACAATCCCACCGCCCCGTGGCTGACCACTTCAATTCCCCATTCCACTTTGCCAAGGACATGCAGGTCCTAGGCCTCTTCCACTGCCAAATCCTAGCCATATGACGACTATAGGAAGAACACCTCATCTTCTCCCTTGGGACCCTCCAATCACACAACATCAACATCGATTTCACCAGTTTCCTTATCTTCCCTCCCCCACCTCATCCCAGATCCAACCCTCCAACTCGGCACCATCTTCTTGAACTGTCCATCTTCCTTTCCACCTGTCCACTCCAACCTCCGTCCCGCTCTATCGCTATCACCCTCCACCTTCATCCACCTATTGCACTCTCATTACCTTTCACCCCACACCCATTCCCCCTCCTATTTATCTCTTAGCTTCCTTCACCCCCATTCCTGAAGAAGAGCTTATGCCTGAAATATCGATTGTCCTGCTCCTCGGATGCTGCCTGGCCTGCTGTGCTTTTCCAGCGCCTCACTTTTTGACTCTGATCTCCAACACCTGCAGGCCTCACTTTTTCCCATAAGGTAGCATTTGTCCCCATATGGCATCAAAGAGCCCCAGCAAAACTGCAATCAAGGGAAATCTGGGGAAAATGTTCTACTGTTTGGAGACGTGCTAGAATGAAGGAAGGTGGTATTGGAGGTTAATCATCTCAGTCCAAGGACATATATGCAGGAAATCCTGTAGAAGGTGAGCTTGGAGAATATTAATAATAAAAATAATTCAACAGGTGGCTTATATCAATCTTCATCATAAAACCAAAGTAACATCCCAGAAGCACCTGTAAATAAGAAAACAGAGGGAAGGAAGGACTTAAGAATCACCACAGAAGTGGTACTATTGTTGGAAGTGCGGACTGACAAATGATGAAGCCCACTCAAGGGTCTTAAAAGAAATGACTGGTGAGTTAATTGATGCCATGGTTTTAATTTTCCAAAATGTCATTTATTCAGAGAAGGCACCATTAGAGCAGAAAATAGCACATAAAATTGTTTTATTCAAAAAAAGGAGGGGACAGAAAGCAAAAAGCTACAAGCCAGACAGCTGGAAATTGGTCACAAGGAACATGCTGAGATCTATTATTAAAGCTATAGCACTTTGAGATAAGCTCAAAGTATCAGGTTGAGTCAATATGGTTTATGAAAGGGTAATATTGTTTAACGAATCTATTAGAATCTAGTAATGAGGTAACAGGCCCTGAGGATACAAGGGAACTAGTTGAATATACTAATGTTCCCAGAAGGCTTTCAGCAAAGTTTCTTATCAAAGGTTATTGCAGAAAATAAAAGCTCATGGTCTCAGCAGTAGCAGACTGACTGATAACAGAAAACAGCGATGAGCGCAAATGGGGTTTCTTTCCAGCTCGGCAGGGTATAACCAGTGTTGTGCCACAGGGGTCAGTGCTGAGGCCTCACTGTTTGCAATTTATACAAACTACTTTGATGAAGAAACGAAAAGCACATTTGCCAAATTTGCTGATGACACAAAGAAAGGCAGGAAATTAAGTTGAGAAGAAAACACATGGAATCTTCTGTAGAAAATATTCAGATTAAAAAATGGAGCATAATGTGAGAAAATATGAAAATGTCAATTTGCTGGACTGAAGATAAAAATAACTTTTAGATGCAAAAGAATCTGGTTGCTCTTGTGTATGAATCATAAGTCTTTTATTCAGGTAGAGCAAATAATTAGGAACGTGAATACTATTCTCTCGTTTATTACAAAAGGAATTGAATAGAAAAGTTGGGAGGTTATGCTTCAGTTATACAGGGCACTGGTGAAACTGCGTCAAGAGTACAATATATAAAGGTGAAAGTGAGGACTGCAGATGATGGAGATCAGAGTCTAGATTAGAGTGGTGCTGGAAAAGCACAGCAGGTCAAGCAGCATCTGAGGAGCAGGACAATCGATGTTTCGGGCAAAAGCCCTTCATCAGGAATATATAAAATTGGCCACCTTATTTAAGGAAGGATGCAAATGCTTTGGAGAAAGTTCAGAAAAAGGTTTATCAGACCAATAGCTGGAATGGATGGATTTTCTTATGTTGTGGTTGGATAGGCTGGGTTAATATCTGTTGGAGTTGAGGAGAGGAGATGATTTGATTCAAACTATAGGGTCCTGAAGGGTGTTCACAAGACAGGTGTGGAGAGGACATCTTTCTCTTGTGGGAGAATTTAGAACCAGAGATCACCAATTTAAATCAGCAGTGAGGTAATTTTTCCCCCCTCTGAGTATCATGAATCCTCAAAACTCACTTTCTGAAAAGGTAGTGGAAGGAGAGTCGTTGAATATTTTTGAGGCAAAGCTAGATAGACTTGTGTCATGCAAGTGGGTGCCAGGCGGAGGTGGGAGTGTGGATTTGAAGATCCAGTGTAACTAGCCTTGACATTGCTGAATGGCAAAGCATGTCTAAATGGCCTATTGTTGCTCAAGGCAAGTTGTGACTGTTCAGATATTAAAGTAGTTTGTGTCCGTATGTAACAACACGTCAACAACATTCAGATTTGAGCTGATAAGAGCCAGGCAATGATCTTCTCTAACAAAAGAAAATCAATATCCCTTGATGTTCAATGCATTATCATCGCTGAATTGCCCACTAACAAGATCATTGACCAGAAACTGAATTGGACTAGCCTGTAATTCAATTCCTGTCTTCCCAGATTCTGTCCACCATCGACACAGAACAAATCAGGAGCATGATGGAATACTCTTCACTTGCTGAATGCATCCAACACCAATCAACTCGTTTGACACTATTCAAGTCAAAACATGGCACATTATTGGCATCTCATCCACCACCTTTAATATTCATTCCTTTCATCTTCAATGCATTGCATCTGCATGATGCATTGCGGAAACTCACCAAGACTTCTTTGACAGCACCCTCCAAACTGGCAAACACCTCAGGAAACTATATCGTAAGGGCAGTAGATACAAGGGAACACCAGAACTTGCAAGCTCCCCTCCAAATCAAACACCCTCATTACTTGGAAATATATTGCCGTTACTTCAATGTTGCTGCATCAAAATCCTGGAACTCGCTCCCTAAAGCATTATGGGTTGACCTCCATCAAATATACTGCAGCAGTTCGAGGTGGCACCTCACCACCACCTCTCAAGGAAAATTGGCCCAGCCAGCGACACCTTAGTAGAGAAAAGGGAAAAGAAACCATCAGCCATGGTGCTGATGGGCAGGTATCTCACATTGATCAGAGTGTGACTGTGCTGATCTGACTGTACTTGAGTTGCTCATTTTCTCCCAGCCTAGAAGCTAAAAGGGCACTTGCTCAATGGAAAGTGAAAAATAGTTCATCGTTCATAAATTTCTCCATTCCTATTTCCTCTAGGTGCCTCTAAGTTATGATCCATTTCAACCTGTGGGACTACTCTATGAATCGCTGTGACACAGAGGAAGCTAATTGAAGAGCTTGGTTTTATTTAACAAGTAATTGGTAATTTTTGAAAATTAGTTCTCTTTGGTTAGCAATAGATAACGCTATATGGTTGCCAATGAGGGCTGATGTGTACAACTTTGTCCTGAGTAGTGCAGCAATAAAATAAATTTAGTACCATTGGTGTAAAATGAGAAACAGCAGGAGGTTAGCCATGAGCCAAAGATCAAAAAGTGCTTGGAAATAATGCTAACACAGCATCAATAAGACAAGAATCTGAGCTGAAAGCACAAAAACCAATATGTAGAGATTTGTTGGTTCTCTTGTCTCCACAAGTTTCATTGTATGACAATATTGATAAAATAGCAATGGCTTACATTTAAAAGTATAAAAAACTGAAACAAATGGCCATAAATATAGTATTTCAGTTAATAGGTTGACATCACCCTTTGGAAGTGTTTGCTTTGCAGAGTATTTGGATTGCATTACCACTTGATACCATTTGCTTTGCTTTTGTGTGTATTGGCATTGCTTGCTGATGGTTTAAAACCTCAAACCTATTTTCAAAAGATAGCCACAATAATTACTAGAACAAATGCACTATATTTCATCATGTGGTGAATACAGTAAACTTATTGACATAAGTATGGCAAGTAACGAAATCCTGTCAGACAACACTAAATTTTTTTATTCACTAGGTGGACATGGGCATCGCTGGCTGACCAACAATCATTGTCCAACTCTATTTTTCCTTGTGGTTGTGGTGACCTGCCTTCATAACTTGCTGCAGTTCATGTGCTGTAGGTCGATCCAAAATGCCATTAAGGGAGGCAATTCCAGGATTTTGATCTAGTGACAGTGAAGGAATCATGATATATTCCCAATTTATGACTGTGAATGGATTGGAGTGAAACTTGCAGGTGGTGTTCTCATATATCTCCTGTTACTATTAACATGACCACATTGAAAGTGGAAGATTATGTTTTTAGAATTCAACATTAGTATTTGACTATACAACACTCCTTTCATGTACTTTTCTAATTGAGTACTTTTAATATCTGTATACCTTTCAATTTGAACTACTCAGATATGTACTTCGGAATTACATTTAAGACTTCATGTAGAATCCAAGAATATTTCAGTTACAGTATTCAACTGGCAAAAAATGAGCAATCCTTTTCACTCAAGTGACAGGTTTTCCTGCAACCACATTTTTGTTGGTTGTTTCTAGGTTAGCTGCTTTGTCAGGGGTATTAGAGTCATAGAGTCATATAGCATAGAGATGTACAGCATGGAAACAGACCCTTCGGTCCAAACCATCCATGCCAACCAGATATCCCAACCCAATCTAGTCCCACCTCCCAGCACCAGACCCATATCCCTCCAAACCCTTCCTATTCATACACCCATCCAAATGCCTCTTAAATGTTGCAATTGTACCAGCCCCCACCACTTCCTCTGGCAACTCATTCCATTCATGCACCACCCTCTGTGAAAAAGTTGCCCCTTAGGTCTCTTTTATATCATTCCCCTCTCATCCTAAACCTATGCCCTCTAGTTCTGGACACCCCGATCCCAGGGAAAAGACTTTGTCTATTTATCCTATCCATGCCCCTCATAATTTTGTAAACCACTATAAGGTCACCCCTCAGCCTCCGACACTCCAGGGAAAACAGCTTCAGCCTGTTCAGCCTCTCCTTATAGCTCAAATCCTTTAACTCTGGCAAATCCTTGTAAATCTTTTTTGAACCCTTTCAAGCTTCACAACATCTTTCCGATAGGAAGGAGACCAGAATTGCATGCAATATTCCAACAGTGGCCTAACCAATGTCCTGTACAGCCGCAACATGACCTCCCAACTCCTGTACTTAATATTCTGACCAATAAAGGAAAGCATAGCAAACGCCTTCTTCCCTATCCTATCTAGACAGGCAACAGATTTACAAAGTATTTGTCAAAATGCCTATTTGAACACCAACATGCTACAGGCATGTGCACAAGTTACAGGAGAATTGTGAACCATGTCCTTAACACTCAAGTCTGTATTTCCCAGCTGGCAGCCATCAGGCAAAGCCATACATTGGTTTAGCATGGAATGTATGATTAATGAGCACTTTAGGAACACGATTTCTTTCTTCTGTCACCAGCTGCAGATGATAAATACCTGATGACAGCAACAAAGTTACAGAAAATAATTTGAATGCATTTGGACTAAAAACATAAGAATTCAGGACTTTGGAAAGATTTTTTAAAAGTAGCTGTTAGTATACTACAATGTCATAAAAAACAGGTCAACCTCTTTTTCTTGAGTTTTTGAACACTTTCCTCCCTATTGTGCGAATCCATGTAAAAATACACTTTCAATGGTTTGTTACCCAAATGGCTATTCTTGAATTGCATATATTAGTGCTGTGGGAAAGGTGAAATTATACATCAGTCAAGGCATAAAATACGTGGTAACGGATCAGCCTGTGAAGTGAAATTTTACCCAAGCTGTTCACAGCAATTCAATGACTGGGCCATCACAGTTTAACTCCTCATGTGCCTTCCTCTGTGTGTTCCTCTCTCAGCTAGCCACTCTACCTTTCATCTCCACGGCCAAACCAACAACAACATCTTGAATTTGCATAACCTCTTTAATACTGTAAAGCATGCTAAGATGTTTCACAAAATGGGACGTCCAAGAAAATGAAGAGATACTAGGACAGATAGGAAAGGTATGGTTCGACAGATGGAATTTTAAGTAAGATGTGGCTGGAGACAGGTTTATGGAGGAAATGCCACTGTTTAGAGTTTAGCCAGGCAAACCCACAGTGATCAAGAGTGGAGCAATTAAAATTTAGAATGGGGAAAAATATCAGAATTGATGGAGTGCATATATCTTGGAGGGCCATGGAACTGAAGGAGATTGCAAAGGTAAGAATAGGCAAGCCTACGGAGGGATTTGAAAACATGGATGAGAATATTAAAACAAAAGTATTATTTGATTGGCAGTCAGCATAGGTAGATGAATAAGGCATTATTGGAACTTGGTGTGAATTAGCACAAACAACAAAGCATTTGATAACCTGCCTTTACCCTTCTTCCTAATCCATGACACGCCTTCACTTCTGCATTCATCCCAGGGTCAAATCTCTCTGGGTATAAAACATCATTTTTCATTGTGCTCGTCCTGCCTCTTTGAAGAAGGAGTTGATCAAGTTAGACCTCATGCTCTAATGTTTACTCCAATGATCCTACAAATGAGTTCTCTTCAAACATATTTTCAATTGTCTTCTGAAAATTCTGATAAAATCTGATACCACAACCAAGAAGTTGATACTTTTAAAACATCCTGCTTCAAATAATTTCTCCTTATTTCTTCTCTAGTTGGGAGCTGGCATTTATTTCCCATTCCTCATTGCTCTGGAGAAGGTGAGGATGAACAGCCATTTTGAAGTAATGTTATGTATTTGTTGTAGGTTCAGTAATGCTGTTAAGGAAGGAGTTCCAGGGGAATTTTGATTCAGCCACAGTGTATAGTTCCATAACAGAATGGTGAGGGGCTTGCGTAGGAACTTGCAAACGGTGATGTTCCCATGTATCTCCAGCCCTTGTCCATTCTAATTGTTGTGATTATGGGTTTAGAGGTGTTTCTGAGGACCTATGGTGAATTTTAGCAGTAAGTTGTGTAGATGGTATACATTGCTGCAATTAGTTGTTGGAGTGAATGCTTGTGGATATGCTGCCAATCATGCAGGCTACTTGTCCTGGATATTGTCAAGCTTCTTGAGTGTTGTTGGAGCTACATTCATCCAGACAAGTGGGAATATTCCATCACACTCCTGAAGTTGCCAGATAGAGAATGGAAAGGAGGAAATTACTTGCTGCAGGATTCCTATTTTTTCTTTTGTAGAATTCCTGCAGTGTGACCCATATAGTCCACATTGACACTCCAAACAGCATCCCACTCAGACTCACCCACCCATCCTATCACTATAACCCTGCAATTCCTGTGGGTTATCCATCTAACCTGCACATCCCTGGACACTATCGGCAATTTAGCCTGGCGAATGCACCTGACTTGCACATCTTTGAACTGTGGGAGGAAACTAGAACACCCAGAGGAAACCCACGCAGACACAGGGAGAATGTGCAAACTCCACACAGACAGTTGCCTGAAACTGGAATCAAACCAGGGTCCCTGGCACTGTGAAGCAGCACTGATCCACCATGCTGTTGGTGATCAACTCTTCCAGCACACGCATTTGGCTAGTCCAGTTCAGTTTTGGGTCAATGTAATTCCCAGGAATTTGAAAGTGTGGGAGTCTGTAATGATAATGTCATTGAATGTCAAAAGGTGATGGCTGGATTTTCTTATTTGGGCGGCACGGTGGCACAGTGGTTAGCACTGCTGCCTCACAGCACCAGGGACCTGGGTTCAATTCCCACCTCAGGCGACTGACTGTGTGGAGTTTGCACGTTCTCCCCGTGTCTGCGTGGGTTTCCTCCGGGTGCTCCGGTTTCCTCCCACAGTCCAAAGATGTGCGGGTCAGATGAATTGGCCATGCTAAATTGCCCATAGTGTTAGGTAAGGGGTATGGGTGGGTTGCGCTTCGGCGGGTCGGTGTGGACTTGTTGGGCCGAAGGGCCTGTTTCCACACTGTAAGTAATCTAATCTAATTTTGTTGGGGATATTTAAGAACTGGCACATGTGCAGAACAAATGTGATAAGCTACTTACAAACCCTTGCCTGGATGTTGTTCACATCTTGCCACATATGGCATCAACTGCTTCAGTGTCTGAGGAGTCATGAATGGTGCTGAACGTTATACAAGCTTTAGGAATAACCTCACTTCTGACTTTATCATGGAGGGAAGGTCATCGAGGAGATGGCTGAAGATTGCCCTAGGAACTCCTGTAGAGATGTCCTCTGGGTGAAATAACTGAACTCTAATAACCAGAGTCATCTTCCTTTATGCTAGATATTACTCCAACAAGGAGAGGTTTACCCCTGATTCCCACCAATTTCAGTTTTGCAAGCACTCCTTTGAGGGTATACTCATCAAACACTACTTTGATGTCAAGGGAAGTCACTCTTACCTGACTTCTGGAGTTCATCTGTTTATCCACATTTGAATTAGGTTGTAATGTTGGCATTGTATTGTTCCTGCAATAATCAAGGCTCTGATAGATCCTAAAGCGTGAGTGAGCAGAGTTATTGCTGAGCAAGTGCTGCTTGATAGCACCCTTGATGACACCTTCTATCACTTTACTGTCGATTGAGAGTAGATTGATGGACAGTAATTGGCTGAATTGGATTGTCCTATCTTTTGCAGAGGGGATAGATACCAATAATGTATCTGCACAGAAAAGAGTTTGACTTTGGGTATGACAGGATCTGGAGACTTCAGTGCTATTACCAGAAGTTTGTCAGGGCCCAGAGCCTTTGATTTATCTCACACCTTCAGCCATTTCTTGCTATCATGTCGGGTGAATAAAAACGGAAAGAACTGCGGATTCTTTAAATCAGAAACCTAAAGAGAAATTGCTGAAAAAGCTCAAGTCTGTGGAAGCATCTGTGGAAAGACATCAGAGTTAATGTTTAGGATTAAATGACCCATCCTCTGAACTGTCTGGCTCAAGACTGGTATCTGTGGAGGAGTCCAAGATGGATTTTCCTCTTGTCACTTCGAGGTGAAGACTGTTGTGAATTCTTCAATCTGAACTTTTACGCTGATATCCTGAGCTTCCCTAACATTGAGGATGGGAATATTTGTGGATCCACCTCATCCAGAGAGTTGCTCAATTGTCCACTGTTATTCACAACTGGATGTGACAGGACTGCAGAGCAGAGATCGGAGCCATTGGTTTTGGGATCACTGAGCCAGTATTGTAATCTATTGCTTCTTAAGTTTTGCATAGAGTTATTTCTTTGCTGTGGCTTCTTCAGATTGACATCTCATTTTTACGTCTGCCTGGTACTGCTCCTGACTCATCTTCTTGCACTCTTCAATGAACTACCTTGAACGAAACATGGAACTCTGTCACATTCACTCATTGGTTACATGAGCATTGAAATTGTGGAGAAGCTGGAATTGATACTTTTTTGAGACTAACTAGCATCAGATGAGCTTGTAGTGAAAACCAAACAGCCCAGTAACAGCTTTGGATTGGTTTTAAATTGCGATTTTGTCACCAGACTGAGAAGAGAACAATTCCATTCAGAGAACTAAAAGGCAGATCCTTCTCCTTTCTCTGACAGCGGGAAAAAGGCAGCACCAAAAGATTGTGAAAGGAAGAGGTTCTAACTCAAACAAAAGAGCTAGGATCAGCTATTCAATGCAGGATTGACACAATCAATCACAACATGATAACATCTACAAAAAGCAAAAGAAGAACTGTGAATAAGGCACTTATTTGACCTTTAGAATTCAATTCAATTGTGGTTTGAACTCTTGATCCACTGAATGTGTTCCATGATGCTTCTGTTCCACAGTCCATTTGATTCGTAAATGAACATGTGTGCATTTTAAATTAAAGAGGATATAATTAAGTTTATATTTATTTATTATTGATCCATTTTGCCACATTAGAGGAAAGTTTGCTATCAAAATGTTGTGTTTTTGTTTCTTTATGTAGTGATCAAACTTGGTGAGAAAATCATATTGAAATCATTGGGTATGCAAGACGAATTCAGCATCTGCTGAGCAAAGTTCCTGTTGCTGTCATTGGCAAGCATGAAAGGTAAGCAGAAAGAGCTGGTAAGAGGACAGAACTGAGAAAGTGACAACTTCGATAGAATTCATTAACAGTACGGCAGCAGTGGACCCAGCTGGGAAGTTGAGATTGTGTTCACCCAACAAAATGACATAAAACTCAGAAGAGCTATCACTGCCCCGGACCAACCATGGAAGGAGTTTTGGCACAACTTGCAATTACAACAACTCTTACTGCAGTCAATGTGGAGGATTATTATTGACAAATGGAGCCTGGATGACAGCAACTGCTTTCTAATTACATTCTGGAACACATTTGGAAGGGCCCCCCCCACCGGTGACTTTGCTTGTATTACGATCCCAGCTGACATTCTTACTGGACCGCTCAAATCCCAGATTGAAAATTTGGACTGAAAAATTGTGTTTTGTTTTGGTTTTGTTTTAATGAGGTGGTCTCTCACTGAAATATAAGTACACATTGGAATCATAAAGATGAGCGAGTTTTGAGAAGATTTGTAGCTCAGGTTGAAGTTCTGGGTGTAGGTTTGTTCACTGAGTCTGAAAACAAACTTTCCAGCTCAGCGAGCAAACCTACATCCAGTCTTAGAGATGAACAGCATGGAAACAGATCCTTCAGTTCCACTCTTCCATGCTGACCTGATATCCTAAATTAATCTAGTTCCATTTGCCAGCATTTGGCCCAAATCCCTCTAAACTCTTCCTAATTATATACCCATCTAGATGTTGTTAAAATGTTGTAATTGTACCAGCCTCCACCGTTTCCTTTGGCAGCTCATTCCATTGATGCACTATCCACTGTGTGAAAGTCACCCCTGAGGCCCCTTTCAAAGCGTTCCCCTTTCACCTTAAACCTCTGCCCTCTAGTTTTGGATTCCCCACCCTGGGATAAGACTTTGTCTATTTACCCTATCTATGCCCCTCATGACTATCCAAACCTTTACAAGGTCATCCCTCAGTCTTTGACACTCCAAAGAAAATAGTCTATTCAGCCTCTCCCTATAGCTCAACCCCTCCCCCCCCAACTCTGGCAACATCCTTGTAAATCTTTTTTGAACCCTTTCAAGTTTCACAACATCCTTCCTATAATGGGGAGACCAAAGCTGAATGCAGTATTCCAAATGTAGCCTAACCAATGTCGTGTACAGCTGCAACATGACCTGCAACTCCTACACTCAAAGCACTGATCAATAAAGGCTTCTTTACTACGCTATCTACCTGCAACTCATCTTTCAAGGAAGTATGAACTTGCACTCCAAGGTCTCGTTATTCAGCAACACTTCCCAAGACCTTAACATTAAGTGGATAAGTTCTGCCCTGATTTGCCTTTCCAAAATGCAGCATCTCACATTTATCTAAATTAATCGCCATCTACCACTACTTGGCCCAATAGCCCATCTGATCAAGATCCCTGAGGTAACCTTTGTGGTCCACTTCACCTCCAATTTTGAATTTTGGTGTCACCTGCAAACTTACTAACATACCTCCTAAGTTAACATCCACATCATTTACATGAATCTACACATAACACAAACTTAATGATTTTGAAAATCAGTGAAATATAATTCCATTAATTTTAAAACACTCCTTTATAGATCCCAAAACAATGACTTCTGCAGTAGTCATGCCAGAAAAGATTCCTTCCTCAAACAATGGATATGTTTAATTTCACTTCAATTCTCATTGTGTAAAATCTGACAGCTTCATTGTAATCAACGTTGGTAAGTCTTTGACATTGCAACATTACGCCTTTTCCAGAAATTGACAAAAAACAAGCAAACTGCGATACATGGAAATGAATGTACCGTTTGTACTAGAACTCCAGTTGGAAGAATACAAGACGTGTCAAGTCAGACAATTTGTTCGTGTTCCTGGTTTTGCTTCCTGGCTTGTCATTCAGTCTTGCCTTCATTCCATTCTATCAGAGGCCTTCCCTGTTGTTCTTTTTCTCCGTGTTTCCTCTCTTCCTCTGTATTTCATTAAAGTAAGTACTATTGGCCTGTCATTTGACCCCTGCATACTCAGATGGGGAATGTAATGCCAATGGGCCTTGACATCTGTGTGTATACCATTGACACCACTACATTCTCTGCAAGGCGATGTCAACAGCATATACTCACTTTGCATCACCTAGTGGTAACTTTACAATATACACATCTGTCGTTGAAACATCTCTAACTTGACTCTGTTTTGTGGAAGGTCATTGATATTAAAAAGGAATTCTGCTTCTCCTGAGATGCTGACCGATCTGCTCAGTATTTCCAGAATGTTTTCATTTCAGATTTCCATAATCTACAGTATTTTTCTCTTGTAATGAATTAAAAATGAATATACTTCAGAGCTGTGTTTAACAACATCCATTACACCTGCCTTTTGTGATGTATTATAGCTTAAAATGTTGTCTTGGAGTTTTACACATCAAAAGCTTTTCACTTCAGGCTATCATGCACAATAATACCTGGTGGGAATGAAGGTTGTATTTATTCTTTCATATAAAGAAACACACTGCCAAATTAACCAATCACCCAGTGAACAAGTGAATATTGCAGTGGGCTATATCTATAAATGAACAATTATATAGTCAATGATTGAACAAATTACAAGCAATTCAATTCAACCGGTAAGTACCAATGAACAATAAATGAAACTGAACAACTTATTAATTTAATCCAGAAGCCATCAATCATACATTGACTAGACTATTCATTCAAATAATATAGTGAATTTAAAACCATAATGTAGACTTTCGGCTACAAGAAATATCAATGTAATTTGATATGTATAATGTAAAAAATCCATGAAAGGGTAATAACCAAAGTAAAATATGTGTTCTTATTTTGTTTCCAGTGAGGTCTACTGCTGGCTGGAAACTATTACTTTATTTCAAGTATTTAATTGACAGTTTGAAACAAATGTATTTTGCTTGTGCATTCTCTTAGATCCATTCATGTAGACATAATTTATATTAAATAAATTAGAGAAGTGGATACTATCTTCTGTCTTGCTACATGTGACGATGCTGCTCCTTTAACAAGGTTAGGTCGTCCTTAGTCATTTTTTTCAGAGGGGTTATAAATGCAAAAGTTCCAATGTGTCTGGTTTGGATGACATTTAGGGCCAATTTGATTATAGCTAACAGATACTGCCTCAGGCAAAAGGCTTTCAAGCTTAAAAAAAACCTTGTACAATGAAAGGGGGTTGGCCAGTTCTCCCAGCTCAGCTTTTCTTTGGTTTGGTTTGTTTTGGTTTTAATAGTTGGACTGTTCATAGTTGCTAGTCAGTTTAAGACGGTCAAGCAAACAATTGCATGCAAGAAGGTGTTGTGGTGGAGGCTGGTACAATTGCAACATTTAAGAGGCATTTGGATGGCTAGATGAATAGGAAGGGTTTAGAGGGATATGGGCCGCGTGCTGGCAGGTGGGACTAGATTGGGTTGGAATATCTGGTCGGTATGGACAGGTTGGACCGAAGGGTCTGTTTCCATGCTGTACATCTCTATGACTCTATGTTGAATCTCTTTGCCATTTCTCTCTCTCTCCTGTAAGACCCTGTAATTGATTTTTCCTTTTTTGCCAAGGGGTGTTTATGGGGATGTTGCAAGTATTTGGAAAAACATTATTAAATTGTGATAGAGTCAACTGGGTTTTTAAAAAATGGTTAAATTACTCTGTATCCTGTTCTCTTTTGTTTGTGTTTCATTCGGTAACCTTGTAAATAAAGACTGGCTTGTTTAAAACTAAGTGGATGGGGCCAGCTGCGTCACTCCTGGAAAATCCATTATACACCTGCTTAATATAACTAGAAAAGTGAGGGTCTGGGCTACCTTTTTGAAATGTTCTGATGGGTTCGGACCTGGTCCATAACACCATGATTGCAAGCATTGATGATGTCAATGTTTTGGCTACTTTTTGGCCCAATTTGGCAGCAATAGTGATGCTTTCACAACTGCAACCATATTGTATCCACATGCCTGACCTTACACTGCTAAAAGAGCGCTTTGCATCCCTACGTTTCAGTGTGTTTACCTATCAAAATAGCACACTTTCCTGCACACCACTATTGCTTGTACATTGTATTATATGCTATGAATCCCTTCGCTCAGACCAATTGTTCTGAAGAATAGTCATACTTGACTCAAAACATTAACTCAGTTTCTCTCACTGTCAATGCTGGCAAACCTGCTGAGTTTCTCCAGCATTCAATTTTGTTTTTCCAATTTCCAGCATCTGCAGTGTTTTGCTTTTATTCAGGCTAATTGTTTTCAGACATCAAGGCCTACATTCTTTTGTTGTTGACTTCCAGTATGTAGCCCTTATCCTTGAAGGTTGTAGTTCCAATCTCAATGATTCCACACTTTCCTGCTGTCCATACCCTAAATCACACCAAATCCTCTTTATCTATTATCCCTTGCTCACTAACCTACATTGGTTCCTAATTATCAATGCCTTTGAATGGGAAATTTACATCTTTCTGTGCAAATCCTTTTGTGTCCTCACCTGGCCATAATTTTGTATGTCTGTCACTCCCAAGTCCTACACTCTTCCAAAAGACAATGCTCATCCAAGTCTGGCTCTTGTGTATCCCCAACTTTCTTCATCTTACTGTTGGTGTCTATTATTTCAGCTATCTGTACCCTAGTGCCTGTAGTTCCTTTCCAAACTTTCTCTTCTTCTCTCCCCATTCTTTTAAGCTTCTCTTAAAAAAAACCTCCTTGCCAGTTTTAGTGTTCCTGTCCTAATATCTCCTTTTCAAAATTCTACATAATATGGAAAATATATCACAAAGAATTAGGTCTTGTTGAGACAGATGTCTGGAAATTTATTTGCAATGCTGACCACTAAGCTATAATATTGATCGGCTGGGAATAGTGCATTCTGAAGTTACTATATGTTACACACATACAGCTGATTGAGTTAACACTAGATTAAAAACACAGAAAAAAAGCAGAAATTTTTAAATGTCACATGTCATGAAACCATAAAAAGGTAAGTGCCTGTCTGATCTGACATCTATGTCACAAAAAAAAATTCAATTCAATAACTGCGTGCAGTTTATAAGAAAAAAATGACTTAGTAAATAAAATGCAAAACAAAAACTGTGGTTGTACTCCTCTATCAGTCAATGATTATCCTAAAATGATTGTGTTCTGTAAGCTGTAAGACATTGGCCTACTTCTTCTCCTTTTAGCTCATGAATTCCTGCTCCCCCATTCAATCAGATCAAGGCTGATCTGATAATCTTCAACTCCACTATCCTACCATCTCCCCATAATCTTGATTCCCTTAATTAACGAGAATCTGTCTATTCCTATATAGGACGTGCTTCATGACTGCTCAACAGCACTGTGATAAAGAATGGCACAGGTTGACAACGTTTTGAGTGACAAAATCCCCCCTTATCGCTGTCATGTGATCTCTTATTCAGAGTTGAAGCCCCGGTAATCAGCTGGTGAGTTATCAACTTATGAGAATGGACATGGTGGAAATCTATTATTCTAGATATAGGTTTGCTCGCTGAGCTGCAAGGTTCGTTTTCAGATGTTTCGTCACCATACTAGGTAACATCTGGATGAAGCATTGCTGATGATTCCTGCTTTCCCTGCAAAATAGAGAAATGTACAAGAATTCCTAGAAGCATGGCATTCTAAATGGAACTCTATCAACAAACACATTGACTTAGACCCAATTTACTACCCCCAGGAAAAAGAACAGGAAATAACATCACCATAGGAAATGACATCACCACAGGAAATGACATCACCAACCCAAAGAAACCCAAACATATGAATAGAAAGCAGGAATCATCAGCAAAGCTTGGCCCGGAGGCTCACTGAAGATGTTACCTACTAGAGTGACGAAATGTCTGAAAATGAACATTCCAGCTCAGCGAGCAAGCCAAAACCTAGAACAGCAACCTGAGCTACAAATCTTCTCAAAACTCACTAAAATCTATTACTATAGCACTAACACCCTAAATACCAATATGACTATTGAAATACATTTATCACCCTAAAACACAAGTAAAAGGATTTGTGTCTTCATTTGTCTTTCAATCATCAGTTACAACCTTGTGCACAGTGGCACACAAGCAATCCGTACATGTGTTACACTGCGGTTTACTAAATCACACACACATAGCATCAATAAGAACCAATGCACAAACATTAAAATTACACAGCAGTAAAATATACTTGCGATATTGCTGGTGTTTGTGTATGTGCTTTATTGTGGCATTAAGGATTGTGAAAAATATACATCATGGGATGTATATTAATGTCCTTAGTGGATCAGCACAATTTATTGTTATCACATCATTTCTTGCAGAAATTTCACACAGCCATTAATCTGTTAAATTCAATCATATTGTGGGAGTTGCTCTGCACTGGAATTGGCAAAAATGACTATGTTTGAAACCAAAATTGTTAAATAAAGTATTATGAAGGAATCAAATTTGACATATATTGCATATTCTAAATGTCAGCACGTGCTTGAAGCAGATAAGTGCTTACTGAGTGCTGGTGACAGGTCACAACCCACAACATTAACTTTCCTTAGATACTGCCTGACCTGCTGAGTATTTCCATTATTTATGGTCTATTTTAATTGAATACTATGTCAGGTATAAAAATTACATATTCTTGAGAAGTAGCTGCAAATGTCCATTGTGTTTTAGAATTATGGAAGACTATGGAACTAAAGGAAGTTATTTTACCGATTAAGTCTGTAACAATTCTTTCAAAAAGCACATGTGTTACTCCAACTATTTCTCTCTCCCATATCCTTGCAATTAATGTGCTGAAACTAAGCCTTTCAGTTAAATTTATTCTTCATGATGTTCACCTTATGTTTTATTTCCTGCTTAAGTTCACTTGTGATTTCCTACAAAAGACATAGATCTCATTTAATATCATATTTTATGATTTATTCTCAACCAGGTTGGAAGGAAGCATTGCAATCTGAAGAATAATCAATTTGTGAGAAATGATCAGATAGTTTGTTCAGAATCCTATGCCCGAATCAAGATTTCCAGTTTGTAAAGTTGCTGTAATACAGATTATCTGATTGCTTATTTAATTACTGAGTTCAATAAAGAAGAAAACAGAAAATGCTTGAATCAATACTTCTGTTTGCACAAAATGTGCTACATCTCATTGTGCTTTCGTCTCGGAATTAAATTAAGAAAGAGATTAATGTATTTGCATTCAAAATGGGTAATAAGGAACCGTTTTAAACTCGAACAGGTAATTTTATTTTGAATCATTTGTAATTAAACTAAAAATCATGCTTTGCCAAAGAATTCAATACAGCTTTGAGACAGTATAGTTGCTGATAAATTGATTATCATAATCTGTTCCAGTCCCCGACTTGATTCTACAGCCGATAAGAATAATTGTAAGAAAAGTTGTCAAGCTAAAACAATTTTGATTTTCCGAAAGGCTAACAAAATCAGGGATTGCACTTAAATTGCCCAGATCGTCCAATCAGGGTTGGGCATCCTGAGGTAGAGTGGGATGCCAGGATTAGGATTAGCGTTGGCTTGACAGTGTAAGGAGTGGAGGCGGAATCATTGGTTCTGGGGATATCAGGGAGGGTCAGATCTAGGTTCAGGGTGGGAGTATTTGCGCTGGTGGAATGTGTGGGAGGAAATTCTGCTGCATCACCATGGCAGTTCCCTACCACTTCCAACCTATTTGCCTAGTTCTGAGAAATAAATGTTGACAGTTTACTGTTCTTGTTGCCATGCCAATCATGGCGCAACCAATCAGCATTCTCTTCTCACACTGAGTAAGATGGTGCCTGTTTCTTCCACAATTAGCAGCAATAGACGTTAATAAGATAAATGATGTATGAATGAGTAACTTGTTCACATTTGGAATCTCACTGGCATGTGGTGGCTGAGACAAATAGCATTGATGAATTTAATAGGAGGGTACTATAAGGGAGGTAGGAACAGAGAAATAAAGAGACATGTAAGCCAGGGTAATTAAAATCACAATGTAAAAATCAGCAAAGACTTGTTGGGCGTAACACATTCCATGTAACATTGTAATGAGTGACGTGCATTGAATATTGGAGCTATTTGAGTGGAACAGATGGCCAATTGAAGGAATTTAATTGGAGTTATGTCTATCCTCTGGTGAATATAAGTTAAGCTGCTCCCCATCCAATGCAGAGAACCCAGGTGTGAAATGTTAAAACTGCAAACAACCCTACACAGCAGGATATTTTTTGAAGTTGATTTTCCTACATAAATTAGAGAGGGATATTGAAAGTACTCGCTATTCTCTATTGTTCCAATTAGCAGAACAGTTCTCCATGCCACTTTGCCACAACAAATTATAATGTGCTGCAAGTATTACGCTGGATAGAATAAGTTTTCTGAGGAATGGTCAAAAACCCAGAAGGATTCATTTATATTTCATAGAACTAAGTTTTTAGATTGCAATCTTTGAAACAATGGTGTCCAAGGAAAAGGACCAGTTTAAATGTAAGCAACTTATTCCAAATGCACAGAACAACTTTAATTGACTGAATAACTTTTGAAATATGTCTTTAGCGTTTTGTAAGCACAGCAAAAGTTCACAAATGTCAACTTAATGAATGACGAGAAACATCAGTTTGTGTGTTGGTGGTTAAAGCAAGAATATTCCTGGAAAATTCTGTCATTCTCAAAACGATAACACCACATTACATCACCTGAACAAAAATTACTTTGTGCCTCAAACAGTGCAGCTTTCCTGTAAACAATTCATTGATATTTCAGCCGAGATTATGTGCTGAAATTCTGGAATATGGCTTGGACCTGCAATGCTCTAACACTCAGGCTTAAGTACTATTGCTAAATGCAACTGCGATACTTCACATTAATATATGCAATAATATTATTTTCACAATTAATACCGGAGAAGCCTGAGAGATACTGTACTTTCACTGATAGTACAGTATGCAAGAAAGGGAAATAATCAGTCAACTTGGCCCTGGAAAGATGCTCACACCCATCCCACTACCTCATTAGTGAAGTGCTGAGTGAGACAGTCCATGGCCCGCTTCTTGGCCCGCCACCAATTTAGGTCAATCAACAGCCACTTAAGAGCCTCCACTCCAACTCCCCGCTTACCTGCTTTCCTGTAAGCAAGAAAGGCTGCTTGCTAGTTTCTTGATTGCCTGCTGAATTTGGGTATTGTTGTGGAAGACCTTCAAATTGCCCCAGTATTGGGGTGATCGGGGCAAAGTCTGAATCCCAGCTACTGTCCTCGCCTTGACTCCCATCTCTCAACAATCCTATCTCATGGGAAGTGTGTACAAATTACTTACCTCCTCAGGGCTAGATCCCCTGAGGCAGGGACAGCACTTGGCAATACTTAGGGCCCAGAAGCTACCAGTTTCTGATTGGCTGGTAGCTCCTGCCAACTGAGAATGTTAGTTCTCAAGCCTATGATGCAGCAAAATAATGTATCCATGCTCATCTGCTAATGACCCAATTGGCAAGCAATAGGTTGAGATGAGTTTGTGAGGGGTAATAGCATATTAATTGCCACCTAACACCCAACCTCAGACTAACAAAGTATAAAAAATCACATTGATTGGTATTTATTAATAAGAAATTGATTAGCCACAGTTTTTTTTTTGTTTTTCAGGGAATTAGTTTCATTGTAATACTTCATTCAATAGAAAAGTAGGGGCCTGGTTAGCTCAGTTGGCTAGATGACTGGTTTGTGATGGAGAGTGAGGCCAACCGCACGTGCTCTATTCCCACAGCAGCCGAGGTTATGATGATGGAGTCTCCTTGCCAATCTCTGCCTCTCGAGGCATGATGATCTTCAGGGTAAACTAGTCATATGGCTTTCTCCTGTAAGAACAGCTTTCTGGTCCAATAGGATTTTGACAACTTTCCCTTTTTATGAAGAAAAATATCTATTGCTGCATTTCAATTAGCCTATAACCATGTGTTATGCATTAAAATTGTTGTTTAGAGATTGTGGAGTTTATGATGTCACTTGAATAGGCTCACAAGTGGAAAAACTGCTCAGAATGCAGTATCTTCAATCAATGTCAACTGGATACACCATCTATGTATCTCACTATATCCAAAGATTAAATATACAGTTATTTATTTTGTACGATAAACAACAGGAAGGCAAACCAGGCAAAATACACAGTGAATCATAGCATACTTCACCTTTACAATTACCAAAATAACCCTCCATGGCAACAATAAATAGATAATTAATATGGATGGAAAATGTTTTACACACTTGAAAACAGTACAAGAAAGTGGATTGTACTTTGTACAAAAATCATAGCTTTATTGATGCAGGAATCAATCTCTTCTTAATTTTGGCATCAGTAGTACAGTAAAAATATTGGATTGAGTATCACCCATTTTCCTGGTGAAAAGAATCTACTTCAATCACATGGTATAAAATTGGAAGACATTTCATTGTTGAGAAACAGAGGCAATGATGGCATATTGATGAAGTAACTGGATTAGTAATCCAATAGATCCAAGCTAATAACTTTCAGAGCAGGGGTCATTGGAATTAAAATTCGGTTTCACTGAGGTATGTGTGGAACCAAAAGGTCTGTTTCTATGGTGTACAACTCTACGACTCTATGACTGTTTGAAATCCCAGCCCTGACTACTGCTGCCATTGGCACTAGTTGAATGGCATGCTGCCAGTCAGATTGGTCAGCAGCCCTGTGAAACTGGATTCCATCTGCACGAGGAATGGGAGTCTCTTCTCCAAACAATTGATGCTCTGTGGAACTATAAATAACTAAAAAGATCCTGAATCAGCAGAGAAGCATTCATTAATGATGTTTAATGATTTAATGAATTGGTAGCAGGGCAGGAAACCCTGTTATGCAATAAATTCTGCCCCTCCTCTCAGCAATTTTTATAATCTAGAATTGCTGATCTTTTACAGACATTCTATGGGTTGACTTCTTTTTATCCCTATTCATTCATGGGATGAGGGCATTGCTGCCTAGGCCAGTATTTATTGTCCATCCTAATTGCCCAGAGGGCAGTTAAGAGTCAACCCTATTACTGGAGTCACATGGAGGCCAGACCAGGGAAAGATGGCAGTTTCCTTCCCTAAAGGATATTTGTGAACCAGATAGGTTTTTTCTGACAATCGGCAATGAATTCATGATAGTCATTAGACTCTTCATTCCAGATATTTATTGAATTCAGATTCTATCATCTGCCATGGCAGGGTTTGAACCTGGGTCCCCAGAGTCTTTGGATAATACCAATAGGCCATTGCCTCCCCTGATGTAACCATTAAACCTTAAATTACAGAAAATGGTTGCAGACACTCTCAGCATGCCCAACACATTTGCCTCTCTCTTTCTTAAGATAACAAAACCCAATGTGTTTAGGCTGATCAGATATATTTACAGACAAGAAAAACAAAGCTACAATTGTAGTTGCAGCAATGGCCTTCACTGTCAGTATGCAAAGAACCTATCAGGCACTGCTGACCTCTGCACATGTGCAGTTAATGTACGAGTCCCCAGAATTTGCTGCCAATGCTACCCCCACCTTCATAACCTGTCTGATTCCTCTCACATGAAAATCAATGAGAAAGAATGAAGTGAAATGAATTTTCACTTTTTACATGTGTATTCATACTGTAGAAAAGCTTTGAAAATGCCTTTCTGAAGGAGGTGCAATTATATTTTTGACAGGCTTGTTTCAAATCACAAGCTTTTGGAGCACTGCTTCTTCATCAGGTGAATTTGTACCCCTGGCAGCAGCTGGACTGTTGTACCCTTCGGTCCAACACAGCACTCCAACAGCTTGTGATTTCAAACAAAGCTGCTGGACTATAATCTGGTGTTGTGTGAATTCTAACTTTGCCCATCCCAGTCCAACACCAGCATCTCCACATCATATATTTTTAACTGCACCTTAGGTCCTCATTACTGTTAAAAATCACACAACACCAGGTTATAGTCCAACAGATTTAATTGGAAGTACACTCGCTTTCGGGGCGACGCTCCTTCATCAGGTGGTTGTGGAGGACACAATTGTAAGGCACAGAATTTAAAGCAAAAATTTACAGTATGATGTCACTGAAATTATACATTGAAGAATACCTTGATTATCTGTTAACAGTCTCACTTCTTTCATATGTTGAGCACAAAACATTTTTAAAAAAGTTACATTCTAAGGTTAACTTTAACAATTAGAAAATAGAACATAGAATATAGAACAATACAGCGCAGAACAGGCCCTTCAGCCCTCGATGTTGCGCCGACCTGTGAACTATTCTCAGCTCGTCCCCCTATACTATCCCAAAATCATCCATGTGCTTACCTAAGGATTGTTTAAATCTCCCTAATGTGACTGAGTTAACTACACTGGCAGGTAGGGCATTCCACTCCCTTACCATTCTCTGAGTAAAGAACCTGCCTCTGACATCTGTCTTAAATCTATCACTTCTGAATTTGTAGTTATGCCCCCTCGTACACACTGACGTCATCATCCTAGGAAAAAGACTTTCCCTGTCTACCCTATCTAATCCTCTGATCATCTTGTATGTCTCTATCAAATCTCCACAGCCTTCTTCTTGCCAATGAGGACAGGTTCAAGTCTCTCAGCCTTTCCTCATAAGACCTTCTCTCCAGACCAGGCAACATCCTGATAAATCTCCTCTGCACCTTTTCCAATGCTTCCACATCTTTCCCGAAATATGGGGACCAGAACTGTACACATTATTCCAAGTCTGGCCGCACCAGCATTTTGTATAGTTGCAGCATGATACTGCGGCTCCAGAACTCAATTCTTCTACGAATGAAACCTAACACACCGTACGCCTTCTTAACAATACTATCCACCTGGGTGGTGATATGGTTAATGTAATTTCTGCAGTTTCATGCATTCACACACACACACACACACACACACACACACACACCTCACACATAACCCACACACATACACACACCTACACACACTCACTCACACACATACACACACCTACACACACACACACACACACACACCCACACACACACACACACACCTACACACACACACACATACACACACACACACACACACACACACCACACACACACACAACACACACACACACACCTCACACATAACCCACACACATACACACACCTACACACACTCACTCACACACATACACACACCTACACACACACACACACACCCACACACACACACACACCTACACACACACACACACACACATACACATACACTCACACACACACACACATACACTCACTCACACACACATACTCACACACACACATACACATACATTCACTCACACACACATACTCACACACACACATACACACACCCCCACACTCTCACACACACACACACACACCCACACACACACCCACACACTCTCACACACACTCACTCACACACCTACACACACACTCACTGTACTAAAACTGAGGTTTAATGAATAAAAGCTAAATTATGAAACTAATGATCGACTAGGCCATAATGAAGCATGAACTAGAAGTCACCTCTGTTATGCCCGGAACATGGTAACCTTGGGCAAGAAACCAAGGAATGCTTCAGTTAGACACAGAGGGCAAAATACAATGAAAGGTCTTTTTATGAAGATAATAAAGGAATGTACTAAATAGCAAGAATTGTAAAATAATATAACATTTTAATTAAAGAAATTGGCAGAGAAAAGCGTGAAATGCTTTAACCAATGGAATTGTCATTAATGATTTTTAATGTAAGAAAATCCATAGCGTGAGATGTTTAAACCAATGAAATTATCACCAATGTATTTGAATGGAAAAATAATGTATAAGTATTAGTGCTGTAAAATCTTCCGTTGCGACTTCCGAAGTCCTTTTTGGAACTCGCCCAATCTTCGAAGATTGAATAAACATCTGTTGCTCCGTTTGTGTGTGTCTCGCAGTATTTCGATTTGCCACGGGAGAAGTGATAGCCGGTGGGGATAAGGGCTGATACCAGTCAACTTGGAGTTCGCCTTTTTGAACTTAACCTTGCGGACAGTCTCCCTTGATACAAGGGTTAAAGGACAGTCCGCGGTTGGCAGAGTTCGGAGGCAGGACCCGGTTGTTCTGAATCAGATCCCTAGAGTTAGAATAGTTAGCCAAGTGTCAGGAACTATTCTCCGGAGATTCAGAAAGCCTAGACAGAAATCACTTATAACAAATTTGGGGGCTCGTGTCCGGGATCCTAAACAGAACTCCCACGGGAGGCTCTGAATGATTCTGGGACACTGTGACACACACAGATGTTTGAGCAAACGATGTGAATAGGTGGCGCTCGCAATAAAGTAAAAAGGTGATTTTTTACTTTGAGTCGGACAACTCCGTGCACAGGATCAAGGTAAGAACCTTCTCTGGTATTTTGGGGTTTTCGCGGAATTGAGAAGGGTACACTTGCCTTGTCGACTCGGTGGTTGTGACAGGTAACCGGGATACAAGGGTTAATTGAGTAACCAGAGTGTAGGTTAGCCTGAAGACCAACCATGGGTGGCCGAGGTTCCAGGTCTAAAAAGGAACGGGAAAACGAAACCCCACAGATTCCCCTTAATAGTCCGCTGGGACGAAAATTGGGGAATTGGAGTCCCTACGAAAGTCGGGGCTTAAAGAAAAAGGAAATGATAAAATACTGTTGTTTTGTTTGGGTAAAAGAACCCATCCGTCCGCCATCAGTGATCTGGCCAAAATTTGGATTGGACGAGGATTGGGTTTGTCAAATTTTAAATGATTATGTAAAGAATAAACAGTATCCAGGTTTAAAAGAGAGCGAGTATGCTGCATGTTGGGTAGGGAACCTGACAGCAACTGCTCCAACCCCAGTACCCTTATATCCTTTAACCCCACTGAATGAGAGTAAGTGGGAAGTGTTAGAGAACTTACCCCCGCCTGTGGCACCCCCGCCATATGCTCTTCAGGAGGAACAACGGCAGCGGCCGTTGGAGAATCGGGAGCGGGATCCAGGGGATCTGGCGAAGGGGACGTGGAAGCCACAGCAGCAGGGGCTGAGGGGGTAAGGAGATCTGCACGACTAAAGGAGAGAGAGATGAGGGGAAAAGGTGATAAAGAAGTAGTGAGACTGTGTCCCCTACGGGAGGTCCCGTTTGGGTAACGGACCACAGGATTTGTTGTAGCCCCATTAAACTCAAATTATATAAGACAACTGAAGTTTATTTTTTTACCAGCAGCTTGCAGTAAGACCGACAGAGAGAGAGAGAGTGCGAGAACTGCTCGCAAAACATTTAACCCTCTGTGATTCGGTTTGAATGCACATTGGTTTGTTGGTGATTGAATGAGGAAGTTTTATTCACTGGAGCTTGAGTTCCAGGATTGTTTTAAATGTGATCTTTATGTAAACTTAACATGATTTATTTTCAATATGTGAAGGACAGTTGTAGTTTCAGTTCAACAGTAGACTGTCGGGAAAAAAAAAAGACGATAACTTCCATGGTTATTATCTGAGACCTTGGATTCGGCCATTAGAATTTTTTTTAAACTTGAATTGACAAATTATTGTAAGACAGCTCTGATTATTTTACGACCTAAAGTATTGTAATTGAGAAATAATTGGTCAGGAGTACATAAGAAAACTAATTTTGGATCTAAATTAGAGTACTAAATCTGGGTGATTACAGTGGATTTCAAAATTGGGAACTGTATGCATTTTACATTTTAAATATTAAATACTGAATAAATGGACGTAAATATATAAATATGTTTACAAGTTAGGAACAGGCTTTAAAGTTAGTCAAGCATGAATTAATAAATTGGTGTTTGAGGATATGAGAAGCTAGGAACATTGCAATATTTCTTAAAAAAAGGAAGAACGTATCGACTAAAGTGCCGATAGGGGACAAGGAGATTGGGTTTGTGTGTGACCCCCTCACCAGTGGGGAGGTCGGAACATTTAAAAGGAAATGACGGTCCTGGATGAGAATCCGATAGGATTGTCAGAACAAATTAATTTTTGAGGCCCAGTCTGTATATGTGGGCTGAGTTAATGTCTATTTTTGAATATACTATTTACTGGGGGAGAAAGGAGACTTATATGGGGATACTGGATAGGGAAAGTGTTAATTGAGATTAAAAAAAACTAGTAGCAGTGCCGGTATTAAGCTTGCCGGACAATTTGGCATGAGAGGGGGATGGTTAGGGGTGAAGACAAATATCCCCTTGAGAACCCTAACTGGGACCACCACAATATAGAAGGGTGGAATAATATGTTAGACATGCAAAATTTGATAATCCAAGGGATACAAACTTGCATCCCCAAACAACAAAATTTAGCCAAGGTTTTCGACCTGAGGCAGGGAAAGGACGAGTCTCCCTGTGCATTCTTACACAGATTAAGGGAGTCGGTTAGGAAATGTTCGGGTATAGACCCAGATGGGGAAATAGGATGATGGATGGTAAAGGTTCACTTCGTGACAAAGGCATGGCCTGATATCCAGAAGAAGTTACAGAAGATAGAGGACGGGAACGGTAGAAATGAGTCGGAGTTGTTACAGGAGGTTCAGAAAGTATTTGTATAGAGAGACATAATGGCGGAGGAACGGAAGGCTAAGATAATGGTAGCAGTAGTAAGGGAGGACTGTATGAAAGACAAAAGGAGTCGGATAAATAAGGTGGTTATCTAAATCTGAATATTTATGTCTTTGTGGGCCGGCCCCCGATAGGAATTTTGTGTTGGTGAAGATTTATGTGTGTCTTTGTGTGTGTAAATTTGATTGTAAAAAGGTCTCTGTGGATGTGAGAATTTGTGTTTGTGTATGGATTTTTTTTTTAAAAAGGCTTCTCAGCTAACAAGCAGTTTAACACTTTGTGCTCTGGCTTGAATTCATCTGTTTGTTAATGGTTTTATGTGTGAAACTTGTTGTTTGTCATTTGATTCAGTGTGCTATTTTTGATTGTAATTTTATGAATGCTCAACGTTATTTTTTTTCTCATGATATGATTTTATTAGAACTTAAGGAGGACCCTGATACTGGTAGAAAACAGCAGTATAGGTGGACTGTCTTAGCTGAAGGTTTTACCGAGTCACCAAACTTGTTTGGACAGATCCTAGAACAAGTTCTTGAGGGCTTGACTTTAAGACCAACTTTAAAGTTAATTCAGTATGTGGACGACCTCCTGTTGTCCGGTCCCACCCAAACTGACACACAGCAGGGAACCAATGATTTATTAAACTACCTTGCAGTGAAGGGATTGCGAGTTAGTCAGAACAAACTACAGTATGTGGAACGGGAAGTAAGATATTTAGGACATCTAATCAGTCAGGGACAGAAGAGAATAAGCCCTGAAAGAATAAAAGGAATTGTAGAATTAGGATTACCCAGAACTAAAAGAGAACTCAGAAAGTTCCTGGGTTTGCTGGGTTATTGCAGACTCTGGATAGATGACTATGCTATTCTTACAAAAAAGCTATATCTACAGCTAACAGAAGAAGCTCCGGACAGGGTTAAATGGGACCCAGAAGGAAAAATGCTGATTGAAACTTTAAAAGAAAAATTAGTTACAGCACCCGTTTTGAGCTTGCCAAATTTTAATAAAGATTTTAGACTATTTGTTAATGCCAAAAGCGGGACAGCTTTTGGGGTCTTAACTCAAGAATGGGGGGGGGCATAGAAAACCTGTAGCTTTCCTCTCCAAAATTCTAGACCCTGTCTCACGGGGTTGGCCTGAATGCGTTCAAGCAGTAGCAGCCACTGCTAAACTAGTGGAAGAAAGCCAGAAACTGACGTTTGGAGCACCACTGACTGTGGTTACTCCTCACCAAGACCGCACTATTCTGAATCAAAAAGCGGGACGATGGCTCACAGACTCCCGAATCCTGAAATATGAGGCAGTGCTCTTAGATAGAGAGGACCTTAAGATAGAGGTGGGAGCATGTTCAAATCCAGCTGACTTCTTATGGAAAGGAGGACCATTCATGAGATTGAGTGCAAGGTAGTAATAAGTTAGAACAATTCCAAATTCACACGACATGAGGGGTGGTATCCACCTTCAGGAAAATGAGGCAGGGGAGCAGGGGCTCCAGGGGCAAATGTACCCAGTTACACAGAGAGATAGGCTGCCAGTGAGGCAGGGGAGCAGTGGCTCCGGAACAGATGTACAAAGAAATAGGCTGCTGATAAGGCAGGGGGGAACAGAAACTCTGAGGGTAGATGCGAATTAATATGGGTAACTTGAGAGTGAGTTTCAGGACGTTGAGACAGTAAGTAGACTGTATTGCGCTGAGATTGTTCGTGGGGGCTATACGGCGCGTAGGGCCGCATTGAAAAACAGTGGGTAGGGAGTGGGAGCTCCGGGGGCGGATGCGCCCAGACACAGGGAAAACATTACATTTGACAACTGCGATGTGCTTGAAAGAATTAAAATGTTACTGACAACCGACCTTGAACAGTTCCATATGTAGAGCAGTGACCTCCGGGAAAAAGGGGGGGAAGATCTGCCACATGGGGACTGCCCAGCAGTACTGGAGACTGCGAGTGGAGATAGTTGGGGAAAAGAATTAGCACTTGAAGACCTGGTGGTCGAGGGGAGGTCACTATGAGCTCCGATGCGCAGACACAGGAGACAGTGACAGGCAGACATAGACAGAGAGGCCAACACCGTATGAGAGAGAGAGAGAGACTGGCTGTGTGTGAGGACCTACAGAGAGAGAACGGAAGCTATTACATTTTGTTGTGTTTCTGGCTGAAAGTCATCTGTTCGTTAGTGCATGAATGTTTGAGTGTTTATCACCTAGAGCTTGAGTCACGAGATATGTGTATCTGTAAATATGTTGAGACCCTGGGCTTCACTGTTTCTCGTTTACTTCACCAGGGACTCCTGACTCAGACACCACCTCTGGATTTCGCTGTGCACACTATTGAACCCGGTGAAGGGGTTTTGATCAAACATTGACAACAGTTAACTCTCGAACTTGTGTGGGACGGCCCGTTCCTAGTACTCCTCACCATTGAACGGCGGAGAAAAGCTGGCAAATGGCCAGTCACCTCTCCAGTTAAGAAAGGAGTCTGGACAGCCGAATCAACACGTGACCCACTATAACTCAGACTGAACAGACTTTGATTAACTGGCGACGTGAGTGCGGGGACTGTTTCTTCAGAATTGTATGTTAATCTTGTTTTGTGCTTTGATATATTGTTTAAGTTCTTAGCACTAGTCAGAATTATGCTGCTATTCCTGTTACTTCTGAGTTTTGCTCATTTATCTTTTTCAGATGTTGTGTTAATGATTTCTGTTTCGGAATTTCCACAAGTTATAAACATTGATGCTTGCAGCCTAAGTAGAATGCCCAGATGTAGAGTTTCAAAGGGAATATCTTTCCTCCAAGATATTTCTTCACACCCTACCGAACTGCAAAAGCCACCGCCTAGCATCACTATCCATAGAGCCCCCTTTAGCCCAGCCCTAAACTGTTTTGACAGGAAGTGTCATCCTATATATATCTCACCATTAAAAATGCTTCCTCTGAAGACTCATTTCCCCATAAAAATGGGTCCCAACTCCTTAGTAAAGATTTAAAGATAGAGATGACAGTGTATGGGAAGCGTTTTGTGGGCTGCTATTTTTGAATTGCCGTCGGACGGGGACAGCCTTTGGGATTCCTTGATTCTAAACTGCAACCTTTAACCCCTTACACTGATCCAAAGTCAATGCAGATTATAGAAGTTAAAGACCTGAGACAGACTCTTGAAATAGAAACAGGATATGGATAAACAAATGCCTGGATTGAATGGGTTAAATATACTGTAAAAAGTCTGAACAAAAGCAATTGCTATGCATGTGCCTCCGGTAGGACAGTGTCTCAGGTAGTTCCCTTTCCGCTCGGGTGGGAGCGAAACAAACAGGGCATGGAATGCATGACAGCCCTATATCAAGATGAGACTGCATGGAAAAATCCGAATTGTGCTTCTTTGTCTTTGATGTTCTCTTCCTTAAAAGGACATAAGAGGCAAGCTCCCCCTGTGTTTTCTGCCGCTGTTGGGAATCACACATCGTGTGTTTATAGACAGGGTGGATCTATTGATTTGGGGGAGCTGAGATTGTGTTCGGTGATTAAAAACGTTACTGAAGCAGTGGAAGGAAGAAATTACTCATCTTTAAACGTTCCCCGAGCGGATCTGTGGTGGTATTGTGGAGGAAAACTACTGAGACCCACCCTGCCCCCTGATTGGAAGGGGATATGTGCAATTGTACAATTGGCAATACCATTCACCTTGGCATTTGAAAGAGAACAGTTAGTTGGGAGAAAAGGAAGAGATAAGAGATCACTGCTACCCACTTCTGTTGATGAAAGGATTTATCTTGATTCAATAGGGGTCCCTAGAGGGGGTGCCTGATGAGTTCAAAGCTCGTAACCAGACTTCAGCAGGCTTTGAATCATCCCTATTCTGGTGGGTTACTATTAATAAGAATGTGGATTGGATAAACTACATTTATTATAACCAAGCACGGTTTATTAACCATACTAGAGATGCAGTAAAGGGTTTGGCCGAATAACTGGATGCCACCAGTCGTATGGCTTGAGAAAATAGACTGGCCTTGGACATGCTCTTAGCTGAAAAGGGGGGCGTTTGTGTCATGATAGGCTCTCAATGTTGTACTTTTATTTCCAACAATACGGCCCCTGATGGCTCGGTGACCCATGCCCTGGAAGGTCTCCAGGCACTGGCTGATGAGATAGCTGAGAATTCAGGTGTAAATACTAATTGGACTGGCTGGCTAGAGCGGTGGTTCGATAAATGGAAGGGGGTGATGGTCTCAGTGGTGATTACACTTCTGTTGGTAATCAGGATTTTAGTTGCTTTGGCCTGTTGTATAATTCCATGTCTGCGTGGTCTAATTACCCGCCTTATTGAGACTACTTTGATTAAGAGTGACCCGCATACAGTTGTGGGCATTCACCTTCAAGCTGATGCAAATGATCCTGAGGCTGATTGGAATAGACAGGCCATGATTATGTTGCAGAAATTACAGACTGTATAAAAAGACAGGGGGGATTGATATGGTTAATGTAATTTCTGCAGTTTCATGCATTCACACACACCTACACGCACACACACACACACACACACACAACACACACACACACCTCACACATAACCCACACACATACACACACCTACACACACACTCACTCACACACATACACACACCTACACACACACACATACACATACACTCACTCACACACACACACCCACCCACACACACACACATACACACACCTACACACACACACATACACATACACTCACTCACACACACACATACACTCACTCACACACACATACACATACACCCACACATACACACACACCCACACTCTCACACACACACACTCACACACACACACACACCCACACACACACACACACACTCTCACACACACTCACTCACACACCTACACACACACTCACTGTACTAAAACTGAGGTTTAATGAATAAAAGCTAAATTATGAAACTAATGATCGACTAGGCCATAATGAAGCATGAACTAGAAGTCACCTCTGTTATGCCCGGAACATGGTAACCTTGGGCAAGAAACCAAGGAATGCTTCAGTTAGACACAGAGGGCAAAATACAATGAAAGCTCTTTTTATGAAGATAATAAAGGAATGTACTAAATAGCAAGAATTGTAAAATAATATAACATTTTAATTAAAGAAATTGGCAGAGAAAAGCGTGAAATGCTTTAACCAATGGAATTGTCATTAATGATTTTTAATGTAAGAAAATCCATAGCGTGAGATGTTTAAACCAATGAAATTATTACCAATGTATTTGAATGGAAAAATAATGTATAAGTATTAGTGCTGTAAAATCTTCCGTTGCGACTTCCGAAGTCCTTTTTGGAACTCGCCCAATCTTCGAAGATTGAATAAACATCTGTTGCTCCGTTTGTGTGTGTCTCGCAGTATTTCGATTTGCCACGGGAGAAGTGATAGCCGGTGGGGATAAGGGCTGATACCAGTCAACTTGGAGTTCGCCTTTTTGAACTTAACCTTGCGGACAGTCTCCCTTGATACAAGGGTTAAAGGACAGTCCGCGGTTGGCAGAGTTCGGAGGCAGGACCCGGTTGTTCTGAATCAGATCCCTAGAGTTAGAATAGTTAGCCAAGTGTCAGGAACTATTCTCCGGAGATTCAGAAAGCCTAGACAGAAATCACTTATAACAGTGGCAACTTTTAGGGATCTATGTACATGGTATCCAAGATCCCTCTGCACATCCACACTACCAAGAATCTTTCCATTGACCCAATACTCTGCCTTCCAGTTATCCTTCCCAAAGTGCATCACCTGACATTTAGCTGCATTGAACTCCATTTGTCACCTCTCAGCCCAATTCTGCAGTTTATCCAAGTCCCCCTGCAACCTCTAACATTCTTCCACACTGTCCACTACTCTACCGACTTCAGTGTTGTCTGCAAATTTACTAATCCATCCATTACGCCTGCATCTAAGTCATTTATAAAAATGACAAACAGCTGTGGTCCCAAAACAGATCCTTATGACACACCACTAGTAACCGGACTCCAGGCTAAATATTTTCCATCAACTACCACTCGCTGCCTTCTTTCAGAATGCCAGTTTTTAAGCCAAACTGTTAAATCACCCTCAATTTCATGCCTCTACATTTTCTCCAACTGTCTACCATGTGGAACTTTATCAAATGCTTTACTGAAGTCCACGTATGTCACGTCAACTGCCCTACCCTCAGCTACATGCTTGGTCACCTTCTCAAAAAGCTCAGTGCAGTTTGTGAGACACAACCTGCCCTTAATGAAACCATGTTGACTATCTGAAATCAAATTGTTGTTTGCTAGATGATTATAAATCTTATCTCTTATAATCCTTTCCAAAACCTTTCCTACAACAGACGTAAGGCTCACTGGTCTATAATTACCTGGGTCATCTCTACTGCCCTTCTTGAACAAGGGCACAACGTTTGCAATCCTCTAGTCCTCTGGTACTAAAGCTGAAGACAATGATGACTCAAATATCAAAGCCAAAGGCTCCCTAGCCTCCCAGAGAATCCTCGGATAAATCCCATCCGGCCCAGGGGACTTGTCTACTTTCACTCCTTCCAGAATTGATAACACCTCTTCATAACTAACCTCGATCCTTTATAGTCTAATATCTCATACCTCATTCTTCTCCTCTACAATATTCTCCTTTTCCTGAGTGAAAACCGATGAGAAATGTTCGTTTAGCACCTCTCCCATCTCCACAGGGACCACACTCAACTTCCCACTTCTGTCTTTGATTGGCCCTATTCCTACCCTAATCATCCTTTTATTCCTCACATACCTATAGAAAGCTTTAGGGTTCCCCTTTATTCTATTTGCTAAAGACTACTCATGTCCTCTTTTTGCTCTTCTTAACTCTCTCTTTAAATCCTTCCTTGCTGATCTGTAACTCTCCATCGCCTCATCTGTACCATCTTACTCATCAACACATAAGCCTCATTCTTCTTCGTAACAAGAGATTTGCAATTTCTGTTGTAAACCATGGTTCCCTTACCTTATCACCTCCTCCCTGCCTGACAGGGACATACCTAGCAAGGACACGCAATATCTGTTCCTTAAACTAGATCCACATTTCCATTGTCTGCACCCATGCATTTTGCTACCCCATTTTATGCATCTTAATTCCTGCCTGATCGCATTATAATTGCCCTTGCCTCATTGATAACTCTTGACCTGTGGCATGTACCTATCCCTTTCCATCGCTAAACTAAACGTAACTGCATTATGGTCACTCTCTCCAATGTGCTCACCTACACTAAATCAAACACCTGGCCTAGTTCATTACCAAGCACCAGATCCAATATGGCCTCCCCTCTTGTCAGCCCTTCGACATACTGTGTCAGTAACCCCTCCTGTACACATTGGACAAAAACTGATCTGTCCAACGTACTAGAATTATAGCATTTCCAGTCAAAGTTGGGGAAGTTAAAGTCCCCCATAATGACCACCCTGTTCCTTTCACTCCTACCCAGAATAATTTTGCTAATCCTCTCTTCCACCTCCCTGGAACTCTGCGGAGACCTATAAAAAACTCCAAGCAGTGTGACTTCTCCTCCCCTGTTTCTAACTAATTGGTGTCAACCCAGACAATATGTTGAAAGTGTTAGCTCCCTGTGTGCTGTTGTCTGTGCCATAATGTTTAGACTGATTCTAATCTAAAAAATGAGTTAACAGTTTTACATGGATTCATGCAGTTTTTGAGCAAAGTACAATGTAACTCTGCATGTACAAATTCACCCCACAAATGTATATGTGTACGGTCTGCATGTGGATTTTTGTGTGTCTGTGTGTGCGCATGTGTGTATGTCTGGGGTGGGGGATTGTGAGTGTCTGTGAGAGAGAGTGTATATATGTGTGTGTGAGTGTAAAGGAGTCTAAGTCTGTGAGAGGCTGCATGTGTGTGTCTGTAGGAGTGTGTGTCTGTGTGTAAAAAGAATGACTGCAGATGCTGGAAACCAGATTCTGGATCAATGGTGCCTGAACTGCTGTGCTCTTCCAGCACTATTGATCCAGAGTGTGTGTGTGTGTGTGTGTGTGTGTGTGTGTGTGTGTGTGTGTGTGTGTGTGTGTGTGTGTGTGTGTGTGTGTGTGTGTGTGTCTGGGGTGGGGGTGTGCGAGTGTCTGTGAGAGAGAGTGTATATATGTGTGTGTGAGTGTAAAGGAGTCTACGTCTGTGAGAGGCTGCATACGTGTGTCTGTAAGAGTGTGTGTGTGTGTGTGTGTGTGTGTGTGTGTGTCTGGGGTGGGGGGCTGTGAGTGTCTATGAGAGAGAGTGTACGTGTGTGTGTGTGTGTGTAAAGGAGTCTAAGTCTATGAGAGGCTGCATGCGTGTGTCTGTAGGATGTGTGGGTGTGTGTGTGTGTCTGGGTTGGGGGCTGTGAGTGTCTGTGAGAGAGAGTGTATATGTGTGTGTGTGAGTGTAAAGTGGTCAAAGTCTGTGAGAGGGTGCATGTGTGAGTATAGGAGTGCATGTGTGCGTGTGTCCGTGTGTGTATAGTGCAATAGTAATCACCTGTAGTGTGACATGAACCCAAGGTCCCAGTTGAGACCTTCCTCTCAACCAGGACCTTGGGTTCATGGCACACTACAGGTGACCACCATTGCACTACACACACACACACACACACACACACACACACACACACACACACACACACACACACTCTCTCTTAAATACACACACACACTCATTCAGACACACACACTCTCACACTCACACATGCACTCTCTCAGACTTAGACCCCTTTAAACTCACACACGCATATATACATTCTCTCTCACAGACCTTCACAACCCCCCACACCAGGCACATACACACACACATATGCACTCCTACAGACACATACAGTCCCACACTCACACATGCACTGTCTCACAGACTTAGACCCCCTTTTCACTCACACACACACACATATATACACTCTCTCTCACAGACACTCACAACCCCTCATCCCAGACAAACACACACACAAACCCACATGCACACAAACACATATACATTTATGGGGTGAGTTTGTACTTGTAGAGTTACATTGTACTTTGCTCAAAAACTGCATGAATCCATGCAAGACTCTGTTTACTCATTTTTTAGATTAGAATCAGTCTAAACATTGTGGCACAGACAGCAGCCCACAGGGGGCTAACACCTTCAACATGTTACCTGGGCTGACACCAATTGTTAAAAGTTAAGCTGAGAATGTAACGTTTTTAAAAAGTTTTGTGATTTACATGCGAAAGAAGTGAGACTGACATGGTCATTCAAACAGATGAAGACTTAACAAACAATCAAGGTATTTTTCAATGTATAATTTCAGTTACATCACACTGTAAACTTTTGCTATGAATTCTGTGTCTCACAATTGAGCCCTGCACAACCACCTGATGAAGGAGCAGCGCTCCGAAAGCCAGTGTTTCCAATTAAAACTATTGGACTATAACCTGGTGTTGTGTGATTTTTAACTTTGTACACCCCAGTCAAACACCAGCATCTCCAAATCATTACTGTTAAACATAATCTCTAATCCTGGAATATCAAATTGTTCAATTCTATGAAAAGAGCTCCATTGAAATGACACTTTTAAAGATTGCCTCCAAAATTGCAACATCTACCTCATCAAATCTATATCTTGCTTTCTGTAGAAAGTGGGTGTTAACGACAGGTAGTTATTTCATGAAGGAATGGGGAATCACTGGCAACATCCAGACATTCTCAGGCATGTGTTCGATGTTATTAGACACTAGAAATCCTCAAAACTTCCATGAGAATAAAATATCTGGAAGAGGTGATATTTAATGTCATAGACAATGCTAGATTGTTGTGGGCAGCTTTCTTCTAGGTGAATAGGAATCATGATCATATTGCCACCAATTATAAAATCTAGCCTTTTAAAATCCTAGTGATATCGTAAAATAAGTAAAGCATAATAATTCAAGCCAAAAACATTAAAATCTATGAGGAGGGGAAAATATACTGATATAATATGCTTATGTGAAGTTTGATGAAGGGAGGTCTCAAAATTCAATTACGTGCGGCCTTTTAGTTTTGATCTTACTGGTGCTATTTCAGATCCAAAATGATACATATGGTGAAGGCACACACTTCTGAGGGTTATCTGCGCTGGATGGTAGTTTTGTATGGCCATTAACTTGATCACAATACACACGTGCTGACAAATCCAGCAGCTTGTAATGTCAGTCAATGTGCAATACTGATTTGATGTCAACGCTGCCATTTCCGATCCCACTGCTCCAGCTGCCTCCCTCTCATAATCAAGTACAGCTGAAAATATGTTCATCAGCTGGATGAACTCCAGCAAGATTTAATTGAATCAAATGAGCTCAGATTCCTTAGTATTGGATTTGCACTGGCTTTTCCCAGTGGAGGTGTTCAGTGATTTCGACAAGAAGTGAAGGCATCTGCTCAAGGCCCCAACATAAAAGGTTGTGCTCAGAGCACTGCTCAAAGAGACTAGAGGAGATGATGAGCATGGGGAGATGGAATGAAGCTCTCAGCTGGCGGTCACGGCTGCACAGGGTGTTCAGGGAGCAATCCTTCTAATATTAAGCTCTGAGAGGAATACTGCCTCAGACATCTGGCTTCTCAAAGGAGTTATAGACCTCTCACCTGAATCTACAATAAAACAAATATTCCAAGCTGACTTCAAATAAATCAACCCATTCAATTTTCCACAGAGAGTCACTTCTGAACATTCCTTTAGTGTCGATCTCACATGTATCATGGGCTGTCCTGGTGCTCTTATGCTGTGTTATCTTAGTGGCTGCTGGAAAACTATTCATTTCAAGAGCATCACCGCAGATAATCTTGGAGGACAAGTGTATGTGGCTCAAACCGAACAAGGCTAAGTTTCAGACTGCACTACATGACATGGTGGCAATAGTCTGGGTTGTTTGGTCATGACAGACAATGGCAAGAGCAACAATGAACAGATATCAAGAGGAGGATGAGGGCAGTTATTGTCAGAAAGAACAGTTAGCCCATATGCCCTGGAACCATCAGCAGCAAATGGTGGTATGTCAGTAATTTGTTAGAGGACAGATTGCTGGACTGCTGAGAGAATTGGAAACCCTTTTTGCATTATCTCTAGATATGATGAGCTCAAATCATTGCAATGTGAATTTCGATTGCAGCAATCAGAGTTGGAGGGTCTTCTGCTTGTGCTGCAGTGCAGTCAGAGACATTGGCCATCAGACTCGGGCAGTTTTCAGATAGGCTGGCCACTTCACCATCAGTGTGCACATATCAGCCTTTTTCTGTAGGCCAACCCATTGAAATCCTCATCAGGGGTCAACTCACATGTAACCTCATCATCTGGCGAACTGGCATCTGCTTTAGACTTATCCCCTTCTTGGCTGCAGGTTATTGATATCGGACATTTCTCCACAGCAAAATTCTGCCTCTGATCTGAATTATTCTCTAAATTATACTCACTGTCAGTCTCAGATTTGGTGGCTACAAGTCTAAGTGTTGAGTAGAGAGGAAAGCAAAATGCGCACCATCTGCCGATTGACAATGGGAAACAAAAATCTTTTAAATATGGTGAAATAGGATTTGAGAATGAGAATGCAGGAAAATACTGAAATGTCTTTGGTTTCAACTACAGCAGAGTCATACAGCACAGAAAAACACTCTTCAGTCCAACCAGTCTATACTGACCATAGTCCCAAACTAAACTAGTCCCACTTGCCTATGTTTGGCCCATATCCTTCCAAACATTCATGTACTTATCAATATGTCTTAAACATTGTAACTGGACCTGTGTCCACCACTTTCTCTGGCAGTTCATTCCTCACACAACCCATGAAAACAAATGATCCCTCATACCTTTAAAACTTTCTCCCACCTTAAAAATATGTCCCATAGTCTTGAAATCACCCACTCTAGGGAAAAGACACTTGACATTCATCTTATCTATACCCTTCATGATTTTATAAACTTTTATACTGTCACCCCTCAACCTCCTACATGCCAGTGAGAAACGTCCCAGCCTATCCAGCCTCTCCTTATAACCCAAATCCTCTATTCCTGGCAATATCTCAGTAAATATCTTCCAAAGCCTCTTCAGCTTAAAAATATCCTTCAGGTAACAAGGTGATCAGAAGTGGACACAGTCCACCAGAAGAGGCCTCACCAGCATCCTGTACAACCTCAACGTGACTTCCCAACTCCTCAACTCAATGAAGGCAAATATGCTAAATGCTAAATGCCTCTTAATCACACTCTCTATATGTGATGCAAACTTTGAAGAATTATATACCTGAACCCCTAGGTCTCTTTGTTCTACATACCCAAGGCCCTACTTTCAATTGTACAAGTCCTACCTATCACTCACCTATCACTTGAGAAAATGGAATTTTATGCAATTAAAGTAGTTCATTGATATGGTGCTTATACAAATGTTCTTAAGAACATGGCCATTCAGCTCCTAAAATATGTTCACCCCTAATGCTGTTAAATCTGGGGACTACAGGCTAGGGTGATGAATTGCAGATGCATATGGCTCTCCAGCAGATTCTGAGGGTGCTGAGCTTAGCTGTCCATCACATTTAGATTGTCACTTATTGGAGATGGCCATTGCTTGGCATTTAATATTATTTGCCACTTGCACCCAGGCCTGGATATTGTCCAAGTCTTGCTGCATTTGAACATGGACTGCTGCTCTATCTGGGAAGTCATAAATGGTACTGAACATTGTTCACCAAGGATTGCACATTCTCATTTCTGACCTTATAATAGTCACTGATGAGGCAGCTGAAGACAGTTGGGCATAGGGCACTACCCTGAGGAACTCCTGCAGGGATGTTCTGGAGCTTGATGACTGACCTCCAACAAACACAACCATCTTCCTATGTGCCGGGAATGACTTCAACCAGTGGAGAGTTTGCCTCCTAAATTCCATTGATTCCAGTTTTGCTCAGGCTCTTTAATGCCACACTCAGTCCAATGCAGCCTCAGTGTCAACAGCTGTCACTCTTACCTCACCTCTGGAATTTTGCTGTTTTGTCCATGTTTAAACCAAGGCTGTAATGAGGTCTGTAACTTAGTGGTCTTGTGGAACCCAAACTGGGCGTCACTGAGCAGGTTATTGCTGAGCAGGTGCTGCTTGATAGCACTGTTGATGACACTTTTCATCACTTTACTGATGATCAAGGACTAGACAGATGGGGCAGTGATTGGCCAAGTTGGATTTGTCCTGCTTTTTCTGTACAGAACATACCTGGGCAATTTTCCAATTGTCGGGTGGATGCCAGAGTTGTAACTGTAGTGGAACAGCTTGGCCAGGAGAGCAAAACAAGTGCTGGAGCACAAGTAAAATTGCCAGAATGTTGTCAGGGCTCATAACCTTTGCAGTATCCAGTATCTCCAACCATTTCTTGATATCCTGCAGAGCAAATCAAATTCGCTAAAAGACTAGATATCTGCAATGCAGGATACCACTGGTGGAGACCAAGGTGGATCATCTGCTTGACACTTTTGGCTGAAGATTGCTGTGAATGTTTCAGTCTTATCTTTTGCATTGATGTGCTGGGCTCTTCCATCATTGAGGATGGAAATATTTGTGGAGCCTCCTCCTCCAAGGAGTTGTTTAGTTATCGACCACCAGTCAGGACTGGACTGCAGAGCTTAAATCTGAGCTATTGGTTGTGGGTTCACCTAGTTCTGTCTATCATTTGGTATACAAGTTGTCCTGTTTGGTAGCTTAACCAGGTTGAAGACTCATTTTTAGGTATTCCTGGTGCTGCTCCTGGTATGCCCTCGTGCACTCTCCATTGAACCAGGGTTGATCCCCTGGCTTGATGGTAATGGTTGAGTGGGGGATATGCCATGTCGTGATTTTGTAGATTGTCTGTTGATGCCCCACACTGCCTCATAGGTGCCTAATCTTGAGTTGCTAGACCTATTAAAAATCTGTCTCATTTAGCATGGTGATGGTGCCATACAACATGATGGAGGGCATTCTCAATGTGAAGGGAGGAAGAGGATGGTCTTTCTCTGCATCACCCCGTCCCTTCATCAGAGCAACACAGTGCCTTCTTTGCCTTCTCTGCTATGTTCTAATGCTGCCTTTCAATGAGCAGGGCAGCTGTCTTGTGCTCAGCAGACATCCAACGAGTGACAAGTTGCTCCTTAATAGTACATGGTAAGATGGGGCAGGAATCAAACCTGAGGGACACTATTGGAGTGAGGGAGTTAATATATGAGGCAGGTTTGCTACGTTATAGAGAGAAATCTCAGCCTGCAAAAAATCACAACCCAGCTCAGACTTATCTAAAAATCATTTAGAGTCAAAAATTTGACTTTTATCAATTGCTTTAACCTTTTAGTATTAGCAGTGAATGCACAATTTTGCTTCTGTTTGCATTAAGAATTAGCATGAACTGTCAAAATTTTAACATTTGCAGTGGGCAAGCATTGACAAGTATTGAAATGCGTGTGCGCACATTATTGATATGACGACATTAATAATACAATTTATGCCAAAGCATTGACATGAGTCAGGTTCCCTCCCCAGTTGTTTGATTGCTGTCCATGTCAAATTGCAGATTGTCATGGGTAACAGTGTTCTCTGTGCAATGAAAATCTAGAATAGGCAAATGTTGCCTGTCCATTAATAAAATCTAACCTTTTGCAGTAAATTGAACACTGGACATTATGCACAGTTCCACTGCAGCACATCTATTTCAATGCAATATTTACAACCACACAAGGCGTCTGTTGCCACAGATGTAATTGACAGGTTAATTTACTGTTAGACTTAATGAAGCAATAAGACCGACAAATAATCAGATGACAAAATATAATCAGAATTCTGCAAACAACGTTATCGAAATCAAACACAGTTTGACAAATGTCTTTGCTGTTCTACCTGTGGACGAAAAGTATGAGGCGCCAAGAAAGAAGTTGAGAACCTTGTTCCTCAGCAAGGGCTGAATAAAATACCCAGCAAAGACATGAAATCACAATCTTACAGGTTTGTATATCCAGCAGGGCTTAAACAACTAGCACATTAAAATATGCAGTTGATTTATGGTTATCATTCAAGAGGCGATGCTAGAATCTTAACTCTAGTTCAGGAAATCATCCTTCGCAACAGGTCTTCACAGATGAAGCATCGAAAAGCCTGATAAATTAAAGCTATTTTAACATTGCTGCAACAGCACAGCTCAGCTTCAAAAGAAAGATACACCTTTCACAACTCAGGACTTCCTAACAGCACCCTTGAAGTACTCTGAATAGAGTCAGTGTTGTAATGTGTGAAATGGCATTCAGGTTTCAATAGGCTCCCCTAAATTATAACAAGACAATAACTAAATAAATTAACAGAGTTAGCCAGGACTAAATATTGGCTGGAACTTCAGAAAAACTAGCTTGTCTTTTTTTAATAGCACCATGGAAATGTCATATCTACCTTAGTATATGGTAGTATTTTAATATTTCATTTAAAAAAACAGCATCCCTGATTCTGGTTGTGGCTTTGAGTAAAAAATGAGGTCTGCAGATGCTGGAGATCACAGCTGCAAATGTGTTGCTGGTCAAAGCACAGCAGGTTAGGCAGCATCTCAGGAATAGAGAATTCGACGTTTCGAGCATAAGCCCTTCATCAGGAATAAGAGAGAGAGAGCCAAGCAGGCTGAGATAAAAGGTAGGGAGGAGGGACTAGGGGGAGGGGTGATGGAGGTGGGATAGGTGGAAGGAGGTCAAGGTGAGGGTGATAGGCCGGAGTGGGGTGGGGGCGGAGAGGTCAGGAAGAGGATTGCAGGTTAGGAGGGCGGTGCTGAGTTGAGGGAACCGACTGAGACAAGGTGGGGGGAGGGGAAATGAGGAAGCTGGAGAAATCTGAATTCATACCTTGTGGTTGGAGGGTTCCCAGGCGGAAGATGAGGCGCTCCTCCTCCAGCCGTCGTGTAGTTGTGTTCTGCCGGTGGAGGAGTCCAAGGACCTGCATGTCCTCGGTGGAGTGGGAGGGGGAGTTAAAGTGTTGAGCCACGGGGTGATTGGGTTGGTTGGTTCGGGCGGCCCAGAGGTGTTCTCTGAAGCGTTCCGCAAGTAAGCGGCCTGTCTCACCAATATAGAGGAGGCCACATCGGGTGCAGCGGATGCAATAGATGATGTGTGTGGAGGTACAGGTGAACTTGTGGCGGATATGGAAGGATCCCTTGGGGCCTTGGAGGGAAGTGAGTGTGGAGGTGTGGGCGCAAGTTTTACATTTCCTGCGGTTGCAGGGGAAGGTGCCGGGGGTGGAGGTTGGGTTGGTGGGGGGTGTGGATCTGACAAGGGAGTCACAAAGGGAGTGGTCCTTGCGGAACGCTGATAGGGGAGGGGAGGGAAATATATCCTTGGTGGTGGGGTCCGTTTGGAGGTGGCGGAAATGGCGGCGGATAATACGTTGTATGCGCAGGTTGGTGGGGTGGTAGGTGAGAACCAGTGGGGTTCTGTCTTGGTGGCGGCTTTCCCCAGATACTGCAGTATAACATCAGCCTGTTATTGGAATTAAAAATATAATCTTGTAACCTAGTCGAAAATGCAAGCTTTAAAGATTCATATTTTGCCATTTGCAGTTTGGCCAATGCTCATGAAAAGGTCACGATGCCAAAATTGTAATGATTGAGTGAAAGGAGCGAGATTATGCCTCCTGGCTGTAGGTAACAAGCTGCAGCTCACTGACTGTCCACCCTCAACCAGTTTCCTCTGATCACTTCCCAAGGGTCTCCCAGACATGTTTGTGGACTTTGTGAGAAAAAATTGCTAAGATCAAGACAGGTAAACTGCAACACCCCACCTGAATGATGATGAGGTGCAAAGATATTCTAGGGTATATTTGTGGCCTGCCAGAGGGGTGATGCACAGTTAGAGGTACAGACAGAGACAGACCCCTAAGTGTCCACTTTTTTAAAACCAGAATTAAGTAAAGTCCATCGTCCTGAACTTTCTTTTCATCGCTCTGCACCTTACCTTTACCTCACACACGGTGAGAACACATTCAGCAGCAAAATAAATTCCTCACGAGTGCTTTTTTTTCAAAATGGGATCTTCAATTTTGTAAAAAAAAAGTTAATTTTCGGCTGATTTCTTCCAGTTGCTGGTATGATTCAGCATCTGAGTTTTGCTTTTGAGATCGCGATCAAGTTGCTAAAGCCCTAAAGGGTGTTGTGACAATAGCCGACCTTTCCTTTGGAATCAAACATGACTGGGAGAATGACCAAAAGCTCGAGAATGCAGCACAAGCTGCTGTATGAGGGTGGATGTGGAGACTTGGTACGACAAGAGTGGTGAAAGATTGCTGACTTTCACTGGACCAGACTATAAGTAGTCAGAAGAATAGCCTTGGAAAATTCTGGGCCTTGAAGGACTGTCTGTAAACCACAGCACTGTGGCATGTATAGTGGTTGTACGGGCTAGTTAACAGGCATAGCAAGAGTTACCAAGTAGCTTGTCTTCTTAGCTACCATAGTTTGGACTACAGTGGCATCCTCTTTAACACTAATACCTGCAGCCATGTGATGGCAGTCGGAGGCTGCATGGTATTGAGCTGAATTTATTTAACTCAGTCCAAGTTTCCGCAATAGCCCTCGGTCTGGCAAAAGCCACTTGAACTGCCATTGACATTCACAAATGGCCAATAGATGATGTGTCATAGTTGGGTCCAAAGGGAAGTTGGCCACCAGCTCTGTCATGGATGGGATGGGCTTCCAGTCTCTCTGGTATCAGACCCCTACGTGATCCACGATGTTAAAAGCAGTTTTTATGCCAGATGTCCCAATGCACCAAGTATTTTATTGTGCTTGCGCATCAGCCTCATTTAGCACCCCCTATAATGTTGGCTTTGGAGACTGCTGCCGAAATTCTGGGATGTCATCTTCTGGTGAAACAATATCTACCCTAGGTACCTGATGTGTCTGCAGGCCACCCCTAGCTGTGTACAGGTAAAAGAGTCAGATCCGCAGCAGGCTGTGACTTGTACATACTTTATACTGTCAGTAACTTGTCAGCCAGAAGGGATTGTACGATGAGGGGGAGCTGGGATATAAGAAGATTAGATTTGAGAATACAGTTATTTTACATTAATTCTGTCCAGTTGCTGGGCACAGGAGCTGCAGTCATGACGGTCCCCTCCAGTTATCTTCTGCTTCTTCCAGTTGTTCTCCATCTTCTCTTGCAAAAGAAAAGGTAGCGTGTCAGTGAGTGATAAAATCTGTTTGATCGATGTTGAATAACTGGCAGTGTGTGCAAGCTGTAGGATATGGTTGTGAACCTTATAGCAGCGGCAGTGAATGACAGTGCAATTGACAGGGCAGGCCTGACTATACAGGCATACTGGGCACTCAGCTTGGACTGCAGGCATTAAGCGGTACCAAGTTGGGTTGAATATTTTTTCTCTATTTAAAAAAAAGCTCACTCTAATAAACAAAAAAATTGCACTTGCAAAATAGTACATAATTCCCATATCGAAAGTTGAGTCAGATTATGTATCTCACACTGTTTTCACATTTTCATGTTTAGTTGAAACAGCTCCTTCAAGTTTTCAGAAAATTAACACCATAGCACCTAAAAAGAAACCGTGTAGAGCTCAGCCTTGTAAAAGCAAAGCTGAACAGATAAAAGATCAAGCAAAACAAAAAACGTTCCTTCCTCAAATATGTTCAAATTGATAAGCACCAAATTAGAAGCAGTCTACAACATCAAGGTGAAGGCAGCTCACTTCAAGACAAAATCAACTTACATCAAAATGAAGACACCTTACTCCCAGATGGAGACACTCACAGCACCAAATGAAGACCAAAGTTAAGAAAATGTATTAACCTGCAGACAAGTGCCAAGGCTGAAAAAAAAGGGAGATGAAGGCATGGATTTGTAAGAAGAACTTGCAAGTAAGTTAGAGCATAGAGAGGAAGTTACAGTTACATGGCCTCAAATGTGATGTCATGGACCATGGGCCAGAATGAATTTCACTTCCAGAAAGATGGAAATGAATGAAAGTTCTCTGTGCACCACTACAAGAAGAAACTAATCAGGGAGAAATACATTGAGACTGGTTCCAATAGTCAGTGTCAAAAGACTTTATTTTGCTTCTGCTGCAAGTTGTTTAGCATTCATGCAATTATTGTCTCACTTACTTCAAAAGATTGGAAAATTATGCCTCCAGTTCTATCTTCTCATGAAAAATGTCATAAGCATTTGGAAAATAAACAAAATTGGAAAGAAGTTCAACTACAATTGAAAAATCCTCAAAATGCCTAACCCAGGGCATTGAGAGTTAACTTGTAGAGTGTGGATTGCATTAGCTCACTACCAGTTTCCCAATGGCAATTGGTGGCAAGCAACAAATGTTGGCCCAGCCAGTGACGTGCATGTCCCATTAGTGAATAAGAATTTGAAACATACAAGACTGTGAGGAGACTTGAATGGGTCAATATTTGAAGTAAGTTTCCTGATGAGGGGTCATTGGCTAGAAGTGCGGGTTGTCCATCTTGAATTAGCCTTAATTGTCACATATACTCAATGAGTGTAACAAAAGTTTATACATCACCACTTATAGCACCACTTAATTATCAAGGTACAGTATCTTGAGTTGCAAAATCTTAGAAAATAGAGAAATGAAATGTCCAATGTTGCAGAAATAAAAGTTCAGTATATTGATCTTCCAACCCACACCCATGCTGGCACCTAGCCTCCAGCCCACACTGGGCCCTGATTCCAGACCGCACTAGGCTTCACGTTGAGGATCATGAGCCTGGGAGATTGCTTCAGACTGCCACATCAGGCTGAGGATGCCACACTGGGAAGCCATGCTGGGGGGACTGCTACAATAGGCTGGGCGGTCACTATGCCAGGCCGACAGTTTGCCATGTTACAACGGGAAGCTATGGGAAGCGAATGTGCTCGGCAAGGAGGTTGTCGCACATGGCCTGGTGGTTGCCATGCTAGGCTAGCAGGTTGTCAGTTGGAGGGCAGGAGAGAAGAAGAAAACAAAATACCAAGAGGAAAAAAAGAACAAAAGAACAGATGGAACAGACAAGCCCCGGCTGGAGTGTCCTACTCCACCACCATTTTGGCCCTCACTTTAATAGAGAGATGGGAAAACATTATCTTCTCTTCCGATGTTTGAGAGTATTTGCAATTCCCTTCCTCAAAGGCAATGGATGCAGAACCTTCATTTTCTTTTAAGAGGTCTATATATAAAGCTTCTTGTTTACCGAGGTTGATCAGGGTATGAGTATAGAGTTGAGGTTAAAATCAGATCAGTCAAGATTTTATTGAATAGGGTAGCGGAATTGAAGGGCTGAGTGGCCTACTTTTGTTCCTTGTTTATATGAATACATTTGAAGAAAACAACAGTTTGGGAAGACAAAAGATTAATCAGTTCAAGATCCCAAACAAAACTTTAAGGCAAACATCAAATTCAGTCCTAGATACTGTGGCCTTGTCAGTCAAAGAATGACTTCAGCAGATACAGCATTTGGTTTCAATATTTGGTTTCCTCAACAATGTGCACAGTTGCAAGATAAGACTTTAAAACAGATATTAAATCTTTGCTTGAAGCTGGAATTGGCAGCACATCTGGGAAATTCAAAAGATATTGATACGGTATATTTGTGCAGTGAACTGAAGGCTATTTCACAATGATTTCCAAGACATCTTACACCTCAAGATATATCGAAGTTTATTTCTAAACCCAAACTCGCAGACAACATTTCCAATATCTTAATTGCTCTTTCAATTCTCTTGACTGTTTCAGTTTCTGTTGCTCTGTGAGAACATAGCTTTGCAAAGTTAAAATTGAGATAGACATACAGCTTGAAAAAATGAAGGTACCAGACACTTGTTGGACTGGCTCCCATCTTGATAGATCTCAAAATATTTTCAAAGTGTATCTTGAAATATTTATTTCCCAATTTGTGAAAGCAAAGTATGAGAAATAAAGTTCTACATTTTGTGTTATAATTGTGCTAGGTATATTTATTTTATATTATTATATTATTTGCTTGGTATTTGAAATGAACAAAGATAAAATTTAATTCTAGGTTTCTCAAATTTCTCTTTTCAAACATGGGGTGCGGGTGTGTGCAAAGATCAATTTGTCTGGGGATCCAGAACCTTGTCAGTAGACATATGAAAGTCAAGATAAAATCCTGATTGACCAGGATATTTGCTACATTGATAACTTTTCACAGTGGCTGAGACAGTCATGCAGTTGTCAGCATATGGTTTCTTTAATGCATCTGCTCATGAGCTCATGAGAGATCATAGAGTCGTATAGACTCTTCAGTCCAATTTATCCACGCTGACCAGACATCCCATTCTGACCTGGTCCCATTTGCCAGCATTCAGCTATATCCCTCTAAACCCTTCCTTGTCATATACCCATCCAAGTTATTTAACTAGTAATGCCAAAATGATGATAATTTTCAAAGAAAACCTCAAAATCTGGGACAGCAACTTGTAACGAGCAGATGTATTTTGGAATATTTTATATATAAATTCCTCCCACCTCCATAGGCAAGTTAACCAACTGTTTGTTCAGTGGATTAGGTCTTGGTATTTTTCTACATTCACTTAGATTTCCTCATACATTTTTCTCTCCCTAGGCTATTCATGTCTTCTGCAATACAGTTCCATGGACAAGTTGATACTTGTGTAAGTGGCCATGTTTGAGCCTAGAATGTGAATTTGAGTGAGGCAGTCAAGTGCGGGACAGACAGTATTGATCTCATCTTCACCGATGATTGCTAGTTGGACTTCCCAGCTGGGAACATAATTAGGTGATCTTATCTGTCTGATTTTTCCCTCTACAATCTGAGGGCAAGGAGATCAATTGTAATAGACCAACTACCACCTCAGTGAAAGCACTAAACACGAGAAATCAAATTCAAGACTTGTTTGGGCCAACTATTGACCTATATGCTTCATTTACTAAACAAACTAGCAGGAGTCTCTGCCTATTTTGAAAATTAGAATAGCAAATTTCAAATTTGCATTAGCCCTACTCACAAGCCTCAAAAACCCACGACTTCTTCCATAGTACAAATATCTTTATTATTTCAGGGAGATTTCTAGTAATTCAAAGTTTGTGAGAAGATTTGTAGCTCGGGTGCTCGTTGTTGTGGTTCTGTTCGCCGAGCTGGGAATTTGTGTTGCAGACATTTCATGAAGCGCTTCACAGGAGGCTCAAAAGCACTGAGGATGTCACCTAGACAGGGGAAGAAACGTCTGCAACACAAATTCCCAGCTCGGCGAATAGAACCACAACAACAGATTTCTAGTAACTTCCTCAAGAAGGAAAGACACAAAGTTATTTTTCTATCTTCTCTATTATTTCCCATTATAAATTCTTCCGTCTCTATCATCAGCAATTGGGTGGCACGGTGGCTCAGTGGTTAGCACTGCTGCCTCACAGTACCAGTGTCCAAGGTTCAATTCCAGCCTCGGGCAACTGTCTGTGTGGAGTTTGCACATCGTCTGCGTGGGTTTCCTCTAGGTGCTCCAGTTTCCTCCCACAGTCACAAAGATGTGCAGGCCAGGTGAATTAGCCATGCTAAATTGCCCATAGTGTTAGTGGGAGGGAAATGGGTCTGGGTGGGTTAGTCTTTGGAAGGTCAGATTAGGCTGAAGGGCCTATTTCCACACTGTAGGGAATCTAATCAAATAAATCCAAATTTCTCTCTGTTAATATTGAGCTTTTTTGACATAAGTGAATTATTTTACAGTTTTTTTTTACACATTCAGGGTATGAGAGTATCACTTGCTGGGCCAGCATTTAATATTCATTCCTAACAGTTCTTGAGGAGGTGATGAGCTGCCTTCTTGAATTGCTGCAGTCTCTTAGTGTAAGCACGCCCACAATGCTGTTAAAGAGGGAGTTCTGGGATTTTAACCAGCACTGAAGGAAAGGTGATTTATTTTCAAATCTGGATGGTAAGTGGTTTGTAGAAAAAAAAATCTCGTGTTTCCACTAATGGTAGTGTTCCCACTTAAGAAGTCCTTGTCCTTCTAGATTGTAAATGATGTAGGTTTAGAGAGTATTGTGTCAAGAAGCCCTGCTCAATTTCTGCAATACATCTAATCATGGCACACACTGCTGTTATGGAGCATCGATGGTGGGTGGACTAAATGTTTGTGGATCTGGTACCAATCAGCAAATTATTTTCTTTTTAATGGCATGAAGCTTTTGAGTATTGTTAAAGCTGTGCTCAGAGTTGATAAGATGTGGAGTTGGAAAAAGCACGGCTGGTCAAGCAGCATCAGAGGAGCAGGAGACTCAGCATTTCAGGTCAGATTCAGAACCTTTCATCAGGACTAGAGTTGTACTCAATCAGGCAAGTGAGGATTATTTCATTGCAATCCAGACTCGTGCTTTGCAGATAATGGACATGCTGTAGGCATTTAGGTGGTGATTTGGTTACTGCAAGATTCTTAGTTTTTGACTTGTTCTTGTAAACACTATTAATGTGGCTACTCCAATCCAATCAATGGTAACACCCAGGAGGTTGATAGAGGATTCAGTGATGGTAGTGTCATTGAATGTCATGTGCTGACATTTAGATTCTGTCTTATTGGAGATGGTCATTGCCTAGCACTTGCATGAAGTAAATGCTACTTGCCACTTGTTAGCACAAGCCTGGATATTGTGAGGTCTAAATTACATGTGGCCATGGACTGCAATAGTATCTGAGGAGTAATGAATATTACTGAATATTGTGTAACCATCAGCAATCATCCTCACTTCTGATCATTTTAGGTTTCTTGCTAGTTTAATCTTCTCGTCTTAGTTCTTTATCAGTTCCTTTGTTGAATTATAAAATGCTACTGACCCTTGGGCATGCTACCTTTTTGGCTTGATGTGGAGGTGCCGGTGTTGGACTGGGGTGGACAAAGTTAAAAATCACATAACACCAGGTTATAGTCCAACAGGCTTATCTGGAAGCACTAGCTTTTGAAGCGCTGCTTCTTCATCAGGTGGTTGTGAAGCAGAAGTATAAGACACGGACTTTATAGCAACAGGATTGCAGTGTCATGGAATGTAGTATTGAACAAATTTAGCTGAGTTCTTTCATCGTTTAGAATGACCATGTTAGTTTTGGTTCCTTTATATAGTAAATCCCAGAACTTTTTAAAGTTATATTCTCAAGATAACTTGTAACAATAGGTCTTATCTCAGGTCAGACAATTCATTGAAGGTGTGAAATTAAAGTCTGTCTGTGACCAAATGTTAGGTCAGACTGATTCTATTTCTAAAGTGGGATTTACAGAATTTTACGTGGATTTATGCAGTTTTTGAGCAAAATAAAATGTAATTTTGCAAGTGCAAATTCACCCACAAACTTACGTGTGTGTGTACACTGGAGACCAAGTGAGTATGTGCATGCGTGGGTGTGTGTGTGTGTTGGGGCGGTGTGGGAGAATCAGAGGGAGAGGGGGGGAGTGCCCATGAGAGACTGTGCCTTTGTGTGAGTGTAATGGGGTATAAGTCTTTGAGAGGGTGCATGCGTGGGTGAGAGTGTTAAGGGTGCATTTGTGAGCATATGAGAGAGATCTTATGTATACGAGAGGATCTGCATGAGTGTGAGTGTGAGTATAAGTGTGAAACTGACAATGAGAGTGTGAGATTAAGAGTGTGAGAGTGAGAATGAGAGTGAGAGAGAATGAGAATGAGAAGGAGAATGAGAAGAATGAGAGTGAGAGTGAGTGAGAGTGTGAGAGTGAGAGTGAGAGTGAGAGTGAGAGTGAGAGTGTGAGTGAGAGTGAGAGTGAGAATGTGAGAATGTGTGTGCACACACACATGCGCGAGAGAGAGTGTATAGTGCAATGGGGTCACCTGTGGTGTGACATGATCCCAAGGTCCTGATTGAGGTCATCCCCATGGGTACTGAACTTGGCTATCAGCCTCTGCTCAGCCACCTTTTGTAGTTGCTTGTCCTGAAGTCCACCTTGGAGGATGGTCACCCAAAAGTCTGAGGCCAAATGTTCTGGACCCCTGAAGTGTTCTCTGACTGGGAGGGAACCCTCTTGTCTGGTGATTGTTGTGCAGTGTCCATTCATCCGTTGTTGTATCCTCTGCTCAGTTTCCCAAATGTACCATGCCTCAGGGCATCCTTGACTGCAGTATATATGATAGACCATGGTGGCTGAGTCACATGAGTATCTGCCATGTACATGGTGGGAGGTGTCCCCACGTGTAATGGTGGTATCCATGTCCATGCTCTGACATGTCTTGCAGCATCTATCGTGACAGGGTTGCATGGTGTTGTCCTGAAAGCTGGGAAGTTTACTATGAACAATGATTTGTTTGAGGTTTGGTGGTTGTTTAAAGGTGAGCAGTGGAGTGTGAGGAAGGTCTGGGCGAGGTGCTCATCCTCATCGATAATATGTTGCAGGCTGCAAAGAACATGGCGTAGTTTCTCTGTTCCCGATAAGTACTGGACAATGAAGGGTAACCTGTCGGTTGTTGCCCGGGTCTGTCTCCTAAGGAGGTCATTATGGTTTCTTGCTGTGGCACATCGGAACTTGCGGTCGATGAGTTGAGCATTGCATCCCATTCCTCTGAGGGCACCCTTGAGTACTTCCAGGTGCCTGTCATGTTCCTCCTCATCTGAACAGATCCTGTGGATGCGTAAGGCTTGTCCTTATGGGATGCCTGTTTTAATATGTTTCGGGTGAAAGCTGGAGAAGTGTAGCATCATGAGGTTATCCATGGGTTTGTGATACAGTGAGGTGCTGAGGTTCTCATCTTTGATGGAGAACTTTTTGGCAAATTTGTAAGCCTGCTTCTTTTGGTTAATGATGTCTTTACCTCCTTTTGTTAGCAACTGTTGATTCAATTTATAGTTTTGCAGCTAAAACAAATTTATGTTCATTGTCAATCATGTTTGATTTCTTTAACAGTCATTATTGCTTGTCCAATGTTAAAATTTTTAATGTATTTTTCCAATCCACCAACTAACTTGGCTCTCATCCCTTCATAATTTTCTTTGGTAGTATTTAGAACTTATAACAGTACAACATAGGAATATTGTGTACCGTTTGGTCTCCTGGAGGAAGTGCCAAAAATCTTTACCAGACTGATTCCTGAGATGTCAGAACTGACAACTGAAGAGAGACTGGATCAATTAGCACTATGTTCATTGAAGGTTAGAAGGAGGAGGGGGAAGCTTATAGGAATCTGTGAAACTCTAATAGGACTGGACAGGGTAAATGCAGTGTGTTCCCAATGACCAGGGAGTCCAGAACCATGGGTCACAATCTAAGGATATGGGGGAGGCTGTTTAGATTGAGATAGGCTGAAACTTCTTTACTTAGACAGTGGTGAGTCAATAGGATTCTCTGCCTCAGAAAGTGGCTAAGGCCGAAACATTGAACCATTTTGTGAAGGCATTAAATATAGCTCTTCGGGTTAAAATGATGAAAGGGGAGAAAGCAGCAGCAATGTACTGAGTGGGATGATCAACCAACATCATATTGAATGGTGGAGCAGGCCTGAAGGGCTGAATTGCTCCTGTTTTCTATGTTTCTATGCTTGCTTTATAGTCATCAAAAACAAACACAAACAGATCTCAAAAAAGGCTGAGTGATCCTGAAATGCAAACAAAATGCAGGCCTCATGACCAACCATAATGTTACCATTGATTACTGCTTACTGCACCCAGTTCAGGTCTACTGGGAGTAGATGTCAGTGAGGTTCAGTAGTGTTCAACCTAGCTGAGTGCTTTCATGGGCAAGGAGGTGTTCATTGCCTTCCTTCTCCTCAGAATACAACTGCTCTGTTCTCTCACTTACTCAGCTTCTAGCACATCACCTCACTGACTACTGCAGTGTTGTACCATTGATGATGCAGCAGAGACTGTCTGGAGTGTTTTGCAGGACTGGACTGGACCAAGTAACACAAAAACACTTTTGCAGATTGTCTGCTTCACACTGGAACTGGTAGAGTAAGTGCAAACACATTATATCTGTACTCTGCATCAGCTAGGGGATTGTACAATGGTGTCATTAACCATGATTATAATACAGTGGTGCCTTGCTTTATCAGGGCCATGGTGGAACAGACAATCTGCTGAAATTGAGTTTGCGTTGCTCAGTCAGGTCTAGGACACTCTTGTCTCCCCTCTCCCAGTAGCTGGACAGGTACATGATAATGCTCCAGGTTATAAGAATTGTGTCAGCTGCCAGGGTGACAGGTACACACCTCCTAGAAGTGCAGCTGCTGATGGCACAGGGCGACAGCACATGAATACAGTGGAACCCCTTCCTTTAGACCCACCCTGTGGTGCTGCAATTTGGTCCTCAATGCTACCTGTGGGCATTCAGTGGCAATCTCCATTTAATTTATTCCTTAGGCATTTATGGTACCAAAAGACTTATTATTTCTCTTTTAATTCTCTCTCTATTTTAAGAGCCAGATTTGCCAAAGTCATTTCCATCAATCTGGCCCTAGAATTTACATCTGTATTTTGAAATCTGTCAGTCTTAGAGTCATTGGTCTTTTGTGTCACCAAAGAACGTCCCATTACTTCTCCCTCACAATGGTTCAAGGAAATGATTCGTGCCTCAGCAATCTTTCAATGCAGCGGCTATCTGATCCAACAGTGTCACCCATTCTGAGAACCCAGTGCTCATTAGAATTAGAAGGCTGTCCAGTCCAGCAATTTAAAAGCTATAATTGATAGAAGGAACTCCAAGATGCATAAAATATTGTTGAAATTCAGTCTGCTTATTCGTTTACAAAAATACTCAGCATATGACTACACTACATAGCATTTAAAAGATTATGTTTTGTTTGTAAATTTAATTCAAAAACCCCTGATAGCAGGTCTGAATCTTCTTCGATATCCAGCTGATGAGCATCTAGCTCACAAAATGCTTCTGATTTTACCTCTTGTTAGAACACCAATGTCAAATCTTGTTTTCACTTTAGGTGGTCCCTCACGTCCACAAAGACACTTTATTCCTTCACTGTTAATATGGTTCAAACTCTGAGGGCATGGTGCGTAATCATAAACTGACAATTCACATTGGCTTTCTACAATTTTACTCAACCAGAACTCATGCAGCTTTATGTTTGATTAATCTTTCAATCTTCATCTCCAGGTAACATCCTCTGCTATTGTGTTTTACTCCAGAAAGTCTACTAAAGGATAGGAACAAAACACAACTGCATAAATTGTTAGATATAATTGAGAAGTTGCATACTCCTGATGAAGGGCTTATGCTCGAAACGTCGAATTCTGTATTCCTGAGATGCTGCCTGGCCTGCTGTGCTTTGACCAGCAACACATTTTCAGCTACTACATGAGTACACCTCCTAACAGAACAATCACAGTTTAAGCCTGTCTCTATTTATATGGAGCTCAAATTAATGCTTTGTTAATATCCAGCACCTGCATACAATTAGTCACAATTAACACAATTAATTGAGCCCAATCTTTTTCCCAACAAAATGTAACTATCCTTTGAGATCTGAATTATTAATGTGGGGGCTTACTTTTTGGCAGAAATCATGGCACTCACCAAACAGAACAGCCAGCTGTCAAAATCAGGCTTTTGTTCTGGGATAGTAACAGATATTTCACTAAAGGAAACATATTTTTCCTACAACCCACTCATATGAGATAATATATTCCCTTATTTTCTGTTTGATCCCATTTATATTTTTAATACTTTCCATTTTATTTCCAAACCTTCCTAAATTTACAGTTTTAAACACTTTTCTGCTAATACTTGACCAACCATTCAGCTGAACAAACTAGATTCAAAAAGCTGAGGTAGAAGTTGGTAGTTGCTGTGTCTGCTTTTTAGCTAAAAAATCCGCACAAAGCTGTTTTCCTCAAATTAGGATGGTCTGGGCCTAGTTTGCAGAGGCTAAATTTGTGAGATGGATTGTTTGCTATCCAAACATGGCTGAGCACCCTTAAACATGGAGTTTTGTGTCTGCTAAAAGGACCCTTTTCTAAATTTGCTGAGTCTGAAAGAGGCAGCCATTGTGCCTGCCCAGTCAGTATTCATAAGTGGCTCCAGCAGTATATTTTGTAAAAATAACCTTTCCTTGGGGGCAGGCAGAGAGCAGATAAAGTAACATTGGTACCTTCTTTAAGATGAGCTTCCAGCAGAACCGAGACCAGTGCTTGCACTGAGTGAATTGAAGAGACTTGACAATCAATTTCATTGATCCTTAGCATTCTAAGTTTGGTGTATGGTTTTCATGTCACGCTAAATCTAAAATACATCATTGAACTATTTTCTGGGTCATTGTCTGCCAATATCATTGTGTTACTTGTATCAGTTCAAGTTGAGGTCAGTTAGCTCAGTTGGTTGGGTATGTGGTTTGTGATGCAGAAGGATACTAACAGTGTGGGTTCAATTCCTGTACTGGCTGAGGTTGCCATGAACGGCTTTCCTTTTCAACCTGTCCGCCAGCCTGAGGCAAGGTGACCTTCGGGTAAACCACCCAGCTGTTGTCTCTTTTGTTTCTTCTCCAGTGTTTCAAACAAGGGCTCCTGGCTCTGCTATATTTACGCTGTTACCTCTTCTCTCTCCAAAAATGCTTAAATTAATGGCATTATGATCTCTGGCACTTAAGCGTCAAATGTTCCACTATCTCAGAATCACAACTAAATTCTTGATTACAAGCAGGTTTCTAATTGGTAGTTCTTTTTGGAGTTGTAACAAGTTCTGGACTCTTCTGACCAATTTTTTTTTGAAAGGGTTTCCTTCCCATATTACCAATGTGTAGATGATTAAAATCATCTATATCTATGCATTTTCAATTGCAATGAGGTACTCAAGCACCCACTGATAATACTTGGCTACAAAACAAGACAAGTGAGCTGACAAACAAATTTCATTCTAAAATTGTATGAAGATTATTCCATTATTTGTGACATTAAACTCCCACCATTTTCCTGCAACATTATCTCAGAAACCAGAATCATTTATCCTTCATTTTATGTGACCACAATTGTATATTTCCTTGTTGTGTTAACGTAATAAATAAATTACATTCTCAACATATCATTTCCAAGCTGTAATATGTGAAATCTATGGTTGGTTACTGCAATGCTCTTCTTCATTAGGACATTTTACCTGCTAAATTATTGTTTCAAAGCTGTTTTGACACACATTCATTCTATTTAACTGATTCAGCCAATTCCCTTTGGAGCATGCAAGAATGAAGTACTAGTGCTAAGAATATCAAAGTTACGCATGTTGTACTGTGAGTAAAACAGTAAACTGCTCCATATTACTTCACTTCTTGTCAACTCTTCAGATCATTCTTCATCTAACATTTAAAATTGCCACAGCTAAGTGCAGGTGGGATGGGGATTGATGCTATGGGAAACTGTGGGAGTGTAGGAAGGTTGCAGAAAGGGCAGAGCTTGGCAATGAGTGGGTGTTATGCCTCACAAGGCCTGTTCCCTTGGTCAAGCCTGGTGTACAATGAGGCCCATAAGTAGATATTAACTGCCCACTTAAGGATGCAAATTCATTTCAGCTTGGGACACCTCTCCAAAAGAGGGAAGAACGTTGGAGTTGCCACCGGCACCCTATCAATCATTTAAATGCCCCTGCACCTTCAAATACAACCAGGAGTGGACATGAAATTCTGCCCTTAATATGTCTAAACAAAACATGACTAATTTCACAACTGGCGATTTTATTTCACACGTAAGTTATTATATTTAAGTACAGACAGAGAAAGCAAAGCTAAATCAGCACAAAGTGAAAACTACCAGACGTCCAAGATAAGTGCAAAGCCTAAAACTGACAGAGATTTGCCTATGGTGGAATGTTAAATGAATGTGTTTCAAAGGAATTTCATAAAGTGATAACTGAGGAATTTCAGCAAGAAGAAGCAATTAGATAAAAATAATGGGACCAATGTCAGTGTGAAATGAAGAACCCAAGGGACCCTGACACTGGGTCCTTGGCCTCATTTTCATGAGTAGTCAAACAGCTAAGTGTCAATAAAGTCTGCCTTATTCAAGTTTGGCAGTAAGACTCTGATATACAAGGACAGGGGAGGGAGAAATGGAGGTCAGGAAGCATGGGAAAGGAGATAGTAAGGGACAGTGGGAACAGAGGTTGCGTGTGGAGAACAATATACAGAGGAATTGGAAGGGAACATATGCACTTGTTCCAGCATTGGCAGAATACAAGAATAATTTGATCTGTCCCAATGCAGCAGGAAATTAATTTGCTGTCCACAATATTGAGAGTTTAGTTGACTCTGAAGTGCCCAAAAAAAAGGATGAATCCTTTTTTTGGGAAAAGCATAAAGGCAACCCCAATGTTACCAAAGTATAATTGCAAAAGATGAATAGACTCTGCTCTATAATGTACTGAAAGATATTCACTCAGTACATAGTTATAAATGCCATTCTTATCACAGTGCATAAATTTCCATCAATTTTATCTATGCTTATCCAGTCTTCCACACAGGCTAAATGATGGCAGATTAACACAAGCAGTTTGAACATAACTCAAGAGTAATTTCGCAGTAAGATTAGCGTTATTCCTTTCAGTTTATACAGATGATTGATTTCTTTTCTGCAATGTCTGTTTGATCTAAGTGGCTTTCTTTATATTAACTTCACAATATAGATGAAATCTCAAAATTTTAAGAGCAGTGAAAAATAGGTTTTGCATTACGAGTTTTGAATATTCCATCATTTTGTTTTTCTTATTTCCAAATCTGGAAGTGAATGTGCAGTCCATAAAACTGTCCATGGATTTTTAACATCATTCTGAAACAGGTATAAATCAGACCCACACAAAGCTTTGCACAAATATGACATTTTCCTATTACAAAGTTATTAATAATTGAGGCCAAAAGAGAAACCAACAGAAAGAACATTGAGTGAAATCTCTGTTCTGCCTGAAGTGCAATATTTGATTCTATTCAGTTTGAGCAGTTTGAGAGTTATTCATTTCCAAGAAGCTCTAACTTTCCATATTTAGATATCCCATTTTACATCATTGCTTTTGGTCAAAACATTTGAAAACTAAATCATAGGTTTGGTCTCTAGCAAATTAACCAATGTTAAAGAAATTGTTGAAAAGAGCAGCTTTCAGGATGAAAAATATTTTTTTTCATTTGTCTGCCAAAATGTGATATTCATTAAAAAAAATTAACATAATAGTTTTGCTGGTGATTATCTCCTAATGACCTGAAGTTGGAAATTTCAATTGGGTGAGTAGAAGTTTGTTTTTGAAAATACAATAATGTAAACATAGGACTGGAGATACCATTTTAAATTTAATCAGCAACTTAATTCATTAATTAAATGTACAAAGGTGGCAGAAGAAGTGATGTGCGTTGGCTGGAGTATGTGAGGCTCATGAAGATATTGCAATCCAAGGCAATCATATCTGCAGCACGGATCTATGGCTGAAGAAATGTCAGCTCAGAGTCATTGAGCTGGAGATGAACTCCAGACACAGCACTACATCAGGGAGGGGTGAAGTTGCTGAGAGTTCCTGAGTCACTTTGTTCCATGAGTGATCCCAACTCTTTAGAATAGGGTCTTATGATTTGGTCCATTGTTAAGGATGTAACTGTCAGCAAGGTAGGTATGGAGAAAGTGGAAGTAGAGGAAGCTCATATATTGCAGCTGTCAAACAGGTTAGAGGTGTTGCATGTTGTAAGGATGAAAGCGGGGCTGCAAAGTGGATGGGTTACTTGACCATGGCACTGTAGTATGGGAAGCTATTTAAGTGGGGCAGGAGTGATTAGGAGAAGCAGTTCACTAAAACACTGAAGTGTTATAGTGCAGAATGATGCCATTTGGCACATCATGCACACATCTGCTCTTCAAATGAGCAGCATTATTCAGTGCTAATGTCCTGCTCTTTCCCCATAGACTTGCACATTATTTTAATCCAAGTAATCATCCCTTTTGAAAGTCTTATATGAACCTCTCTCAACCACATATAAGACCATAAGACATAGGAGTGAAAGTAAGGCCATTTGGCCCATCGAGTTCACTCTGCCATTCAATCATGGCTGATGGGCATTTCAACTCCACTTACCCGCATTCTCCCCGTAGCCCTTAATTCCTTGAGACAAGAATCTATCAATCTCTGCCTTGAAGACATTTAGCGTCCTGACCTCCACTGCACTCTGCGGCAATGAATTCCACAGGCCCACCACTCTCCAGATGAAGAAATATCTCCGCATTTTTATTCTGAATTTACCCCCTCTAATTCTAAGGCTGTGACCACGGGTCCTAGTTTCCTCGCCTAACGGAAACAATTTCCTAGCGCCCACCCTTTCCAAGCCATGTATTATCTTGTAAGTTTCGATTAGATCTCCCCTTAATTCTCTAAATTCCAATGAATACAATCCCAGGATCCTCAGCCGTTCCTCGTATGTTAGACCTACCAGTCCAGGGATTTTCAAGCAGTGAATTCTATACAATTTGCTCCTTTTGCAAATCACTTTAGATCTATGCTCTCTCATCCTTGCTCCTTTTACAGTTTGGTATGGTTTCTCCCTCTTTGCTCTATCCAGCCCACTTATGATTGTGAAAACTCATGTCAGATATCCTCTTCACCTTCTTCTTTTTAGAAGGAACAATCTAACTTCTTCATTCTATCCTCAAACTGAAGTTTCTCTTCCCTGGAACCATTCTTGTAAATCATTTATGCACATTTTCCAATACATTCACATCTTTCCTATTTTGTGACACCTATCTGTGGCACTGCACCAGCTGAGGTGTAACAAATATCCCATCTAAGGTGAATATGACCTCTTTACTCTTGTACACTATGCCCTCATTAATAAAGCCGATGATACTGTATGCTTTAAAAACTGCTCTCTCCACCTGTCCTGACCCATCCAAAGATCTATTCACATATACACCCAGGGCCCACTGCTAAGACATACCCTGTAGACATGTATGCCCTGGTTATTACTTTCTTTCAAATGTTCTACCCACCAAAATGCATCACTGAACACTTCTCTGCAGTTTATCTCATCCAGCACTGACCTGCCCGCTCCATTAACTTGTGAGCATTCTTTTAAAGGCTGCCTTCCTCTGTCATCCTCATAGTTTACAATTTGTCCAAGTTTTAGGTCATCCTCAGACTTTGAAATTATCCCTAGACACCAAGAGCTAGATCATTAATATATTTTCAGAAAAGCAATGTTCCCAATACTGACCTTGCCCCAGCCTGAAAACATATCCTTTGACCACTGCTGTGACAAGCACACAATTTTGTATCCACAATGCTACTGTCCCTTGTATCCCATAACCTATAACTTTTCTCTCAAATCTGTTGTGACACTGTATCAAATACTTTCTAGAGGTCACTGCTCATCACCTCAACAGCATCACCTTCTCTTAGTTTTTCTGCTACCTCCTCAAAAACACAGCAACTTCAGTTGAGCATAATTTCCTCTTCAGAAATCCATGCTGATTCTTCCTATCTATTCACTCTTTCCACAACATTACTCATTTTATCCCAAATAATTGTTTCTAGAAGCTTCCCTGCTACAGAAATTAAACTGACTGGGTTGCAATTGCTGAGTTTAGCCATACAACCATTCTTGAACATGACTATGATGTTTGTATCTGTCACATCTCAGGCACGTACCCTCCTGTCTCCAATCCCCCCAACCAATGCCACAATAATGGAGCTGTTGACAATTGTGCAAATTAAATTTCTTATCAATTATTCGAAAACAGTGTTTTAAGTGATGTTAGGAACACTCCAATGGCAAGGAGCATTTAGAATAAACAGGACATCATCATCAATCCTCTCAAACCTGCCACACTTCCCATATCATGGCTGATATTCCTCTTGCCTGAGAGTCCATGCTGGCCAGGAACAGAAACATTGGTTCTGTTGGTTGCCAGCTCAGATTTCCCACCTGAGATGGGGTACATTCAATTGCAAGATAACTACAAAGCAGATCCTGCAGGTATGAGACAGCCACAGTATCAGTGACCAAGCATGGTCATTCATCGTGTGTATGTGCAATGGGACTTCCAGTGGGAGGTAGTGAGGGTGAATAGCTGGGACAGTCAAAAGAACACTCACTGGCTAAATAGATGTCTTTGGTGAAAGGAGTGCTGATGGGAAGGGGGAGCAGATTGGCAAAGGATTCCTCAGCCCAATATAACCCACAACCTTCATTCCTTGTACGTACTGTGACCACTTCCTTGTTTTTCTAGAGTTATCCTTCCTCTTTGTAATGGACCAATGTCTGTTGAATATAGAAACTATGTCACATGATGTTTAGACCTGATGTTCAAATGTCATGTTACAAATGGCTTTGAAACACAAAAGTCAGATTCACAGCTCTTGGGTAATACTGTTGCACAAATCAATTTCAGGATTGCAGTCTCTGGTACAAAATGTCATCCTGCCTCAATAAATTACCATGACTATGGAACCTCCGCTCATAGCCTGCCAATTTTAAATTCTCCCCAAAGCATAATAAGGCTCTTGAAGGCCCCAACTCAATACTATTCCTCAAAGCTTAGTTCCAACAAAGACACTTTTCAATCTGTGCACATCCACCACACAATCCCATCGCTGAATGTTTATTTTCTCAGACCTGGCTGAATCAAATCAGGATTCCATTTAGAATAAGTATTGGTTGCTAATGCATGAGGAACAGACCCCTGTTGCAGAAGAAACCAAGTTCTAAAATGACATTTTTCAACTGATTTGCCAAATCACTCAAAAGTTCAATAAACTCAATATACTCCAGACTGGAGGCAGGCTAGGCAAGAAGGCAAAGCCTGTGTATCTCAAAGTCATACTGCCGTGCCTTGTCTTTCAGGAAAGATCAGCATAATTTTACAAAAAACATGAAGATAAGAAAATAACTTTTCAACCAACTGGCCATTTCAGGCTTGGCATCTAATATGTTGGACACAATTCCCGGCTCCCTAATAAGATCAAGGGATGTGACAAGAGAGGGAAATAATTAGGTGAGCTGATGTTGAAACTCACTTTCTCTTTGCCACCTCACTGAGTTCTAAGTGATAAAGTCCGTGGCTGACCTACTTTCACAGACTATTAAAGGCCTCAAGTGGTCATAGAGTCCCTATGGTGTGGAAACAGGCCCTTCAGCCCAACAAGTCCACACCCACCCTCTAAAGAGTAACCCCCCCAACCCATTCCCCTCCCCTATTATCCCCTGAATAATACACCTAACCTACACATGAACACTATGGGCAATTTAGCATGGCCAATTCACCTAACCTGCATATCTTTGGATTGTGGACAGAAACCAGAGCACCCGGAGGAAACCCACACAGATATGGGGAGAATGTGCAAACTCCACACAGTCGACCGAGGCTGGAATCAAACAATGGTCCCTGGTACTGCGAGGCAGCAGTCCTAACCACTGAGCCACCATGCCACCCTTAGTTGGTCGGTCAGTAGTTACTCAAGGGTCTCAACCTATCACCTCACTGATCACTTGCAGATGCGAGAGGTGATTTGTTTCATGATTAGGAAATGCCAGAGGAACCTGCTGCTAAGCTGCAGAGGGAGTTCCAATTGCTCCATCCTGGTGATAATCAGAGACTTGAATTGAAAGCAAGTGGGTAGCCTCTGCCTTTGCCTCTAACCACCCCACCCCACCCCCCATGAATTCTGCTCTTTATCCTATGGCCTACCTCACATAAAGACAAAAGTCACTTACCTTCTCACTGTTAAATACAGATGATAAGACTTTGACCGACAGACTCTTGGACAGGAGTCGTTGGCCTCCGATGATCTGGGACCCAAGTCTGACAGTTGTGAGTCAGTCAAAAACCCACCCACACTTGCCTGACAACTCCTAACAGAGTTGTTTGTCAGGAAATTGGATTGGTTTTCTCAGCAGTAGAGGTGACGTGCTCAATCCAACACATCAATAAGACAAGGGAAAAATCCACCCTTAGAAACTGTGGGTGTGCGGGAAGATAAGCAGAGCAGATGTTTCAGTCCTGGTCTCACAGGACAACTCAACAAACTATTAAATGAAACTAATTGCAAATGACCTGGCCTTGTTCAGGCCTAATTCATTCTCCCTGCCATTGGGTAACAGTCCAGAGCCCAGACCTGCCATTAGTTAAAAGATGTGTTGATCTCATCAAGCAAAATGCCTCAGCTCAAGGTGCCCCTTAAACAACAATGCAGATAGTACACTGGTCAGCAAAAATAAGCTTTAAACACAGTCAAAAGCCATATAATGACAACATCAATCTAACCATGGACTTTGACCTTCCCCACATGACATAGTTCAAGACCAGTGGTTTCAGATGTAGTTTGATCAAATATGCTTTTGTGACTCTCGATTGCCACTGTGACAGAGAAGCTGATTTTACGTCACATACCAACAAGAATGATCTGCCAGTAAGTGAGGTCTGGTTTCCAATACACAATGTCCTTCACTTAATTACTGAATGGCTGAATGCTTGGGTTAACATGTCTGACTCGAGATCATGTGTAAACACAATTGCAGTAGAATTGTATTCAGGTTCCAGTAGGATGGAGTACTCATAAGCGGCAAAATAAGGAAGTAGTCATAAAATGGGAGGGGAAATATTCCTGTCCGAAGTTACATTAATAACTGGTTTAGAAAATGCAAATAGAAAATTGAGATAGATATTACAAGTGATCACACAACAACATATGATTTTCACATTTGTCCTATAATGGATGGCTGGTATCATCATGCAATCAGTGCTAAATTTATGGTATACCAGCACATTGTTCCAAGTAAGTTCTCTGTGGTAATGCAGAACTAAAGAGAATGTCTGGTGCTGCAATGTTAATGTACTGACTCTATTTTAACAATCAAAGGCAATACCACATTTATGGGGCTGCAACAAATTATGTACAGTGTTTATTCACTGACTCACACGAATTCAATGCAATCGATCACCAGTTTATTCCCCAGCAACACAGCATGATCAGTGCTATGTTGACAGATTCAAGTGATTAGAGCTAAACCTCCAAGGTAGAAAATTCACATAACTGGCCCAATTTCCTGCTGGAACTTCAGTTTAAGATCAATGGAAACCTCGGAACAAAGGCACAAATTACCGCTTGTGCTTTTATATCCAGATTTTTTTTATAATCTTCCTTTAAAGCAATCTTGGAAGATCTCAATACCTGTTTCTTTGATCTCCTTTTTATTGTTGTACACTTAGAAGAAAAAGGCTTGTTCTTCCAGACATCTATATTGAATGTCCCAAATTGTGGAGAAAATGACAGCACCCACACAAAAGGATAAGTATAATCCTATCAGACTGATTTCTGTAGTATAATCAGAGTCCAAGAATTGCAATGAGAGTTATTGATCACTTTTGTACAGAAATTGATTCAGAATTGTGCACTAAATATAAAACATCTGATTCAAAGGAGTATAAAAGAATATTGAAGACTTAGAACTATACGCTGCTGCCTGCTCAAAATTGTGATTATCCATACTGCTCCCTCAGTGCCCTTTTTCCCTATGGTGTCTCCTGCTTCTGACACTTATTTCCCATCCATTAGTCTGCAGCTATCATATTCATTGTCTCAATGAGACATTCTTTAGTTCCCCCATAACTTTTCTGTTTATCACTCAAACTCTTCCTTCTTAGTAATATCAGCTTCCCCTACAGCTCTAGCATTGGCTCTATTTTCCAAATATAGAACTCTTGATTCATTGCCTTGTCCAAATATTATTCTACCTTTAACTTCTCTCCTTTTTCTTCAAACTCTTCAAGTGTGTTAATATGACTTGGCATTGCACCCACATCTTCCATCAGTACTGCTTCGCAAATGGTTTCAGACCATTTTTAAATAGCTCAAAAACTGCCTTGATTCTGTATATTCCGACACCTTCATCTATAGCTGTTGCTTCTCCTTCGTTTTGACTTCCCTGCAGCCCTGAACATACTGTATATACCAGTGTAAAAGTCAATTTTTTTAGACTATTCTTTAAGTTTAAACTTATGGGTCAACTATGACATGGATACGACTGTTGAGGGGCTGAAATTCATGCTACAGTCGAAAATACTGTATCATTATCAGAAACCCAAATGATCTCTGAACGATTAAAGAAAAGAAACATAATGAATTACAGCAATACGATTGTACTCCATGAAGGAGCTACATGGGAACTGAGTTCAGCTGAGCTGCACACAAAGGGAGATTGTCACCTGACTCTGACCTAATGTATATTGAACTTTTGCAACTTAAATTGGTGTGAATTCGACATCAAAACATATATTAGCATGAAAAAGAAATGCATTTCCTTATTATAACACTTACATACAGGATAACACTTCAACTTACAAATGTTGAGCTGTTATGTATGAAGAACTAGGGTCAAATTTTACAAGAGATATATGGCAAATTCCAGATATTTTGGCCAAAATAGAGGGTCGACTTTTACATGAGGTCAACTTCTACTTGAGTATATACGGTAGTTATTCATTTCATCCCAATACACGACTCTTCCTATCCATCCTAAGGGGTAATGCCTTACCCTCTATGTGTTTCTACTGTTCCCATAGCAGTCATCCCTTGCAATTGATTTTTTCAACTATATTCACACAGCATATATATTTACATCTGGCATTAGTGCAAGCTTGCTCTATGATTCGTCCTATTCAATATCTTATCAGTGCTGTCCACAAGTGTGGAGTCAATGGATTTTACAGCATTGTATCTCCAGAATCTTCAAGGCCCACCGGTTTCTGTGCTACGCAACCACCTCTTTGACATCAAGTGTGAATCAATACAGCTTCCCACAGGTATTTTGAAACAATTTGGTTTGTCCATATCGAAAGCATTCACATTAATTCCACTCCATCATTTCCAGGACAAAATAGTCTAATTGGCTTATCACCAGCCACCAAACAGAGAAACTCCAGTTCCATACCTCAAAACAGATTAGAATGCAAATAGCAAGTCTTGCTTATTACTCATAACTGTTCTCATTGAATTCCAATGGACTGAAATCAGTGCATTGAGAGAGGTCAAAGTGCTTGTTGGTAAACTGCTCCATTTCTAAGAGAATCTTCCCTTTGCAAGCTCTTCTTTTCTTTATCCTAGATTGCACTTTTCACTTGTGCATCTTAGTCCAATATATATTCTCCCTTCACTCTACTGTTGGTGACAGCCATTTCACATATCACACCCTGTTGTCTGGAATTTAAAACGTGGATATAGTACTTAGTGAAAGAATTCAAAATATAATTCAACAGTAAAGTGTTGAGAAACCAAGATGGCTCATTACTTGATAGTGGTGCCCTGCATTACTTAAAGTTGCTTTAATTTTGATAAAAAGCATGCATTTGGCATGTTGTAATAAAACCAGATGTTTCTTATATTAAAAAATAAAGAAGAATCAGAATCAATTTTTAATTTGTGCGTTCTCTTGCGGCACCTTGCCTCGTTACCAGTGCTAGATTAGTGCTGCTCATTGTTGTCATTAATAGGGGCACTTGAACTTGTGCAAATATTCATAAATGACACTAATTAAACTCATGGATTACATGCTTCATAAGTTTAATTATTTTTGTAAATTATAAAGCTTTCATGCAACTTGCAGAAATTTGTCAATGGCAAGCAACTGACAGTGGCGCTTATTGAACAAGAAGGGCTGCATATCTCATCACACAGCAATTGCACCTGAAACCTTCCATTATTGACTGTGTACCATTTAAACATCAAATGCAGTATTGAATATCATAAATGGAATGGTAAGTTAATTTAAAATTACATTTTAGCCATGATTAGTAAAAGCTCATGACTTCCACTTTCAAGTTATTCACCCACCAACTAACCTTCAACAATTTTGCAATTTCTCATACTGCATAGAGAAAAAACATTGAAAACAATTTGGCTTCTGCGTTACTTTTCCAATCACATCTCTGGATTCATATTTCTCTTTTATATCATAACCCAGGATCACAAGAGTGTACACAATTAATTTGAACTACTCATCTCAAACCTTGTACACAATGCAGCAAAAAAAATTACTGAAATATGTAAATAAAATGGATGCAGAAAATCTGGTGATAATAAACCTCTAACAGCAGAAAACCAAGCTCGCACCACCAGAAATTCCACTAAGGAGAGAGGAGGTGAATGAATCATTTCAGTCTAAGTATTTTCTGAAATAACTTGGGCACCATTTTACTTTCTCTACCAAGCTCAGCTCTAATGACTGCTATTCAGAACAAAAAAGACTTTTGCCAGGCTTCTTTAATAAACAAAATAACTTGCAGGACAAATGGTGCAAATTCAGAAGATTCACTTAGTTTGCTCAATTTTCTGTTGACTATATTAAGTTGCAGCCAGTCACAGAATGATGGAAGATTCTCAGATTCAGATGGGAAACAACTAGGAACTCTAATATGGGAAACTTCATCAGATATTACAAATGCTTATATTAAAAAGGTGAGCTTTTAGCTGGTTTTGTTTAAGACTTCTCTTTTAATCATAGAGAGAGTTGCTTTCAATTCTAATCTTCTTCAAAGCAACATATCTAGGTCTGAAAACTGCAAAAATTATCTTAAGTTCAGACCTGTTTCTCACCAATGATCAGCATAGACTTCGGATTTTCCAACTTAGCCATTAAATCCACTCACTCTCCTAAAACTACTAGCTTTTTCTGTAATTGGCAAGTAATGCATTCTTGATCCAATAAGTTAGAAGGTTAAAGAGAATTATCATTTTGCAAGATATTATGACAAAATTGTCCAGCCAAATATAAAAATTATTTTGCACTCCAGTTTCTAATAGCCCATAAACATATTCCTAACACAGCGCCATCACTCAAATCCTCTCGCTTCTGGATTGTTGGGCGACCTGACTAATACCCAAAAATTTCTCTTTGGTCACTGCAAGATTCTCTGTGGAAATCAACTGGGAAATTTTATCTTCCAGTGAGTAGTCATCCTCCTCCCAAGGACTATCCAGAAATACCTCAAATCCTGAATTAGAGTTGAAGACTTTGAATGGTTTTCACTTACTAACCTGGACATTTACTGAGGAAATGTTGGACAGAAATATCCTATTCTAACTCTCCGTTAACTAACTTTCTAGTATCCAACACAGACCCCTCCCCACTCCAGACTTCCTTTTCCAAATACTCCACCTGACAGCACTACCTTATGCAATTAAACTACCAAGAGTCATAGAGTCACACAGAATGGAAACAGACCATTCGGTCCAACTCATCCATGCCAACCAGATATCCTAAAATGATCTAGTTCCATTTGCCAGCATTTGGCCCATATCCCTCTAAACTCTTTCTATTCATATACCCATCAAATGTCTTTTAAATGCTGTAATTGTACCAGCATCCACCACTTCCTCTGGCAGCTCATTCCATACATACACCACCTTCTGCATGAAAACGTAGCCCCTTAGGTCCCTTTTATATCTTTCCCCTTTTACCTTAAACCTATGCCCTCTAATTTTGGTCTTTTTCCCAGGGTAGCAGAGTCCTTGTCTATTCACCCAATCCATGCCCCTCATGATTTTATAAACCTCTATAAAGTCACTCCTCAGCCTCCGACGCTCCAAAGAAAAAAAGGCCCCAGTCTCTCCCTATAGCTCAAATCCTCCAATCCTAGCAACATTCTTATAAATCTTTACTGAACCTTCAGTTTAATAATCTCTTTCCTATAGCAGGGAGACCAGAATTAAAGGTAGTGTTCCAAAAGTGGTCTAATCAATATCCTGTACAGTTGCAACATGACATTCCAACTCCGATACTCAGTGCATTGACCAATGAAGTCGAGCATGCCAAAAGCCTTCTTCACTACCCTGTCAACCAGCAACTCCACTTTCAAGGGACTATGCACATGTAGTGGACCTTACTATTAACTGCAACAGTCATACCTTGATTTGTCTTATCAAAATGCAACACCTCATATTTATCAATATTAATCTCCATCTATCACTCCTTGGCCCATCGGCCCATCTGATCAAGATCCTGTTGTACTCTGAGGTAACCTTCTTTACTGTTCACTGCACCTCCAATTTTGATGTTATCTGCAAACTTGATAACAATACTTCCCATATTCACATACAAATCGTTTATATGAATGATGGAAAGCAGTGGACCCAGCACTGATCCTTGCAATGCATAGCTGGTTACAGGCTTCCAGTCTGAAAAACAACCCTCTACCACCTTCGGCCTCCTACCTTCAAGCCAAATTTGATTCCAAATGACTAGTTCTCCCTGTGTTCCATATGATCTCATCTTGCTAACCAGTCCATTATATGGAACCATGTCGAATACCTTGCTGAAGTCCATACAGACAGTGTTTACCATTCTACACTCATCAATCATCTTCGTCACGTCTTCAAAAAGCTCAATCAAGTTAGCGAGACATGATTATCTAACTTCCACACTTCATTTAAACATTCACAATGGGAGAAGTTCTGAAATATTTAAGCTTTACTGAATCAGCAGCTGATGCCCCTGATGTAATTTTTTGCACAGTTTGTCTTTGCTGTTCCCTGGACAAGTTGTGCATTGACTGAGTTCCAATGGAGCCCACATTGGAAGATTGGCCAGACAATTGGAGTAAAGTAAGTTTATGTCTGGTCACCATCAGAAAAAGGGATTCCAATACTGACTGGAAGATGAGGGCCACTGTTTCCATTTCTATATGGACCAATTGGGCCAAAATGTCTATTTCTGTGTTGTAAAATGGATCTTCCTTTACTCAATTAGATAATGGCTAATTTATCCATTTTAGCTCTATATCTTTTAGTAACTTTGATAAAAATCTATTCCAACCTTAAATTTCAATTTACTTACCATCCACAGATTTTTGAAAAAAAGAGATTTCACTAGCCTTCATGTTTAAAAAGTGTTTTTTTGTCTAATTCCTGAATGGCCTAATGCTCAACACAATGTTACAGTCCAGCAATTACCTTCTATTAAAAACTCCCATTGTTTCAAATAGCCTGGTTCGATCACCCCTCAAGAAGACAATACAGTCAGCCCTCAATTTTGAATTCCAGCTTCCTTAAAAAAAAAGGATGTTCTATTAATCTTTTCTCCATTTACACGAATCACCTTCCAGCCACACGAACCAACTGACTATTCTTCATGTGCCTGTAAGAAGTGTGAAGCAGACCTTTATAACTGTAGTTTGTGAGCAAGACAAGCCTAATGCCAGCCTTACTCGACATCCACATGTACTTGATGCAGAGATGACTGCCTGCTGATAGTGTGCACAATCCTGCTCCATTGGCTTGGCAGGAAGAGGAGTTTATGGTTTTGTGATTGAAATAAATTACCTCAGCATAGTCTCAAAAAGATGAATTGTGCATATTCTTTTTTCAGCTTTACTGCTCCATTTATTGCTCCTCTACCTTATTTTTCACTTTTAATTCAATTTTGATTTTACGGAATGGCCTTTCTTTTAAAAAAAATTATCTGGGATACAAGTCTTAATAAATATTGGCACACAGTAGAAGAACAAGGATGCCATGATTAACTACTAGAAAACTTTGGTTCAGTCTGAACTGGAGTACTGTGTTCAATTTTGGGCACTACACTTGGGGAAGGACATGATGGTTTTGAAGAGGAAGCAGAGAAGATTGATCAGAATGGATTCAGGTATGAGGGAATTTTCTGCTCAAAAGAAGAGAGATTTAATAGGATAGAAACATATATAGAATAGTTGGAGAGAAACAGTTCCCACTGGTGGTAAGATCTGGAGGGCACCAATCTATGATGGGTGAAAAGAAAACCAACTTGAGATAAGGAAAGAAAAGCCTTTTTTTTGCAGCAACTGGTTGTGAGACTGGAGAAGATGCAATCAAAACTTTCCAAAGAAAATTGAATAAACACCTGAACAACAAGAATTTGCAAGACCACGGACAAAAATGGCTGATTTTTTTCTTTCTGGATTGGAATCAATTGAGTTGCTGTTGCATTGAATTGCCACCGGCAAGCAGGCTTGAAAAGCCTCCACTTGAGTTTTAACTGTGCTAGGATTTGAGTGAAAGTGCACCATGGAGGCAGGGTTAAGATATGTTGCAATGGAAAACCCCAATGGAAATGAAGACACAGCTAGAGAATAGGTAGATGCACGGTGAAAATACATTCATCTCCTGACATATGTCATAGAAAGAAATTGAATGCAATTAAACAAAGGACAGAAAAAATAAACACTTCCTAAAAGTATTTTTTAATCATTAAAAATCACAAATGACCTTTGCATCTTTTGTTTTTAAATTATACTGGATAAAATTATATGGAAAGAAGCATTAATATTCAGCAAATGACATTCCATGCAAAGCACATATAGAGCCCAAGAGAAACACTTCTGTTGATAACAATACGGTATTCTGGTTTAAGACTCCATTACCACACACTTGTTCAGTCACTTCATATCCTAGATTAGCACTTCAATTGAGTACTACACCTTGAGAAATGTACATCTATTAAACATTTAATACTGCTTGAATCAAGAATATCTTTGATAAAACTTTCATTATGCATTGTGTCCTCTTGTGGCTACCATATATGCATACATCAGCAGAGGAAGCCTTGGAGGAGAATAAAGGAGTCTGTGTTTCAACAGGGCTTGTAGTTCTGATTCCAAATGCAAATTGATCAATCTTGCTATTCCTTCCTAAGAACTTCACAATATCTTGTGTCAATTTAAAAGTATACAAAAAGATGTGCACATTACTTATTGGCTGAGAAATATTTTGGGCAACTCTTTTCTTTCTAACCTAGTTTTTAACTTCAATTTATTTCAGCAGAACATGTCAAGAATGTTGCATTTTAATTACTTTGGCACATCAGTTTTGCCATTATTGCATTTACCAACAATGAAAGTGTTGGGAGAGACAATGTCAAAACTTCCAATACTCAGGAGTAAAGTACAAGAACAAAACTGACATTTTCTTGCTCATCTTACTTAATCCCACCAATTGTTCACATCAATGTTTCCTTTCATCCTTGCTTTCCCCAGACTCTGCACCATATCTAATGAATGCTGGACAATGTAGTAAATACTGCCTAGGAAAGGAGAAAAACAGGGAAGAAAGTAAACCTATTTGCTCAGAAAATGTATGCAAACTATCACCTCATATATATGCAGGTTCTTCTGTTTTTTAATCTATAGACCCTGAAATTTGGAGGCGGGAGCATTGGCAAGAGGTTGAGGGAAAAAGGCATCTTCCTCCCATATGCACAATTAGAGTGCATTATGTTCATGATTATAATGGTAGATGGAAGAGATCAGGGGAATTAGACTGTGAGACACAAATTGTGTGCTTATAAGTATTCTAGGAAACAAAGATCTTGTACTTTTATATGACATGTCACAGTCTCAGAACCACCCGAAGTGTTTCGTATTTATGAAGTACTTTGAAAATGTAGCCTATATTGCTACATAGAAAATGTGGCAGCAATTTGTGAGAAAGTTCCACAAACGATATGATTCAGATAATCTGCTTTAGTGATAAAGATTGAGGGATATTAGCCCAGATTCTAGAGACAATGAGATATCTTCAGAAAATCACTGTACAACCAAGTTCTTGTTTGCTCACTAATGTCTCATCCAAAAGATGACAACTCTGACAGTGCAATACTCTCTTGGTATTGCACTGAAGTGTTTCACAACACTATCAGTCTGAAGCAAGAGCGCTATTGACTGAGCCATAGCTGACCACTTGACATAGACACTTCTCACAATACCCAATATCATTTCACCTGGAATATGGAAACATGATAACATGTGACACCTTCTCAAAGGAAAAAGAATAACAATTGTTCTAATTGTGTATTTCTCCGTATCAGTTATCTGCTCTATTATTCATCTGAAAACTATTTTACCTTTCCAAGCCTGGTGAGATCATTAAAGTACACTTTGAAATATTGTTAGTCCCAGAGGCTTGGTATAACCTGCTTTCAATGGCCACCCTGCTGCACAAGGCATCATCTTGCCTGTTGAACAACTATAAATATCTGATCGTTTCACTATTTCTTTTTGAGATGAAACCTTTTCCTGCTTATCTTCTCTGCCTTCATCTAATTCCAGTCCAAAGCTAAAATGACTGAGTTTTATCTCCAATCTGAATTGGCCTAGCAACTTTTTTAGTTCTGTCAAGCTACAATCCAAGTTCCATCTAAGATGTGTTACATACTTGATTACTATTGCTATTGATTACTATTGCCATGCACATGAGATATCAGAGTATTCTGTCACTCTGCTAATTGATGCATCATGAGGTTTTACACTACACATGGCCAGCTCTCCATTAGTGCCTGATCCAGTTCAATACAGCCAGCCAAGCCTGATGTCAACAGCTAATTGACTGTCATCTCACCCAGTGAAAATGCAAGAAGTGAGAGCAAGGACCGAAAGTAGACAGTTGTGGAGAAAAGATATTGCTGTTTGACGAATTGAAAAGTTTGTCTAACTCAGTGCTAACCTGTAAGCAGTTTGAGGGAAAGAGATCTGTGGGTTAAAATATTTGTTGATGAGATGCAATTTGAGTCAGTATCTCAATGGAGACGTGAAGATTTGCATTTAGGAGTGGTGTGAAATGGAAAGCCTTGGGAGAGAATGCATCCAGAGAGGCAGCAGGCTGATAGTGGAAAATAGCAAGTCAGGAGCTATGGCATTGACTTAGTAAAGAAAAATTGTTTGCAAGTACAGAACTTGAGAACTGATGAAAGAGATGTACTGTCAATGCTTTACATCTTGTTTGACAGGGCAGATGCAAGAATATAAATTTTTAAAGGCAGCAATGATTTATACTGCAGGAGAAAAGGGTGCAGATTGACACCAAGTGGACTTTGGTTGAGGATTTGCCAAGAACAATGCACCAGGGAACAGTTGTCTCCTATGCTTTTTGTTCAACTAAAAATGTGCAATGCGTGGGCACATTCAGTTTGCCGTGGGTATGATGTCTAAGAATATATTTCGCTTGGAGCAAACATAAGTGAAGTATACCACATTGCAAGCCTGACTGGTAATCTCAATTAGCTTGCTAGTTCAGAATTCAGCATTGCTCAATTGACATGATTCTACAAATTGGACAGCAGTTAATGTTGATCACCATCAGCTGAGGTTTGCAAAACAGGCTGATTGAATACAGTCAGTGCACTTGTCTGTTGTGAACAGTTGAAAAGACATGCTGTCTGAGATAGAGACATACAGTCATAGAGATGTACATAATTGAAACAGACCCTTCAGTCCAATTCATCCATGCCAATCAGATATCCTAACCTAATCTAGTTACATTTGTCATCACCCGACCTATATCCCTCTAAACCCTTCCTATTCATATCCCCACCAGGGTGCCTTTTAAATGTTGTGAATGTACTAGCCTGCACCACTTCCTCTGGCGGCTCATTCCATACACGCACCACCTGATGATCCACTAATTGTTGGGACACATTCCTTTCATAACCAGCAACCTCGGTGAATTTATAGTCAACATTATCTATATGTTCAGAGGACAGATCTATTTTTGGCTTGATAACAGCATCTTACAAAGGGGAGAATACCACTTGCGTTGCCGTTTCTTTTAATTTTCTTTCCTCTTTCATACCAAGAGTAATGCTCCAAAATAATGAAAAATATATGTTATATATAGATTTTTTTGTTTCTTCTAGAGGCAAACGGCTGTGCAGCATCTTAATATCGGTAGATGCAAAAAAGATTTAAATCGGAAAGAAAAGAATTACAGGCAACATTGGCCAAGACTCATGGTTTGAGAAGGTTCCCCATTTCCAGGGACAACAACTACTGGAGAACTGATGCCAAACTAACCAAAAGGAATCCCGAGGATTATTTTTCTTTGACTAAATTAAATTGTGCTCTTGGTTTGGCACTTTTTCTAAACTGCACACTGTTCCCAACACATACAATTTATTCTGCTAATTTAAAATTTGTAGCAGGATGACCTTCCTTTGAATTTGTTGTGGTTCTGTTCGCCGAGCTGGGAGTTTTTCTTGCAAACGTTTTTTCCCCTTTCTAGGTGACATCTTCAGTGCTTGGGAGCCTCCTGTGAAGCGCTTCTGTGCTGATTCCTCCGGCATTTATACTGGTTTGAATCTGCCGCTTCCAGTTGTTAGTAGCTGTCCGCTGCAGTGGCCGGTATATAGGGTCTATGTCGATGTATCTGTTGATTGAATTCGTGGATGAGTGCCATGCTTCTAGGAATTCCCTGGCTGTTCTCTGTTTGGCCTGTCCTATAATGGTGGTGTTGTCCCAATCGAATTCATGTTGTTTATCATCTGAGTGTATGGCTACTAGGGATAGCTGGTCGTGTCGTTTCGTGGCCAGTTGGTGTTCATGGATGCGGGTTGTTAGGCTGTCTTCCTGTTTGTCCTATGTAGTGTTTTGTGCAGTCCTTGCATGGGATTTTGTAAACCACGTTGGTTTTGCTGATGCTGGGAATCGGGTCCTTTGTCCTGGTGAGTTGTTGTCTGAGAGTGGCTGTTGGTTTGTGTGCTGTTATGAGTCCTAGTGGTCGCAGCAGTCTGGCTGTCAGTTCAGAAATGCTCCTGATGTATGGGAGTGTGGCCAGTCCTCTGGGTTGTGGCATGTCCTCATTTCGTTGTCTTTCCCTGCAGCATCTGTTAATGAAATTGCGTGGGTATCCGTTTTTGTTGAATACCTTGTATAGGTGTTCTTCTTCCTCTTTTTGTAGTTCAGGTGTGCTGCAGTGTGTTGTGGCCCTTTAGAATAATGTCCTGATGCAACTTCGTTTGTGTGTGTTGGGGTGGTTGCTTTCATAGTTCAGGACTTGGTCTGTGTGTGTGGCTTTTCTGTATACCTTCGTGGTGACTTTTCCGTTCGGTGTTCTTTGTACCATTACGTCCAGGAATGGGAGCTGGTTGTCCTTTTCTTCCTCTCTCGTGAATCGGATTCCTGTGAGTGTGGCGTTGATGATACGGTGTGTGTTCTCTATGTCTGTGTTTTTTATGATTACAAAGGTGCCGTCCACGTATCTGATCCATAGTTTGGGTTGTAGTTGCGGTAAAACTGTTTTTTCTAACCTTTGCATAACTGCTTCTGCTATCAGTCCGGAGATTGGTGAGCCCATGGGTGTTCCGTTAAGTTGTTCATATATCTGGTTGTTGAATGTGAAGTGTGTTGTGAGGCACAGATCTAGTAGTTTAAGTATGCCGTCTTTGTCAATATCCTTTGAATTTGTTCAGCATGAACTTCTACTGTTCTCCATTCTGATAAAGTTTTACAAGCTATGATTTTCAGCCAATACTTTCAAAAATGGTATTGTCACGTTTAGCCAATGTTTTGGAGTGTTTTATTTTTGAGGAAATAACATGCCATGGATAAAGGGGAATACTGCACTTTGATTTCTAAGAGGCATTTGATAAGAGGCAAACGGCTATTGTACAAAGAAAACATCAGTGTTGGGAATAACATTGTGCATGGATGAAAAAACATTGTACTAATAGGAAACGGGGCAAGCATAAATTAACATGTTTCAAATTTGCAAGATATGATAAGTGATATGGCACAGGTCTCAAGGCCGGTGAAGCTATGACTTCTCCCTGTTTACATAAATGACTTGTGTGAAGTTGGAAATTATGGTAAATTTGTCAATGACAAAGACAGGTAGGAGATCATATTGCAAAAAGGACATAGTGAGGCTACAAAAGGCTAAAAGGATGATCCGAGACCTGTCAGAGGGGGAATGGTATATTCGTTCTGGCAGGGAGAATAAAACAGAAACAAGTTATCTAAACGGTAAGAGATGCAGAGTTCTGAGGTGCAGAGCGATCTGAATGTTCTTGTACATGAATCTCAGCAGGCTCACCTGCAGGTAGAACAGCTAATAAGGAAAGCTAAGCAACTGTAAATTTATTGTAAATGTAATTGAATACAAAAGTGAGGAAGTTGCTGCATATGGTATTGATTGCCTTATTTAATAAAGAATGGAAGTGTAAATTGTGGGCAGTTCTGAGTAGGTTTACCAGATTAATTCCTGGAATGGGTATGAGGAGAGGACAAATTGGATTAAATCTCCTGGAAGAAAGTGAGGACAGCAGATGCTGGAGATCAGAGTCGAAGAGTGTGGTGCTGGAAAAGCAGAGCAGGTCAGACAGGATCCGAGAAGGAGGAGAGTTGATGTTTCAAGCATAAGCTCTTCATCAGGAATGAGGGGGTGGCCAAAGGAGGCTGAGAGATAATTGGGAAGGAGGTGGGGCTGTATGGGGAAGCCAGCTGGGAATACAATAGGCAGTTTGGGTTGAAGATGATAGGTTGGAGAGGAGGGTGGACTGGATAGTTGTGAAGATGGACAGGTTGGACAGTTCAAGAGGTCGATGCTGAGTTGGAGGATTGGATCTGAGATAAAGGTGGGGCGAGGGGAAATGGGGAAATTGGTGAAATCCACATTGATCCAGGGTGGTTGGAGGATTTCAAGGCAGAGATGAGGTTATCTTCCTTCAGACATCGGGTAGCTAGATTTTGGTGGTGGAGAAGGCCCAGGATGTGCATGTTCTTGGTGGAATGGGAGGGGATGTTAAAATGTTTGGCCACAGGGCGATGGGGTTGTTTAGTGTGTGTATCCCAGAGAAGTTCTCTGAAATGTTCTGCAAGTTGGTGTCCTGTCTCCCCAATGTAGAGGAGACCACATCGAGAGCAACAGAAACAGTAGATGTTGTATGTTGAAGTACAAGTAAATGTCTGTCGGATGTGGAAGGATCCTTTGGGGCCTTGGACGGAAGTGAGAGGGGAGGTGTGGGCACAGGATTTGCACTTCTTGTGATGTCAGGGGAAGTTGGTGGGAGTGGTGGGTGAGTTGGTGGGGAGAGCATGGATTCCCCCATGGAGGGTATGGTCTCTCTGCTATGCAGATAGGGGTGGGGAGGGAAATATATCTCTGGGATGGACTCTGTTTGTAAATGGCAGAAATGGCAGAGGATGATGCAATGTATACGGAGGTTGGTGGGGTGGAAGGTGAGGACCGGGGGAAGGGGGGCCTCCTCCGCTACAAAATCCAAACCACCGGATGCCTGGAGGAAGGATACCTCATCTTCCGCCTTGAGACCTACCAACCACATGGCATCAATGTCAATTTCACCACTTTCCCTCTTTCCCTTCACCCCCACCTTATCCCAGATCCAACCTTCCAACTCGGCACCGCCCTCTTGAACTGCCCTACCTGTCCATCTTCCTTCCCACCTATCCACTTCCACCCTCCTCTCCGACCTATCACCCTCACCCCCACCTTCATCCATCTATTGTATTCCCAGTTTCCTCCCCCTCAACCCACCTCCCTTCCATTTATCTCTCAGCCCCCTTTAGGCCACCCCCCATTCCTGATGAACAGCTTATGCTCAAAACAACAACTCTCCTCCTCCTCGGATGCTGCCTGACCAGCTGTGCTTTTGCAGCACCACACTCTTTGACTTAAATCAGCTGGAGCTTAAGAGCAAGAACTAACCTAATTGAAATCTATAAGCTTCTGAGGGGTCTTCTCGGGGTACACGTAGAAACGATGTTTCCTCTTGTTGGAGAATCGATAAAAGGGGAGGCCTTCGTTTAAAAATAAAGGATCGTCATTTCTGATAGATGAGATTTTTTTCCTGACAGACTGTTATGATCCACATTGATGGTAATATTTGAAAGTCAGATCCCAAGAGTAAAACGTGGTCTGAGAGATCATAAGTTTTATTTTTGCTGTTTGGTTATTTTGGTCTGTCACTGAATACTCTCACAAGGCTGTCAAAGTTTATTCCAAAATTTACAGAAGTTGATTGCACAATCAAAATCCATCTATATTGACAATTTAAAAAGATCTTAAGTAAGAAAAAGAAGGATTCAATCCTTCCCCCAGCAATATCCTTCGCTTAATTCCAGTGAAATATCACTCCTATCTTAATTCTTTGGTTTCTTACCTAACTTACAAGGTCACAAGCATCTCTGTTCTATAACTTTTTAATATGTTCACCAGACGTGAGTTGGACTGAAGGATCTGTTTCCATGCTGTACATCTCGATGACTCTATGACTCCATGTGTTTCTGTCCTATATTGTACCTCCTCAGGATACCACAGATACCAGTTACTTCACTGACTTTTCCAAACTGAACTTGAAGAGGAGGCCTGTTTGCTTAAAATTGTTTGAGCAATTGAGCAGTTTAAGACACCTTCCCAACTCTAAAAGCCTGAACTGTTACAAATTAAACTGTCCTTCTTCTGATATGAAACAGTTTGTCTTGATTGAAAACTGATTGTAGCCCCTAATGACTTTCCACAAATCGAAAAGGTTAACTCAGTAAATTCTTATCAATTATCTCCCAAAGTAGCTTATTTGCTCATTTGGCTTGATTCTTATGCTTTTTTGGCAAGGATGTCTGTTCAAAATGTCTGCAAAAAGAAACGAGTTGCCATCAAACACTTGAAAAGTTTTGATGGCACATTCAAATCCAAGTTCTCAAATAATAACAATATACAAAAAAGAGTCATGAATCTTTGGAACTCTTCTTCAAAAGACAGTGGAAGCAGTTTTTCAATATTTTTGAGGCAGTAGTATATACATTCCTGGTAAGCCAAGTTGTTGAAATGTGGAGCAAGAGATCAACCACAGCCTTACTGAATGTGAAGCAGACACAAGGTGCCAAATTACCTATCCTTGCTCCAATTTAATTTGTTCATATATTGATATGACTGCTGAATTACTCGTGATAAATCAGTAAATGATCACATTCAAATAAAGATGTGTGGCACGTTTCCCATCCAAAGTCTGTGTATTTGTCACAGGTGCCATTTTGCTAATTTAATACTCCCCAAAACACTCATGAAACAAATGGCATGGAGTCCCATTTCGCCCCAAACATGTTCTTGTTAAATTTACGTGTCATTTGCTCCAAAGATAAAATCCATTTAAAACAAACACATTGAACCTGACATTAAAACAGAAGAAAGGAAGGTCAAGCGAGCCAATCTAACAAATCTTACTCTGAATTCAAAATAATTTCTAAAATTTTATAATTTAGATATGTAAACAAAATTTAAGTTGTTTTAACAAATAACAATGCTTAATAAAATAATGGGATGAATATTAAACTTCAAAATAATACCTACATTGTAGGAAAGACCACCTTTTATTAATTTTTCAGTTGAAGACTAGGCTTTTATCTACCTTAAAATTAATACATATTGAATTTATTCTTGTTTTGCTGCAAACTTCTACTTTATATCACACGCCAGTCAAAACAATAGTGTTCTGCAGAGGTCCCTTTAGTCAATGTAGCCTGTTATGTAATTCAAGCTGGTCAAGAAAGGTGATGTCCTGGATGAATCCTTCTTCCTGCAGCAGTTGACTCAGCATGGCGGTAGGAAGCAAAGTTTGTGTGAGGCACTGTACTGAAGCGTAAGCTCATTACTTTCTGGTTGAGTGCCAAAAGCTGTAGCATTTCCCCTGCCAGGCTACTGTTAGTCTATTCACTGCTGCAGAAGAGACTAGCTTTTGGATTTCTTTGGAAGATTGCCAGATTACCTTGTCATGGCCACTCCACTGCCAGAGACTATGTACGTGCAGAACATTTGATTACCAGAAATTGGCTCGATCTGACCAGACGTGATTGGTGAACTTAAAAAAAAATCAATTTGCAAGTGGCTTATGCTGCATTCTTAAACAGTTTGATTTTACTGGGATTGAAATAATTCATCTTAGTGAAGGATAGCATATGAAGAATATGATAGAATATCCAATGACCCAGCCTCCACTGCTTTCTGAGGAAGGGTTCTAAAGTCATACGAGTTGATAAGAAGACTGACTCATGTGTCCTGCAAGGGTCTGTAATATTGAAACAGTGACTCTTAGTTCTAGGTTCACCCACAACAGGAGACGTTCTTTCCACATCCAGTTTATCAAGGACATTCAGGATCTGACATACCCTAAGACACCCTTCACTCTCCCCATTTCCAGCAGAAAGAAGCCCAGTCCATCCAATTTTGTCACGAGATTACCTGCTCATTGCAGGAATCAATCTGCTAAATCTTCTGTCAACTAGCTGCCACATATTTATATGCTCCTGAAATAAGTAGACTAAAACTGCACAAGAGTATTCAAAATGTGGTCTCACCAAGGCCCTGTACAACTGAAGCTTAACAACATTAATTTTCAAATTAAGGGGTAGCACGGTGGCTCAGTGGTTAGCACTGCTGCCTCACAGCGCTAGGGACCCGGGTTTGATTCCAGCCTTAGGTGACTGTCTGTGTGGAGTTTGCACATTCTCCCTGTGCCTGCATGGGTTTGCTCCGGGTACTCCAGTTTCCTCCCACAGTCCAAAGATAAGGAGGTTAGGTGAATTGGCCAAGCTAAATTGTCCATAGTGTTCAGGAATGTGTAAGTTAGGTGCATGGGAAATGTAGAGTAATAGGAGAATGGGTCTTTGGGTTACTCTTTGGAGGGTCAGTGTGGACATGCTGGGCCGAAGGGCCTGTTTCCACACTGTAGGGATTCTATTCATGATTTTATGAATCTATCATAAAAGATACATTTTCAATTACTTACTGAACCTGAATACTAACGTTTCACAATTCTTACAATAAGATAGACCAGGCAAGGACGGTAGATTGCCTGATAAAAGGAACATTTGAGACACAATTGCCAATTTTCTATTTCTAGTTTTATTAGTAAATTGAACTGAATTGAGGAATATGGACCAAATGCTGGAAAATGGGATAGATCAGTTTAGGATATCTGGGCAGCATGAACAAGTTTGAGCGAAAGGTCTGTTTTAGTACTTAATAACCCTATGACTCTATAACACTAGGATCCCTCTGTACCTTGGAGTTCTGCAGTCACTTTCCATTTTAATAATACTGCTTTTTAATTCTGCCTGCCAAAGTGAACAATTTCACTTTCCCCTTGCATACTCTACCTGCCAGATTTTAGACCATTCACTCAACCTGTTTCTGTGCATCTGCATCCTCTTCAACAACATACTTTATTGTATCATTTGCAAATTTAGCTGTCAGGCCATCACTCCCCTCTTCTGTAACGTGATGGCTGTGTTCTTGTGCAACCCAATCTTGTAGAAAAGTCACCCTTTAAAAACAGTGTTTAAAGTGTTGGCAATACAAGCGCATTATAGACAACGCACATTTTAAAAAGTATGCGCTGTAGAAACAATTGCCCCAAATCGTCAATTGTGTTACAACGAGTTCACACATGTTACAGTGGAATGACCTGTCTAATTGTAAAGAGCTGAAGCCCCAGTGTAAACACCAGCATTACTCCATTTGTCATATACTGTCAGAGAAATACCCAATAATGCACACTCCATTTTCTGCCTTTCAGCCAATCTTCTATGAATGCTGTTACCCTTTACATTAGTAATCTCCTAATTTGTTCAATAACCTTTGTGAACAATATAATCCTGTTTGTCCTGTCACTTTCTGGAAAAGTATATGCGTCCCATGGAGCAACCCTTGCCTCCTATTAACTGCTGGGTTTTGCAAGCTCTGAGAAACCTGGGCCAATTTAGAAAATGGAAAAAAATATTTGGGCGTGTGGTCATGAAATTTCAAACTGGTTGCCTAAAAGTCAATTGGTATCCTGCACCTTTCACTGCTCCCAGAAGGGCTTTGACAAGATGCAGCAGAGGACACTGCTAACTAAGATGGCAGCCGATGACATTGGGGCAGAGGACTGGTGTGGATAGAGGATTGGCTGACTCACAAAAGGCAGAGAATGGGGGCCAAGGGATATTTTTTGGATGGCAGCAATGACTAGTGGAGATCCACAAAGTGAGTGTTGGGACTGCAACTATTCACTTTATAATTAATGATCTGGACAAAGTGACTGAGGGCATTGTTGCTAAGTTTGCAGATGACACAAAGATAGGGGAAGGGACATGTAGTGTTGAGGAAGCAAGGAGGCTGCAGGCTAGGAGAGTGGGCAAAAAAGTGCCAGATGGAATACAATGTGGGAAAATGTGATGTTATGCACTTTGAAGAAATGGGAAAAAGACTTCAGAAATCAGAAGCACAGAGGGACTTAGATGTCTTAGTTCAGGATCCTCAAAGTTATCCTGCAGGTTCACTTGGCAGTAGGAAGGCAAATGTAATGTTAGAATTCATTTCAAGAGGGCTACAATACATTAGCAGAGATATGCTGCTGAGGCTGTATAAGGCTCTGCATAAGATCACATTTGGAATATTGTAAGCGGTTTTGGGCCCTGTGCCTAAGGAAGGATGTGCTGGCATTTGAGGGGCATCCAGAGTAGGTTCACAATCATGATCTCATCATCCCAGAGGGCTGTGAAGGCCAAGTCATTGAGTGAACTTAAAATATATAAATATGTTCTTGATTGGTAAGGGATTAAGGGCTACAGGGAGAAGGTAGGAAGATGGGTTTTAGAAACATATCAGAATTGATCGAATGGCAGAGTTGACTTGATGGGCTCAATGTTGCCCACACCAAGCAATGTCTGAGGAATACAAAGGGAGTTCCCTCCATCCAAAAGAAAAGCAGATGAGGACCTAATGTTTGATACTGGGCAGCTTGTTTTGAGATTTCCATTGCTGTCACGTTTATGCACAACAGTTCATAAGTGGCAGCATATTAAAAAAATAGCCTTTAATGAGTATCTCATTTTATTGAAAAGTTGCTCTCACTTGAATCACATTCACTATTTATTAAGGCTATTGGATCTTAAGAATTTGCACTGTTCATATTGGAAGTTAGATTATGCAGGACAAGTGTTAATGGGGGAATCTCTATTCACACACTGCTTTCCTTCTCAAAATCAAAACATAACCACATCACCAGTCACAAACAATACACCGAGCAGCAATTTATCACATAAATGCTGTGTAAAAGGGACATTCGTACATTCCTCGGTTTTAAATTTTTTGGGGGGGCTTTTACATGTACCATGTGACAGACACAAAAAAAAGTTTAACAGATTCAACTTTGTGATACGATAGGAAAGTTCATGAAGGTGAGAAAAAAAATGGTGGTGGTGGTGACTGGATGTCTTTGGGACTAGGGAGAAAGTTAGCAGAGAGGAAGAAGTTTGGGATCAGTGGCTTATCTTTGCAGGACAAAAAAAATCCATTGCCTAAATTACAATGCAACACAACTTGAACAATAAAGTTAATGCAATATGTATAAACACCTACCATCCAAATTAGGCTGTGGTTCCACAAAGGATCAGAGAGAGAGAGAGAGAAAGAAACAGGCAGACAGACAAAGACAGAGACAGACAGATAGAGACACCGAACTTTAGTATGACCTCTGTTCTCCATTCACCACACAGGTCCACCCTCCCCTGGCCATGCCTTGGTTGTGTGTTGCTGACTTTGCTCTCAGCAGAGTGCTCCCATTTTCTCCTTTTCACACTTAACATTTACACCTGTTTTACATACCCATCTTTTCCTTGCCTGATTAAGGAGCAATGAAAGCTAGTGCCTCCAAATAGACCTGTTGGACTATAACCTGATGTTGTATGATTTTGGGTGATTTTGTCCACCCAAGTCCAACACCAGCATCTCCAAATCATTGCCACCATATTGTTGCCTTTGTATTGTATCCAGCCACCCTCACCATGTGTTCCACTCTCCCTCTGTCTGTAGCTTTGAAGAAAAGAAGCATTTTCAAGCTCCTTTCTGTTCTGAAGAGTTACCTTTGGACTTGAAATGTCAACTCTGTTTCTCTCTCCACAAATGTTGTTAGGTTTCTCCAGCACTTTGTTTTCATTTCACATTTCCAGCATCTGGAGGATTTCACTTTTATTATTGTTTCTCTGTAACTTCCTCTTCAGCCTCCTGTAGTGAAGCAAATAAGGAGGCAGGCTCTCCATGAGCTTAGACAGTCAGTATGAGGGAGTGAACCCCTCTTTTGACATCAGATTCTATGCATCAAGACAAATGAGCTTACTGACCCCCAGGTTATTTTCTATTTACTCATGAATGATCGGTTGTTCTAAATGGAGCACAAACATTAACCCCACTGTTATTTTGGGCCACAATAAATTTAAAACAGCAAACACTCAATGTATTATAATTTTTCCCATGTTCAGATGCAAGAAAATTATTTTCGACTGATGCTTTATCTATTACACTTAATTAGAATTCTGTGAAGCAGTTTTAAATCCAATTAGCGCTGTGGTGAGCACTTATAAAACTAAATGGTGCAAATCTACTCCCATTTCTCATTTTCAGTGTTTGGTGTTGATGAAACAGTGACAAAAAGCTGCATTAGCAATTTCTAGGAAGTTGGTGATTTCCACTATTAGTTAGAAAATCTATAAAAGTAAGTGATCGAATTGCATTTAAATTGTGCTTCAGAAATGGTCTTCTTGGTATTTAATATTACAGACCTTTGAGAAAAGGTAAATGGTTATAAGGGTGGAAAGATTTACATTTAAATAGTACTTCCTACAAGTTCGGAATGCTTGAATGGGCACTGTGGCTGCAAGGTCATCATTGTATTACAGGAAATGTGCCATTCAATTTATGCACAAAGTCCCACAAACTGCAATGAGATAAATGACCAGGTAGAGTATTTTCTTGTTGTCAACTGCATGGTAAATATTAGCTTTGCTTGGGAAGAACTCCTATGCGCTTCTTCAAGATAATAACTTGAGAGCTTTAACTTCCATTTGTGAAGGCAGCTGAAACTCTACACCTTGAATGAAAGAGTCCAGCACTTCCACAATCAACCCGAAATACTGCCCCTCAGACACTGCAGTTTCCCTCCATTTTGGACTCGGCTGCCAGCCCGATGTTTTTTCAAATATTTGGAGCAGAACTTGAACACACAGCCTGCTGCTCAGATGTGAAGAGAGTTACTATTGGACAATATCCATCTGCACACTCCTTATGCCTGAGGTTGGGCATGTAGACAAAAGACAGGGTACGCAGGGTAGAAGTTGCTGTCATAGACATTCCACTAGAATCACATCTGATCTCTATCCGGTAAGAAAGAAAATTAAATTCCTAGCTCAGTTTGGTTGAGTTCACAAGCTCTAAGTTGCTATAAACAATGGCTGAAACATCAAATTTGACTGATAGGATGAGAAAATCGTGCCTTTAAGGAAAGGATCCTGCACACTGCCTTGCTGCAGTTTCAGGCTGAGAAGCTCTAATCGGAGCCCTTAATGTGGTGGGGTTACCTATAACCATCACTGTGACAGAGTCAGCACAGAAGGAAGGAGAAGAAATGATAAATTAACAATTATGTCTCAGAAGAGGCTACTTGAGGTGGCAGCAGATCAGCAAGGAGTCTAATTTGCAGCAATGGCTTACACAGTCCACAACTAAGGCTGAGCATAGATACAATACTTTGACCAGGGCCAACATAGAGCAGATGATAGGCCTCCTGAACATGAGGTTCTGCTGCTTGGATTGATTAGGCAGCACAGTTGTAGTATAGTCTAGACAGTGTGCTATATAATCCTAGCACATTCTACACTCTGAAGAATCTTCACATCACTCTCAAACTGTGTTAAACAGAACTGAACACAGTACCTTATAAAGCTCTGGTTGGGCCACACCTAAAAGACTCAATCACAACTTTATTGTTTATGTATCTCTAACTTATAATTAAACTTGTGATCCTTTCTGCTTTGCTAACTACTCTTTCAAAACAGCCAGACCTTCACACATCTAAACATGTAAAGCCCTCATTCCCCTATGTCTCTGCACATTCTTTTGAACTGTGGTATTTAATATGTCTCCTTTTTCCTTAATCCTTTCTGCCAAAATGCATTACCTTGTTCTTCCCTGTATTAAATTCCACCTGCCACAGTATTCTGAGGAAGGATCACCAGACTTGAAACGTGAACTCTGATTTCTCTCCACAGATGCTGTCAGGCCTGCTGAGTTTTTCCAGCAATTTCCGTTTTTGTTCTCCCTCTCTATTTTGACAGCTGACCTGGTTGTTACAGTTGAGTGGTACCATCCTCACTGCTTGCAATACCTCTAGGTATGTGACAGTAAAATTTCAAAATTTGTCAATTTGTTCCAATGTGTAAGTTACATAAATCACTGATCTTAGCACAGCCTCTTGGGAAACATTGGAACATGGTGAAAAGCAATCTGTAAAGCAAGCATTATCCACAACCTGCTGTTTTATGTTCCTAAAGCGAATTTTTATTCAAGCTGATATTGACTACACTTAGTTTTATTGGTTAGATTTTGAGAAACACACCTCTACCTATTTCTAAATGGGAATCAGTAAGAATAAAACATTTTAAAAAACCACTCCTGCTCCAGATAAGAGAGGTGAACAGTAAAAATAATTCAAATCATTTCACCCTATTCTCTGTGACGTGTGCCACATTTGCCAGTCTTGTGTTACCGTGCCTCCCTTTCCTACCCACCCATCCCCCACCCCCAACTAATCTCCACCCTCATATCCAGGTAGGACTGGAGGATTATGGCAAGCCCTTTTGGTATATCTAACCCCAGTTCTTACACATTGTGAGATGCAAGCCATCCAAACTAGGCAACTTATCCATTCTAAGTAGAGCCAATCTTTCCAGCATATCCCTCCTACTGATTTCACCCCATGCCTTGGCCACATCTACCCCCACTGATATTTGATGATTACCTCATCACTAACCTCATTCTGTAACTCCAACACATATCACCTTCTTTGTCCCTGTAAGATCCAATCCTACCTCCATATCCACTCACAATTTACTTCCTGTTGAAGATTTATGGGTTCCATTCTGCTAACCATCATTCTATTTGCATGTTGAGAATACAATGCTGTTCCTTTACTTTCACTTGTCAAAATCCTTGAACTCCCTGCCTAATACCACAGGGTGTATTTAAACAACATGGACAGCCCTAATCCCAAGAGTGATTTTAAGAAAAATTATTTATTTGCCATTCTTATATTCCTCTTCATTTCTCCTCTCAACTATAGGCTTGGGCTATTTTGTTTCTGCACATATTTAATTGTCTGTGTGCAGCATACAGGTGGTTTAAATAAGCTGCATTTATGCTTCCCGCATAGTGTGTCAGATTGAACTGCCACACAGTACGTGTTCCAGCCTGTACTGAGTAATAAGCTATTTGACCAAATAAATTGCTTGTCCAAGACTCCACTTGTAGTAAAAAATGAGGTCAAGACCCCACTTGCCCTGCATTACTAAATGAAGCAGAAAATACAGGTCAGGCTTATATTAAAACAAAGACTGAAGCGCCAAAAGGATAGATATCTAGATTAGATTCCCTACAGTGTGGAAACAGGCCTTTTGGCCCAACAAGTCCACACATTGGTTGCAGTCCAAAGAGTAACCCACTTCCCTCTGACTAAAGCATCTAACACGATGGGCAATTTAGCACGGCCAATTCACCTAAACTGCACATCACTGGACTTTGGGAGAAACTGGGGGAAATCCACACAGACAGTTGCCCGAGGCTGGAATCGAACCTGGGGCCCTGATACTGTTAGGTAGCAGTGCTAACCACTGAGTCACTGTGCCATCCGTTTTTGAAATCCTTTCTGAACCCTCTCCAGTCTAATAAGATCCTTCCTAGATTAGATTCCCAATATCTATTGTCTTGGAGAAAATATCACTGGAGAAACAATTTAGATCCCATTCACAGATAATGTAAAAGTTTATTTATGCTAATTGGAGTGGACTTCTTCCAAGTTCAAAATCCAGATGAAAACAGGACAATGGATGAGAGATTGAAGTGGACTTCAAAATATTCTACCTTTGCCCTTCCTTCTTAGATGTCAAGAGACATGAGTCAACATGCTCTTTTAATTCTTTGATTTTAAAAGTTTTAACTATGATACAAAACTCTGTCGAGGCAGAGTGCTATTATCCTCAGTTTTCTACTTCTCGACTGACAAGGTCAACTTTGATCAATGGGAAAGAGTGGCATTGAGATCCCATCCTCCCCAGCTCCCAGGGACAAACATAATCAGCATGGAAATTATCAGTGCACTGGTACTTGTAGAAGTATATAATCAGTAAGGTTTTCAAATAAATGCAATATACTTCACTACATTCCTATTTCTATTCTACATCCTAAAATAGGTATGTTTGAAGCAAAGCTAATGTAGGAATGTGGTAAATCTGCACAAATCAATTGAGTGTGCAACTTGCTGATCCAAATGTTGACATCTTCATGTGACCAGCAGGCCTAAAAACAGGAGAAATGGCAACAATAACAGATCAGAAAGGAAAAGAGACAACCATATTAGATCAGTGACACAGGGACCAGAGGAGGTAGTAGCAGGAAGCAGATGTAGGCTTGACTGAAATATGGAGAGACCTCCAAAGTTGGGCCACAACATTCAGGGGGAGGGAGACAATGAAGATTGGCAATTATTGGTGAGTCACCAAAAGGGACACAAGATTTCTGGTGGAGTTAGACAATACGTAGAGCAGAATACTGAAGATCAGAAAGGAAAGCAGTGTGGAAATTAAAATTTGAGCGAACAGTAAGTGAGGATGGGTTTTCATTGGTTATGGGGTGAGGTATGACGTGAAGTAAATAATATTAGCAGGCATACTTTGTGGAAGGCTTGATGAGCTTATGCCCGAAATGTCGACTGTCCTGCTCCTTGGATGTTGCCTGATCTGCTATGCTCTTTGAGTGCCACACTTTTTGACTGATTCTCCAGCATCTGCAGTCCTCACTCTCCCCTTGATATCAAGTGAACAATGGCTCACAGAGGGAAATAAAAGGGTGCGTGGATACATATCACTTCCATTGGGTAGGCAGCTCCCAAGAATCTTGTTCAGACCAAATCTAGTTCAAAAAGACTTTCAGGCACTATACTTTGATAAAATTTGCAATTTTCAAAAAACAAATCTGTGTTCATCTTTCTATTTCACTTTTGCTGCCTTCTGTAACATAGATACAATAACCAATCTTCTCGTTCCATATCCCAGACTGCGCAACACAGTAAGGTTGAAGATTTCTGTCCATTGATCTATTTCAGAAAACATCATTGATCAATCTCCACCGGCTCCTGTCAGCCATTGTAATAATGGTCAATTCATTGAGAAGGCTCATTTATGAATTGATGGATTGTGCAGACTCCATCTTCTTCTGAGTGTTTGTTAAAGCGACTGTTTGAATACTCACAGGCTATAAAAAGAATACTTCAGCATGACGAAAGTATGTGGGTAGTAAATCTATGAAGAGTTCCCTCCTGTTTATATATTTGCAAAAATGCGATAAGAAAACTAATTTTAAAAATGTATGTGACTAATATTCACAGAAAACACTTCACGTCCCTTGAATATTTATATCAAATGTCAACTGATAAGGTTCAAAAATGTTGCATAATTGCGAATAAGAGCTGTGCATCATAATAACAGTAATTTTCCCAGTGGAAATGTTTAATGTCAATGTGATTTCCTTGCTATCCCTTCTAAAAATGGATACTTTCCTTGGTGATGGCTGCCAAATTGTTGTTAGGTATGCAATGACTCAGAAATAATGGGACAGCCCTTTAGTGTGGGCAATTGAGTGTGCATTTCCTAGCCAGTGGGTTAACTAGTTTGAGAACTTGAGTTGTGTGTAATTTACGCTCGCCTGTTAAAAGAAATGATGTGCAGGTGCCACAATTGGACGGGGGTGGACAAAGTCAGAAGTCACACAACCTCAAGTTATAGCCCAAAAGGTTTATTTGAAATCACAAGCTTTTGAAGGATAGCTCTTCAAATGACGATGGGGCAGAGGTCCAAAAGCTTGTGATTTCACATAAACCCAGACTATAACCTGGTGTCTATATCTGCAGTTCTCCCTTCCCCCAATCCTGAAGAAAGATTACACCCAAAACATTGACTTCTCCACCTCCTGATGCTGCCTGGCTTGCTATGTTCTTCTAGCCTCCTGCTTGTCTACGTTGGATTCCAGCACTTGCAGTTTTTTGTCTCTAACTTTATTAAAAGAAAGTATATTCATTTACATTGGATAGGGGGATTGTTCAAAAAAACACGCTTGCTGCAGATGATCAGAGTTAAATGTTAAGCTCAGGGATCTCCACTGTTCAGTGGTAGACACCATTCCAGCGCAATAAATTACAAATACATAGACTAGATTGACAATTGGTAGACAATATTCACTCTAACACCTACAGCAAAAAGGGAAAGCACAGGCATCTCCCTACGGCTGTCAATTTCTTCATCAATTTCATTCAATTACACGATCAACAACTTGGTGGTCACAAGTGACCAGAAGCTAAGCTGAATCAACCACATTAGCATTGTGTGGACTAAAGCGGGAAAAGGCTGTATGCCCTGCATATCATTTCCTGACCACTCAAAACTTCTCTAATTGGTACATTCCTTAAGTCAAAAGTGTGAAAGAATTCTCATCCCTGGACTGGATGTGAATAGCTGCAGTAGATCCAGGAAGTTCAGGTATTCTTCCAGTGGACTCAATGTGCACCCTTTCTTTCATCAATGCACTATGTAGTAGCCTGATCTGCAGCCCACCTCGCAGCCATTCACCAAGATTACATCAAGGCACTTTCCAAACCTGTCATCATAAAAAACAAGAGCAGCAAAACAATGGGAACACCACCACCTTCAGGTTCCTCTTCAAGAAACACCAGCCTAACTTCGAAAAATATTATCATTCTTTCACTATTATTCAATAACAAACTCAAAGTTACAGAACCAATACCATTGCAGGAACATAATTCTCATAAGAAATGAACCCACCTCATCTTTCCATGGCTCTAGAAATTGGCAATAAGTGTGCTGCCCACATCTAATGAACAAGTATTAGAAGAAGTCCATCAACACCAGCCAGTGTGACTTCTCATGTTATTATTTGCCTGGAATCTCATCACCATTTTTCAGCACTTTTCAGCAAATCTCTTATTTTCTCTCTCTCTCTCGTCTGTTAGCATTAAGAATTTTAAATGACCACTCCATCTTCTTGCAGCAATAAGTCAATGAGTGTAGACAGTTTGGGAAAAGATACCCATTAACAGGCTCCCTGGACTGCAAGAACAGAGAATGATTGGAGCTCATACTGTTCTAATTGCTTGCAGAAACATGGCACAAGGGAAGCGCTGCTTTGGATTAGACAGATATATCAGAACAGCATAAGTGGAGAAAACTATAGTAGCAATTCTGCAGTTGACTATTTCAAATAATTGTTTGGATTTCCTTGTCAGCTTAAAGCAGTTTTTTAAAAAATGCATCAAGTCCAAAGGTGAATATTTACCCCATCTCTGTAAATACACTTTTGGAATGCCAGCATGCAGTGATTTGTTTTTTAAAAAAGTAAAGTCTCGGCTAGGTTTGGAAACAATGCAAGAAAGCTTCAATAGCTGTTTGTTCACAAACAAAAATCTGGAAGAAAGAATTTGCCAGACTGATTGACACATCCACTGATGATAGAAGGAAAACTTTCCTTGACTCAAGAGTGCAAACAACAGATGCTTTGTTACCTAATGCAGTCTCCTGTGAGGAGGGAAAGGTGGTGCTGGTAATTCTGCTGACTTACAATGGAAAGATTAATCAAGACCTTGAGAAATTCCAGCAACTAAAAGAAATGAAATGTTACTATTCATCTGAGAATTTGAAAACACAGATGGGTGCCAAAAATGGTTTGGTTTTAAAGGTCTGGAGGCAAATGGAATCTTTAAAACAAAAGTTTGCCAATTGAAGTTTTCATCCTGGTTGAAAAACTGGATTGTCCCTGCGTCAGATGATCCCAGTGCATACACCTAGTAAGGCCTGCTATAAATGTGGTTTGTAAGATTTTGTCTGTTTTGGGACTGCATCCTTACTTTAAAATATAATCAGTTGGCTTTGTGTGACTTGTTCTAAAGTCTATGGGCTGCAAGCCTGGCTGGTTTGATTGTTAGAGGATATTGGAAGACCTAATTTTTTGACTGGAAAGTAGGTACAACATGTTTTAAAAGACAAAGACAACCGTCTGTGTGATGAACAGTACCTAAAGTCTTTAAACATGTTGAGAACATTGAGCTGTAAATCTGTCCGTTACATCCAAGTAAACAACGAAGTCTTATTCCCATTTTCCAAGTTCCATCAGGTTTATTCTGGATATCAATCATCCAAGGCTGTTCTAACAATGGGATATGACATTATATAACTATATTTCAAAAATACTGCAAAAGTCTTGTCAGTACAATGATTATAATCACATATAAACCAGTTTAAGTGGTTAGTCCAAGGATCAGGCTGAAGTAGGTGATCAGCTTACTCCATTCCAACTTCCAGTAAATGACCAGATACCTTCCTGAACCAGACATGTTGTGAGGTAAGTGTTCTTATACCTTTCCAGGCAAACTGTGTGTTAAAACTGTGACACTGTCCAGCCTTCAACAAATGATTAGTTTGACCATTGGCAAACATCACAAACACATCATCCATCATGGCAATTTGATTAATTGCTCATTTAAGACTGGTTTACTTCTTCTCGGAAGGAGACTTAACTCTTGGTCTTAACTTTTCAATTTCAGCCTTAGTTTGCTCATGCTGTCACCATCTTTATGTCATCCAATCAACTGTAACATATTTACACAACACCACTCTGTGCATTAATTGGAAGTTTATCTGATAAATAGTTCATATTATCACATCCGACTAATTATGTTTTAAAATAAGTCTCCAGTCTTTTAGAGTTACTCTAACAGTTTAGCTCATTTGCTGTGTTTACAACACTTAATCTAAACATACATACATGAGGTGGCTCAGTGGTTAGCACTGCTGCCTCATAGCACCAGGGTCCCAGGTTTGATTCCAGCCTCAGGTGACTGTGTGGAGTTTGCATGTTCTCCCTGTGTCTGTATGGGTTTTGGCTGGGTGCTTTAGTTTCCTCCCACAGTCCAAAAGGATGTGCAGGTCAGGTGAATTGACCATGATAAATTGCCCATAGTGTTAAGTGCATTAGTCAGAGGGAAATGGGTCTGGTTGGGTTACCCTTCAGAGGGTCGGTGCAGACTTGTTGGGCCAAAGGGCCTGCTTTCACACTGTAGGGAATCTAATCTAATCATACATTCCTTCAGCAAGATACAAACACATTAGGAAGTGACCTTGCTAATTATTAGGTCATTGCCAGGCTCCATATATTTGTTCTTGTCATTTCAGTTCATTCTGTTTTGACTAAAGCAGCAAATATTAAGGTATTATCTGCAGAGTTGTGGCATCAAACATAGCTAATCGGCATATCTAACTGCACACATCTAACCGTGAGATTCATGTTGCGACAGAGATTGGCTTTGACGTGGGAAGAATTTCTAAGGTACCCCTGGAAACTTTCAGATTGGTCTGTCAGGTACTGTGGCAAAAAGGCAGCAAGGTGTCATGGTTCACTCCAATTGCAAATTGAGCTTAAACTGGGTCTTTTAAATTGATGAAGAGTTAAAATGTGGTTACACTAGAAGCTGAATTTCCAGGGAAAAGCGATGAAGTTCAAAAGAGTTTGTTTTTATTTTCTCCACAAGAAGTGGGTGCCACTCACTATTTATTGTCTATCCCTAATTGTCCCAAAGGCTATTCACAGTCACTGCTGTGGGTTGTCACAACTTATTTAGGTGGTGCACAGGAAATCAAGCTCAATTATTCACATTGCCAACAGAAAAGTGAAAGATTTTAAAATAACTATAAAAAATTCCTCAATTTACCTGATTTTGAGAGCCAGGTTGATGGAAAGCATGATCCAGGTTTGTATACTAACAAGAATTATTATTTATTACAAACCATTATATAACGCTACAAATTAAAACTTGAAGTTCCTTTTAAAAAGCCACCTTACAGACACATAGACTGACAAATGGATAGAACAACATATGTTATAGGTGAAGGGACACTGGAAACCAGTTGGATTGGTGACACTTCATAAAAACCTAAAGGACTGCGGATGCCGTAAATCAGAAATAAAAATCAAAATTGCTAGAAAAACTCAGCAGCTCTGGCCGCATCTGTGGAGAGAAATTAGAGTTAATGTTTCAGGTCAAGTGACTGTTCTTCAAAACTTGGTGATACTTATGTTGGTCAAAATCTGCCTGTTCAGGTGTCTTTCGATTGTTGCTTCCATTGCTTTGCAAGAGGCAGAAGGCAGCTGGTTCACTCACAAAAGGAGAAAGTGAGAACCACAGATGCTTGTCATCAGAGTCAAAAAGTGGGATGTTGGAAAAGCACAGTGGGTCATCATTCCTGATGAAAGGCTTATGCACGAAATATCGACTGTCCTGCTCCTCGAATGCTGCCTGACCGGCTATGCTTTTCCAGCACCACACTTTTCGACTCACTCATAAAGGTCTCAGTTAAAAATCACAGCTTACAATAACTGCAGAAGGGAAGATGAACTTGTTTTCTTCAGGTCTTAAATGAAATTTGACTGCAGAGAATAGAGAAACAGCTCCTGTGCTGGAGGAGATCAACATACTTTACTGTGTCTTGTTCCCAGCCCAAAGCAATTCAGTCACCAGAGAACCAGTCACATGATTGTTAGCAGGCAAAACAAACTTAATGATCTCAGACTAAGCCCCACTCTCTGCAACTGGATCCTCAGTCTCCTGACCCACAGGCCACAATCAGTGAAGATTGGGGACAATATTTCCAACCTCACTAACACTCAACACTAGATCCACCCAGGGGTGCGTACTCAACCCCCTACTGTACTCACTGTAATACCCATCACTGCGTCGCTAAATACCAGATGAATGCTATTTACACATTCACTGATGACACCACCATAGTCGGTCGAATCTCAGATGGAGATGAAACAGACTACAGATGGGAGGTGGAAGACCTGGAAAAGTGGTGCACTGAGAACAAGCTAGCTCTCAATGCCAACAAAACCAAGGAACTCCTTCTTGACTTTTGGTGGGATGTTACACATTAACAGCACAGAGGTGGAATGTGTGGAGAGTGTCAAGCTCCTGGGAGTGGTTATCCACAACAAGCTTTCTTGGACTCTTCATGTGGATGCACTATTTACAAAGGCCCAACAACGTCTCTTCTTCCTCAGGCAGCTGAGGAAATTTGGCATGACGGCGAACACCTTTGCCAACTTTTATATGTGCGCCATTGAGAACATTCTGTCTGGATGTATCACTACCTGGTATGGCAACTGTACCGTTCAAGATCGGAGATGGTTACAGAGAGTGAACTTGGCCCAGACAATCACAAAGGCCAGTCCACCCATCAATAGAATCCATCTACTAGGCCCGCTGTCAAGGAAAGGCCGCCAGCATTCTCAAAGATCCATCCCACCCTGGCAATGTTTTTCTACAACTTCCACCATCAGGGAGAAGGTACAGAAGCCTGAACACATGCACCAGCTGGTTTCAAAACAGTTTCTACCCTACTGCTGTGAAAATACTGAATGGACTCACAAGCTCTTTATATTCATCTGTACCTGTATTTTTGTTTTTGCCGCTGTTTACCTATTATTTACATATCTATGTGATTTAACTCTATGATCTGCCTGACAAAGCTTTTCATTGTGCCTCAGTACACGTGACAATAAATTCAATTCAATTCAATTCAATTCAATTTGTTGATAAGTGCTCACTAACCCATGGACTAATCAAGTTGCTGTTGCCACCCGGCTGCAATTTTACACAGTGTCATGGTTCCAGTTCATCTGCAATTACTGTTGGTTGAAACAGTTGCTTACTGTTCAGTTGTCTTTCGATTGTTGCTTCCATTGCTTTGCAAGAGGCAGAAGACAGCTGGTTCACTCACAAAAGGAGAAAGTGAGGACCACAGATGCTTGTGATCAGAGTCAAAAAGTGGGATGTTGGAAAAGCACAGTGGGTCATCATTCCTGATGCAGGGCTTATGCACGAAACGTCGACTGTCGTTTGCTGTGATGCCAGGTTACTTGCTTTTCAAAACTCGCAGCAATCCTTGAACACATTAGATTTAAAACAGACCTCTTTCCTTTCAGTCCACAATATTAAAAAGCACAAAAAGTTTTTAAAAAGACAGTCTTTACTGATGGAAGGCACAAGTTGGCCAGGCTCTGACAGCAGATTTTTTATTTCCCTTACAAGACATCAGCCCCAAAATTAAAAGCTTCCCAATTCAGAATGAAATCTATTCTAATTGGTCCTCATCTTCCTCTTTCACTACGATAAAAATGTTTTCTTTCAGTTCCAATGACGAATCTGACTGGACTCAAATTGTTGTTTTTCACAGCCCATGCAAAACCTGCTGTATTTCTATGTGCAGTGAGGACTTTGATAGGACAGTTTGCAGGCTGATGGCCATGTATGTGTTTGTGCATGGGTTAGCTTGTTCTATGAACTCGTCAAGTGGAAAGTAGCTGATCTCAAATACAGCATAGGATACCATGTAATTCTTGGAGCCCATCCTTTCCAGCCTGGAATTTCTCTGGTCAGCTCCATGATGGTACTTGCAGAGTTGGACTAAATGCTGCATCTGACAGCTGAGGTTTTAGCTTCCTTCACAGTGCAGGCATAAGCAACACATCATCTGACTGCTGCCGTGGAAGTTAAGACTGAAGGCACTTGTTGCCATGATAGCCCAGCTTGGTGCCTGTGAGCTCTGACTGCTGCCCTCATCAATGCTGATATCAGAACTCAAAAAGTACTAGCAGCATCACAAAGCAGTGATCCAACAGGTAACTAGGATCAATAAGTCATGCACTGGGGAGTCTCAGTGATTGCAGGAAGCACAAACCTAATTTTCTCTCTCAGAAGGACAGCCATCATGCTTTTACCCCAATTACATGACAAGTGCTTTAGTCATTGCCTTCCAGCCAGTCAGTCCAAACTGCTGTTACCCTTTAATTTAGAGACAGTACAGTCCAAAACCAGCACTCCTCAAGTTTATCCAGCAAGACCACCAATTGTCTCTCCAGTAAGAGTCAGCAGCTTTCCTCCAGTTATGTTGTAGCTGTTGATGTAGCCATGAATAGGACCTCTGAACCAGGCTCATGCACTAGAAAGACAGCTGCGTAGAGAATACACAATGGCAAATAGTTAAGCTTTGTCTGGAAATGTTGAAGGATAAATTTGTTACAGAATGATCTTTAGTGTTGCCTTTTACTTCAGGACTTTGACCATGGCGATGCTTTGCAGCAGGCGAATGGGCAAGGTCAGGAATTGTGGAGCAATGGAATGTACAGCATGTAAAAGGCCCTTGGTGTTTCCTTCCTTGTTGCCATTGCTCTCCTCATTCTGCTGTGCTTCCACCTCTTCCTGAAGGCCTAATGACAACAGCCACACCCTCAGTGCTGTCGGTTTTGGGAAGGATGCGGCAGGCCACCATAAATTTTAAGAGACATTGCAACCAGCATTGGGAGATTCCTAGATTGGTTTAATCAATGGACATGCTCTCTCAGAATGACACTGGTCAACATCCCTGCACTAAGAGGCTCCAGAAACATCACAAAACAATCCATGAGTGAGCAGGCAGCATAGAGAAATCACAATCCATGTTAAAAATAAAAGTGGATGGTACTTTTCACCTAACAAGCCTTAAGCAACTAACTTCTTATTTGTTGAGATGGTGGGTATGTTTGATTATTTAAGACGAACGTATCATGGCCACTGCTGGCGTAACTTGAAGTGAACAATATGACTCACTGTATATGGTCACACAGCAATCGCATCTTCATGCTTGTGGGTGAGTTATATCACCTTAAGCAGTTGATAGTTCTCTGAATCACTGGCATTTTTACCAGCCTGGCAAGGTCATGTTGATTTGGTCTGGTAAAAGGATATGAAATCCATTCTCTGCACATGTAGATCATCGGTCAGTTCCTTGATGCAATAATGTGTTTAAAACTTGAACCTATTGGCAATGTTGGTGCTCGAGGCTGGAATGCAGAAATTGAGTGAGAGGCTAGTCTTCAATCTTGGTATGATATCCTCATCCCGAAATTGTGGACCTTGTTGGAGGGGGAGTCTCATTTCAATTAACATTTCCATGATGAAATGCATCCATCTTAGACATTGCTTCTGCCGGAGGTGGAGGGAGGAGAAATGCCTGAACATCCTCAGTGAATGCAGCCTTCTATTGAGAAGCATCCCCTCCCTTCTGCACACAGCTTCACCTCTGTTTTCTCTCATTCCTGTCTCTGTCATGCAACTCAAAAGGACTGTAATTACAATGCCCATTACTGAAAGCAGGCTCTGCAGATGGGCTACTCAGCTCCTCTGCTGCCTGGAAAAGTTGAGCTCCTCTCCTTTGTGAATCCCAAAGCTTCAAGGCTCCTCCAAGCACACTTCATACAGGGTCATTACAGCATTAAAGGAAACCATTTGGCTATCAACTCCACATCGTTTCTCTATAGACCAACCAAATCTATCCCATTTCCCTGCTCTATCTCATTAGGCTTGAAAGACTATATCCCAGATTATGCATCCAACTTCCTTTTGATATTATTGATCATTTCTGTTCATACCAAACTGAGAGTTCCATGGCATTATCATTTGCTTCACCATGTACTTGTAGAACAGAACCTTAAATTGGTGTCTGTTAGTACTTTCACTCAGTTAATTTCCACATCACCGAAAGGTTTCACTGCTTTGTGCATTTCTATCAACCCTCCAATCAATCTTCTTTGTTCCAAAGGGAATAACCTAACCTTGTAGTTTAGATCCATCAATCCAGGAACATCCCTGATAAATCTTATCTGCATAGACATTTAAGACCCTTCATAGACATTCAACATCATCGCTCTACTTTTGCACTCAATACTTCCAGTTATGAAATCCAATATCCCGTAAGCTTGGATAAACACACCTTTGATACATTCTGTCACCAAAAATCTCTGAACACCCTGGTCCCTCTTGCCTTGCACACTCTTTATGACTGTGCCACTAAGTTTATATTGGGACTCCCTATCCCTTAAATGCCTCACTGTACACATCTCTGTGCTAAAATGTATCTGCCACTTGACTGCTCATTGTACTGATCTGAATATGACAAGCTGCAATCAATTGATGTGATCTTCACCAGTTGCCAATCCAAGTTTGAACTTTAAATCCATATAAATCATGCTGAAGAGGGGGTCCATTGTGAAAATGAATGAATGCTTAGCTAATATTGATTGAAAACAAGTACTAAGAGGCATCTAAGGTTGCATGCAAAAGCACTTCTGGATATAAAGAAAGAACAAGCATTTGAGCTCCAAAATCAAGCTCAGTACCAATCAATATTAGGTCGCATTTGCTATCATGATCAATACTAGCCCCATATGATGCAATAACATTGCACCACATAGAAGCATCTAAATGAAATATTTGGACTTTTTATCTTCCGCAGCATTCACATTACTGACGCGACAGAACTAAATCTCGTGGCTGAAGTATCTGCAAGTGAAATGTAGTTAATCTGTGAGATTGCAATGGCTCACTATTTTAACTGTGGAATCAGGGGAATCACTTTGGGCACGTATGAACAAGTACCATAAATCATAAGGTTTTGGCATCCAAGAATACTGACTACAGCAGACTTGATGCATGCAACATGTCACGTACAATTGGATTAAGATTCGAATGAACAGTCCCATTGAATACTTTCTAATTGGAGAGATGCAATTTTTTCAAGTGAGATAAACGATCAAGGATGAGGATCATCTTGGCAAGACTAAAAACAGTGATTAATGAAAATTAGTGTTCTGTTATCATAAAAATCACCAAGTATTGATTATCTAATATTATCTTAAAGTGATTTTACATTTAAATAGTATTAAGTATGAAAGACATTTAATGGACCTGTATAATAATGTTGAATTTAGTTCTGCATCTGATTGAATCTTATAATTTAATTCAAAATATTAACCTTTAGTTTCTCATGGACTTTGACCTGTATCAAATTGGCTTCACTGAGTGGTTAGCTCCCTGCCATATCAACTGTTGCTGACAGCAATATCCATGTTATTGATTGCATCTGGATTGCTCTGCTCAGTCAGCTGCTGCTGGAGTGCAATTTCCAAGGGGCAATTGAACTGCTATATTGTGTTTCCAAGATGAGGTATGTTGTGAAAGTACACAAAGGATGTTAACGGTCTCAATAAAGGACCATATAGAGGTAGTACCCAAATCCAAAAATGGCCAGCAGGTCCACACCTCCTTCACCCTCTTCAGTCATTTTCATGAGAGTGGGGGAGTGGGCCTGGAACTCACCTATTCTTATTCAGGAGGCAATGAAGAGCATTGAGAGCTTACCTGCTGTAAGTTTTTGTTTTAACATTCATGGAAGTCACTTGATTTTAGCAGCTGTCAAATCTTACATCAGCCACGTAAAAGCATAATACATGGATTGGAGGTGGAAAGATTTAAAGGCAAGAAAAATGTTCATGCCTCATTGATAGCTCAGCAAATTCTATGTTCATTAAAATGTGAATCATGAAATTGAACAGAAGATACCTGATGAGTGATGTGTTTACCAGATTATTGACATTGCCACTTAGCAGATGTCAAGAAATCAACATTGCAAATGGGGAAACCTTTTCAGAAAAGTTAGAAGTTTATCTCATGGATTAAAAGCTGGAGTGCATTCCACACTATAAATAGTTGTTGGATTTTATATTCTTCATGCAGTCACTAAATTAGATTTGTGCCACTTGTAATAGGCCAAATCCCTTTTTGTAATGTTGAAAGAGTAGCTCAGTGCAATCACATTAGAGAAATGAGAAAAAATTGTTCGCATTCAAGCATCCATTGAGATACCAACATTGAAGTCTACTTGTTTACTTGGGATGTTTTAAAAAAAACTTTTGGTAACAAATCCAATTGCATAATCATTTTACAAGTCATTGGCTTTCGTTATGCAGCTAGTGCAAAGAGTCTGTTTATTTATTTGGGTTGTGTTAAGAGCTAATTAATGGCTTTCAATTGTTTCATATATTTTCTAATTAATCTGTTCAGAGATCGTAGAGCCATTGAGATTTTATTCAGAAGTGGGCAATGAGTGAATGAGATGAAAATGAAGGAGTTGATCAGGTGTACCCTAGAACTCTGTGGGAAGCTAGAGAAGTGACTGCTGGGCCTCTTGCTGAGATATTTGTATCATCAATAGTCACAGGTGAGGTGCCAGAAGACTGGAGGTTGGCTATCGTGGTGCCACTGTTTAACAAGGGTGATAAGGACAAGTCAGGCAACTATAGACCAGTGAGCCTGACGTCGATGGTGGACAAGTTGTTGGAGGGAATCCTGAGGGACAGGATGTATATGTATTTGGAAGGGCAATGACTGATTAGAGATCGTTAACATGGCTTTGTGCATGGGAAATCATGTCTCACAAACTTGATTGAGTTTTTTGAGGAAGTAACAAAAAGGATTGATGAGGGTAGAGCGGTAGATGTAATCTATATGGACTTCAGTAAGGCGTTCAACAAGGTTCCCCATGGGAGCCTGATTAGCTAGGGTGGAGCTCAAGGAATACAGGGAGAACTAGCCATTTGGATACAGAACTGGCTCAAAGGTAGAAGACAGAGGGTGGTGGTGGAGGGTTGGTTTTCAGACCTGAGGCCTATGATCAGTGGAGTGCCACAAGAATCGGTGCTGGGTCCTCTACCTTTTGTAATTTATATAAATGATTTGGATGCGAGCATAAAAGGAAGTTTGCAGATGACACCAAAATTGGAGGTGCAGTGGACAGCGAAGAGGGTTATCTCAGAGTACAACAGGATCTTGACCAGATGGGCCAATGGGCTGAGAAGCGGCTGATGGAGTTTAATTCAGATAAATGTGAGGTGTTGCATTTTGGGAAAGAAAATCTTTGCAGGACTTATACACTTAGTAGTAAGGTCCTAGAGATTGTTGCTGAACAAAGAGACCTTGGAGTGCAGGTTCATAACTCCTTGAAAGTGAAGTCACAGGTAGATAGGATAGTGAAGAAGGCGTTTGGTATGCTTTCTTTTTATTGGTCAGAGTATTGAGTACAGGAGTTGGGAGGTCATGTTGCGGCTGTACAGGACATTGGTTAGGCCACTGTGGAATATTGCGTGCAATTCTGGTCTCCTTCCTATCGGAAAGATGTTGTGAAACTTGAAAGAGTTCAGAAAAGATTTACAAGGATGTTGCCAGGGTTGGAGGATTTGAGCTATAGGGAGAAGTTGAACAGGCTGGGGCTGATTTTCCTGGAGCATTGGAGGCTGAGGGGTGACCTTATAGAGGTTTGCAAAATTATGAGGGGCATGGATAGGGTAAATAGGCCTCACCCTGGGGTGAGGGAGTCCAGAACTAGAGGGCAGAGGTTTAGGGTGAGAGGGAAAAGATATAAAAGGGACCTACGGGGTAACTTTTTCAAACAGACGGTGGTACGTGTATGGAATGAGCTGCCAGAGGAAGTAGTGAAGGCTGGTACAATTGCAACATTTAAGAGGCTTTTGGATGGGTATATGAATAGGAAGGGTTTGGAAGGATATGGGCCGGGTGCTGGCAGGTGAGACTGGATTGGTTTGAGATATCTGGTCAGCATGGACGGATTGGACTGAAGGGTCTGTTAAAGTGGTCAGAATGTCAAACTGTCTGCAGATGAGTAGCTGATTGCATTGGAAGCACTGCCAGGTATTTGCTGGGAAAACAAGTGGGCTTTTCAGCTTGCCTCAATTTCTGCCTTCGGAGTTCCATCGGAGGCCTGAGGCCTGCATCCAAGGCACTTGAAAATCTTGGGAATTCCTGTCTCTTGGCAAACTCAATTTATAGACAGGAACAAGGTTGGAGGTTCATCCCAACTCCAAATTTTTAACTCCAAAATGAAAATTCACCTCAGGTGTTTGGTCTCCATATTTTTATGTATGAATATGTAAATGACTGAGATCATGAGACTCTTAATGCTGCATCCAGATGCCACCACACTGGTCCACCTACATCTGAAGATCACTTCCCCCTTTGCTTTCATGGCACAACTCCACATGTCTTGGAATAGATTGCAGATCACTTCAGATGGGCTGAATTTTACATTCTTTTGGCCAAATGCAAATACCATTGAGTTTCTTGCCATGATACCAAACAAGTTTTCCCACTGTATCTTACCAACCCTGTCACATTAACTACCTAATCCGGTGACTTTCTCATCCAATGTTAGCCCCTATTGTACCAGATGCCAGTTCCAGAACTCATCCTGTTGGAATATCCTGGAATCGACAGGCATTCCGATGTGCATCTGTTCGAGCACCAGTCAGGACCTAACCTGCACCATTTGCAATGAGCGTACAGACAAGGGGTAATTGGTGCCCCACATTTTAGCAGGGATCTGAAGGTTCTGCAGCACCAAGTGGTGCACATGCATAACATCCTCATTCCCCAGTATCAGCAGCAGACACCACATTACCACACCATGCCAAGCTGGTCCAAGCTTTCCACTGAGCTCAGTGCAGTCACAGTCGTCAGGACATCACTGCAGGAAAAAAGTCAATGACCTCTCCCACTCCACTCACTATCTCTGATGCTGACCCAACCTTACACAAAAGTTCATTCCTTACCACTCTTACTGTTGCCCAAAATATTTTCTCCCCTCCTCTCATCCAACCCAACCCCCGACACCACTCACCCTGCAAGCCCTCTGTACTGTCCACTCACTCACTTGGGACACCTCTCTATCTGCACTAGGAGCTGTGACACCCACTTTCATCTTTCACTCAGTCATGGGATGTGGGTGCTGCTGTTGAAGCAGGGTTTATTGCCCATTCCTAGTTGACATTGAGAAGGTCGTGGTGACCTATCAAGCTTCTCAAATGTAGCCGGAGCTGCCCTCATCCAGTGAAGTGGGGAGTATTCCATCTTTCTGGCTTGTGCATTGTAGATGATGGGCAGCCATCTCCTTTAACACCTTTCATTCTGCCTGCCTTTCTGACCAGCCTTTCATTTCAATTAAAATGCAATAAGGCAGCAAGAGTCAAGGCGTGTAATGGGCTGCCCAACATTTAGCTCCTCACCACTACATGAAGAACAACCCACCCTGAGCAGCTGACTGACCCTGTCCAAACTCCTGCAATGGAGGTTGCTGCTGATTTACTGTGTCAGGAACTGTTGACAACCATGACAAGCTTCCTGGCTTTATGTCTGTGCTAAATGGCAAGACAAGGCCAAAATAATATCAGCCTAGAATCTCGAGTTGAGGACGAAAAGTATAAAAAGGATTAGGCTTGGCAACGTAAAGCAGTGATGCTGTGGGCATCCAGCTAAGCTCAGAGTGAATACTATGGCAGTGAGTGAATAGGCCGGAGATGTACCATGGTTCAGTCCGTGAGCTGAGTGCATGTCCCTGAGAATATAGCGTCTTTGCTGTGGCATGACGAGAGTTGCCATTGTGGCCTGAAGCACAGAAGCATCCTGTATGTAGATTGGATTCTTAGAGGCCGACACATGTCAGATGCCAATGTCTGCGGATGTAGGGTGTATGTGGCCAGTGTTCATGGACCCTGTCCTGAGATGTTGATGCTTGGCATCCACATGGAGGTTCTTTGAGCCAAGTGGTAAGCTGAAAGATACCCACCTTGATTTCCATTTTTAAAAATTTCAATGTCTCGCTTCTTACGTCCATTTGGCAAATAACTTGATAATATTAATGAGGCATTCAGTGTTAATATGACATTCCACAAGCAAAAGCTTTGTTGGCAATGTATGGTCATCCAGAAAGAAACTTGCTCATAAACAATGCAACAAGTTGCTTAATGTTGAGATAGGCTTTGCCATAATTCTCATGGACATCTATCAGAAAAGTGACCATCACTCATACCTTTCAGTTTGCCATTTAGTCCAAAGGACCTCAATAGAAATGCCAAGCGACAACATATCATGTTGCTCAGAGTCCTGTAAGTTTCTGCCCTTTATGAATTACTCCAAAATCTTGCTGAAATAGTGTTTTTTTATTGTTCCCAATATTTTACATTCACGATTTCCATGTTCACATGTCTCTGACGGCACTTGGAGCTGTTACCCATTATTGAATTGTTTTACATGGACAATTCAGCAGTTTTTTTTTAAATTTAGATCTTCAGGTAGTACCAGTCCTAACCCAATCACAACAGACTTAGATCTTTAGACTATTTATTTTCATTGAATTTACCAATGAAAGAGGCAGAGTTTAAAAATTAAAACAAAAACTAATATTTAACAACATAGCTAAGATGATCAAATCAAACTCTGACAGTTCAGTTTAAAGTCTTCAAATATGCAACATACATTTTTACAAAGGAAATTTATTTTTGTTTAACGAGAGTGTGATGGAATAATGTGCACATTCAATTATTTTAATATAATTGCTATCTCAATCACAATACATATTTAGGTGGTCATTCATGCTGAATTGCATTCCTTAGATCGATCAGCAACAACAATTTGATGGTTCAGGAGTTTTAAGCAATTATTTTTCTGGGAAATTACTTGTTAGAATGTTTTGCACTCAAGCAGAGGAGTTGCAGAGATTGTTCTGCAAAGGTGTGCCCTAAGTGCTAATGTGAAAAAAAGCATTGAATAATCGCATCTCATCAAGTTGAACAACTATTTGACAGCTATTAAAGATCATAATCTTTTTATTTGTTCATTCGAAGAGCCAGGTCATCCCACCAACTGAGTGCATTCCTTTTGAAAGATCAATTCAGAATAATGGCACAAGACACAGATTTTCCTCAATGACTGCAATGCAGTTAGAACAGCAATGGTAAATGCTTGTATCCCATCTTATGATTCTTCTGTTTTTCTCACTTTTCAGAATGATTTTTGACTTAGAAGACCACAGCAATTCTGGTCTGGAAATGCACAATACAGGTTGAGGGTAAGACTGTCCTGGGTTTTGTGTAATTATTTGCGATTGAAATAGCAATGAGAATTTACATTTATTTAGATTAGGAACAACTCCTCAAGAGTTTTCTGTAACAAAAACAGAAGCTACTGTGTATGCTAATTAAACAGAACTCAGTGACTACGGCATTCATTCTTATATTCTCGGGATCACAGACTGTGAATTTGCCAATGCATGCCAAAAAAAGTACCAATTGTTCAGAATCCCCAGGCAAAACTCCCCTATCCGTGACCACTTTCATTTATATAGTTATCTTGCTCTCACTTTCCTATCTGTTCTGGTATGCAGCTCTTCCCCTCCACCCTCCATGAGCAAGACCATAGGTGCTGAAGAGGATGAACTGGTTGAGATGATCTGCCAAATGGAGGTAGAGGAGGAGGTGGATGTAACATTGGAGTGGGGGGGGGGGGGGGGGGGGGGGGTTGCGGTTGGGGGAAGTTGGAAAGAGTGATTGGGAGGGTGGCATATCTGGAACACTCTCCCCCTCCCACAACCAGTAACCACCCTCAATGTCCCCCGACAACGCCTGGCCCTGCTAAGTTGAACTTCTCACCTTTATCACTAAGTTACAATACACTAAATTTGTTTTTAATATTTTACTCCATTAACATTAATCTTTACTTCAGGTGATTTAGAGTTTATTATTTTAATCCACAAAAACATCTTGGGATCCGGGAACCTAACTCCATTTGTACCACAAGTTATTGAGCTAATCACTAATGAATTCACCATTTGCAGGGGCTTTCAGGAATGGAACCCTCAGATACGAAGGGTTGACTGTAGAAATTTGATGTAAATTATAGTTTACTATACCATACACATTTAATCAAGGCACACTGTATATAAGACTTTCTTATAACCTTGAGGAGGTTGTCAGTATCAACTCTCACCTTCAATTTTCAACTTTTGGCGAGATAAAATATCTGACTCACCAGAAACTACACAAGTAGATATCAATGAACATCTCCCATGTGAGAATTTAAATGAGGTTGTTATGTCTGTGGTTCAGCTTCATCTAAAGTACTGTGGCCAATTCAGGAGCAGGACTCTTTAGGAAAGGCGTTAGAGTGGGTAGAAAAGAAATTTATTAGAATGATACAAGGGACTTCAGTTATGTTAATAGATCAGGTTAATAATTTCAGTGAGGTGTTTGAAATCATAGTCGGTTTATGATTTGGAGATGCCGGTGTTGGACTGGGGTGTACAAAGTTAAAAATCACACAACACCAGGTTATAGTCCAACAGGTTTAATTGGAAGCACTAGCTTTCAGCGCGCTGCCTGATGAAGGAGCAGCACTCCGAAAGATAGTGCTTCCAATTAAACCTGTTGAACTATAACCTGGTGTCGTGTGATTTTTAAATATAGTCGGTTTAGATAGAGTAAATAAGGAAACACTGTTTCCAGTTGTTAAAGGTTTATTAACCAGGTGTGTTTGTTTGTAATGTGGTTTGCAAAAGCAACATGAGGAAAAATATTTCTCACAATGAGTAGATAGAATTTGAAGTATGCTGTCGAACACAACAGAGAAAATAGATTCAACAGTAGCCTCCAACACAGAATTGACTAAATATTTTAAAAAGCATAGATTTCAGGGATATGATTGAAGAAATATTGAGTGGATCTAACTGAATTGCTCTTCAAGAAGCCGGTGCAAACTTGATAAGCCAAAGTACTTCTATATGTGTTGTGCTATTCCATTCTATCACTGTGTTCTCCCAGCTTGAATGTTGCAAATCCTAATCAAAGGAAGCTATTCCTGGTGAAGTCTACTCTATAAAACAACTGCTTCTCATCTGATATTAACACTGCAATCTTACTCAGACAACATACAGGTGCTGAAAAAGCAGCATTGCTATGGTAAAAGAGTTAATTGAGAGACTAACACTCAGACAATGGGCAGGGGTTTTGCTATGATTGCACGAAGCAGGAGCTGTCTCTTTTAATATCAGAAACCTGCAATCGATGGGAAACTGGCTGAAGTTAAAGTCTTCATAGGGATGAATGCTTAATTTGGAGACGGTTTTCTGTCCAATTATAATTGGCATGGGCAGAATAGGCATATATCAGAAACTAAAGGCAGGCATCAGTGTTGAGCTGTCAAGCCAATAAAATAATCAGCTTGTGAGACCTTGAGGTTTTTTTTTGACAAAAGTGTTGGAACAATAGACACAGCCTGCAAAGGTGGTGTAGGGCTCCCACAGAAATAGGGTTTTTGTTTAGCTTTCAGTAGTTGGTGGGGTTTTTGCAGCTAATTGTTGAAGCTACTGCAGAGGAACCCTGATTATCCAAATGAGATGGGCGGGCACTATTTCGTTCAGATAATTGATTATTCAGTTAATCATTTCAATGACTTACCTCTGGGGTTCAAAGATTTCTGTTAAGTCCGCTCCCCATTCAGGAGACTAGGCAGCAGCATACTACGTGCAAGCTCCTGTGGCCACCCCCCCCCGCCCCTCTCCATGTGCCCCTGTCCAACACTGACCCCTCCTCCCAACCCTATCCAACACCGCCCCCCCCCCCCGATCCACACTCACCCCCTGTCCAACACCATCCCACTCTCTCCCCCACCCCCCAAGACTGGACACCAAAGGGACTGCTGTGGCCGTCTTTTGGGGGTGAGTCTGCAAATAGCACACGTGCACACGCACACGCACACGCAACTTTTTACTGTAACATTTTGACAGGTTTCTCCTTTGCCTAGTACAAGACAATGTTGGAGAAATTATCTTAGGAAAGGGGGTTTATGGTACACGCCTGTGTAGAACTCCAGGGTAAGTGTGAGGGGAGAGAGAGAGAGGGCGGGAGGTCAGTCATTTGGAGTTTATGCCTGGACTCCTGTCGATGTCCAGGCCTGTTGTTGGCAACATTTCAGTAAGTAGAGTTCACTTTTAATCACTAAACAAAAGATGCGATCAGTGTTGGAAACACACCTTTGATGTAATCTTCCTATTGACACCTCGAGATCTTCTTCAGATAATCCGATATTCGGATATTTGATATTCGGATAATCAAGGTTCCTCTGCACACCTTTCTCTGTCACAGATAAAAGCTTGGGTTCTCTTCCTGCTGTCAGAATTGCTTGAAGCACAATCTGTTTTACTGAATTTGCCTTTATCAAAGGTGTATTTATAGGATTATTATATTAGAACATTTGTTTAATCGTTAAATAACTTAGAATTCTCAGTACGTACGTTAGCTCGCTGAGCTTGAAGGTTTGTTTTCAGACATTTTGTCACTATAAGATAATTCTGTTAAGTTTTCCAGTAGAGTTAAAGTTAGACCAATTCTTCTTTTTTTTGTTTGTATTTTAACTGTAGAGTAAGAACAAAGGACATTTTGCTTAAAGCTGAATAATGTAACCAATTGAATTACATCTGGAAAACAGCACCTTACACTTGTCTTTCAATGGAAATAAAAGTTAGAGTCTAGACTACCTCCTTGATATAACTGAAGAGAGTTTGATTTGGTCCATAGCAAAGGGGCATCTATGTTTGACCAGTTCAGGTGCAGGATCAAGGTTCCTCCTGAGCAAGTGATACCCAGTCAATTGTGAATCTGTCCATGCTCCGATTAGAAGGCCTGTGTTATGTGAGTAATGCACTGGTGTGCAGCTATCTGCAGGTGCTGCACATCACATGGCACATCACTCAGATGTCTCTGCGTGGATAAAGGACCATCTGTCCAGAGAATCTCAGTCTCCTTTGGCACTCATTCTGAGGCATGTTCAGGTAGCTTCGCTTTGGTTGTCAAGCTTGCACTCAATAGTGGTTCTGTCTCGTTTGTACTCTTTGTCCTTCTCCTCCTGCCTCCTGATCCCAGCACATTGCTCCTGCTTCCAGTCTTTGTGAAAATCAGTGTTGCCAATGCCAGAGCAGGAACTTCTAGATGAATGGCACTGCCATCGCCTTTTCAAGCTACCCACCTCTGTCTCAGTTCCAAACATCTGACCAAAAAAATGAGTTCCCCCAATCACTTCAGTGTGTTACCAAGTAAACATAGGCATTTACTTTAATTATTTCTTTTGTTTCAAAGGTAGTCTAAAAGGAAAGAATCCAGTTCCATATTTTCACGATGATGAACAAAACAACTCATTTTGAAGGCCAAGAAAATGCGTTGTTATTCCAATAGACCTCTGAACTTTGCCAAAATAAAATAAAACTCCGCAATCTAGTGAAAATGCATTTTAGAAATCTTACACTCGAGTAAAGCAAGGGACCAGTCTAGAAAGAGTTCAAAAGCATGAATCTCTGAAACACTTACATTTTGTTATGTTTATGTTGGCAGGGAAGAAATTGGTTTTCCAAACTCATACCACACACTAGTGAATGCAAACAAATCACTGGAAAAATTATCCAAATCAAACTTAAGTAAGCATCTGATACAGAGGCAAGCTGAAGCATTCCCAAAGACGATTACTGTAAAAGGATTTCACAACAACATGTTTTCAAGATTCCAATTGTCAAGTGTATTAAAATAATGATGTCTCAATGGGGCATTTAGGATTATGATTTCCAGCTTCAGAACAGATTGCTGAATTTTAACAAACCTATAAATATAAGGTTCAGATTAAGCAGATGCAAACGTCTTAATAAATGCAGTCAAAACTGAAGTGGATCACCTGTACTTTTGTTCAAATCACTAGCTCAATGCCTTTTTGTTTCCAGAGTGCAGAATAACCAAGTTGTAATTTTCTTTGAGGAACATAAAATATTAAGCAGTAGGACATTAACCAATGTAAACATTCATCTTTGTTATATTATCATTTGAGATCAATGACCTTGTATAAGAATACTACTTTGTTTCTTCATTCAAACCTTCACCTGTTTCGCACTCCTCCTAAGGATGGCATGGTGACTCAGTGGTTAGCACTACTGCCTCACAACACCAGAGACCTGGGTTCGATTCCAGCCTCGGGCAACTGTCTGTGTGGAGTTTGCACATTCGCCCTGTGTCTGCATGGGTTTCCTCCCACATTCCAAAAGATGTACAGGCCAGATGAATTGGCCATGCTAAATTGCCCATAGTATTAGGTGCATTAGTCAGGGGGAAATGAGTCTGAGTGGGTTACTCTTCAGAGAGTCAGTGTGGACTTCTTGGGCTGAAGGGCCTGTTTCCACACTATATTAGTTCCTCACTAATTTTCAAATGACCACGGCCTACCAAGATTCTCCAACAGAATAAATGTAGGGTGCAGAGAGCAAATGTACGCAGAGTTGCTACTAACAATATCAGAGCTACTGCTGGTATTTGCATGGCTTTAGTACAATTGATCTCCTTTGCACACAGAACTCATCTCGGTATACTGCACAACTTCCAATCATACAATATGACTCAACAGTCCAGACTGTGAAACCCATCAAAGTATGAAATGGATATAACAGGTTTAATTTTGACCTTTATTCCTGATGAAGGGCTTATGCTCGAAACGTCGAATTCTCTATTCCTGAGATGCTGCCTAACCTGCTGTGCTTTGACCAGCAACACATTTGCAGCATCAGATTAGCTGCCTATTTTATGTTAAATCTGACATTTATTGTCAATTGACTTCTCGTCAGTTTCCGGACAGTAGGTTAGATTACCATTGCTGATGTATGCCTCATGTTTTTCTCTGATGTTCTGAAAGACAGACTAATACTTTTACTTTTACCGAGGGGGAGCTAACTGTAAGCCATTTACTCCGATAAATGAACAACGACAAACAAGGAAGCAAATTTCAATCTGTGCTGGAATTTTAAAAATGATTTGGTTAACAGTGCCATTCACACCCTTAAGATGTCCCAAAGAACTTTACATACAATTAAGGACCATTAGAGTTAGATTCACCATTAGAGCATAGGAGAGATGGCATCTAAGTTTTACACAGTAAGTTCTCACGACTAATTTAAGAATGACTAGACAATCCAATGTTTTGTGTTGGTTGAGACAGAAATCATGTGCAGCCATTCTGAACAATATAATAGAATCTTAATCATAGTCAATTTCTTATAACACGGGATTTAACAAGGTCCAGTTGTGGTGCAGCCCTCAGAAAAGAACACAGGAGAGCAAAACTGAGCGAAATGAAGAAAGCATCCAAAGGCTCTAATACAAAGGCAAAGGGTTGCACTGTGCTCAGCTGTTAGCACTGCTGCCTCATAGCACCAGGGACCCAGGATCAATTCCAGCCTCAGGCAACTGTCTGTGTTCAGTTTGAACATTTTCCACGTACCTGCGTGGATTTCCTCCAGGTGCTTGGGTTTCCTCCCAGAATCCAAAAATGTGCAGGTTAAGTGGAATGGCCATGCTAAGTTGTGCATCGTGTCCCAGGGATGTGCAGGCTGGGTGGGTTAGCATGGGGAAATGCAGGGTTACAGGGATATGGTAGGGGTGTGGGTCTGGGTGGGATGATCTTTGGAGGGTCGGTGTGAACTTGATGGGCCGAATGGCCTGCTTCCACACAGTAGGGATGATTCAAAATACTATCTGAAGCAAGATCATTGACCGTAAACATGAAGTCTTTCTCTCCACAAACGCTGCCTGATCTGCTCAATGTTTGTGGTATTTCAAGCAAAGACACTGTTTATAATTAGCTAATTTTTTGTAAATTTGATCAAATATAAGTTTTGAAACTTTGTGACATTTAAATGTTCTTCTAATTTCTTCCTATAATTTTAATTTCATGATACTTCTTTAAGTAGATCATCTGTGTTTTATGTCAGGCAGGAATGACAGAAGAGAAATTAATAATAGCAGATTTTGTTTTGCTTGTGTTTGGGGGATATAGAAATATTATATGCTTGTATCTATCTCTCTTTTCATTTCTATGTTTGTGTGACCATCATTTTATTTCACGTTTTCTAAAGCTAGTTAGTAATTTTCTCAAATTGTGGCTTTCTTGTAATTACTTTATTGCGTATTAGTTCACTGGATTGGAAAAGCAACATCTGTTTCTAAGCCATGCTTCCAACATGCTTCTGTCAGATATACTTCCCCACATTATCAAGGATTCTGCTTGCAAATGGATCCTGCAAGTCCACAGAAAAAGAATATTAACATTTCCTGATCATAAAAGCTGAACTATTTTATTTATTTCATGTATTTTCAGCTTTTTGCTGTCCAACATCTCCCCAGGAGGTGGCATAACAATATAGTGCAGTAAGTGGCAGCCCAGGATTAGCACACAAATGAGGTGGCTTTCATTACTGGGGGAACAGAAGTGAATGGAATTTAAGCTCTGGCAAACTTCTTTCAAGAAAGACTGCAAGCAAGCATCAGAGTTCCTGGTTACATCAGCATGTGGGAAAACCTTCCCCTGGCAGTAATCGAGTATGTTTGTGTGGATTTTTTCATGTAAAATCCAGAAGCTGCAATCAAACCTGCTATTGATCTGGCCACCAGCGGATGTGTGGGTGGTATTATTTATGCTGAAAATGTGTTGCTGGTTAAAGCACAGCAGGTTAGGCAGCATCCAAGGAACAGGAAATTTGACGTTTCGGGCCAGAGCCCTTCATCAGGATGAAGGGCTCTGGCCCGAAACGTCGAATTTCCTGTTCCTTGGATGCTGCCTAACCTGCTGTGCTTTAACCAGCAACACATTTTCAGCTCTGATCTCCAGCACCTGCACACCTCACTTTTTACTGGTATTATTTATGCCCTTTCACATTGAATGTTTCAAATTAAAGGGTTGGAATAAAAGTCAAGTCGCTGTAGTCCCCAGAGGATTGCTCTGTCATTAGAGAGACATGACTGGTGGGGAGTTTAACCTTCAGGTCACCACATCTCTGGCAAGGGATGAGTTGTGAAGGTGGTGGGACCTTCATGGTAACCTCAGTCAGTGTGGGAAATGAACCTGCACTGTCTGCATGACGAACCAACCTACCAACTGAGTTAGCTGGCTCGGAGAAAAGGTTAGAATAGGGCCTATTTGTGCACAGCATGAACTTCTGTTTTGAGATGGCATCCCATTACGTGGACTCAAAGGCTTCAAATTCATGTAACATATCAATTGTGATAATCCAGAAACAAAGATTCTATTTACTGAAAGTTCACCAGATTAGTTGGGCTGGTGGAGCTATTACAGTTTTTGAAAGTGAGACTCTCTTTGGTTGTGGGCAACTGAGGATACAGGCAGGTATAAACTGCAAGAATTTATTTATTTATGCTCCATTTGAAATTTTCACAAAAATACGTTTTATGGAGAGAAGAATTTCTTCTTTAAGTAAAGCAATAGAAAGGCATCCAGATGAACTGTCAGTCTGTGCACCTAGAAGTGGCCGAATCTATCAATGCCAACATTCCTCAGTGTTGCAATCATGTTCTGAAGCCATTGAGTCATAGAGATGTACAGCACGGAAACAGGTCCTTCGGTCCAACTCGTCCATGCCGACCAGATATCCTAAATTAATCCAGTCCCATTTGCCAGCATTTGACCCATATCCCTGCAAACCCTTCCCATTCATGTACCCATCCAGATGCATTTTAAATGTTGTAATTGCACCAGTCTCCACCATTCCCTCTGGCAACTCATTCCATACACACATCAACCTCTACATGAAAATGTTGCCCCTTAGGTCATTTCAAACTTTCCCCTTTCACCCTAAACCTATTCCCATTAGTTCTGGACTCCCTCACCCGAGGGAAAAGACCATGTCTATTTACCCTATTCATGTACCTCATGATTTTATAAACCTCTATAAGGTCACCCCCTCAGCCTCCAATGCTCCAAGGAAAACAGCCGCAGCCGATTCAGCCTCTCCCAAGAACTTTAAAAACCTCCAACCCTGGCATCATCCCTGTAAATCTTTTCTGAACCCTTCTACAATTCACAACATCCTTCTGATAGGAAGGAAACCAGAATGCACACAATATTCCAACAGTGGCCTAACCAATGTCCTGTACAGCCACAACATAACCTCCCAACTCCTATACTCAATACTCTGACCAATAAAGGAAACCATACCAAAAGCCTTCTTCACTATCCTATCTACCTGAGACTCTACTTTTTAGAAAAGCTGAACATGCACTCCAAGGTCTCTTTGTTCAGCAACATTCTCTCGAAACTTATCATTAAGTGTATAAATCCTGCTAAGATTTGCTTTCCCAAAATGCAGCACCTCGCATTTATCTGAATTAAACTCCATCTGCCACTTCTCAGCCCATTGGCCCATCTGATCAAGATCATGTTGTAATCTGAGGTAACCTTCTTTGTTATCCACTACACCTCCAATTTTGGTGTCATCTGCAAACTTACTAACTATACCTCTTCTGCTTGCATCCAAATCATTTATATAAATGACGAGAAGTAGTAGACCCAGCACTGATCCTTGTGGCACTCCACTTGTCACCAGCCTCCAGTCTGAAAAACAACCCTCCACCACCACCCTCTGTCTTCTACCTTTGAGCCAGTTCTGTATCCAAATGGCTAGTTCTCAGTGTATTCTGTGAGATCTAACCTTGCTAACCAGTCTCCCATGAGAAATCTTGTCGGACATCTTACTGAAGTCCATACAGATCACATTCAATGCCCTGCCTTCATCAATCCTCTTCATTACTTCTTCAAAAAACTTAATCAAGTTTGTGAAATTTGATTTTTCATCCACAAAGCCATGCTGACTATCCCTAATTAGTAATTTCCCTTCCCACATGGTTGAAGATGCCCTCCAATGCATCTCATTCATGTCCCACACGTCTACCCTCAAACCCCACCCCTTCAACCATAACAAGGACAAAACTCCCCTGGTCCTCACCTTCCACCCTACCAATCTCCGCATAAATCGCATCATCCGCCGACATTTCCGTAATCTCCAAACGGGCCCCGACACCAGGGATATACTTCCCTCCCCTTCCCTTTCCATTGTCCGCAAAGACAGTTCCCTCCATGACTACATCCCCCAACAACCTACCCTCCCATTCTGGCACCTTCCCATGCCACCGCAGGAATTGCAAAACCTGTGCCCACACCTCCTCCCTCACCTCCATCCAGAGCCCAAAAGGAGCCTTCCACATCCATCAAAGTTTCACCTGCACATCCACCAATATCATTTATTGTATCTGTTGCTCCCGATGTGGTATCCTTTACATTGGGAAGAACGGAAGCCTTCTCGCAGAGCGCTTTAGGGAACATTTCCAGGACACCCGCACCAATCAACCCCACCACCCCATGGCCAACATTTCAATTCCCCCTCCCACTCTGCTGAGGACATGCAGGTCCTGGGCCTCCTCCAATGCCACTCCCTCACCACCTGACACCTGGAGGAAGAACACCTCATCTTCCGCCTCAGAACATTTCAACCCCAGGGCATCAATGTGGACTTCACCAGTTTCACATTCCCCCTCCCCCACCTTACCCCAATTCCAACCTGCCAGATTAGCACCATCCTCATGACCTGTCCGACCTGCCAATCTTCCTTCCCACCTATTCGCTCCACCCTCCTCTCTGACCTATCACCTTCATCCCCACCTCCATCCACCTATTGTACTCTTCACTACCTTGTCCAGCCCCACCCCCTCCCATTTATCTTTCATCAGGCTCATTCCTGATGAAAGGCTTTTGCCCAAAAAGTCGATTTTCCTGCCCCTTGGATGCTGCCTGACCTGCAGTGCTTTTTCAGCACCACTCTAATCATTTCCCTAATCAGTCCTTGCCTTTCCAAATACATGTACATCCTGTCCCTCAGGGTTCCCTCCAACAACTTGCCCACCACCAAGGTCAAGCTCACCGGTCTATAGTTCCCTGGCTTTTCCTTACCACCCTTCTTAAATAGGCATACCACATTAGCCAACCTCCAGTCTTCCGGCACCTCACCTGTGACTTATGATGATACAAAATCTCAGCAAAAGGCCCAGCAATCACTTCTCTAGCTTCCTACAGAGTCCTAAGGTCCACCTGATCAGGTCCTGGGGATTTATCCACCTTTATGCATTTCAAGACATCCAGCATTTCCTCTTCTGTAATATGGACATTTTTCAAGATGTCACCATCTATTTTCCGACATTCTATATCTTACACATCCTTTTCCACAGTATAACAATAATGCAAAATACTCATTCAGTGTCTCCCAATTCTCCAGCAGCTCCACACATAGGCTGCCTTGCTGATCTTTAAAGGGCCCTATTCTCTCCCTAGTTCCCCTTTTGTCCTTAATGTATTTATAAAATCCCATTGAATTCTCATTAACCCGATTTGCGAAAGCTCTCTCATGTTCCCTTTTTGCCCTCCTGATTTCCCTCTTAAGTATACTTCTACTGCCTTTATACTCGAAGGATTCACTCAAAGTCTGCAGTCTATACCTGACGTATGCTTCCTTCTTTTTCTTAACCAAAACCTGAATTTCTCTCATCATCCAGCATTCCCTATACTTACGAGACTTGCCTTTCACCCTAACAAGAATATACTGTCTCTGGATTCTTGTTATCTCATTTGTGAAAGCTTCCCATTTTCTAGCCGTCCCTTTACCTGCGAACATCTGTCCCCAGTCAGCTTGGGAAAATTCTTGCCTAATACCATCAAAATTGGCCATCCTCCAATTTAGAACTTAAATTTTTAGACCTGGTCTATCCTTCTCCATCATTATTTTAAAACTAATAGAATTATGATCACTGGCCCCAAAATGTTCCCCCATTGACACCTCAGCCACCTGCTCTGCCTTATTTCCCCAGTGTAGTTCAGGTTTTGCACCTTCTCTCGTAGGTACGTGCACATACTGAATCAGAATTTTTTTTTTGTACACACTTAACAAATTCTCCTCTATCTAAACCCTTGACACTAAGGCAGCCCCAGTCGATGTTTGGAAAGTTAAAATCCCCTTCCATTACCACCCTATTATTCTTATAGACAACTGAGATCTCCTTACAAATTTGCTTCTCAATTTCCTGCTGACTATTGGGGGGGGTCTATAATACAATCCCAATAAGGTGATCATCCCTTTCTTAGTTCTCAGTTCCACCCAAATAGCTTCCCTGGATTTAAACCCAGGATATCTTCCCGAAGTACAGTATTAATGCTATCCCTTATCAACAATGCCACTCCCCCTCCTCTCTTGTCTCCCTTTCTTTCTTTCCCATCGTATTTGTGTCCCAGAACGTCAAGCTGCCAATCCTGTCCATTCCTGAGCTACATCTCAGTAATTGCTATGATCTCCTAGTTCCATATTCCTCACCATGCCTTGAGTTCATCTGCCTGCCATGTTAGGCATCTTGCAGTGAAATGAACGCAGTTTAATTTATCAATCCAATCTTGTTCTCTGCTTTATTCCTACCTGCCCTGACTGCTCGACTAACTCCTTTCCCAACTGTACCAGTCTCAGACTGATTTCCTTCCTCACTATTTCCCTGTGTCCACGACCCCTCCCGCGGCCACCTTACTAATTTAAATCTTCCCGAGCAGCTCTAGAAAATCTCCCTGTCAGTATATTAATCTCCTTCCAATTCAGATGCAATCTGTCCTTATATAAGTCACTTCTACCCCAGAAGAGATTCCAATGATCCAAAAATATGAATCCTTCTCCCGTACACCAGCTCCTCATCCATGCATTCATCTGCTCTATCCTCCTATTCCTACCCTCGCTAGCTCGTAGCACTGGGAGTAATCCAGATATTACTATCCTTGGGAACCTTCTTTTTAAATTCCTGCCTAACTTTCTACATTGTCCCTCCATAATCTTCTTTTTCCTTTCCAATATCATTAGTTCCAACATGTACAATACCTTCCTGCTGGTCCCTCTCCCTCTTGAGAACATTCTGCACCCTCTCTGAGATATTCTTGATTCTGGCACCAGGGAGGCAACACACCATTCTGATTTCTCACTGCCAGCCACAAAAATGTCTGTCTGTGCCTCTGACTAGAGAGTCCCCTAACATATTCAATCGATTGGAACCTGACGTCCCCCTCATTAGAGTCAGTCTCAATACCAGAAACTTGGCTTTTCAAGACTCCCATGAAAGTCCATCACCCCCTACATTTTCCAAAACAGCGTGCTTGTTTGAAATGGGGATAGCCACAGAAGACTCCTGCATTACCTGCCTCCCTGTCCTACCTGCCTATATCTATAAGAGATGTGCAACACAGGAATATACCCTTCAGTCCAACTCGTCCATGTCAACCAGATATCCTAAATTAATCTAGTCTCATTTGCCAGTGCTTAGACAATAGAAAATAGACAATAGGTGCAGGAGTAGGCCATTCTGCCCTTCGAGCCTGCACCACCATTCAATATAATCATGGCTGATCATCCTGAATCAGTATCCCGTTCCTGTCTTATCTCCATCACCCTTGATTCCTCTATCCTTGAGAGCTCTAACTCTTTCTTAAATTAATCCAGAGACTGGGCCTCCACTGCCCGCTGGGGCAGAGCATTCCACACAGCCACCACTCTCTGGGTGAAGAAGTTTCTCCTCATCTCTGTCCTAAATGGTCTACCCCATATTTTTAAGCTGTGTCCTCTGGTTCAGCACTCACCCATCAGCGGAAACATGTTTCCTGCCTCCAGAGTGTCCAATCCTTTAATAATCTTATATGTCTCAATCAGATCCCCTCTCAGTCTTCTAAACTCAATGGTGTACAAGCCCAGTCGCTCCAGTCTTTCAGCGTAAGGTGGTCCTGCCATTCCGGAATTGACCTCGTGAATCTACGCTGCACTCCCTCAATAGCCAGAATGTCTTTCCTCAAATTTGGAGACCAGAACTGCACACAATACTCCAGGCATGGTCTCACCAGGGCCCTGTACAGCTGCAGAAGAACCTCTTTGCTTCTATACTCAATCCCTCTTGTTATGAAGGCCAGCATGTTATTAGCTTTCTTCACTACCTGCTGTACTTGCATGCTTATCTTGATTGACTGGTGTACAAGAACACCCAGATCTCTCTGTACTGCCCCTTTACCTGAATTTAGGTAGTAATCTGCCTTCCTGTTCTTGCCACCAAAGTGGATAACCATACATTTATCCACATTAAGCTGCATCTGCCACGTATCTGACCACTCACCTAACCTGTCCAGGTCACCCTGTAATCTCCTAACATCCTCCTCACATTTCACCCTGCCACCCAGCTTAGTATCATCTGCAAATTTGCTAATGTTAATACTAATACCATCTCCTATATCATTAACATATATTGTAAAAAGCTGTGGTCCCAGCACTGATCCCTGCGGTACCCCACTGGTCGCTGCTTGCCATTCCAAAATGGAGCCGTTTATCACTACTCTTTGATTCCTGTCAGCCAACCAATTTTCAATCCAAGTTAGTACTTTGTCCCCAATACCATGCGCCCTAATTTTGCTCACTAACCTCCTATGTGGGACTTTATCAAAAGCTTTCTGAAAGTCCAGGTACACTACATCTACTGGATCTCCCTCGCCCATCTTCAGAGTTAAATCCTCAAAAAATTCCAGAAGATTAGTCAAGCATGATTTCCCCTTCATAAATCCATGCTGACTCTGACCTATCCTGTTACTACTATCCAGATGTGTCGTAATTTCATCTTTTATAATAGACTCTAGCATCTTTCCCACCACTGAGGTCAGACTAACTGGTCTATAATTTCCTGCTTTCTCTCTCCCACCTTTCTTAAAAAGTGGTACAAAATTAGCCAACCACCAATCCGCAGGAACTGATCCTGAATCTATCGAACTCTGGAAAATAATCACCAACGCATCCACGATTTTTCGAGCCACCTCCTTCAGTACCCTGGGATGTAGACCGTCAGGCCCCAGGAACTTATCAACCTTCAGACCTAACAGTCTCTCCAACACCAATTCCTGGAAAATATAAATTCCCTTCATACCTCATTTTTCCTCTGCGTATTTTCTTCTTAGTAATCCTCTGTTGTTCTTTAAAAGCTTCCCAGTCCTCCGTTTTCCCACTTATCTTTGCTATGTTATACTGTTTCTCTTTTAACTTTATATGTTTCTTAACTTCCCTAGTCAGCCACGGCCACCCATGCCTCCTCCGAGGATCTTTCTTCCTTTTTGGAATGAACTGATCCTGCATCTTCTGCATTATACACAGAAATATCTGCCATTGTTCATCCACTGTCATCCCTGCTAAGGTATTGCACCATTGAACTTTGGCCAGCTCCTCCCTCATAGCTCCATAGTTCCCTTTATTCAACTGAAATATTGCCACTTCCGATTGTACCCTCTCCCTCTCAAATTGCAGATTGAAGCCTATTGTATTATGGTCACTACCTCCTAAAGGCTCCATCACTTCGAGGTCCCTGATCAATTCTGGTTCGTTGCACAATACCAGATCCAGAATTGCCTTCCCCCTGGTAGGCTCCAGCACCAGCTGTTCTAAGAATCCATCTCGGAGGCACTCCACAAAGTTTCTTTCTTGAGGTCCAATACCATCCTGATTCTCCCAGTCTACCTGCATGTTGAAATCCCCCATAACAACTGTAGTAACATCTTTGTGACAGGCCAATTTCAGCTCCTGATTCAACTTACATCCGACATCCAGACTACTGTTTGGGGGCCTGTAGGCAACTCCCAAGAGAGTCTTTTTACTCTTAGAATTTCTCAGCTCTATCCATACTGACTCTACATCCCCTGATTCTTGGTCCCCCCTTGCAAGGGACTGAATATCATCCCTTACCAACATGGCCACCCCAACCCCGCTGCCCGTCAGTCTGTCCTTATGATAGCACGTGTTGCCTTGAATATTCATTTCCCAGGCCCTGTCCACTTGAAGCCACGGCTCAGTTATCCCCACAATATCGTATCTGCCAATTTCCAAAAGACCCTCAATCTCATCCATCTTATTTCTAATGCTTCGTGCATTCATATATAGTATTTTTAATTTGTTACTGCCCTCACCCTTCCCATCAACTCCTTTTTCACTCAACCTTACAGCATGATCCCTTTTTGAGTTTTCTGCTTCATTGATACAGTTGTCTTTCTTGACTTCCCTCGTTCTAACTTTCCCTTCAATTTCCTTTTTATACATCCAGTTTGTCCCCTCCCTCTCCCCCCGCCCCCCCCCCCAGCTACTTAGTTTAAATGTAGCTGTATCACAGTAGCAAACCTGCCTGCCAGAATGCTGGTCCCCAACCTATTAAGGTGCAAACCGTCTCTCTTGTATAATTTATGCTTTCCACAAAACATACCCCAGTGATCCAAGAATTTAAATCCTTGCTTCCTGCACCAGTTCCCCAGCCTCACATTCAAGTCCATTATCTCCCTGTTTCTGGCCTCACCAGCCTGAGGAACTGGAAGCAAATCGGAGATAACCACCCTGGACGTCCTGCTTTTCAGCCTTCTTCCTAGTTCTCCGAAGTCCCGCTGTAGTATGTTCCTCCTCTTCTTCCTGACATCATTTGTGCCGACATGTACCACCACCTCTGGCTCTTGACACATGTCCCTCTAAACCCTTCCTATCCATGTAACCATCCAGATGCCTTTTAAAAGTTGGAATTATAGCCGTCTCCATCACTTCCTCTGGCAGCTTATTTCCATACATGTGTGAAAAAGTTGTCCCTTAGGTCCCTTTTAAATCTTTCCACTCTCACTTTAACTCATCTCTTGGTCAATCCTTGACGTATCTGTTAATTCTGCACCAAATCTCATTCCTTCATTCCCGGTACTTAGTGCCAATTGTTGCAGAACTCAAACTTAATTTTGTGTCATTTGGAACCAGCTACTCTCTTTACTGTTGCTTCCTTTATTTCATTACCTGTTACCCATCTTTGAAACACCACTAACACTTCTATATGCGCATCAAAATATTCGAAACTTTCATACTCCAAATATATTTCTTGTTGGCCAAGCCCACAGCCATAAGTGAATAACTATGTGTGCACTCTACCTGCATGAAGAACAGATGATGGACATGTTGGGTTGAAGCAATCTACAAGAGGACTCACATGTTGTTAAGCAGCAGAAGGTGGCTGTGGTTTTAATGTGTCTTTTTCTCCTTTATTCTTAAAATATCATCCTTACAAATGATATAAAAAATGGTTGCTGCTGCTTCCAGACTCTAGTCATCTGGTTATATTTGGCCATCCCACTTGATACTAACCCCTGAACCACTCGGGTTTTAGAAAAACTCCAATCATTTCCTTGGGAAGCAGAATATAAAAAGAAAAAGGACAGCATAACACCACAACTCAAGCTTATAGTTGCAGACAATAACTCTAAGTAGTCTGTAAGGAACGGGGACTCACCCAAGACAAGTGTGCAGGAGCAAGCCTCAGGTCAATAAAATGGTGTGGGAATCGATTTAAACCCTTTCAGATGCTTGCCATTCTGGAACTCAAATCTTTCCCTTTCACTAGGAGATAGTGAGGACTGCAGATCCTGTTGAGTCAGAGTCAATAAAATGTGGCGCTGAAAAGCACAGCAGGTCAGGCAGCAACCAAGGAGGAGGAGAGTCAATGTTTTGGCAGGATTCTTCATTAGGACATTCAAGTTTCACTAGTCCACGAGTCCAATTGTTGTGTGGCCTACTTACTTGCAGCAGTAACTTTACTTGCCTCATTTTCAATTTACTAGCCATTCTTCCTTGACTGTATTCAAGTAAATCTTTTTCACCCACACCTTCGACTCCTCAGAGACTTCACACTACTGCATCTTTGCTGCTCTGTTGAAAGTTGTTCCTTTTGTTACTGCACCCTTACTATTTGGAACAGAGTCTCAAAATCACTTCTTCCTGGTTTTGCTGTCAACCCCTTACCCTTCTCCTGTTTCATTCTCAACATCATCTTCTCCCTGGTAAATTTCTCAGATATTCTAATGTTGGCAGTTGCATTAAAACTCCATTGTGCAACTATTTTTCTCAGGATTTTAAGGACTACAGGATTCTCAACTATTGAAAACATCTTTTTTCATTTATTGCATTGAATTATTCCATTTAAATGACAGGAAGTACGCAAAACATGCAGAGACTGAAATAGTTAAGAAGTTTAGCTTTTGCTCTCTGGTTTGCAGCATGTTCTCTCTCAAAGAACTTTGCACTGCTCAATTAACATTACTAAAATCAGATATAGTTCTGAATCATCACTTGTGAATAGATTGAGCTGACTCAATTCCATGGCTGAAAGGTGTTCTTAATGGAAATGATTTAATAAAGGAAATGTTTTAATCTCAGTGAGCATTCTCTACCTTCCCAATGCAAACACAGAAGGGACAAAAATAACGGAAATTGGAAAACGAAATAGGAATAGGATTTGTTCATTATACAACCAACAGCACTGAAAATGAAATCACATTCAGATCGCCATATTTGAAGTTTTGCTGACATTCATTATTGATAACTACAAGAGGTTGGAAATAAAATGTAAATATTTTATCGTGGTAAATAAAAAAGGCAGTGAAGCTGTCGTGACAAAAAAGTATTTCCATCGCAAAGAGTTGAACAGATATAGAGGATAATATTTTGAGCTCGTTAGCTCGGTTGGCCATATATGACTGTACTGCTTGTGATTTATATATATTTTGTCTGATTTATGTATATTTTGATAACAATTGTTTTTGAATTTGGGCTTTTGAATTTGAATGCATGCCGTGTGGGTTTTGTATGTCTCTGAAGGGGTTTAATGATTAACTTTCAAGTATTTCTTGAGCCATGGTAATGATTTTCATACATTAAAAAATCTGAGAGGAAGGTTTGGAAGCTGAGAATTTGTTTGCACTGAGAAAGCTCATGGGTGAACATGGAAAACAGATAGAAAACTTTTGGGGTTCGGTTAAAAAAAAACCCTTGGGTTGGGAAAAAAGTTAACCTGTATTTGGGTATCCTTGGTTCAAACTGGATGTGTACAACTCCTGAGAAAAGGGACAAGGAAGTTTAAAATTGTTAAAACTAGGATTAGCTGAGTGTCAGGAGTTTTGTTTAAAAATTCCAGACAATGAATACTTTTAGTTAAAAATCTAAAGGAGTTACACGAACTTGAAAATATCTAAGCTGAACTATCTAAGCTGAACTATATGACGAATCATGAAAGAGGCAGGAAATTGAAGCCATAGCTAAGCTAAAAATTATGTGGGATAGAGAAGAGTGATTTTTGGTGTTTGAGTATTCCAACAGGATATTTGTGTCAAGGGTTTTGAAATCTTTACAAGTGTGTTATATGTGAATAGTTTGGCTCTTTCTGAATTAACATTTCTATTATGTAATAAACATTTATATCATTGTTTGAACCAAACATGCAGTACTGAGTCTTTATGTTTCAGAGAGACCACCAAAATAAAACATGATCTATCAAGCCAGATTCCAGCCTGGTATCTGACACGTCCAGTCATAACAACAACAGAGGTCATTACATAGTTCAGAATAATACCAACAGTGCAGGTCCAGTTCTGGCATTGACCCACATCCTTACCCCATTTTGATGGCAATGGCAAACATCACAACAAAACTATTGTATGAAGGGTTAGAGTCTGCACAGGTTTATGCTGAGTAGGAGATTAAATGCCACCCAAGACGCTGAAGCTGAAAAGACTTAAATGGAAGAACAGCTCAAATTCCCAATCACAATAGACCTACCATCTAGATCTCACTCAGTCTTAGAATCAGAATCATAGAATCTCGATAGTGCAAGAAGAGGCATTTGGCCCATCGATTCTGCACTGACCTTGCAAACAGCAACCCACCCTGACTCCAACCCTATCTCCATTTACTGTGGCTACTCCACCTAGCCTGCACATTTTCAGACTGTGGGAGAAAAACAGTGCACGCAGAGGAAACTAATGCAGACATGGGAAGAACATGCCAATTCCACACATCCATCTTACTGAACTCTGTTCTCTTGCATCGTGACACACAGGAACATGTCCTGCAGAAACTCTAAATTGCTTAAGAATGCACACTCTAGTCATCAAGTCATAGTGTCTTACAGCACGGAGACAGGCCCTTTGGCCCAAACTGGTCCATGCTGACCAAAATGCCTATCCACGCTAACCCCATTTCCCTGCACTTGGCCCATATTCATCTACGTCTTGAGTGTGGTGCTGGAAAAGCATAGCAGACAGACAGCATCCAAGGAGCAGAAGAATTGACATTTCAGGCATAAGCACTTCATCAGGAATGAGGCTTGTGGGCCAAGGTGGCTGAGAAATAAATGGGAGGGGAGTGGGGCTGGGGAGGAGAAAGGTAGCTGAAAGTGTGATAGGTAAATGAAGGTGGAGGTGATGATGATAGTTTAGGGATTGGGCAGCACAGTGGCACAGTGGTTAGCACTGCTGCCTCACAGCGCCAGAAACCCGGGTTCAATTCCCGCCTCGGGCAACTGTCTGTGTGGAGTTTGCACGTTCTCCCATGTCTGCGTGGGTTTGCTCCAGTTTCCTCCCACAATCAAAAGATGTGCAGGTTAGGTGAATTGGCCATGCTAAATTGTCCGTAGTTTTAGGTAAAGTGGTAAACATAGGGGAACGTGTCTGGGTGGATTGCTCTTCGGAGGGTTGGTGTGGACTTGTTGGCCTGAAGGGTCTGTTTCCACACTGTAAGTAATCTCATCTAAAAAGATGGTGGAGCAGATAAGTGAAAGGACAAGAGACAGGTAGGCCAGGTCAAGAGGACAGTGCTGAGTCGAAAGGTTGAAACTGGGATAAGGTGTGGGGAGGGGAAATGAGGAAACTGGTGAAATCCACATTAGTCCCATGTGGTTGGAGGATTCCAAGACGGAAGATGAGGCGTTCTTCCTCCAGGCTTTGGGTGGTAAGGGAGTGGCGATGGAGGAGGCCCAGGACGTGCATGCCCTTGTAGGAGTGGGAGGGGGAGTTAAAGTGTTCAGCCACAGGGCTGTGCGTGTGTCTCAGAGATGTTCTCTGAAGCATTTTGCAAATAGGCAGCCTGTCTCCCCAATGTAGAGGAGACTGCATCGGAAGCAACAGATACAGTAAATGACATGTGTGGAAGTGCAGGGAAAACTCTGATGGATGTGGAAGGCTCTTTTGGGATCTTGGATGGAGCTAAGGGGGGTGATGTGGGTGCAGGTTGTGTAATTCCTGAGGTGGAAGGGGAAGGTGCCAGGATGGGAGGATGGGTTGGTGGGGGGCGTGGACCTGACAAGAGAGTCACGGAGGGAATGGTCTTTATGGAAAGCGGATAGGCATGGGGAGGGAAATATGTCTCTGGAGGTGGGGTCTGTTTGTAGATGGCAGAAATGGCAGAGCAAATTGTGATGCATCACCCTCATGACCTGTCCTCCCTGTCCATCTTCCTTCCCATCCTATCTGCTCCACCATCCTCTTCGACCTATCACCATTACCCCTACCTTCATCTACCTATCACACTCTCAGATACTTTTCCCCCACCCAACCCTGGGAAAAAGACTGAGTGCATTCACCCTATCCACACCTCTCATTATTGTATACACTTCTATGAGGTCCCCCCCTCATCTCCTACTCTCTAAAGAAAAAATCCTAGTTTGTCTATTCTCTCTGTATAACTCAAACTATTGAGCTGAAAATGTGTTGCTGGAAAAGCGCAGCAGGTCAGGCAGCATCCAAGGAATAGGAGATTCGACATTTTGGGCATAAGGCCTTCTTCAGGAATGAGGAAAGTGTGTCCAGCAGGCTAAGATAAAAGGTAGGGAGGAGGGACTTGGGGGTGGGGCGATGGAGATGCGATAGGTGGAAGGAGGTCAAGGTGAGGGTGATAGGCCGGAATGGGGTGGGGGCGGAGAGCTCAGGAAGAAGATTGCAGGTTAGGAAGGCGGTGCTGAGTTCGAGGGATTTGACTGAGACAAGGTGGGGGGAGGGGAAATGAGAAAACTGGAGAAATCTGAGTTCATCCTTTGTGGTTGGAGGGTTCCCAGGCGGAAGATGAGGCGCTCTTCCTCCAACCATCGTGTTGTTATGGTCTGGTGATGGAGGAGTCCAAGGACCTGCATGTCCTTGGTGGAGTGGGAGGGGGAGTTAAAGTGTTGAGCCACGGGGTGATTGGGTTGATTGGTCCAGCTGTCCCAGAGGTGTTCTCTGAAATGTTCCGCAAGTAGGCGGCCTGTCTCCCCAATATAGAGGAGGACACATTTTCAGCTCTGATCTCCAGCATCTGCAGACCTTACTTTCTCCTCAAACTATTGAGTCCAGGTAACATCCTTGTAAGTTTTTTTCAGCACTTTTTCTGGTTTAATAATATCCTTCCTACAGTGAAGTGGCCAAAACTGAGCACAATACTCAAAGCAACCTTACCAACATCCTGTATAACTACACCAACATCCCAACTTCTAAACACAGTGCCCTGACTGATGAAGGCCAACGTGTCTAAAGTCTTCTTCATTGCTCTGTCTAACTGTGACTGTACTTTCAGAGAACCATGCACCTGAACTCCAAGATCTTTCAATTCTACTACACTCCTTAAGGCCCTATCATTCACTGTAAAACTTCTATCTTGATTTGACTTTCCAAAATGCAAGACCTCACACTCATCTATATTAAATTCCATTTGCCAGTTCTTGGCCACCTTCCCCAGTTGATCAAGGTCCTGCTGCAATTTTTCTGATAAGCTTCCTCACTGTTCATGATACCACCCACTGTAGTGGGTGGCAATCAGCAAATTTACTAATCATACCCATGTACATTCTCATCCCAATCATTGATATAGAAACCATACAGCAATGGGCCCAGCACCGACCCCCTGAGGCACTCCACTAGTCAGAGTCCTCCAGTCCAACAAGCATCCTTCCACTATTACCCTCTGCTTGCTACCATCAAGCCAATTGTGGATCCAATTTTCCAGCTCCCCCTGGATTCTGTGCAATCTAACCCTCCACAGCAGCCTACCATGTGAAACCATATCAAAGGCTATACTTTAATCCATATAGACTACATCTACTGCCCTGCCCTAGTCAATCTTCCTGGTCACTTCACCAAGGAACTCTAACAAATTTGTGTGGTATGATCTCCCACTTACAAAACCATGCTGACTATCCTAATCAAACCCTGTTTTCCCAAATGCATGTATACGTTAGCTCTCAGAATCTTCTCAAGTAACTTACCTATCACAGACATTAGGCTTACTGGTCTATAGTTCCCAGACTTTTCTTTGCAGTCATTTTTGAATAATGGCGCAACATTTGCAAGCCTCCAGTCTTCTGGGACCTTAACCTTGGTGAGCAATGATGCAAAACTATCGGCCAGACTCCTGCAGTTTCTTCTCTCACCTCTTGCAGTGTTCTTGGTTATAGCTGGTCAGGACCAGGAGATTTATCCACCTTCATACATTCTAATACATCTAACACCTCCTCTACTGTAATATGGACTGTCCCCAAGGTAAGAACACTAACTTCCCCAAACTCCCAAGTCTTCATGTCTTTCTCCATGGTAAACCCAGGAGAAATATTGATTGAAGACCTCACCAATTACCTGCAGTTCTGCACATATATGCCCACTTTGGTCCTTGAGGGGTCCTATTCTCTCTCTAGTTTTTTTCCTTTAATGTATTTAAAGTACCTCTTTGGATTCACCCTTATCTTCTCAGCCAAGGTCTAACTTGTACCCCTTTCACCCTCCTGATTTCCTTCTTCAGTAAACTCCTGTATCTCCGATATGCCTCCAGGGATTCCCTTGATCCCAGCTGCCTGTACCTGAGCCACACCTCCTTTTTTCTGATCAAAACCTCAATATCTCTCTTTATACAGGGTTCCCTATTCCTATAAACTTTGCCCTTTACCCTCACAGGAACATTTAGACTTTGAACTCTAACTATCTCACTTTTAAAGACCTCCCACTTGCCAGAGGTCCCTTTGCCTGGAAACAGACTATTCCAATCAACCCCAACAAGCTCCTGACTTATTCCATCAAAAATTGCCTTATCCCAATTAAGAACTTGCACCTGTGGACCAGTTTTATCCCTCTCCATAACTATTTAAAACTTAATTGAACTATGGTCACTGGTCCCAAAGTGCTCCCCCACTGTTACCTGTCTTGTCCTATTTCCCAATAGTAGGTCAAATTCAGTCCCTTCCCAAGTAGGATACTCTAATACTGCTTGAGCAAACTTTGCTGAACATACTTATTAAATTTCTCCCCACCTAAGCCCTGAACGCTCTGGCACTCCCAGTCTATGTTAGGAAAATTAAAATCCCTACAATGACAACCCTATGGTTCCTGCAAGTCTGGATACTAGGCCCCACAATGACCTGCTCTTCAGTGTAGGTGGTCACTTGTCCTTGGAGGATGTCCTGCTGAGGTCCTCCTTCTGGTAGTGGTGACTGCACCAATGCAAATCTTCACCCTGACAGCCAATCCAACATTGTTGCAGTCCTGGGCTGTTTAAAGGGAACACTGTAGATGTACAGATCCGACACGTAAATTTCTAGAAGCATTTTTCAAGGTGCCACATCAAAGTTATTGCATAAAATGAAAGCTCTGGGGTACAGCATCACAGCTCAGGTAGGAGGCTGTTTGGCAGGAAGCAGAGTATGTATAAATGAGTCTGTCTGATTGGCAGGATTTGACAAGTGGAGTCATGCAGGGGTTGACACTGGGGTCTCAACTTAGTACAATTTACATCAATGATTTAGATGAGAGGAGCAACGTTATAAGGTGACACAAAGAGAGATAGATAGGCTGATACGTTGTGGAGAACGCATAAGGAAGTATAACTAAAATAAAACAAGGAACTGCAGATGCTGGAAATTTGAAACAAACAAAAACAAAACTGAACAGGTTGGGCAGCATCTGTGGAGAGAAAAGGTTATCTCCATTTTCTCTTCATGTGTTGTATTCGCCTGTGATTTCTGTTTTAGTTTAAGGAAGTTGCAGTTGGATGTAGATGAGTGCATGGGCAAGAATCAGTCAGATGGATTATAAAATGGGAAAATGTAAAGTTGTTCATATTGGCAGGACAAATAAAAAGCAGAGAACAACTGCAGAATTCTAAGGTGCAGAGAGATTTAGATGATGTAATTCATGAATTAGAAAATTATTGTAAGGGTATAGCACATAATCAAGACGGCTAATGGGATGCAGTCCTTCATTATGAGATGAATTGAACATTAAAAGTAAGGAGGTTATGCTTTAGCAACACAGTGCATTGGTGAGACCACATTTCAAATACTGTGTACAGTTTCAGTCTCCTGATTTAAGGAAGGATGCAGCTTGGAGGTGATTCAGAGGAGATTGATAGCTGGAATGAATGGGTCACTTTAGGAAGGTAGGTTGGATGTGCTTGGCTTGTTACCACTGCTAGATATAAGAATGAGTGGTGACTTGATTGAAGCACAAGATTCTGAAAGGTCTTGACAAGGTGACCATGGACAGGGTGTTTTCTCTTACAGGTCAGTCTAGAACTAGAATGCTGAGCAGAACGTTCTAAGGGTTGAGAGACTCTGGAGCTCTCTGCCTCAGAAAGCAGTTGAGGCTGGGTCATGGAATGTTTGTAAGACAAAGTTGGATAGCTTCTTGTTAGGTACAAGCACCAAGACTTACCGGGGTAGAGAGAACCTTTGAAAGTGCAGGATTAGTAAGCTTCACACGGTCAGGAAGCAGAGATCACACCCAGTGTGAGACACAGTCTAAGTGATCATACAGCTCGGGGAATTTGGAGGCTGTGTGGGAAATTGGTTCAGAGGGAAAGAAGTTCTCTCTGTTTGGTTTTTTTGCCTCATAGTTTGTGATGTTTCTTTAAAAAAAACCCAGGATAAATCAAAGCCTAGGAATAGGGGTCCAGCACAAAAGAGTGAAATCACAGATAAACTGTAAGTTGGTTGCTTGGTGATAGCTATGATAGCTTGTGGCTTTAAACGGTGTATTTTGTTCTGGTTTCTTTTGAGAGAGAGTTTGAATGAGAGGCACAGAGCTGTCTGTGGTAACGTAAACAACTTGAACTCCTTAGGATTTTTTAAGGAAGGTTGGAGCGTTAGACACAGCCCAGATGGGTGTGGCCAGCTCTCACAGACCTGGATTTCTAGGGTTTTTTTTATAGCTTTTAGATTCAGCAGAGGCTGCTGCAGTTTCGAAAAGTAGAAGTGACATATTTCCTTCTCTTGGTTACAGCTAGAAGATGGGATTTCCCTTCCTATCACAGGTATTGCAAGTGAGAAAATCAGATTTCTGAATTTGTCTTTTTGCCATAGAGGTGTTCTGGGATGTTACTATATTGGAACAATTAATTAGCAATAGTTACTGTATCTATCATTCTGTTAAGTTTTCCAGTGGAGTGAAGTTATTCTATGTTCTTCTTTCTTTTCTTATATTAACCTATGCTTGAATAAATTGTCTTTGCTTAAAGTTGAAGAGTTTCATCAGGCAAATTGCATCTGGAACACAGCACTTTACACTTGCTTTTAAAATAAGAACGTGTTAGGGTCTAGTCTACCTTCCTAAATATTTTTGAGGGGGTCTGATCTGGTCATAGAGTCATAGAGATGTACAGCATGGAAACAAACCCTTCAGTCCAACGCATCCATGCTGACTAGATATCCCAACCTAATCTAGTCCCACCTGCCAGAACCCGGTCCATATCCCTCCAAACCCTTCCTATTTATATACCCATCTAAATGTCTCTTAAATGTTGCAGTTGTACCAGCCTCCACCACTTCCTCTGGCTGCTCATTCCATATATGTACCACCCTCTGCGTTAAAAAGTTGCCACTTAGGCAACTTTTATATCTTTCTCCTCTCACCCTAAACCTATGGCATCTAGTTCTGGACTTCACAACCCCAGGGAAAAGACTTTGCCTATTTACCCTATCCATGTCCCTCATAATTTTGTAAACCTCTATAAGGTTACCCCTCAGCCTCTGATGGTCCAGGGAAAACAGCCCCAGCCTGTTCAGCCTCTCCCGATAGCTCAAATCCTCCAACTCTGGCAACATCCTTGTAGATCTTTTCTGAACCTTTCAAGTTTCACAAAATCTTTCTGATAGGAAGGAAACCAGTATTGCACGCAATATTCCAACAGTGGGCTAACCAATATCCTGTACAGTCGCAACATGACTCCCAACTCCTGTATTCAATTTTCTGACCAATAAAGGAAAGCATGCCAAACACTTCTTCATTATCCTATCTACCTGCACTCCAAGGTCTCTTTGTTCAGCAACAACCCCTAGGACGTTACCATTAAGTGTATAAGTCCTGCTAAGATTTGCTTTCCCAAAATGCAGCATCTCACATTTATCTGAATTAAACTCCATCTGCCACTTCTCAGCCCATTTGCCCATCTGGTCCACATTCTGTTGTAATCTGAGGTAATGCTCTTCGCTGTCCACTACACCTCCAATTTTGGTGTCATCTGCAAACTTACTAACTGCACCTCTTATGCAGTAAATGACAAAAAGTAGAGGACCCAGCACCGATCCTTGTGGCACTCCACTGGTCACAGGCCTCCAGCCTGAAAACAACCCTCCACCACCACCCTCTGTCTTCTACCTTTGAGCCAGTTCTGTATCCAAATGGCTAGTTCTCCCTGTACTCCATGGGATTAGATTAGATTACTTACAGTGCGGAAACAGGCCCTTCAGCCCAACAAGTCCACACCGACCCGCCGAAGCGCAACCCACCCATACCCCTACATTTACCCCTTACCTAACACTAAGGGCAATTTAGCATGGCCAATTCACCTGACCCACACATCTTTTGGACTGTGGGAGGAAACCGGAGCACCCGGAGGAAACCCACGCAGACACGGGGAGAACGTGCAAACTCCACACAGTCAGTCGCCTGAGTCGGGAATTGAACCCGGGTCTCAGGCGCTGTGAGGCAGCAGTGCTAACCACTGTGCCACCGTGCCTCCCACGGATCTAACCTTGCTAACCAGACTCCCATGGGGAACTTTGTTGAAGGTCTTACTGAAGTCCATATAGATCACATCTACCGCTCTGCCCTCATCAATCCTCTTTGTTAGATTAGACTACTTACAGTATGGAAACAGGCCCTTCGGCCCAACAAGTCCATACCGACCCACCGAAGCGCAATCCACCCAGACCCATTCCCCTACATCTAACACTACAGGCAATTTCGCATGGTCAATTCACCTAACCTGCATATTTTTGGATTGTGGGAGGAAACCAGAGCACCCCGAGGAAACCCACGCAACACGGGGAGAATGTGCAAACTCCACACAGAGAGTCGCCTAAGACGGGAATTGAACCCAGCTCTTTGGCGCTGTGAGGCAGCAGTGCTAACCACTGTGCCGCCCTTCAACAAACTTTACTTCTTCAAAAAACTCAATCAAGTTTGTGAGACACGATTTCCCATGCACAAAGCCCATAACATAGCTATTAATTTGACTATTATAGATTACTTTAAGACTAAAGGCAATAGGGGAAATATTTACAGGCCACAAACTTAAAAGACTGGTAAAAGATTTTCTTACAAACCAAGTTAAGAACAAAGTAATTAAAGTAGAAATGCAAGAACAAACAATGTGCTGTACTTGCGTGATGTGGGAACTGGTGGACTCCTCTTTGGTTCACCATGACCATATCTGTGGTATGTATTGGTTACGTGAGGAACTACGGCTCAGAGTCGATGAGCTGGAATCTAAGCTTCAAACATCGTGATGCATAGGAGGGGAAGAGTTACCTGGGTGCTGTATTTCAGGAAGCTTCTGGAACCCCTTAGATTAACTACCTCAAATTTGTCAGGTATCGGAGAGTTCGACTATGAGTGAGACTGGTAGAGAGAGCCAGGAGGTAATGCTGAAGGAGCGTCAGCCATTGATCTTGTCCAACAGGTATGACATTCTTGCTTGGTGTATACATGGGGGTGGGAGGAGCTGTGAGGAGAATGAGCAAACTGCACATAGCACCATTCTACAGGGAGCTACCAAATGGAGGGAGAAAATAGAAATGTAGTTGTATTATAGGTGATTATATAGTCAGAGGAATAGACACTGTTCTCTGTAGCCAGGATAGAAAGTCCCAATGCCTGTGTTGCCTGTCTGTTGTTCAGGTTCAGGATATATCTCATCTGAGTTGCAGAGGAACCTGGCGTTGTCATGGTGCACATTGGTATCAATGACAGAGGTACAAAGAGGAAAAGGCTTCTTTAAAGGCAACATGAGCAGCTTGGAGCTAAATTGAAAAGCAAAACCAAAAACAAGGTAATAATCTCCAAATTACTACAAATAAATTGGCACAGGGTCAACAAAATTTAAGAAATAAATACATGGCTGAAAGATTGGTGGACGAGAAGTGGGTTCGATTTCATGGGACGTTGACATGAGTACAGGGGAAGGAGGGAACTGTTCTGATGGGATGGGCTCCATCTGAATCAAGGAGGGACTAGAATCCTGGCCAACTGCATAGCCAGGGCTGTGGATAGGGCTTTAAACTAAATGGTGGAAGGGGTGGGTTACCTCCTCGTGGGAGCACAAGGCAGTGCCGATACAGTCATCGATGTAGCGGAGGAAAAGGTGGGGGGTTGTGCCAGTGTAGCTGCGGAAGATGGACTGTTCACAAGGGATGAACTCAGATTTCTCCAGTTTCCTCATTCCCCCTCCCCCCACCTTGTCTCAGTCGAATCCCTCGAACTCAGCACCACCTTCCTATCCTGCAATCTTCTTCCTGACCTCTCCGCCCCCACACCCACTCTGGCCTATCACCCTCACCTTAACCTCCTTCCACCTATCGCATTTCCAACGTCCCTCCCCCAAGTCCCTCCTCCCTACCTTTTATCTTAGCCTGCTTGGCACACTCTCCTCATTCCTGAGGAAGGGTTCATGCCCGAAACATTGATTCTCCTGCTCCTTGGATGCTGCCTGACCTGTTGCGCTTTTCCAGCAACACATTTCAGCTCTAAACATAATAGTACCCAATCCAAGATGCTCACACTCAAACTGAACATTAAATTCTATGCTATGATCACTATTCCTTCAGGGATCTTTTATTCTGAGGTCATTTATTTAAACTCCTCATTACCCATCACCAGATTCAATATAGCTTGTTGCCTGATTGACTCTATGGCATATTGCCCTCAGAAACTATCCCTAATACATGATATGAATACAATGTCAGAGCTATCCTTTCTAATTTGATTAACCCAAACAAAGTAACAATTAAAGTCACCCATAATTATTGCTCTATTCTTTTTACTTTCTCCTGTTATTTGGTGATTTATAGTCTTTCCTGCAATGTAGCTACATCTTGGTAAGAGTAGTGTATGGACCCTCAATGTCTTTTTCACTTGCTGTTTCTTTTAAAATTCCAGCCAAATGGACTGTAAATCAGTCAAGCCCAGATCATTTCTCTCAAATGTTGTCATTTCATATCTGATTAACAGTGCTACCCCACCACCTTTTCTTTCCGTCCTTCCTTCCCCCAGTGTTGTATATCAAATTCCCAGTGTTGATGTCCTTATTGGGTTTGAGCAAGCAATTTAGATCCTAATTTAGATCCATAACTACAACTTCTGGGCATGCTAAAATTGTCCCTCACATGCTAAGCACTGATTTGATACAATGTTCCTGAAGCAGTATATGTAGGCCCCATGCATCCACTGAAAGCGTGAACACAGTGACCAACACACCAGAGTAGCTGCTCAAAGTAGGCTAGAGACTGATTGATGGGGTTCATGTATGTTTTTAGACATGGGAGGTCTTGATGCTGGAGGCAGGATATCCTTTATCTCCAGCTTTGAAGTGACCTATCTAATTCTCCTGTTGCTCTGCCTAGCCTCATGTCCTCCTGCCATTGTTGCTCCATGTTAAGACTGGCTCCCAGCAAGGTGATCTTAACCAAGCAGCTCCTCTTATGTGTGGTAAAGCTGCACAGCACTTCGATTGGTCTACATGAAGTCCTCAAATAATTTCTGGATTTAATGTTGGTAGAATATCAGTGAAGTATTGACAAACTGTCTCAGAAAGTCACCAAAAGTGCTCTTCAAATCTCTGGCAGCCAAGTGAATGTGAAAGATTAAATGCTATTAGCACTCAAAATCTTCTCCTGTAATTCATTCTGCTTCCCTTCAGCTAATTGTACTTAGGTGACGATGTTTTAAAATAAGTTTGCATCATGATGGAATTCTATGACTGACTATTCACTCTCAATATACTTCCATTGTGAGTACACAAGACAATTGAACAGGAATTAGGTTCACGTCAACCAATTCAATTAAAAAGGCTCAATCAAAGTCTAGTCACCAGTATCTCCTCTTGACAAAATAAATCAATCACTCTTACAACAAAACTCTGCAACTACTTTGCTGTTTCACTCAGCAATATTTCTAAAGGCACTGATCGCTAACTCAAGCAATCCCCAAAGAATTGCACTGGAACTCTCATTTCCTCATTATTGATTGCACATCATAAATAAACTGATCATCCAAAGAATGGAAACCAACTCTAGGTATTCTATATTACTCATAAATGATAAAATCTATTCAACTTCTCCAAAGAGAAATAATCTCAATGCTATCTTAGTCAATCCAAAGTACTTATGCAATTATACTTTTGAAGATGGATTCTGGCAATTCACAAATCTGCAAATTCATATTGCAATGTACAAACCTTTTTTTGTAATTGTCTCATACCTTTTTAGATTCACTTCATAATAATGCCAGGCTGTGTTCATCTCCAATAAGAGATAATTTAACCATCACACCGTGACCTTCAATGGCATTACCATCACTGAATCAGCCACTACAAAAGTCCTGGGGATCTTTTGGACTAGCCATATAAATATAGTGGCTACAAGAGCAAATCAGAGGTTAGGAATCCTGCAGCAATTAACCTACCACTTGACTTCCCAAAATTTGCCCATCATCATCAAGTCAAGATGTGATGTAATTCTCCCCTCTTGCCTGAGTGAGTGCAGCTCCAGAAGCTTGACACCATATAAGGTCAAAATAGCCCTCTAGATTGGCATCATATCCACAAACATCCACTTCCTCCACCACGGATGCTCAGTAGCAGCAGTGTGTACCATCTACAGGACACACTGCAGAAATTCTCCAAAGATTCTTAGAAAGCACCTTTTAAATCCCATTCCCCTACCCTATATTTACCCCTGACTAATGCACCTAACACTATGGGCAATTTAGCATGCCCAATTCAGCTGACCTGCATATCTTTTGGATTATGGGAGGAAACTGGAGCACCCGATGGAAACCCATGCAGACATGGGGAGAATGTGCAGACTCCACACAGTCACCCAAGATGGGAATCAATCCCAGGTCCCTGCCGCTGCGAAGCAGCAGTGCTAACCACTGATCCACCGTGGCACAAAAGTTGTAATCAAAAAATCAAAATGTCTCTTAAGGATACCTTTCCTTTGTTTTCTGTGGGGAGGTGTGAAGAAGGCTCATGACATTATTGTTTGGAAACATTGGTTGACTGTAGACTTTATGACTTATATTTCTATATTATTTGTTAAGGAGAGACAAATTTCATAAATGATACTAAAACTATAAGTTCCACTGGGGTTCTTGGAAATGTGTTTACAAAAGCCGAAATGCTGTCTGCCAAGTCAGTGTAGTGTCTGGTTTATAAACAACCTTATCAAATAATTGTTCACCAGGAACTCAGATTTAAAGACTTGATTTCTATTGAGGATAAAAGTTACCCATCACACTGTGATCTCAGGCTGAAACCCAGGAGCACCTTATCTGGACTGGACATCTTTTAAACTATATTTGTGTGCAAATGTTTGATGTTACATTCCTGTTAGCTTCTCTCAGGTTTTCTAGATAATAAAATCCTTCTTTCTTTCACTCAAGAGAATCGAGGTAAGTGGCTCCTTTATGTCCCAGTGAACTAAGTTTTACTTGCAACCTGATTGTAACTTGCTTTTTCACACCAAACTATGAACAATCATGGGGAACTTAAAAAGAGGGGATCTGATTCCCTCTCTTTACCTAGTCATAACAATAACACATTGTGAACAGATTCGGTGTTGCATTTCAACTCCTAAGATGGTTCATAGACATATTCAATATTGCCAAGATTAGAACATTTCACTTTTATTTTGGACATTCTAATTTTGGAGAAGTCACAACCCAGATTTTCTGGGAAATAATATGCCTGCATTTTTTAAATTGTGTTTCAAACTGACTTTTTTAAAAAAAAGTCTTTAAACCTTCAACTTTGTAGACACCTTATGTCTTCTTAATGATGTGGAGTTTGGTTTTAAAAGAGAAGTGGAGTTTGATTTATATAAATGTGAGGTGTTGCAATTTTGTAGAACAAACAAGGGCAGGATGTATACACTTAGTGGTAGGGTCCTATGGAGCATTGTTGAACAGGGAGATCTAGGGGTTCAGGTGCATAGTTCCTTGAAAGTAGTCTCATAACACAACAGGATGGTGAAGGCAGCATTTGGCATGCTTGCCTTCATTGCTCAGACCATTGAGTACAGGAGTTGGAACATCACGTTGAGGCTATACAGAACATTGGTGAGGCCACATTTGAAGTTCTATGTACAAATCTGATTGCCCTGCTATAGGGAGGATGTTGTTAAATTGGAAAGGGTGCAGGAAAAGATTTACAAGCACGGTACCGGGTTTGGAAGATTGATTTATAAAGAGAGACTGGAATGTTTTTCCCTGGAGCCTTACTGGATTAAGTGGTGACATCAGAGGATTATAAAATCATGATGGCATAGATAAGGTGAAGAGCAAAGGTCTTTTCCCCAGGGTAAGGGAGTTCAAAACTACAGCGCCTAATTTTATGGTGAGAGGGGAAAGATTTAAAAGGGACCGAGGGGCAACTTTTTTCACAAATGACAGCTCATATATGGAATGAACTGCCAGAGGAAGTGAGAGATGTAGGTACAGTTACAACATTTAAAAGACATTGGATAGGTACTTGAATAGGAAAGTATTAGAAGGATTTATGCCAAATGGGACTAATTTATTTTGGGAAATCTGGTCAGCATGGATGAGTTGAATTGAAGAGTTTGTTTCTGTACTGTATGACTCTGTGAGAAAGAATCTAATTAAGAAAGCCTGAAGTTTGGCCTCGGACAAAAACTCCAATTTCCTTGTTTGTTTCTTCCTACTACTCATGAGCAAATATCTTCTGGTGCAGTTTCTGCATTTATGTGCAGTTTTCCTAAGTGTTGCATTTTAAGAAAGAAAACGTGTACATTGCCATAAAATAGAGCAGCACAAAATGCTTAAAGTCAGATTTTAAAAACTGTTTGAATATTAAATTTCTAAATATTACTGCTGTCTGTGTGTCGGATATCCCTCTGTAGACCATCATGTTTGCCTGATATTTTGTTACTATTTCATGACATACACTGCCCTTTGCGTTCCGACAAAAGAGATGAGATGCCAAAAATAAGGGAATGAGTCCACATATCCGATATTATACTCATTTAATAAGGAAATTTATCGACTATTTCTGCCAATAAGACACCATCTCACAACATGTACCAATAAGTGCTATATTCACAATGAAGCTTGCACCGACCATGTGTGGTTAATGAAGGATGGTACAGACTGACTGGGAAGGCAGAAACGCATTCCAAATGGACCCAACATGTAATGGCCCAGCACTGGTTTATCATGAGACATTTACACTGTCACTTCCTTCATATTTCACTCTGGTTTTTCTTCATGTTATTACCCTCGCTAATACTGCTACTGGAGCAGTCAGATCCCAGAATGAAATGTAGCTTCATAGATTATGTTTTATTTAACGTAACACTCTTTTACTTAAACCCAAGCATGCCAGGCTGCGGAAATAGTTTTGACCTAAATCAGACACTTATGACGTGAAAACATGGGAAGTAGGGTAGGAATAGGCCATTCAGTACATCGACTTTCTCTGCTATTTCATATGGTCACAGCCGATCATCCAGCTCTGTATCCTGTTCCCATCTTTTCTCAATATCCGATGATCTCTTTAGCCAAAGAACAAATCTAACTCCTCATGAGAACACTCAATGTTTTGACCTCAACCACTTTCAGAAGCAGAGAATTCTACAGACTCACTCATGTTTAGGTGAAGGTGTTTCTCCTAATCTCAGTCCCAAATGATTTGCCTCATATCCTTAGACCATGATGCCTGTTTCTGGACTCCATAGTCTTTTTGTTCTGCTATCAAAGTCAATAACCTCACATTTATTTTACATTATGTCTCATCTGCCATGCATTTGTCCACACACTCAATTTGTCCAAATCATACCAAACCATCTCCGAATCTTCCTCACAACTCACTGTCCCACTTTTTATTAATTGGCATCTATGGGACCAGGAATATGCCAGTTGATCGAATAATCCATGTAAAAACACACACAAACAAATAAAATTATAATGCAAGGAGTATACACATCACTGTTATTCTTTATTTAGAATCACTTGCATCATAACGCAACTTTGCCTTAAATAAAATTTACTGCAGAGAGTTTTCTTATTCGCACCCGCAACAGACTTCAGCATTGCAGAAGAAAATTACTTGAAATTGAATCAGCTGTTGATCTTTTGTGTGACCACTCAATTAAATATTAAGTATATTTACATTGATGTAAATAAACAAAAAACTCTAACAACTGGACAGAATAATACAGTAAACTTGGCCATATTTGAGGTATATAATTTTTGCCGGTTTATCAAGAATACAAATTCATAAGATGACAGTTAAAACAAAGTTGTCTAGTTCTCTTATCTGAATCATTAATGCATGTTGAGAATAACTTGGGTCTAAGCAATGAACCTTGCGGTACATTAGTCACAGCCCAAACTTAAAAACGATCTGTTTATTCCTACTCTTTGTTGCCTGTCTGCCAACAAATTCTCTGTCCATGTCAGTACACAATCTTCAATTCCATGCAGTTTAAATTTTACACACTAACCTCTGTTGGGGACTGTGTTGAAGGCCTGTTGAACATTCAGATGAACCATATAAACTGTCTCGCTCTCATCAACTCTGCTATTCCCATCTTCAAAAAAATCCAATTTTTCTGCTATTTCCCCTTTCATAAATCTATTTTGACACTGTCCAACCTGTCACTGTTTTCAAGTGTCTTCTATTAAACCTTTTATCATGGAATCTGGCATTTTCCTTGCTATTGATGTCAGGCTAACCAGTCTATAATTCTGCGTGTTCTCTCTACCTCCTTTCTGAAATGATGGAATTGCATGAGCTCCAATTCATAGGAACTGTTTCAGATTCTATGGCATCTTCAAAGATGACCACCAATGCATCCATTATTTCTATTACACAAAAAGAAAGTAAAAACAAACAAGCCAGGCCATCTAAGCATATCAGGAGCAGATTACAAACAAGCAAATCAAAATTCCATCTACTCCACAACGCAATCACTATACAGATGGACAAAACATAATATTATCCATCCCTGTCAAATCTATAAGTTGGCTTAATTTCTTTTCAACTCTGATTTGAGAAATTTTGCAGCCATTTTCCTTGACCATTCGCACAGAGCTTAGATCTCTTCAGTCCTTTAATAATTTGCAGAATTCCAGCCAAAGACTTTGATCTGAACTGTTCTCAAACTACAACTCTGGAGCGGAGCTAAGTCTGAACCCTTAGCCATTAACTGCTCTGAACAATTTTTTTTCAAGGAGAAAATATTCTTACATTTGATTTCAGTCAGGTCTCCTTTAAGCTGAATAAAAGTTTATCCATCTGTTTTTCTAACCTAAAATCAATCCTTGATATTCTAAATCCTAAAGCAAGCTCATGCATTTCAATGTTTTCTCATTTTCTCTCATCATAAAACCCTCAACTAGAAACAGACTTCCATTAACTCTCTCAGAAATATTCAGCTATATACTCTCTGACAGATACTGGTCTATAAGTCAGGATTTTGAAAGACTGCAATATCAAAATAAAGCAATGTCCATATCTCTAATTTGAGGTCTAAGTTCTTAAATAAAGATAAAACACACATGTTTCATCACAATATTAACATCATAAATGATTTGCCTATCTGTTTCTGCAAACAACTATTTCACCCCCATAATAGAACAATGAATCATACTTCAAAATTTAATCTGAAAAGGAAATTTAAACTAACACCTCTGTCATGATAAATGAAATTATTCATCTGAACAATAAAGGCAAATGAATGAACACCACAATAGTGAGCAAGGTCTTTCGGAGTTGATAATTACTCTTCAGAGGCAGAACTCCAGCAGAGATATGCTGACATTGACATTAATTTGTTCAATGACCATAGATTTGAAATGGCAAAATGATCTCGCTCAGAAGTTGGCTGAGAAAGCTTGACAAGCATTTTAAACTGCCAATAACAATAGTGTTCTTACAGTATTAATAGATTACTTTTAATTAACTCAGTGAAGCAATGAAAGGGATATTGTTTATTCTGATAAGAACAATTTAAAATGCGTGACATTTTACAACTCAATAGGAATGACCCCCTGAGTTCAAAGTCTTATGGCAGTCATTTTTGACATCTTTTCAGAGAAGGAAGCCTGAACAGTCAATAAGAAAAAATTAAGATCATCAGACCTGAAACAGTCTGTAACCTGTACATAGCGAGTCAATGAAGTTATGCAGGGTTTGTATTTAATCAATGACGTGAATATTGTTATGATTCTGATCACATTCTGATATTGTTTCTTATGTATTCATGAGGTTTATGAAAAATACTATTTTTTGAGGTAGTGTAGTATTAATATGAACGTTTTTCATTCCGTGAGACTCGAAAGGAGCCATGTGGCTCTTATATAGAGCAAGTGTCCTATAGTGTGGTTTTCCCCATCATACCACATTGTAATTAAATATTGGCAGTACAAGATAGGGGACACAAAAATGGTTTGTTTACAGACACATTCCCTACAAAAGAGTTATATAGGGAAAACAAAATGCTGGGCTGCCTAGATGGTAAAACAGATAGAGATCAAGATGAAGCAGGAGAGGACGCAAATGATAAATATCAGATTGATAATACAGTTTCGAGCCAGAGTGGACATAGAAAGTTCAGCGGCAAGGTGACAAAGGAAATGAGAGGGCCAAGTACAGGAAGAGAGTTATAGTTAATATAAAAAGGAATCTTTAAAGTTTTTCAGTAGGAGTACTTTTGTTAAAGAAAGAGTAGCAAGAAGAGAGATGAGGCAGAAAAGGGACCAAAAAGGGTACCTGTAAAGGGAAAAAGGGAGCATGGCTAAGGAACTAAATAAATACTGTCCATCCGTGCTTAATTAAAGAAGAATATGTTGAAACCAGAGTGAAAGAGAGAGCAGTCAAAAATACTACATGTACTAACGTTTGATCAAAAGGAGGTCCAGAAAGGGTAGGTGATAGCTTGATGATATCATGAAACAGTCATGTTGAAAGAAGCCACTATTAAAGGCAGTTGATGCATCTGTATTGAAATTTGTAATTAATAAATATTACTAATTCGCATCTATTTTGTATCTTTCATCTTTAGTTTTACTTCCTTATATTCTTCCTCTGGCCCAGGCTACCAGGGACTTTTAGGTGACAAGGTTGGAAGATATGGTTAAAGTGCGACGATCTTGGAAGGTAGCTGGGAGCATTGGGGACTGTGACTCTTTCCCCTGTGCATTTCTTGTTTTCCAGGCGATGGTAAGGATTGAATATTCACCATGGAAAGGTTATGCAGCATTAAAGTAGTTAACCACAAATCTGTCTATCTGCTCAGAGCTGTGCTGCAAAGCACCTCCTCAAACGGTCCAGATTGTGGAAATGCTAGTTCAGCCAAAGCTTGCTGCTTGATAACTTTTCCGGTGGTAGCATAGCTTATATAAGCCAACTCTGCAGTGATTCATGACTTTTTGGAGGAAGTCATGTGCCAAATCTGAAGGCGATTTCCTAGCTGTGCAGTAGCAAACCTGTAACCTGGCTATTTGGAGAGGATAAAAACCAGACGGTGGATTGATGTGGGATGCATGCATCTTGATTGATTCCAGGAAACAAGGTCTGGAGCCACAAGATATTGTTGCGAGTGTTTAGAAACAAATAAGTCAAGTGAAATCTTTTCTATTCAAAAAGATGCCAGGATGGAAATAAGACTTTGACACATTTCAACATATAAAATAAATGAAAACCCTTCGTAATACAAGTGAAAGCCATTGCCTTTTGCACTGCCTTGACAATTGGAACCAACCCAACTGAGATCAGCTTTTTCAGCACAGACCAAGCATCAAAACATGTTCATGTTGCTCTGCTCCAAACAATCTAACTACAAACAGGCTTATCGAGTAGCATGCAGAGAATTTTGTAAATGTCTTACCAGATGTATAAGCAACAATCCAACATTTCTAAAGGATATAATTAGAAGGAAGTGTGGCAAGCAGTAATTCAATCAAACTCTCAAAAAGGTTTCAGTTTTTTTTTAATTGGTGTGGTAACCATGACATCTGTGATGAAACAGAAACATTGAATTTAAAATACCAGCAACCTTTTTGTTTCCATTGCTTCTCTTTTGGAATTTATACCGCTGCACTAAAAAGAATGTCTGGCACAGGCTTCAAATTTACAACAAAAAGCCACATTTGCGTCTTCATTTCGATATAAAATATCCGATATCTCTTTTGATGACGATTCTTCAGATCAACTATTCTCTTCTCTTGCCAACATAATTAAAAATGTCCTTTTTTGTTTTTCAGCTCAATTGCTGTTATGTGATCGTGTTTGTTGTGTTTACCTACAAAAATAGTCAAAGAAGTTCTTAAGTGAGACTCTGTGAATTTTGCCTGGTAAATGAAAGCCACTACACCAATGCAGGTTTCTCCTTTTCGCTCACAAAAAAAAGTACGACTGCTAGCATATGGCTCATTGGCCATGAAAGTTGGGTATTTAAAAAAGTGATCGCACTGTTGTTGGTTGAGACATATTAAGACATGGTGTGGAATGCAGTTGTAAAACACATAACGACATGAATATTCAAAGTCTTCATCTTGCTTGCGTTGCCTCAAAAAACAGTGACTACCAAAACAAAAATCTTATTAAAATGTTCCAACGTTTCATAAGTAGAGCGTACAAGCCTTACAATTCTGAGTGGCTTATTAAAATTCTAATTTATCCTACGTTCCTGAAAACAATTTGAATTCGAAACGTAATTGCATTTTTTTTAATGGTCTAAAAATGAAAATTCAATAAGTCAAAAGGATCTCTGAATAATTACCATCCTACATCAAGAAATGAGAGTAGAATGCGATGAAAGGAAGAAATGCCATTGCTCATACATAAGTACTGCAGTGAAGAAGTAGTTAATTTTTGAGAGGGGCTCATTCTCAGGAGATTCCTGTGCCTCTGTGTGGACCTCCCAAGGGGGTGGGGGGCGCGGGGTGTGTGGGGGGGGGGGGTGGTGGAGGGGAGAGGGGGGAGTGGAGGGGTGTGCAGTGGTGGGGATTGCAGCCGTTGCTACAAAGAATATTTTTTACCACTCTTCTTTGTGTTATTGTGTAAAGGATTGTTGCACTTTAAGAAATCAAGTTATTGGAACTCATAGTAATTTGCATTTACACTGCAGTGTTGCAAGCAGTGATGGAGGTGCCATAGTTGTGGAGATACATGTAAAAGTAAATGAAACCTGACAAAAGCCTGCTGCTCACTCCCATCTATTGCTGTAATCTGTTGTCTTCAACCAGTAAATAAGAGATTACATAATTCATGCAACAGCCACCTCATGCCTGTTGCAAAGAAGTGCAAGAATCTTAAGAGGATCAGAGAACAGGAACATCTCTAACTCCTGTGAACTGATGCTCTTGAATTCTTCCTCCAGTTTTTCTCCCCCTCCATCCATTTTTTGTTTGCACAATTAGAAGTTTTAAAAGGGGTTTGAATTTCAGCTTGTAGAGTTACATGGTGATAGTTCTGTTTGTTTACCTGTGGCTAGAAAGTATTGTAGTACTAAACAATATTTCGGTGAAGTATAGAATCATGGGCAGTCTTTTTTTCCCTTTTAACTTGATTCCATCAGACAAGTGAAATGGAGACATTTTGATTGAGTCGTTAACTTTTGTGGTGATCCCTGGGAATGGTGCAGTTCAAGAATTGGTGCACCTTCCCACATAGATTATAACATGTCAGCAATCTGCCCAGGAATCCAAGATGAGAAATACAGATAAAGTCAGAAAGGTTGTACACCCTGGCAATTTTCTGAAAGGAAGGCAAGTTTGTTTTTCGGACATGTTTCACATCATTTGCATGAAGAGCCTGTTAATGCATTAGAGACAATTGAGAAGGGAGGTCAAAGACCCAGCAGAGACTGAAAACTGCCGTTTTGATGAACAAGGGTTGAAAACATTGATTTAACAATTGGTACTTCAGCACCAAAATAGCCAGAAGTCTTTATGTTTTCTTATAACTCCTACACTAAACATCTTATGAAAGAAACAGAAATCACAATACTTGACCCACACTTAACTTGAGCTGATCAGTGTTCGATCTTTAGTGATCAGGTTGCTTGCTTCAGGTCAGCAAAGACATTGCACGAAACAAAAAAAGAATGAACTGCCACAGTCTCTATGCATTTAGAATGGTAATTTAAATAGTTGGAAACACAGGGATTTTGGAAAGCAAGTTCATCATTTGTTGCCATGGTCACAAGAGCTCAATACCAAAACTGCAATAAAACTGATTACAGGTCCCCTGCTGCAAAGGTTACAATGACACCTTGTTCTTTATAATGACTAGCCGTTAAAGAAAGTCACATCAAAATACAAGAAATAAAATGCAGATCGAAAAATAGATAAAAAGGTAAGTAGTATCAAACAGCTTGCTTCTCCTATTTTGTAAGTCTGTGTGTGTATAGTGAAACATGACTTCCCGTCAGTCTGACACAGCTTCAGCAAAATTCCAAATATTTTGTTTCGTGCATTGTAAAATACATTTCTGCATGAGAGACTGAACAAATTCTGAATAATAAATAACCTTCAAGAAAATCTTCCCTAATGGACAGATACTGCATTTGAAAGTGGATTTAAGATTCAGAAATTTGAACTCATCAGTTTCGAAAATGTGATTTTCAAAAATTTCACATGTTGAAATTTTAAAATCAGCAAAGACAACTCAGGAAGGTGATGGTTTGCTCATTTTACTTGGCATGATACTTCACAACTTTTATATTATAGAGAATTGTAATCTTCTGCAAAGGGATGTGGAATGATTTAATGATTACCTCGCATTTCCAATTGAATACAGAACAAAGCCTTGAGCATAAATTCCATTAATTTACCCAAGTACAGCAACACCATCTTTACAAGGCAATTATACCGATTAAAGAATAAGACAGTTTTCCCTCATTCTAGATTTCTTCACCATCCACTTAGCATCTCTCAGAATCATATAGGCTTCAATAACATCATCTTCAATTCTTAAAGGAGGCTGACCAAGTTATTTCTCATTAAGCAACTCCTTTATCCCAGATATTTGCATAATGAATTTCCTCTGAACTACCATGATTTTCACCAACCCCAGCACGAGATCACCACAAAATATAACTTCCTCTCCCCTGTCAGGAGTCCAAAAAGGTCCGTTGTTTCCATGATGCACTAATCCACTCCTTAGTCACCCCAACATCATTGGACTCCTGACAGGGGAGAGGAAGTTATACTTGGTGGTGATCTCGTGCTGGGGTGAAATTTTTGAAAATCACATTTTTGAAACTGATGAGCATCTGCAGCATCTTCCAAGCACTGGCAGGAGATGTAATACTGACACTTTCACCCCCTTACTGCTGGCTGAAGCAACAATTTACTGCAAGCCTTTCACTTTGGGACACTGTACTGGCTGCTACAAAATGGTCTCCTCTAACTGAAAACTAAACACAGATTCTCTGATCACCTTTGCACAACATTTCCACTCAGTCCATAGCATAACCAGACCTTCTGGTCACTTTGAACTTTATTTCACCATCTTGTTCTGATATTCATTTCTATCCTTGGCCTGCTGCAGTGTTCTAACAAAATTTAACGGGAGCTTGACAAACAAGACCTCAGCTTCTAATGAGGCCCTTTACAATGTTATGAATTCAAAACTGAGTAAAAGTTTAGTCCCCATTTTGATGCTGTTTCTTAAGCCAGGTGCCTGTCAGAATGATTTCATTTTCCAACAGAACTGTTTACCATCTGACTATTTACTCCTGCCAAATGCTTTGTTTCTTTATTGACAATCATTACACTCACTTTTCCTTTTGTTCCAAGATTTATTTGTCGTTTGATCTCTTCCTATTAGAGGCCTTCTCTACTCCACTCTCTCTCTCTCTTTTTCCTCTCACTCGCCCCACTGGCATAAAATCTAACACATTGCTATCCTCCTCCCGTTCCAAAAAAGTCATGTTTGGCGCAATACTTTAATCACCACAGATGCTGACAGACATGAGTATTCAGAGCATTTGCTTCTCTCACTTTCAACTTCTGACATATTCAGTTTGTAACTTTTAAAGAAAGGAAAAAAAAGTGCATAGCATTATACAACACATTTCATGATCACAAGTGTCTGTATAAAATGTTACAGATGCTGGAAACTAAAAAATTAGTCTTAGTTTGACCATGTCGATTGAGAGATTAATACTGGCCTGGTCACTGGGATAGCTCAACTGCTTTTTTTCAAAGAAGTACCATAGTAACTTTAACATCCACTTAAGAGTAAATGGAGCCTTAACATGTCATTCAAGAGGCAGTATCTCCAATAATGTAACACTCCACAGTATGATACTGGCACTCAGAGGCAATGTGCTTACTTGTGATCCACACCAAACACTACATTTGACAATGAAATTTAACTAAAACAAATTTCAGAGAATATGCAAAACACCATGTAACTGAACCAGATTCAACAGAATTCCTTACATGAACTAGACCAGCATTTACCAGTTCATGAAACCCCATGTGAGGACTTGCTGTCTTAGCACAATGGTCTTCTTGGATATACAGCGGAACTAAGAAAAAACATTCGACAATAAACATAGGCCAATGGAAAAGCAGCATTAAATATTGATCTAATTATCTTGTGTACGAAAGAAGGAATTAAAATGGTTAATTTATGCTGCAATTCATAATTTACCTTCACAAAAATTAAAGAGATTATTCAATGCAGATTGATACTCTATTTACGTGCTAACCACTTGCATATCTGGGGTCAGTTAGCTAGACGACTAGAGTGTGGTACAAAGGAAACCCAACATTGTGTTTTTCATCCTTACACTGGCTGTAATAGTTCATGGTGGCCCTACCTCCTCATCCTACTCCAAGCACATGGAGTCACTACCCTCAAGCCACACATAACCAATTGTCCCTTGGACTATGGCTCCTTATCTTCCATGAATTATGACTTGGAGGTACTGGTGTTGGGCTGGGGTGAACAAAGTTAAAAATCGCAAAACACCAGATTATAGTCCAACAGGTTTAATTAGAATCATTAGCTAGTACTTGCAAATAAATCTGTTGGACTATAACCTGGTGTTATGTGATTTTTAACTTTTCCCTGAGTTAGGAATCTATGGTGAAGGGTGATAAGGCATGCTATAATTAGTGTGAGACATAAAGATTGATTAATCAGATCTGTAGCAATAAGAAATATACAGGGAGCAATATAAAGTCTATTGTCAATACAGAGGGGAGAAGAGAGAAAAAAGGAAAACAATCACATTAAACTGGTAACTATTTGCAGTCATCAAAAATGTCTGAACAACATGCAGTAGTATTGTCCAAAGCAATTTGCAAACTCAAACGATTAGAGGGAAAAATGCATGACTATTCAAATTTTGAAGTGCATGTCTTGTATGTGTGCTCTTCTAGTAATGTAAACAACATTGCAGCATTGACAATTTATATATTACAGTGTTAACAAGTTAAAATGTGCAGGTCCTATTTTGCAGTAGGATTTAATGAAATAAATTGCACAGAATGGAAATGTATACCACTGATATTCACATAGTACCTTTAATGCAATAAAAAATCCCAAGGCACATCACAAGAGCATAAGGCAAAGCATGTCATTGGACTACAAGAAAAGACATTGTCTATATCTAAGACTGGTCAAACAGGTAGATTTTAAAATCACGTTTTTTAAGGAGGGGAGAGATATGGAAGAATCAGAGAGGTAGATGGAGGCTATTCAGGCAACTGAAAGCATAGCCACTAATAGTAAAGCAATTAAAATTGGCGATGTACACAAGGATGAAATTATGAAGTGCAGATACTATGGCTTAAGGAGGTGTATTTTGTACTTTTTTTAAAATGAGGAGAGGATAACAAAGAGGTGTCCAGCAGTCTCTTCCAAGCCAATAAAGTCAACAGCTTGTGAGTGCCTGGGTATTTTTTTAAGTTAGAATGATAAGAGCAGTATGAATGGGTGGAAGCAGGCTCCCTCAAAACCAGAGTTTTGTTTGATTTTTCAGTTGTTGGGGTTTTGAAGTTGATTGTGGAAGCTGCCACACATCTCTCCCTGCTACAGCAAAATGTTCACATTCTCTCTTTCTGCCAGAATTTTCTTTTGATGTTCTTTTCTCCTAGACTGGAGAAACCACGCTTGTGAAACATTCCATTTTACTGAATTTGCCCTTGCCAATGCTGGGTTTATGGGATCCTACTATGTTGAAACATTTACTGTTTAGTCATTAATCTATCATTCTGTTAACTTTTCCAATAGTTAAAGTTAGACAAATTCTTTTTTTGTTGTTTTATTTTTATAGTACAGTTAAAATACAAGTGTTATTTTGCTTAAAACTAAGTAGTGTGACCAATCAACTTACATCTGGAACACTGCACCTTCCACTTGCCTTTAAATAAGATAAAAGTTAGGTGTATCTCCTTGGTCAATTTGAAGGGGGTTTGGTATGGTCCATATAAAGGCATCGTGGAGTACTTCGGAGCTGGAAGGAAGTGTAAAGCTGGTGATAGCAAGGTTGTGGAGGAAATTGAAAATAGGAGAGTTTAAAAGATCAAGATGTTGCTTCACTGGGAACCAATGTAAGCCACTGAACACAGGGGTGATGGGGAGAAGATTAGAACAGAGCGATGTTGGATAACTTTGAGCTTATGAAGTATATAACATGAGAAACCAGTGAGGAATGTGCTAAAGGGACAGTTGAATTCAGAAATGTGTTCTTAAGAATTTCACTGAAAGATATTTGAAATTTTATCATGTTTTCTGTGAATAAAAGACAAAATAAAACTGAATTGATAAAATAACAGCAGTGGGATTTTCTTACTTATCTTTTAAAGTAGTGACTGATATGTACTTCCACCGGTGAGATAGTTCACCAGATTGCCCACCAATGTTCACCTATTAAGTACCCTAACATTGGTGTGTCGGGTCACCAGAAGCTAGATCCAGAGGGGATCCAGTAAACATAATTCTCTTTTCCTTCTTCTCATGCAATGGCCATCACAGAGTGAGGATTGGAGGCTAGGATGGGGTGGATTTGAGTGGCTGCTGCCTAGTCCACTGAATATCCCTCCAAGTGTCCCCAGGCTGGTGCAATTAGACTCTCCCCCCAAACTCAGCATGCTGGTCACTCTGCATTCCCAAGACATTGGGGAGGTAGTGACTGGAGGGCTTTCAATGGCCAATAATTGGCCTGAATTCAGGGCTTTAATTGCTGGCCAGTCACAAAAGCCTCCTTTAGGCTTTCTCAATCATTATTTAATAACAGAGGTGGCAATAAAAGTGTCAACTTTCTTTTCAGAGCAAACTCACTCGATTATTCCCCCTTCTCCAGAATGGAGAAGGTTCGAGCTATTGTCACGCATGTGCAGAAGTGATTAGCAGAAATAATAACAACCAGCAAATTTCTTACTATCTTACTAAAAGCAGAAAAGCCTCATTCAGCATTTTCATGATTCTGTACATGTTCTGAACTTTATATCAGATTTGCAAATCATTCCATTCCTTTGTAACAATTTGATCTGCTTCACTGGAGCGCAACTGATAAGATGTTCGACTGAACACATATTGAGCTAGAGTGTCTGCTCTTATGGTGATCATCTGATACATCTCCAGCAGTAAAACAATCTGGAAAGTGATGAGAAAGTCCAATCTTTCCATCGTTTTTCTGCACAGTACCAGCTGCATGGGGCACAATCATATATACAAGCATAATATTCTGGAAGCCAAGTCCCTCACCAGTTATGAGCAACTTTACGAAAAAAAAATTGTCTTAAAAATGCACAATATACATAGTGCAGTTTTAGACTGTAGCTGAGAGATTTTATCTTCCAAAGGATATTTTACTGATACTGCAATGCTTACATTGTCCCTAACCTAATGAGCTGGACATGGATATCACGGCACTGAAGAATCCAATATTGTTTATTCCAGTTAACTATTGCACACAAACATTATATTTGTCAGACACCAACTTGTCTTAGATAATATGAAGCTATTAAGTTACATGAAACCATTGTCATGTATGTGCAGAGGTGTTTCCAGTAGCACGTCTTACTTCAAAATGATCCTGGGGTAAGATGGAATGAGAGGGGTTTACACCCTCAGGACACATAATAATGTCACTCGCATGATGTCCCAAGGAATACTGACATCCTGACCAGACATAACATCTAGCAGTCTGCTATAGGGTTTACAGAAGGATGGTAATCGATTTATATTGGCTGCATGGTGCCCAGGAGGACGAACAATCTATTTATAGTTAAGCATTTGCACACTGCCTTTCCAAATGATTAAAAATGTTGTTGCCTAGAGACCATGAGGACAGCATTAACTCTGTGTGCATTTAAATGCATTCAATGCAGGGCTAAGCTACCTTCTATATGTAGTTTCACACAATTACTTTCTCGGATAAGGTTGAACCCAAATCCTGATTTTTACCACAAATTGAGCATCAGCTAAGCCCTTAAAATGATGCGAAGGTAATATTCACAACTTGAAGTAAAAGTAAAGGAACTGTCTGGTGCTGAATTTTCTGTACAAACTGCAAATAAAGTGCATCCCTAACTTAAAGGACACATTTGATGGGGAGGCAATGACAAGTGTGTTGTGACAAGTGAAACCGAACAAAAGCTTATTAACATATCAACCAAAGAAGAACAGCTGAAAAAAAAACCTGAAGAGCTGCATCTTCTCCACTGTAATTACCATGTTTGAACCATTCTTTCAATTGCTTTTGCTTTTTTAGAAACTAAAATAAGGATTCTAGTAGGCTTACTTGCAGTGTTAGCTCATGTTTAAAGCATTTAAACTTCTGTAAGCATGGCCTGAGACAAACAACCAGAATGGCTTTATCTTGTTACACTAGTCATGTGTAAGCAGGAGTTTAGATGTAGGTGCTCATATTCATGATATCACAGGTGTATATGACTGCCATGTTACCAAAACGTACCTGAGAACTGAAGAGTACAAGGCATTATATGCAAGGGTGGTATTGATGGCTTAGGAATGATTTCCATACACATGGATTTGACCAGCAAATTAAATAATAATCATAGAATCTCTACAGTGTGGAAGCAAGCCATTCAGCCCATTGAATCCACACTGACCCCCAGATGAGCAGCCCACCCAGAACGGCCTCCCGATCCTATATTCGTAAATCTGCATTTCCAATGGTTAATCCAGCTAACCTACACATCCCTGGAAATAATGGGCAATTTAGCATGGCCAGTCCACCTAACCTGCACATGTTTGGACTGTGAGTGGAGACCAAAGCACCTGGAGGAAACCGACTCAGACTCAGGGAGAATGTGCGAACTCTACACAGGCAGTCAGCTGAGATGGAATAGAATCCAGGCCCTTGGCACTGTGAGGCAACAGTGCTAACCACTGAGCCACTGTACTAGGCTGCCCATTTCAAAAATTAATAAAAGGTTGGTTTATCTGCTGAAGATTGTGTTGGGGAAGTAGGTTTGGAGAAAATGATAGAGGGACATGGAGCACAGAGTCAGAGAGAAAAGAACAGTTGGGCAGACAAAGGAATTGCTTGAAACGTCAAGTCTGGTACTCCTCGGATGCTGCCTAACCTGCTGTGCTTTTCCAGCACTGCACTCTCGACTCTAATCTCCAGCATTTACAGTCCTCACTTTTACTGAAGGAATGGTAAAAGGTCAGCCTGTGAAAATCAATAGCTACAAATGGGGACGATAGGTAGATATCAATGGGTTGTGTGTGGTAGCAGTCCATGTGATGATAATGCCTGGTGTTTGGGGGTTGGGGGAAGGACAAAGGAGAAAATGCTCAGGCCCTAAAATTACTGAACTTGATATTGAGTCTCAAAGGCTGCAGACGTCCCAAGTGAAAAATAAGGTTCTGTTCTTCCAGCTTGTGCTGAGCCTCACTGGAGACAGAGCAAGCCTGAGACAGAGGTGTTGACCAGGGAACACAGTGGTCTGTTGAAATGGCATGCAACTGGAAGCTCTGAGGCTTTCCTGCAGACAGAATGCTGCCCATTTCAAGTTGGGTAGAGCTGCGATGACATCAACATCTGTTGAAGCGGTTTTTGAGGTGATGTTCAAGTCATGACAAATCATGACAACAATGCTAATTAATAGCTGTCATTTTGCAAGTTAATATGCTTGTTATTAAACTTCTTATCCTTCCATGACTTTGCTTCTGCTTATCTCTGTAACTTGCACCAGCCAGACAACCCTCCAAAGATATCTGTATCTCCCTAAATTTAGCCTCTTTAGCATCAGATTTTCATTGCTCCACTGTTTGTACTGTCAGCTACCAGGGGTCTAAATGTGAACAATCTCCTTAAGCTTCACTGTACCTCTATTCACCTTAAATCTGGTGTTTTGGACCACATTTTGGTGATCTGCCCCAATGGCTCCAATATGGCTCACTGTTACGTTTTGACTTATAATTCTCCTCAGCACATATTACCGTGTTGAAGGCAAAGTATACATGTTAAATGCTGTTGCCTCTGTCCCTACAATAAATGTGAGTCCAAATTTCTATGAGTCGTGAATCCTGAAATCAGATTCTCTAACGGATCGTGGGATTAGTGACATTTTTCACCATTCTCCAAGGTTATAAACTTTCTTGCTATTTGAATTCTTTGAATTCTTAGCCCCGCATCACATACATTCATTTGGAGCAATTTTAAAAGATTTCTTCCCTTGCAATACTGCTTAGTTGTCAATGTCACACAAGGCCAGTTAGTTCTAAATGAGATTAAAATTTTAAAATTGTACATGATTCCTCACGGTGAAAAGGAGGGGGGGAGGGGTGTTGCAGGGACGAAAACATTATTGAAAGCAGCTTCATGAGGCTCAGAAGCAATATCAAGTTCCTAAAGACGCTCTCAATAAAATAGACATGGCTCAAATTCCAATTGCATCCTACAGTGCAGACATTTTATCCGAGGCCACAGTTGCCTCAAAACTGGCAGTTGCACAAACTGGGAGTATCAGATTAAGCTAAATAAGCAATTAGCTGTAATATAATAAAAATAAACCTTCAATTGCAATTTGAGCTTTCAAGGTCACAACATAATTGCACTTCTTTGGCTTTCCTTATGTCTTCTCATGCTCTTTTATGCATTGTTCTTTCATTATTCATAAAGCACTGATGAAAAAAATGTAGGTTCAACATTCATCTGATCCATGAACACTCATTGTTCGACAGTACTCGTGCAATACCTGTACTGATATTTTGCTTTTAGCTGTTCGATACATTGACAAGTGGCCAAATTCCTGAGCAGTCTCTCATCATTGAGCAAATCATTTCCCTCATGACCACTCTATTGTCCTTAAAGCCTGTCTCTGCTTTATAGTTTTGCCATGGATCATATGAATCAAACAATACAGCAAGACGTGCAAGTTAGTTGGACTGGCCGTGCTAAATTACCCAGAGTGTTCAGGGATGTGAGTTTTTGAGAACATTTTAGCTCAGGTTGAGATTCTGGATGTCGGTTTGCTCTTTGAGCTGGAAGGTTCGTTTTCAGATGTTTCATCACCGTACTAGGTAACATCTTCAGTGAGCCTCCCGATGAAGCACTAGTGGCATGGCCCATTTTCTCTTTATGTGTATGGATTTCCTTGGGTTGGTGATGTAATTTCCTGTTCTTTTTCTCAGGGGGTTGGTAAATGGGATCCAAGTCAATGTGTATGTCGATAGGGTTTTGGTTGGAATGTCATGCTTCTAGGAATTCTCATGCGTGTCTCTTTCCCAGAAGCATGGCATTCTAACCGGGACTCTATCAACAAACAATTGACCAGGATTCCATTTACCACCCCTGAGAAAAAGAACAGGAAATGACAACACCATAGGAAAAGGCATCACCATAGGAAATGACATCACCACCCCAAGGAAACCCAAACATATAAATAGAAGGTGGGCTACATCACCAGTACTTCATCCAGAGGCTCACTGAAGATGTTACCTAGTATGGTGATGAAACATCAGAAAACGATGAGTGGGAGCAGCGGCTGAGTAAAAGCGAACCCGGGAGACTACAGCTAAGGTAAGACAGTTTGTTTTAAAATTACTTACCTGTAGCGGGCAGCAGTGTTTTTTTTTCTCTCTTCACAAACAGAGTGGGAGCAGCAGAGGAAGTGACGGCGAGCAGAGGGGCAGCCGGGAAGGAAAACAGTGAGTATACAACTCAGGAAGGCGGCTAAACCCGAGATTCTACACCTGTAGTATCTCCCACCAACCCTCCTCCTCTAACCTTCTTAACTACTCTGGGTTTTTTTAAGCTAAGGATTTTTTATTTCATTACCAGTGACTAGTTAAAAATTTACTTCGTTTTTTGTGTGTATATATATTAATTCCTTTTTTAGGGAAAAACTATAGCAGAGAGGTATCAGAAAGTATTCTAACTCAAACTTGTACAAAGTAACTAAGTAATTAACTAACTAAGCAGAGATGGCTGGACAGGTGATGTGCTGTAGCTGTAAGATGTGGGAGCTGGCTGATCCCATTGTGAACGGCAGTGACCACATCTGCATCAGAGTTGATGATCTGGAATTTGAGCTTCAAACACTGCGGCACATCCGGGAGGGGGAGAGTTACCTGGACGCTTTGTTTCAGGAGGCAGTCACACCTGGGAGATTAAGTAATTCACATTCAGCTCGTGATCAGGCACAACAGAGTGTGACTGTAAGTGAGGCAGGTAGGGGGAACCTGAGTTCAGGAGTGGAGGAGCCTCAGCCCTTGACCTTGTCCAACAGGTACGAGATTCTTGCTCCCTGTTCAGATGAGGAAAAGGGCTCTGGACAGGATGAGCCAACTGACCAAGGCACCATGGTGCAGAAGGCCATTCAAGAGGGGGGAGCTAATAGACAAGTAGTGGTTATAGGGGATTCTATAATTAGGGGGACAGATAGTATCCTTTGCAAGCCGGATCGGGAGTCTCGCATGGTGTGTTGCCTGCCCGGTGCCAGGGTGCGGGACATCTCCGACCGCTTGAAAGGATATTGGAGCAGGAGGGGGAGGATCCAGTTGTTGTGGTCCACGTTGGTACTAACAACATAGGCAAGACTAGGGTGGAGGACCTGTTTGGAGATTACGAAGCACTAGGCAGGAAATTGAAGCACAGGTCCTCAAGGGTCATAATCTCCGGATTACTGCCCGAGCCATGTGCCAATTGGCATAGGGACAAGAAAACTGGGCAAGTAAACACGTGGCTAAGGGATTGGTGTGGGAAAGAGGGATTCCACTTCATGGGGCATTGGCATCAGTTTTGGAACAGGGGTATCTGTACCGTTGGGACGGTCTCCGCCTGAACCGATCAGGTACCAATGTTCTAGCAAAGAGGATAAATAGGGTGGTCAGTAGGACTTTAAACTTCTGTGTTGGGGGGAAGGGAAAGTGAAAGCGACAGGGAGTATGGCGTTAAATGGAAAGATAAGCAGCAGGATAGCATGTGTCCAGGTGGATTTAAAATTGAGGCAGACTGAGAGTGCAGAAAAAAGCAAGGATAACTTAGGACATCATATGACTTCCAACATCTCTAATGATAAGAAAGTTAGAATTAAGGCACTTTACCTGAATGCTTGTAGCATTCATAACAAAGCCGATGAACTATTGGCACAGATAATAGTGAATGGTTATGATGTGGTAGGCATCACAGAGACTTGGTTACAGGGGGGTCAGGACTGGCAGTTAAACCTCCATGGTTTTTCAATTTATCGAAAAGACAGCGAGGTGGGCAGAGGGGGTGGGGTTGCCTTGTTAGTTAAGAACAAAATTAAATCAATGGTATTGAACGACATAGCGTCGGATGACGTGGAGTCTGTGTGGGAGGAATTGAGGAACCACAAAGGCAAAAAAACAATAATTGGAGTTGTGTATAGACCTCCTAACAGTAGTCAGGACCACGGGCGCAACATGTACTGGGAAATAGAGAAGGCATGTCAGAAAGGCAAGGTCACATTGATCATGGGAGACTTCAATATGCAGGTGGACTGGGTAAATAATGTTGCTAGTGGATCCAAAGAAACGGAATTCATGGAATGCTTACAGGATGGCTTTTTGGAACAGCTTGTCATGGAGCCCACAAGGGAGCAGGCTATTCTGGACCTAGTGCTTTGCAATGAACCAGACTCTATAAAAGATCTTAAAGTAAGGGAACCCTTAGGAAGTAGCGATCATAATATGGTAGAGTTCAGTCTGAAGTTTGAAAGAGAGAAGGCAAATCGGATGTAATGGTGTTACAGTTAAATAAAGGTAATTATGAGGGCATGAGAGAGGAACTGACAAAAATAGACTGGAAGCAGAGGCTAACCAGGAAGACAGTAGAGCAAAAATGGCAGGAGTTTGTGGGTATAATTGAGGACACTGTACAGAGGTTCATCCCCAAGAAAAGAAAGATTATCTGGGGAGGGATTAGACAACCATGGCTGAAAAAAGAAGTCAGGAAATGTATTAAAGAAAAAGAGAGATCCTATAAAGTGGCCAAGAACAGTGGGAAATCAGAAGATTGGGAAGGCTACAAAAACAAACAGAGGATAACAAAGAAATGAGAGGATCAAATATGAAGGTAGGCTAGCCAGTAATATTAGAAATGATAGTAAAAGTTTCTTTCAGTACATAAGAAACAAACAACAGGCAAAAGTAGACATTGGGCCACTTCAAACTGATGTAGGAAGCCTAGTGATGGGAGATAAGGAAATAGCAGGAGAACTTAACAAGTACTTTGCATCAGTTTTCACAGTGGAAGACATGAGTAATGTCCCAACAATGAAAGGGGGTCACGGGGCTGAGTTGAGTATGGTTGCCGTTACGAAAGAGATAGTGCTAAAAAAGTTAAAAAGTCTTAAAATTGATAAATCTTCTGGCCCCAATGGGATACACCCTAGAGTTCTGAGAGAGGTGGCTGAGGAAATAGCGGAGGCATTGGTTGAGATCTTTCAAGAGTCACTGGAGTCAGGAAAGGTCCAGGATGATTGGAAGATGGCTGTTGTAACCCCCTTGTTCAAGAAAGGATCAAGACAAAAGATGGAAAATTATAGGCCAATTAGCTTAACCTCGGTTGTTGGTAAAATTCTAGAATCCGTCATTTAGGATGAGGTTTCTAAATTCTTGGAAGAGCAGAGTCTGATTAGAACAAGTCAACATGGATTTAGTAAGGGGAGGTCATGCCTGACAAACCTGTTGGAATTCTTTGAAGAGGTGACAAGTAGGTTAGACCAGGGAAACTCAGTGGATGTGGTCTATCTAGACTTTCAAAAGGCCTTCGATAAGGTGCCACACGGGAGGCTGCTGAGCAAGGTGAGGGCCCATGGTGTTCGAGGTGAGCTGCTGGGATGGATTGAGGATTGGCTGTCTAACAGAAGGCAGAGAGTTGGGATAAAAGGTTCTTTTTCGGAATGGCAGCCGGTGACGAGCGGTGTCCTGCAGGGTTCAGTGTTGGGGCCACAGCTATTCGCATTATATATTAATGATTTGGATGAGTGGACTGGGGGCATTCTAGCGAAGTTTGCCGATGATACGAAGTTAGGTGGACGGGCAGGTAGAACTGAGGAAGTGGGGAGGCTACAGAAGGATCTAGACAGGTTGGGAGAGTGGTCCAGGAAATGGCTGATGGAATTTAACGTGAGCAAGTGCGAGGTCTTGCACTTTGGCAAAAAGAATAAAAGCATTGACTACTTTCTAAATGATGAGAAAATTAGTAAAGCCAAAGTACAAAGGGATCTGGGAGTGCTAGTCGAGGATTCTCTAAAGGTAAACATGCAGGTTGAGTCCGTGATTAAGAAAGCAAATTCAATGTTATCTCTTATCTCAAGAGGGTTGGAATATGTGGGCGGCACGGTGGCACAGTGGTTAGCACTGCAGCCTCACAGCACCTGAGACCTGGGTTCAATTTCTGACTCAGGCGACTGACTGTGTGGAGTTTGCACGTTCTCCCCATGTCTGCGTGGGTTTCCTCCGGGTGCTCCGGTTTCCTCCCACAGTCTAAAGATGTGCAGGTCAGGTGAATTGGCCATGCTAAATTGCCTGTAGTGTTAGGTAAGGGGTAAATGTAGGGGTATGGGTGGGTTGCGCTTCGGCAGGTCGGTGTGGACTTGTTGGGCCGAAGGGCCTGTTTCCACACTGTAAGTAATCTAATCTAATCTAATAAAAGCAGAGATGTGCTACTGAGACTTTATAAAGCACTGGTTAGGCCCCATTTGGAGTACTGTGCCCAGTTTTGGTCCCCACACCTCAGGAAGGACATACTGGCACTGGAACTTGTCCAGCGGAGATTCACACGATGATCCCTGGAATGGCAGGTCTAACATATGAGGAACAGCTGAGGATCCTGGGATTGTATTCATTGGAGTTTAGAAGATTAAGGGGAGACTTAATAGAGACGTACAAGATAATACATGGCTTGGAAAGGGTGGACGCTAGGAAATTGTTTCCATTAGGCGAGGAGACTAGGACCCGTGGACACAGCCTTAGAATTAGAGGGGGTCAATTCAGAACAGAAATGCGGAGACATTTCTTCAGCCAGAGGGTGGTGGACCTGTGGAATTCATTGCTGCGGAGTGCAGTGGAGGCCAGGACGCTAAATGTCTTCAAGGCCGAGATTGATAGATTCTTGTTGTCTCGAGGAATTAAGGGCTACGGGGAGAACACTGGTAAGTGGAATTGAAATGCCCATCAGCCATGATTGAATGGCGGAGTGGACTTGTTGGGCCGAATGGCCTTACTTCCACTCCTATGTCTTATGGAACCTTCTAGCTCAGCGAGCAAACCGACATCCTGTTCAGGGAAGTGTGGGTTAGGTGGGTTAGCCATGGAGAAAATGCAGGTTTACAGGGGTAGGTCTGGGTGGGATGCTCTTCGCAGGGTCAGTGTCATCTGGTTGGGCCAAATGTCTTGTTTTCACACTGTAGGGATTCTATACAAAGCTTTTATAATACAAATCTCTGTCCTAACCAGGCTGGTTTTACAAGTCACTTCTATAATACACTAAGATAATAAATTCAGTTGAAGAGATCAATGGAAAAGATGCACATAACTTAACCAGAGAGTCTCCAAAATGGACACAGGGATCATAACACCCAATTAGGAACATACTAATTTCACATTGCCTGTTCATTTGAGCAGTGGCTGCATACAGCAATGTTAACAGAGCTGTTCATTGGCAACTAAAAAAACAAAAAGCCAAAGAACCAAGGATGCTGGAAGTCAAATAAGAAGCAGAAATTGTTGGAGAAACCTAGCAGGTCTGGCAGCATCCGTGGAGAGGAGGCAAAGTTAATGTTACAGGTCCAGTGACCTTTCTTCAAAATCTCCAGTTCTTCATTGGAGCAATAAAACCGTTCTCTGTCACTCAAGAAAGTCTTGGAATGGACTGTCCTTCAGTGTTTGATCTTGCTAATTAAATGTAGGTGCGATAGCTACATAGTTAAAAACAAAAGATTTGTTGTGATTAAACAAGAGATTGTTAGAAAAGATGGGAGGCAAGACCCATTATCTGGTAATAAAGATATAAAAGCACAACAGAAGATGTTACCTGGAGGTTTGTACTATCAAAATGGCACAGCTGGCATCAGACCAGTGGTGCACACTGATTCGCATCATATTTCTATTCTACACATTTCTACTTGACATTCACTGCTGAGCAACAATGCCCTCATGAACATGGCAGCCAAAGTGATTCATCACATACATTAGCTGCAAATGCCATTTCATTGTTTAGATACTGGTAGTGCCAGAGTAACTGCCTCTGTCAAACCCAATATCTTATCCACAAATTGCAGATGGTCCTAACTCAGCAGTTTAGGCTAACAGCATCAGAGAGAAGACACATCCTGCTGTTGTAACCAGTAGTACCAAGGTGACTCAATTAGTAACTATTTTATATCTTTTACCAGAATATTTAATTCTAAAAGAAAGCAATTGTTTATGCTATCAAAAATAGGCCTACTACTTTGTTTAATTCAACCAGTTCCTTTCTTCCTGTCATTCATGTAATCCCACAAATGAAATTGTATATGGGAGCAAAGGCCAGATTCAAACATACCAGATTTTGCTGAAACCACCCTGCTGTGAATTTGATCATTTATATTTTATTTGCTGCTCTAGCAGACCAGTTAAGCGATGTTAATTATTGTGACAGAATTAAACCAGTTATTTTATTCAGCCTAATTAAACAAAATTGAAAAGAGACGCCAGACTGGAATCCCAGTTCCTGTGGTATTCTGTGCAAACAAAAAAACAAAAATTATTTTAGTGGAAAAATTAAAGAGTAAAATCAACTAGGTTTCATTCACTCAAAAAGAAAAAAGCAGAATTGATACCTTCAGTAAATCCCTGTAGATGGTTCAATAATTCTCATTTCTATTTTTGGAAAGCTAGAGCAAAGTACTGCTGAAAGTGACATTTCAATCCTCCATTTGACCAAGGTAACAAATACATTCTGACTTAAAAGGATGCATTGGCCTGGGAGTATTTCCACTGCATAGATCCACGACTCCCACCAGTTAATTACCTGGGCTAAATGGATTAATTTAGAAAGGCGAGTTGCATAGATTACACTTGCATTCCCTCAACCATGGAAGATTAAGGGTTGATCTAACTGAGATAGTTAAGGGAATTAAATGAAACCAGTAAGGTCCATTAGGCAGATCGATACAGAAAAATGAGATCCCCCTGTGGAGGAGTCCAAAATATGGGGGGATTACAACATGCAAATTAGAGTTTTTGTTTGTTCAGGGATGATTAAAAAGTTTAATAACAATCCTGAAACCTCTATCAAAACCTTATGGTAAATATGTCATTGAAAGAAATTGAGAAGTAGGGATGATAAAGTTTTACAGGCCAACATTAAGGGTCACGGGGCATTGAGGGAGGTGCCTCAATGAGAGAGACCCACTATGATCTAATTGATTGGTGGAACAGATTTGAGGAGCTGCATGGCCTATTCCTATCTTTATGTACCAGTACATATCACCATATTTTTGTTCATTGATTATTTGAAGTCCAGCATTGTTTCTGAAGGCTGATTTATAACATATGTAAGACAGAGAATATTGCATTGCATCTTATTGTCAAAAAGGTCGACATAGCTTTAAGAGATCAGCTCATGGCATTGCTATCATGCCATATGACACAAGCATATAACAAACCATATACTCTATTTTAACTCTAAATCACTGAGCATGGCATATTAATGGAAATGCTCTCTTCTACTGTAACCAAATATTAAACTTGACAGACTTAAAAGCATCTGGGCTAATGTAATAATTGCCTCTAACAACCAGCTGCAGTACATTTCTGTTGGATACTTTAATACTACATCTTCCATACCTAGTTATTAATGTTATGAGAGATAACATGAGCATTAACACATCAGCTAAAATATCCTGCTGGAAACAAATCACACGTCATGGTTAGCAGCAGTAGCCGTCTGGAAAGAGAAAAATTCCAAGATCTCAGTGGCAGATATTTGGGAAAACTAATTGGAAGTCCAAAGAATGACAGCTGTGGACAAAGAATTTGACCAAGTTAAAGGGACTGTTTATCATTTTAAACAACATTGATCTGAGAGTACAGTCAGCTGCACAAATCTGTAGACACAGCACTGACCAGCAACAAAGACAGAGCAAATTTATTTTGATTGAATTGTCAAACGTTTTCAAGGTGAGGGAGATTTCAAAGATGACCTCAATTAAAAGTAAAAACCACGGTCCACTTTTGGGCCAAGATGCAGTTCTTTATAACAGAAAAGCTGAAAGCTAGTATGCAGTGTGCCTTGTTGTTTATACAACAGTATCAGACCACCTGCAAAGTCTGATGTTAAAAGGAGGGGCAATTTTAAAGGGTTAGTGGAACAGCATTCAATTTACACACAACTTAAGGAGGACAGCACAAAGTTTAAAAGGAAACTCATTGGTAGCAAAAAACTCATTGTGGATTGGTTTTCGCATGTAACTTTACTGACTTGCAACTGTTCAATGTATACAGCTCTATTTCACAGATCCCAAGAAAATAGCACTGAAAATTTTGTGTGCCATTGGCAGGGAGATGCTCACAGGATTAACAGATCCAGTCTTTCTGTGTATAACCAGAATTGCCAAGATAAAGTTTGGAAATTTCTCAAAGCTCAGGTCAAGGTAAGAATTAACAGCAGGATGACAGACTCCAGTTCATGTGATACAGACAGAAACCCAAGAATCTATTGAAGGATTTGTCAAAAGATGCCAGGGAGGAACTTTCAGAGAGGCTCATTGAATTCACAATCATCTTGACACCAATTATAGCCTTTAGGAAGAAAAGTTTGGGCTAGAAAGAGCCATGCTATTGAGCATTCCTTTTGAGAATGGATGCAAGAATGAAAACATAGTGGCTGGTTAACAAATACGTGCTTTAGTTGCAGTCAATATTATTGCAATAGCAAAGTGCATCAAACCAACAAAATCTCTGAGAGGTGATTTGTCACATCGATAATAAGTTGCCCAACTTTTCTTTATATCTCCAAAATACGTGGCACCAGGAGGAAACATGCCATATTACAGACTTTACCCACTTGGCATCCTGCCCACAAACCCATTACCTCTTACTCACCTGGCATTCCAACCCCACATATGTATCCTTTTACAGTAGCTGTAAAAAATTACCGGTCATTTAAAAATCACAGAACACAACACACCGACAGCTCCAAAATGGAATGTGATTTGCATACTGATTTTCTCCACAGGATTTGTAGTTTTCTGGACAGGTTTGTAACAGGAAGCCCTTCATCAGAAATTTCTGGTGTGTAGTGATACAATGATTTCACAATGTCCTTTTCTTTTAAACTGAAGAAAGTTTGAAACAGAGGTGAAAGTAATCTGCTCAAAGTAAACAACTTGTAAAGACTTGGGGTTTTACTTTTACAAGTTAGAACAATAGAAGCAGCCTGAATGAGAGGCATCAAGCTCCTACACAACCAGAATCTTTAGTTTTAGCCTTCAGTAACAATTGCTGAGGTCTTGAAGCTAGATGTGAAAGGTCTTATTCCCCTCTCTGTTACAGCTAAAAGTTGGAATTATCTTCCTGCTGCAGCTGGAATTGCATGTGAGACAATTTATTTTACTGAATTTGCCTTCGCCAAAGATGTGTTTATAGGATGTTCCTATGTGGAACAATTAATTAGTAGTCAATACACATTATTTTGTTAAACATTTCAATAGAGTTACAGCTAAGCCAATTTTTTGAAATTTTATCTGTATTTTAACACAAAAATAAAACATGGTTTGCTTAGTGTTGAGTAGTTGACCAATCAAGTTTCATATGGAATGTAATACCTTACACTTGCCTATAAAGTAAGAAAAAATTGGATCCAGACTATCCTCTTAATATATTTAAAGGAGGTTTGGTCTGGTCCATAACAGGTGTACAAAACATCCTAAAAAAGTAAGCAGGCATATCATCTCAATACGGTCACAAGTAAGCTTTCCAGCCTGATATTTGTGCCAATGTGTCAATATATACATAGGGGTCAAGCTCATGACATGAAGAGTATAAAGGTTCTCAGACTCCATCTAAACTCAGATGACTTGGAACTTGACAAGCTAATAAAATATGCCCTTCTGTTGTAAAATGAAGTCAAATTTGAATTGTATTCACTGCTGAAAAGTCTATGGACTGCAGACATTCAAGAAAGCAGTTCACTACCACCTTCAAAAGCAAGTAGGGATGGACATTAAATGGTATCCTAACTAACAATGATCTCATTCCATGAATAAATTTTAAAAAGACCAGATGTCAGTCAATGTAAATGTCACACAACAGGCAGCTATTGGATCTTTCAGTACTGCAGCATTCATCTAACTTCTTATGTTATGAGGAAAAACCAATCATTACGACATCAGGTAAAATAGCCTCTGTAAACAAACCCCACAAGGAGGGAATCTAAAAATAATCTCTAAGCTGCCATTCGCAGTTAAAAGATCAAGAAAGAGGAAAATATTTATGTATCATTTGAAGACAGATCAGATGGAGAGATTGCAATACTTGTTTTTAAAAATCATCAAGGAAAAGTATTTACCGCAAAGCATAATTGCTTGCCAACAGCAGGTTTCATCGTCTAGCCACTGAGGAGCAATTTATATCAAGTAACTTAAACATGAAAAACAAGCACTGCTGAGAAATGTTATTTACAAGTATTTTCCACAGTTTTTATTAGATAAATTGTTTCAACATTGATGTCAGAACATCTGTGTCTCATACTCCAAATGTCAATGGTTGCTATTTATGGCTCAGTTTCTTAAAAGGACAGCTCACAAAACAACAATGTGTAAATGCTTACACTAGCTTTGTTAAAATGCCTCAAAAAACCAACATAATTAATTTTGATTAAAGGGATTGTTGTGCAAAGAAAAGCATTAAACTAAACAGCCCTTAAAAAGTAAGAGGAAATAAAACCAGGAAAGGGGACAGGTGATGAATTTCAAGTCTGAGATTGTTATTCAGCTTTTATTCTGAAGTTAGAAGAGGAATTGGCAATGTGCCCTAGAACAGCAAGAGATTTCAGCCTTTACATTAGGCTGTGAAGCACAGTTCCCATTGAGTCATATGTCTCTAAATTTATTTCCAACACTAATTATTCACAACTTGGCAATATCATAGACTAACATGCTTAGTCTGGGTTTTATGCATACTGATGTTACTCTATATTTCACAAATGCTACACACTGAATGCAATTCACTGCCACCAGTACAGATTAACTACAGGTTTGTTGGGGATCTTCATACTGCAACGTCACATGCATTATGTCATATATATGTCCATGTCTGACTCGTTTGGAATTTTTCATTGTGATCAACAAGTACAGCAGCAAAAATAAACTGGTGAAAAGTGACCATGTCCTTAATAAAGGACTTGCATTTATTATATTTCCTTTCAAACATCTTCATATACCCCCCAAAGGGCTTGACAATGAAGTACCTTTGAAATGTAACCATTTTTATAATGCAGGAAGAGAGAATTAAGAAGAACAAAGAGAGGACATGTGTAGTCTTTAGCAAATAGAATAAAGGAGAACCATAAAGCTTTCTATAGGTATGTGAGGAATAAAAGGATGATTAGGGTAGGAATAGGGCCAGTCAAAGACAGAAGTGGGAAGTTGAGTATGGACCCTGTAGAGATCGGAGAGGTGCTAAATGAACATTTCTTATCGGTGTTCATTCAGGAAAAGGAGAATATTGTAGAGGAGAAGGATGAGGTACGAGATATTAGACTAGAAAGAATCAAGGTTAGTTACACACAGGTGTTATAAATTCTAGAAGGATTTATCCAAGGATTCTCTGGGAAGCTAGGGAGGAGAGAGCAGAGCCTTTGACTTTGATATTTGAGTCGTCATTGTCTACAGGTTTAGTACCTGCGGACTGGAGGATTGCAAATGTTGTGCCCTTGTTCAAGAAGAGCAGCAGAGATGACCCAGGTAATTATAGACCAGTGAGCCTTACTTTTGTTTTAGGAAAGGTTTTGGAAAGGATTATAAGAGATAAGATTCATAATCATCTAGCAAGCTACAATTTGATTTCAGATAGTCAACATGATTTCATCAAGGGCAGGTCATGTCTCTCAAACCTCATTGAGTTTTTGAGAAGCTGACCTAGCATATAGATGAGGGTAGGGCAGTTGACGTGGTATACAAAGCCTTCAGTAAAGCCTTTGATAAGGTTCCACATGGTAGGCTGATGGAGAAAATGCAGAGGCATGGAATTGAGGGGGATTTAGCAGTTTGGATTAGAAACTGGCTTTCTGAAAGAAGACAGCGAATGGTGGTTGATGAAAAATATTCAGCCTGGAGTCCAGTTGTGGTGTGCCACAAGGATCTGTTTTGGGACCACTGCTGTTTGTCATTTTTATAAATGACTTAGACGCAGGCAAAGGTGGATGGATTAGTAAATTTGCAGATGACACTAAAGTCGGTGGAGTAGTGGACAGATTGGAAGAATGTTAAAGGTTGCAGGGGAACTTGGATAAACTGCAGAATTGGGCTGAGATGTGGCAAATAGAGTTCAATGCAACTAAATGTGAGGTAATGCACTTTGGGAAGAATAACAGGAAGGCAGAGTACTGGGTCAATGGAACGATTCTTGGTAGTGTGGATGTGCAGAGGGATCTTGGAGTCCATGTGCATAGATCCCTGAAAGTTGCCACCCAAGTGGATAGTGCTGTTCAGAAGGCATATGGTATGTTAGGTTTCATTGGGAGAGGTATTGAGTTCCAGAACCGCAATATCATGCTGCAACTATACAAAACGTTGGTGTGGCCACACTTGGAATGTTGTGTACAGTTCTGGTCGCCCCATTACAGGAAGGACGTGGAAGCATTGGAAAAGGTGCAGAGAAGATTTACCAGGATGTTGTCTGGTCTGGAGGGAAGTTCTTATGAGGAAAGGCTGAGAGACTTGGGTCTGTTCTTATTGGAAAGAACAAGGCTAAGGGGGGATTTGATACAGACATGCAAGATGATCAGAGGATTAGACAGGGTAGACAGTGTAAGGCTTTTTCCTGGAATAATGACGTCAGCTTGTACGAGGTGGCATTGCTACAAATTGAGGGGTGATAGATTTAAGACAGATGTCAGAGGCAGGTTCTTTACACAGAGAGTGGTAAGGGCATGGAATGCTCTACCTGCCAATATAGTCAACTCAGCCACATTAGGGAGATTTAAACAATCCTTAGATAAGCACATGGATGATTTTGGGATAGTTTAGGGGGACAAGCTGAGAATAGTTCGCTGGTCGGTGCAACATCGAGGGCTGAAGGGCCTGTTCTGCGACGTATTGTTCTATATTCCATGTGCTATGATGCAGGAAACACAGCAACCTATAGCACAACTATAACAATTGGGAATGATTGTTTATAACAGTGGTGTACATGATGCAACTTCATATCAACAGTCAGATGTTATCAGGACTGAGAAGGGAAACTATACTAGAGAGACTTGCAATCAGTATAACATTTATTGAACCTAAATAAAAGTGTTTACAGAATTAATAGAATGAGAAATGTGATATATGAGTTATTCTTAGATAAAAGGTAAAAAGATAGAGATGAATCAAACTCAGCCAGAGCAATTGCAGCCTCAGGAGTGCAATGGAGGCACCCAATAGCCAGAGGACCCACAATAAAGAGAATCAATGTGGGGACACTCTGTAGACATGTCCCAGCATCATATTTGTGCGAAGCAGCAACCAATGTACATGCAGCAACAACCCATAAACAGCACAAGATAGTGACCTGATGAACTGTTTCTTTAGCTATAAGACTGAAGGATTAATGTTGACTAGAACATTATGAATACCTTTCTTCAAAATACATTCCTGGGAATTTGTCTATCTTTGCAGGTGGATGGAAAAAAGCAGAAGTGTTAGTTTCGATACTCAACCAAAAGATACCTATTCTGACACCACAGCCCTCCTTCAGTACTGGCCTGGAGTGTCTGCCTAAATTTTGTTTTTGCGCTTGGTTACCTGAGTGGAACTTGATCCAATAGCCAGTGATTCAATGGGAGAACTAAGCCTTCAATTTCAAGAAGAATTCAGTCATGGTACATGGGCATCGTTGGCTTGCCAGCATGTAATGTCAGTCCTTGAGAAGGTGGTGGTGACCTGCCTGCTGGAAACACTGCAGGGGTCAACCTACAGAATGTGAACTATAAATCCTGAGGAATTTCAGGATTTTGTCCCAGCGACAGTGGAGGAAAAATGGATATTTCCAAGTCAGAGTGGTGAGTGATTTGGAAGGGAACTTGCAGTAGGTGCCTCCATTTATCTGCTGCCCTTGTCCTTCTAGATGAAATTAGTTGTTTGTGCCCGTGATATAAAGAGCTGTCTCTTTCACTTCATCTTTGGCATTCAGTTCTTTTGTCTTTGTTTGAACTAAGGCTATAATTGATCAAGAGCTGAGTAGCCCTGTCAGAGCCCAAACTGAGCAAAGCTGAGGTTCTAACTCAGCAGCAGCTGCTGGATAGCACGGTTAATGGCACCTTCCATCACTTTCCTGATGACACTGTAAATAACAATTGCACTCTTCAAAATCGCTCCCAACGTGTATACGATAGAAATATTCATGATCTCAAGGTTAATAAAAGATGTGTGTCATCACTATAAACTTTTATTATATATATTTAGGTCTCAGAACATGAATAATCATTTAAATTTAGTCAGATTGAGATACAACCCTTGGTGTGGCAATCATTGGTAGACCTTCCCATAAATATTACTGGATGAATGTAGTCACCAAGGTGACAGTCAACGTTTTTAATCATGCAAGAGTGAAAAGAAAGGGAAAACTGATGGTTGAATAAAATCATGACAGCTCCCTACACATTGGTCCTTGATGTACTTGACCTTTGTGCATATAGACCCTGAAGGAATTGACACTTTCAGGTAACACAATGGCATGATTTGACAGTAGCTGCTCTTAAAGCCATAAATACAATCCATTATTTCAAGTCTCTGAAAATCACTTATCCAAAGAAAAGGCCAACTAGCTCATCACTTTCCTCGATTATATAATCGATGTAACAGCTACACCAATATCAGAACATTCGTTGCATACCTTATAGCAATTGATTGATTAGCCAGATTATTTTTTGCTGCATTTTGGTAAGATCTGGTGGCCAGGGAATTATGCTGTTGAGACGTTGCATTTTAGAAGTATGGTTTCAAACTCAAGAGGTTTGTAAATATGCCTGTAGAGTGAGACAAATTGCTTTTAGTATCCCTGGCTTAATTCCAACACGCTCCAAGGATAAATCAAGTATTTCCCAATGTTAAAATGCCACAGATACTAAATCGCCTGTCGAGCTGGTGTATAAAGTTGTCCTCCTTACTCTGCCGATCGTGTATATAGAGGCAAGAGGGAAATTTCCAATTCCAAGCTTAGTTTTCTAAGTGTGAGGTTTTAGAAGATTGTACCAAACAGCAGTCTCTAAGTCAAGGTAAAATGTGGGAATAGAGAGAGAGAGAGAGAGAGAGCATGTGTGTGTAAGAGAGAGAGGGAGAGAGAGGGAGACACTGTTTCTAATTCTTCCAGAGACAAGTCAAGGCATTTTGGCTACCATGGGACAGATGGTCTCAGCATGCGATTGATGCCACAGGTAAGTGATGTGAAAATCGTCAGTCAGCCAGCGAGGAGTAAAGTCAGCAACAAGGAGGTGTTCAAAGCTGACCACTCTCACGCAGCTCCTTCAAACAGGCCACATTCCTTGATCAGGCATTGCGTACTTTCAATCAAAGAACTCTCCCCTGGAGCCTGCAAGCAGTCTTGCATACTGTGTATTTACTGTCTTTTTTGCATGTAGATATTTCTGAATCAGCTTGTCCAGAAATGTTATTCCACACCTCTGGAGCAGTGGGTCGTGAACCTCGGCCTCCTGGCTCACAGATAGATACAAGAGCCCCAGATAGTCTGCTGTTATTGATGTCTGATTTATCTCAGTGACAAGGCTACAAATTGATTTATTTACAGCACTTTTAAATATCGAAACATGTATAGGATTTCAATGCACATATATGCTCTCAGCCAGTATGCAGGTCTTCTATAGAAATTGTAGAGCCAGAATGCTAATGAATGAAACAGATAGGTTTAAGTAATAAAATATAGTTACTTAGTCATCAGAACAAAATTAGAAAAAAAGATCAAATTGTTGAAGACCATACCATTTGCTTCTCCATATAAGACCCTGGTCAATATGATGAAACCTAAGTATGCTTTAATTGTTCATTCAACAGTCTGAATTGCTGTGGACCTGAAAGTGTCTATGGGCATTCCTGCCACAAACTTACTTGAGAAAGAGGCAAAAAGGCAAAGTCCCAAAATACCACTCTCCAGCTAACTAACTCCCTCCACCATCATACTCACAACTTTCTTCTACAGCTCAAATGATTAGCAAAATGGGGCATGATACTTGTTTATGAACTAACAGGTACAATGTAAGGGGGGCTGTCAACTTTGGTTGAAGAGATATATTATAGCACTCTAAAGACTCTGGAAGATTTGCTTTGGTATGACTGGAGAGAAATAAAGAGTACTGAAATGGTCTTTATTCTTGATTAGTCATTCAGGAATGCTCAGGCAGTTGAAGGGAGCACCTTTCATTGGTCATTTGACTGTGGGTTGGTGAATGCAGAGATGTGAACCCATTGGAAAAAGGGAATGTCTGTGGGAATGAATATCTGTCCTTTAAAGATTGTAGTCATGTGGAGACATGGTTTGAGATTAATTGGTTACATTAGTAAAGGCATCATACTCCAAGAGAACCATAGGAATGCTCTTTCATTAGAGAAAGATGACTGATGGTGAGTTTAACTGAACATTCACCACACCTCAGACAGGGGTAAAGGTGAACAAGGTAACCTCAGCCAGAACAGGTAAACAATCCTTTATCTGCAATCCTCGGGACCAGCTGTCTTTCAGAATTTGGAATTTTTCGTTAAGTGTTAAAATGACATTTTCATAGTAAAAAAAATACCGAACAGCAGACCCACTTGTGAATACTTTGGATAAAGGATTGATACAGCAAACGAGCCTGCACTGTTGGGATCCCTCTGCAATGAAGCTACCTAAACCTCTATTTGTGGAGTGATACCAAAAGCACAGATAAATTTCCTATACTGGCTGAGTTCACCATGAAGGTCCTGCTTTCTTCCCTTGCCTGAGGCATGGTGACTCTTAGGTTGAACTAACACCAATTGTCTCTCTCTAGTGAGGGAGGAGTCCAATAGTCCTCTAGGGCAATAGTTACATTCAAACATAATTAATAACATTTCTATTCTCTAATTCGACATATTAGTCACCTACTAGGTAATGCTTAGTGAGTCAGTTTTACTTCATGTTTGTTACAATTCAATTTTTTAAACTTGAAATCTTGTTATGCAATTACTTTAAGTTAGCCAACGTGAATTTAATTAACTGTCAAAAATGTATTGGTATCTACAGGGATTATATCCAATAAATGCTTGAACTATGCAATGAAACAATATAATTCACTTCTAGTCATCCAGTATTAGCCATTCCCCACTGTCAATACTACTGCTTTTTAAGTGAGGTATCTCATATGTGCAGATTCTCAGGTGGGAATGAAACAAGTTCTTATGTATGACATTATGCATTCCTCAACCCATCATGTAATTTTGTCACAGATCTAGAGGGTTGAACTCATTTTTTTCAACTTTCAATTAGAATGAAACTAATGGAGAGAGTGTGCATAGGAGGAGGTTTGTATTGCTGATTAATTTCCTGTACAGGTAGACAATCCTTTATCCGTAGTAATCACAAGTGGGTCTGCTGTTCGGGAACTTTTTTTTACTATGAAAATGTCAGAGAGTCATAGAGATGTACAGCATGGAAACAGACCCTTCGGTCCAACCCTTCCATGACCAGATATCCCAATCCAATCTAGTTCCACCTGCCAGCACCCGGCCCATATCCCTCCAAACCCTTCCTATTCATATACCCATCCAAATGCCTCTTAAATGTTGCAATTGTACCAGCCTCCACCACTTCCTCTGGCAACTCATTCCATACACGTACCACCCTCTACGTGAAAAAGTTGCCCCTTAGGTCGCTTTTATATCTTTCTCCTTTCACCCAAAACCTATGGCCTCTAGTTCTGGACTCCCCCACCCCAGGGAAAAGATTTTGCCGATTTATGCTATCCATGCCCCTCATAATTTTGTAAACCTCTACAAACTCACCCCTCAGCCTCCAACATTCCAGGGAAAACAGCCCCAGCCTGTTCAGACTCTGCTATAGCTCAAATCCTCCAACCCTGGCAACATCCTTGTAAATCTTTTCTGAACCCTTTCAAGTTTCACAACACCTTTCCAATAGGAAGGAGATCAGAACTGCAAACAATATTTCAACAGTGGCCTAACCAATGTCCTGTATGGCCATAGCATGATCTCCAAACTCCTGTACTCAATACTCTGACCAATGAAAGAAAGCATACCAAACGCCTTCTTCGCTATCCTATCTACCTTTGACTCCACTTTCAAGGAGCTATGAACCTGCACTCCAAGGTCACTTTGTTCAGCAACATTCCCTAGGACCTTATCATTCAGTGTATAAGTCCTGCTAAGATTTGCTTTCCCAAAATGCTGCACCTCGCATTTATTTGAATTAAACTCCATCTGCCATTTCTCAGCCCATTGGCCCATCTGATCAAGATCCTGTTGTAATCTGAGGTAACCTTCTTCGCTGTCCACTACATCTCCAATTTTGGTGTCATCTGCAAATTTACTAACTGCCCACCACCGACATCAGGCTCACTGGTCTATAGTTCCCTAGTTGTCCTTACTGCCCTTCTTAAAGAGTGGCACCACATTAGCCAACCTCCAGACTTCCAGCACCTCCCCTGTGACTATCGATGATACAAATATATCAGCAAGAGGCCCAGCAATCACTTCTCTATCTTCCCACAGAATTCTAGGATACACTTGATCAGGTCCTGGGGATTTATCCACCATTATGCAATTCAAGACATCCAGCACTTCCTCCTCTGTAATATGGACATTTTGCAAGGTGTCACCATCTATTTCACTATTTTATATATCTTCCATATCTTTTTCCACAATAAATACTGATGCAAAATACTCATTTAGTATCTCCCCCATTTTCTGTAGGTACACACAAAAGCTGCCTTGCTGATCTTTGAGGGGCCCTATTCTCTCCCTAGTTACCTTTTTGTCCTTAAAGAATTTGTAAAAACCCTTTGGATTCTCCTTAATTCTATTTGCCAAAGCTATTTCATGTCCCCTTTTTGCCCTCCTGATTTCCTTCTTAAGTCTACTCCTGCTGCCTTTATACTCTTCTATGGATTCACTCGATCTATCCTGTCTGTACCTTACATATGCTTCCTTCTTTTTCTGAACCAAACTCTCAATTTCTTTATTCATCCGGAATTCCCTATACCTACCAGCCTTCCCTATCACCCTGACAGGAATATACTTTCTCTGGATTCTTGTTATCTCATTTCTGAAGGCTTCCCATTTTCCAGCCATCCCTTTGCCTGCAAACATCTACGTCCAATCAGCTTCCGAAAGTTCTTGCCTATTACCATCAAAATTGGTCTCTCCCCAATTTAGAACTTCAACTTTAGGATCTGGTCTATCCTTTTCCATCACTATTTAAAATCTAATAGAATTATGGTCGCTGGTCCTAAAGTGCTCTCCCACTGACACCTCAGTCACCTGCCCTGCCTTATTTCCCAAGAGTAGGTCAAGTTTTGCACCTTTCTAGTCGGTACATCCTCATCCTGAATCAGAAAATGTTCTTGTACACACTTAGCTGAAAATGTGTTGCTGGTTAAAGCACAGCAGGTTAGGCAGCATCCAAGGAATAGGAAATTCGACGTTTCGGGCATAAGCCCTTCATCAGGACTTAACAAATTCCTCTCCATCTAAACCCTTAACACTATGGCAATCCCAGTCTATGTTTAGAAAGCTAAACTCCCCTACCATAACCACCCTATTATTCTTGTAGATAACTGAGATCTCCTTACAAGCTTGTTTCTCAATTTCCCTCTGACTATTAGGGGGTCTATAATACAATCCTAATCAGGTGATCATCCCTTTCTTATTGCTCAGTTCCTCTCAAATAACTTCCCTGGTTGTATTTCCAGGAATATCGTCCCTCAGCACATCTGCAATACTATCCCTTATCAAAAATGTCACTCCCCCTCCTCTCTTGCCTCCCCTTCTATCCTTTCTGTAGCACTTGTATCCTGGAACATTAAGCTGCCAGTCCTGCCCATCCCTGAGCCATGTTTCTGTAATTGCTATGATATCCCAGTCCCATGTTCCTAACCATGCCCTGAGTTCCTCTGCCTTCCCTGTTAGGCCTCTTGCAGTGAAATGAATGCAGTTCAAGAAGGGCTGCTATAGTTTATATAATAATTCAGTTTTTTGGTGCACCATATTTGTAATAAAGTCAAGGGGAATAATTCCATGATTAATTTGTGCCAATTCGGAAGTCCTGAAGGGCCCTCAGCCACCCAGTTTACGAAGATATTTTTCCTTGCAGAAAAGGAGAGAATGGAAAATAATTTCCTCCTGTGCATTTCCAAAGAAGGTAACCTCGAGAAACCCAGGTGAAGAGATACTGGATCTACTCTAATTTCTGCTCCCAAGATTTCTGTCAAGGCATTCGCCACTTTGGTCCAGTATTTGTGGATCTTATGGCATGTCCATTAGCAGTGTGTAAGAGTGCCCACCTCTGTTTTACATTTGGGACACATTGGAGATGCTCCTGCCCTAAATTTTGCCAATTGTTCCAGTGCTATATGAATCCTATGGAGTATCTTTAACTGAATGGCCTGGGTTCTGTTACAAATGGAGATTTTTCTGGCATTTTCCCAGATGTCATCCCACATTTCTGTTGAAATTTCCAGCCCCAGTTCCTGATCCCATGTTCTGAGCAGACGGTCCATGTCTTCCGACACTTCATTATGTAATGAATGATAAAGAGTGCTGACCGAGGGTACACCCATTGGCTACAACACTCTACATTCTCTATTTATAGAGACTATCTAATAGCGTAGTCTTCTTCTGTATGTAATCTCGAATTTGGAAGTATCGAAAGAGGTCTCCATTAGATAGTCCAAATTTCTGATGCAGCTGTTCAAAAGACATCAGGGCCCCCTCCTCAAACAGATCACCTAAACAGGAGATACCCCTAGACCTCCAGGATTTGAATGTGGTGTCTGTGAGCCCCGGTTGAAAACCCCATGCCCCCACTATCGGAATATAAGGAATGTTTTATGTGAATTACCCTCATTTTGCCACATTATATTCTAGGCTTTAATTGTGTTTAATATTATAGGGCTTTTACAGTGGTCCATAATGATTTTCATCTTATCTAAAAATAAGAGGTTAATAAGGGGGCACTTTACTTGAGAAGCCTCAATGTCCAACCAGATTGATTGCGGGTCAGACAAGACCCAATCAGCCAGGTAGCTTAACAAGGAACTTAACTGATACTTCCTAAAGTCTGGAAAATCCAACCCTCCCCTTGCCTGTGGAAGCTGTAGCTTCCTTAACTTAAAGAAGGCCGTCTGTGATTCCAGGTAAAAAAACCAAGCCAACCATATAATTTGCGGAGTGCCGGCCTTGGCAGCATCACCGGGAGCATTCTCATAGGGTATAGGAGATGGGGCAAGACATTCATTTTAATAAGGGCTATTCTACCAAGACAGGAAATTGGAAGATCCCCCCAATGTTGAAGGCCCTGCCTTATCCTTTCCAGTAGATGCACAAAATTGACCTTGTACAGCTGACCAAATACTGGGGTGATAAAAATACCTAAATATCAAAAACCCTCCAGAGACCACCGAAAGGGAAAGACAGATCCGTCCAATAAGTGGGACATACTAGCGAGACCACCCATCGGCATGGCCTCCGATTTTGAGAAATTAATTTTGTATCCTGAGAATGCACTAAATATATTAATTACTTGGATCAGGCGAGGCACGGACATCAGAGGATTACTACGAAAAAGGAGAACATCGTCTGCATAAAGGATAATTTTATGTTTACCTGTACCAACCCTCAGGGCCGTTATATTAGAGTCAGCCGATATAGCTTCCGCTAGTGGCTCAATTATTAGCGTGAATAGCAACGGTGAGAGAGGACATCCCTGACGGCAGCCCCTAACCACACTGAAGCTATCCGAGCCTAAGCCATTGGCAATCACAACTGCTTTGGGATCATTATATGATGTTGTGACCCATTTAGCAAATACCTTTCCAATGCCAAACCTTTGCAATGTATAGAACAGGTATGACCATTCAACCTTGTCGAATATCTTCTCCGCGTTCAATGAGACTACTATTCCCGGTATTTTTTCCTGATGACAGACTTGAATCACATTCAAAACCCTTCTAATATTATTAAATGATCTACAGCCCTTGATAAACCCCATCTGATTCTCTTTTATGATGTGTGGTAACACCCTCTCCAGCCTCAATGCTAATTTAACAAGGATATTGGTCTGTATGATGTGCAATCTTCTGGGACCTTTCCTTTTTTGAGAATAAGGGAGATATTTGCCTCTTTCAGCGAAGGCAGGAGGCAGCGCTGACTATATGAGTAATTGTACATGTCTATAAGTGGACCAGCTAATACTCCTGTAAACTCTTTGTAGAATTCAACCTGAAATCCATCTGGACCAGGTGCCTTACCACTTTCAAGCTGCCGGAATGCGTTATGTATTTCCTGCGTTGTCAAGGGAGCATTCAGGACTGATACCTGCTCCGGGGTTACGTCCGGAAAGGCAAGGCTTTTAAAAAAGGACAGCATCCTCCTGACTCTATCATCACAATCCTGCAATTTATACAAATCAGCATAAAACTTTCTGAAGATTGTGTTGATCCTTTTATGATCGTAACTCAGAGTACCAGCACTTTCCCTGATGGACATGATAGCTTGAGGGCCCTTTTTTTTTCCTTGCGAGAAATGCTAAGTATCTACCAGGTTTATTGCCAAATTCATATTATCTTTGCTTTGCAAATAATATTTCCCTCTTTGCCGTTTGGGTAAGCGTGGTATTCAGGGCTGTCCTAAGGGCCGTAATCCTTTATAATTTAGCAATAAAAGGTCTATCAACGTACGCTGTTTAAGTGATCCCCAAGTAGACGCTGTTGTTCTCCCTTTAGTTTTTTCTGGGTCACCGAGTATGAAATGATCAGACCTCGCGCACAAGTCTTAATGGTCGCCCACATCATTGACAGGTTACTAGCCGTACCTGAATTAATTTCCAAAAAAGTTTTAAATTCTTGAGAAAATATTTTACAAATTCACTGTCCTTCGTTAAGAAGGAATCCATACGCCAATGTCAGGGGGATGCCTCATTGTTCCTAGCCTTGATTTCCAGATACACAGCAGCATGATCAGAAATTATTATATTACCTATTTTGCAGGATAATATGGAATTCAAGAAAGTCGAGGGGGGCAAAAACATATCAATTCTAGTGTAACATTTATGTGGATTAGGGTAAAAAGAGAAATCTCTGCCTTGCAGGTGAAGGCACCTCCACACATCTACTAATCCTAACCTTTTATTCAAATCCGCCAATTGTCTGGATCTGGGGGATACACCTGCAGTACTCTTGGGTATCCTGTCTATCTCTGGATCCATAATGTAACTAAAGTCTCCCCCTATAATTGTTTGATGAGCCCCAAGAGCCATCAGTTTGGAGAATGTTTCCATTATAAATTTGAAAGGATGTGCCAGGAGACAATACAGATTTAAAATCCCATATTCCTCTCCATTTATAAGGGCTTTAAATAGTATATATCGTCCAGATTCATCTTTTTTCTGACATAGGATTTTGAAAGGGAGATTCTCCCGAAAAAGAATGACTACTCCCCTACTTTTTGAGCTGAAAGAAGAAAAGAAGGCCTGATCAAAACCACCCTGTTGTAATTTCAAGTGATCTTTAGCCAGTAAATGTGTCTCCTGTAAGAGAGCTATATCAACCCTTTCTTTTTTGAGGTTTGATTGTATTTTCTTCCTTTTGACTGATTAATTACTCCCCTTGACATTCCAGGTGGACCATTTAATTGAATGACTAACCATAATCGTCCAGGCAAGTCTGAGACACTCCCAGGAGGAGAAACCCCATCCAAAACACCCCAAGCATAGACCATAGAAAATTCACAAAAATAGAGATTTTTTAATACACTCACACCAATATAATAAAAAACTATTCCTTCATCGAAAAAATATAAAACATATTTAAACGGAGATTTTCCCCCTTGTTTCCAGGGGGCATCACTTCCTTTCCAAAAACCCATCATATTCTCTCCCAACCAGTGCCCCACGCTCGACCCAGGCATCCCATAATAATAAAATAAAGAAAATTCAAGTGTACTATAAAGCTAAAGTTGACAGTGAGTACCCTACACTCCCCCACCCACTCCAACATCCAAGTATATTTGGTAATGTTAATACCACGTATAAACATATAAAACTATAAAATTACAGTCTCAGCAGATAATAATTAAGTATAGTAACACAAAATAATAGGGGTAAACAACCCCACTCTAAAAGAAAGAGATAAGGTAAGAAAAGGCAGACACCTCTCCTCACCTGAATCAACTAGAACACCCGGGAAATAATATTAAGCAATAAAGGTAATAAGAGAAAAAACGGGTAAACCGAGGAAGTTGGGGGGTTGGGCAGAACAACATCATTCACCACACAAACTAACTCTGACAATTTATTTAAGAGAGTCCAAAAGTTCCTTGGCCTTCTCCGGCGATCTGAAGTTATAGATGGACCTTTCATTGCTAAAACATAGCGTTGCTGGGTAGCGCAGGGGGTACTGAATATTTAAATCCCTTAAATGCTTCTTCCTTTCATCAAACGCCCACCTCTTGTGGACCAAAGCTGGGGAAAAATCCTGAAACAGCATAATCTTGTATGGTTTGGGGATCTTTCCCAAGATTTCTGGAGGCTTCCAGAGCATTTGCTTTTCTCTGTAGCACTGCAGCTGCAACAGGACCGGGCAGGGGCGCTGGTCTGATCCAGGCCTGTGTATTGCAACCCGGTGGGCCCATTCTACCCTTACCTGGACTGATCCAGCCTCCAGCTTCAACATCTGAGGAAGCCACTGCTCCAGAAACACTGCAAACAGGCCATCCTCTTCCTGTTCGGGAAGGCCCAGCAAACGAATATTTTTTCCGATGACCTTGATTCTCGAGGTCGTCAATGTGATCTTCTAAGGCCCGGATTCGCTGTTCGAGAGTCAGGACCCGACCCACGCCAATTCTGCAGTAGCCTCGGAGGTCGCAGCCTTTAGCTCCGCCCCTCCAACTCGATGCTCGATTTTTTCTATGTCTCTTTTGCAGCGCGACTGAGAGCAATTCCCACCTGCTTCTGGACTCTTCTATAACGGTGTCGATCTTCTCTTCCAGCTTGGAAATCACTGCAACAAGGCTCGCCACCGTATGTAAGTCCCCCGAGGTGGCTGCGGATGCCTCTGCTGTAGCTGGGGAGGGTGGGGGAGGGGTTCCTGTGTGCTGCAAACTGTGGGCATTCTTTCCTTTAGTCATTTTAACAGAGCACCAAACTACTCAAGTTTGGTGCAAAATAACTAGCTGAATTAAATAAAAGTTATTTTAAATGATTTGGCAGGTGTGGTGGAGGCCGGCAGCCCACTTAGCCTGAGTCTTGGGCAGAGCACTACAGACTTAGACCTGCTGGGTTGCTGCCATCTTGGATCTCCCCACCTTATTAGTTTAAACGCTCTCGAGCAGCTCCAGCAAATCTCCCTGCCAATATATTAGTCCCCTTCCAATTTAGGTGCAAACCATCCTTCTTGTATAGGTCACTTCTACCCCAAAAGAGATTCCAATGATCCTGTGGGATATAGCTAAAGTAGTGTTACTGCTGCAATTATAATTACTTATACAAAGTAAATGAACTCACACCAGTGTGTAATTGTTTCAGCCAAGAGCTGAGTCAACAAGAATGGAAACTATGTGGAGGAAATGCATAATTTTTTTTTGTATTAGCTAAAAGTGTATGCAAGAATGAAATGGGACTGCAAAAACAATGGTAGATATTACAGGCGACTAGATAAGATGCTGTGAGGGGAGGCAGTTAAGCTAGATATGCCTGTACAAACAGTAGGTATAAACATCTGTTTCCTACTTTTACAGAAACACAGGAACAAACCCCAATTAAAATGGTATTAACTATCTGTATGAGAGGGGCGGCACAGATGGAGGGAGTAGATAATGGTAAGGAAAGGATATGTCTAACAATGACCCACAGCGGGATGAGGTCAAACGGCCTTGTGAGGCCAGAAATAAGCATTTTGTCACAGACAAGGTCGGATAAGGCAAGAGATAAACAGGAGTAACGGGTACCGGTCTTAGGAAAGTGGAGGATGTAAACAGGGGAGGAGCAATGAAATTAAAAAATATATAGAAACCAAATTATATAAATATCGAGTATTCGTTGAATTCAGTGTGTGAGTCCCTTGACTTGTAAACGGACAGTGGACATCACACCCTCTTGCAAGAGTAAAATAAATGACACTACTGATTCAGATCTTGTCTCAGACTTATTGAAATTATTGAAGTGTGTGAGCTTAGTTTCTCACAATTGGGGGCTGTCCGGGATGTTCTTCCATCGCCGGGGGAGTGGCTGGCCCTGGACACTGGGAAGACGCGTCCCGTTCCCGATTGAGGAGCAGTCTCGTGTCCCGGTTTGGTCTGCTCCCTTGGCGACAGGTACGAATCCCACAAAAGAAACATCTGAATCAGACAATGAAAAGAGATCGATAGAAAATACGGTGAAAAGGGGCCAGGCAACTCTGTGCACAGACCAGGGTAAGAAAATTGACTTTTAAGTATTGCCTTGGTGGCCGAGATTGAGTTTTAGTAGTTAATAAGGGACTAACGAAGGAACTCAATGTGGGTAAGGAAAAAAGCCTCGGGGAGAACAAAAGAAGAAAAAGGCAATGGAAATGGAGGCGGGGTCCCTTACAACATACTTCCAGAAAGTCTGTTGGACAGGATGTTGTGGAATTGGAAAAGTAATACTTGTAAAAGGGAAAAAGATGATTAAATATTGTTGCTTTGTATGGACTAAGGAATCCATTCTTCGTCCCGCCGTCTTCTGGCTAAAGTACAGGTCGGATGAAGGCTGGGTTTGTAAATATCTGAATTTATATGTCAATGTGTTAGAGAGAGAGAATGAAAAGAGCAGTACAGCTGGTAGAAAGTTTAACTCTTTGTGATTTGGTTTGAATGCACATTTGTTTGTTGGTGATTGAATGTTTGCGCTTTATTCCCTGGAGCTTGTGTTCCAGGACTGTTTTGAATCGGATTTTTATTATGGAATTTTAACATGATGTCTTTTGAGGTTAAGGATTCTATAGAGATTATGAAAAAAAAATGATAACTCCTGTTCTTTTTTTACAGGTCATGACTGCCTTACTATCAGCTTCTAACTAATCTCTTTTATCCTTACATAAAAGCGATTTATGGAGGACAGTTGAAGTTTCAGTTCAACATTAGATTGTAGTCAAAACAAAATCCTATGGTTAATACCTGTGACCTTGGATTCAGCCATTGTTCATGCATTAGAAGTTTTTTTTTTAACTTGAATAGACAAATTCTTTTAAGGCAGCTCTGATTATTTTACGATCTATAGCATTGTAATTGAGCAATGATTGGTCAGGACTACTTAAGAAAACTAATTTTGGATTTAAATTAAGGGACTAAAACTGGGTAATTACAGTGGATTTCAAAGTTGGGAACTGTATGCATTTTACATTTTAAATATTAAATACTGAATAAATGAATGTAAATATATAAATATATTGACAAGTTAGGAACAGGCTTTAAAGTTAGTCAAGCATGAATTGATGAATTGGTATTTGAAGTTATGGGGAGCTAGAAATATTGCAATATTTCTTAAAAAAAAAGGGAAGAACGTAATGACTTATCCCCTTCGTGAGGTACCAATAGGGGACAACGAGATTGGGTTTGTAAGTGCCCCCCTCACCAGTGGGGATGTCAGGACATTTAAAAAGGAAATGAAGGTCCTGGTTGAGGATCCGGTAGGGTTGTCTGAACAAATTGATCAATTTTTGGGGCCCAGTCTGTATACGTGGGCTGAGTTAATGTCTATTTTGAATATACTATTTACTGGGGAAGAAAGGGGACTTATACGAGGAGCAGCCATTAAAATATAGGACAAGAAACACCCGATTGGAGATGGGGATGCTGGACAGGGTGAGATGAAGTTTCCCCTCAGAGACCCCCAGTGGGAAAATCAAAACCCGGAGCATAGAGAAGAAATGAGGGAATTGAAAGACCTGATTCTAAAAGGAATAAGAGAGACAGTTCCGAAGTCGCAGAATTTGACTAAAGCCTTTGAAGTTAGACAGGAGAAAGATGAGACTCCCTCAGCTTTCTTGCAAAGATTAAGAGATTCAATCCGGAAATATTCTGGAATGAACTCTGAGGACCCAGTGGCACAGGGTCTTTTGTAAGTACATTTTGTGACAAAGGCATGGCCAGACATACAGAGAAAGATACAGAAGATAGAAGGGTGGAGTGAAAAACCATTAGATGAATTGTTAAGAAAGTGTTTGTAAAGAGAGAGGATGAGAGACAAAAACAGAAGGTGAAAATGATGGTAGCTCCGGTTGATTAGGTAGTTAAGAAAAGAATGGAACCAATATTGAGCAACTGGAGTGGCGGGTGGCAGCATGTAGGACAGAGAGGATGTGGGGAGAGAGATAGACCCTATTGTATGGGCTAGAGAAGGGAATCGTGGAGGACTACAGATCCCTCCCCTTGAAATAAGTTTAAAAAGGATAGGGGACGTTGTCTGTGAGCGACAATATCCCATTTCCATAGAAGGTAAACGAGGACTGCAGCCAGTAATTGAGGGACTGATCAGAGATGGATTAGAGTCTCCTTATAATACCCCAATTCTAAGTGTGCGGAAATCTGATGGAACTTATCGATTGGTGCAGGATTTGAGAACATTAAATCGAATAGTACAGATCAGACACCCAGTGGTGCCAAACCCGTATACGTTATTAAGTAAGATCCCTCATGACCACAAATGATTTAGTGTGATAGATTTAAAGGACGCCTTTTGGGCTTGTCCCTTGGTGGAGGAAAGTAGGAATTTGTTCACCTTTGAATGGGAAGACCCCCAGGACAGGACGGAAACAGCAATACCGGAGGACTGTGCTCCCCCAGGGGTTTATGGAATCCCCAAATTTATTTGGACAGATGTTAGAACAAATATTGGAGAAATTTAGCAGCCCCAAGGGGACTACCCTGTTGCAGTATGTAGACGACCTCTTAGGAACAGGAAAAAGAAGAGAAAGAGTAGTAGAAGCCACTAACAAATGATTGAATTTCCTGGGCCAGCAGGGCCTGCAAGTATCTCAAAACAAATTACAATATGTGGAGCGGGAAGTGAAATACTTGGGACATTTAGTTAGTGAGGGAAAGCAAAAGATAAGCCCAGAACGGATAGAGAGAATGGTGGGGATGCCGCTACCCAGGACAAAACGTAAATTTTTGGGTCTAACGGGATATTGCAGATTGTGGATTGATTCCTATGCTCAAAAGACTAAGAAATTATATCTCAAACTATTAGAGGAGGAACCAAAATGTCTAAGTTGGGATGATGAGGAAAAAGAACTAGTTGAAGAACTCAAAAGAGATCTGATCCATGCCCCCATGTTAGCCTTCCCTTCCCTAGATAAACCTTTCCACCTCTTTGCTACTGTAGATAAGGGAGCGGCATTGGTTTATTAACCCAGAGGTGGGGAGGAATGAAACAGCCAGTAGCATATCTTTCGAAGCTATTGGATCCAGTATCCCGGGGATGGCCTGAGTGTGTGCAGACTGTGACTGCCACTGCGAGTGGGGTGTCTAAAACAATATTGGCGCACATAATTCCCCGACATGGGCTAGTGAACCGTATATATTCCGACCAAGGAACTCATTTTACCTCTAAAGTGTTACAGGGGGTAATGAAAGGGTTGGAAATTTCCTGGGAGTTTCATACTCCATGGCACCCGCCATCATCAGGAAGGATTGAGAGAATGAACCAAACACTCAAATGACAGCTCTCTAAATTGATAATAGAAACCAGACTCCCTTGGACCAATGTTTACCTACAGCTCTCTTGCGAGTATGAACAGCCCCAAGGAAAGATTTGGGACTATCCCCCTATGAAATCTTATTTGGATTACCTTATCTGGGAACGAATGGAGAATTGCCAATTCCCAAAACTAAAGATTTGTTCTTAAAGAAGTATATACTGGGCTTGTCCTCCTCTTTGTCTTTCCTCAGGAAACAGGGTTTATTGGCACAGACTCCACCCCTTGAATTCACCGTTCATCCCATCCAGCCGGGAGATTGGGTCTTAGTAAAATTATGGACAGAGAATAAATTGCAGCCGGACTGGGAAGGGCCGTACCAGGCTCTTCTGACTGGCGGAGAAAGGCTGGACTCACTACACTCGGATCAAAGGGCCAGTGGATTCTCCAGTTGACGAAGAAGTCTGGACAGCTGAATCAACGCAAGACCCGCTGAAACTCAGATTAAAGAGACTTTGAGTTAATGATTATACAGTGGCGACGCGAGCGCGGGATTATTTCTGTAGGATTGTATATTAAGTCTTTTTGTGCTTCAGCATGATTTTTAGAATACTGGGAATGCTTAGAGTTATGATGCTAGTCCTCTTAGTATTGGGATTTTGTCAAATATCACTTTCATATGTATTATTAACGGTTCCTGAGTCTGATAATCTACAAGTAATAGACGCTGATGCATGCGGCTTAGTAAATTGTGGGGATGTAGATAATCAAAGACAGTACCACAGCTCTGAGATACATCTTAGTTCCTATGGGGATGACCTTGAGGATGGTACTTGGTATAATGGTCTCGTGTCAGTACACCGGACCCCCTTCCGACCAGCTCGCGATTGTCCCGATAAAAAGTGTAACCCAATATACCTGATAATAAAGAAGCAATTCTGGGGTGGGGGGGGGGGGGGGGGGGGGGCGGGGGGGCACCTATGAGATACAATTAAATGAAACATTTGGGATAGAAATGAAAGCAAACGGGAAGGATTTCTCGGGCTGTTGGTTTTGAATTAGCAAAGGACAGGGAAAACGGGTGGAACTACTGGATAATGAGATACAACCTTTCACCCCTCCCGCTGATCCTAAAGTTGTAAAAATTATAGAGGTAAAGGACTTGAAATGGACTATCGAAATAGAAACTGGGTAAAGGGATGCAAATGCCTGGGTTGAATTGGTAAAGTATACTGTTAAAAAGTCTGAACAAAAGCAATTGCTATGCATGTGCCTCCGATAGGCCAGTGGCCCAGGTAGTTTCCTTTCCGCTCAGGTGGAAGTGAGACAGGCAGGGCATGAAATGTATGATAGCCCTGTATCAGGATGAGACTGCATGGAATGATAGGAATTGTACCTCCCTATCTCTGATGTTCCCTCCCTTAGAGAAGAAAGATGCAAAAGTACCCCCCTCACATTTTCCGCCGCATTTGGAAATCACACGTCGTTTGTGCGTAGATGAGGTACAAGTCGGTCTAGAGATTTGGAGGAGCTGAAATTATGTACAGAGATTAAAAATGTTACCAAAACGGAGAAGAGAGGGAACTATTCAGCACTAAAGGTTCCCCGAGCGGATCTGTGGTGGTACTGTGGAGGCAAAATATTGAGACCCACCCTGCCTCAGGATTGGAGAGGGATATGTGCAATTGTACAATTGGCAATTCCATTTACCCTGGCATTTGAGAAGGAAAAGATAACAGGGAAAAAGGGAAGGGGTAAGAGATCACTTTTAGACACTTCTTTCGATGATAGGATTTATCTCGATTCGGTAGGAGTCCCTGGGGGGGTACCTGATGAGTTCAAGGCTCGTAACCAGATTGCAGCAGGCTTTGAGTCAGCTCTCTTTTGGTGGGTAACAATTAATAAACATGTAGATTGGATAAATTACATTTTCTACAATCAACAGCAATTTATAAATTATACAAGAGATGCGGTTAAAGGAATATCAGAACAGCTTGATGCGACTAGTAGGATGGCATCGGAGAACAGAATGGCCCTTGATATGATTTTAAAGAAAAAGGGTGTGTGTGTGTGTGTGTGTGTGTGTGTGTGTGTGTGTGTGTGTGTGTGTGTGTGTGTGTGTGTGTGTGTGTGTGTGTGTATGTGATGTTAGGAGGAAACTGTTGTACCTTTATTCCTAATAACACTGCACCTGATGGTTCAATTATTCGGGCCTTAAGGGGATTGGCTACCTTAGCAGAGGAACTGGCTGAGAATTCAGGAGTAGACACATCTCTCACAGGATGGCTTGAATCATGGTTTGGAAGATGGAAGGGGGTGGTGGTTTCCATCCTTACTTCCCTGATCGTAGTCGTCGGGGTATTGGTGGCCATTGGCTGTTGTATCATACCCTGTATACGAGGGCTCACCTAAAGACTGATTGAGACAGCCTTAATGAAACAGATGCCCCTAAAAGGGAATCAGGCAGAGGGACTTTATTGACTAAATAATGAGGGGATGAGTGAGACCAAGATGGATGAAATCTCCGGTATGATGCTTGTGAATTTCGGGAGCGATGCTTAAAAGAAAAATGCAGAAGATAACAAATGTTAATTAAAGAAAAAGGGGAAATTGTGGGATAAAGTAGTGTTACTTCTGCAATTATAATTACTTATACAAAGTAAATGAATTCACACCAGTGTGAAATTGTTTCAGCCGAGAGCTGAGTCAACAAGAATGGAAACTATGTGGAGGAAATGCATAATTTTTTTTGTATTAGCTAAAAGTGTATGCAAGAATAAAATGGGACTGCAAAACAATGGTAGATATTACAGGCGACTAGATAAGATGCTGTGAGGGAGGCAGTTAAGCTAGATACGCCTGTACAAACAATAGGTATGAACATCTGTTTCCCACTTTTACAGAAACACAGGAACAAACCCCAATTAAAAAGGTCTTAACGATCTGTATGAGAGGGGCGGCACAGATGGAGGGAGTAGATAATGGTAAGGATAACCTAACAATGCCTAACATATGCCTAACCATGACCCACAGTGGGATGAGGTCAAACGGCCTTGTGAGGCCAGAAATAAGCATTTTGTCACAGACAAGGTCGGATAAGGCAAGAGATAAACAGGAGTAACGGGTACCGGTCTTAGGGAAGTGGAGGATATAAACAGGGGAGGAGCGATGAAATAAAAAAAATATAGAAACCAAATTATATAAATATCGAGTATTCGTTGAATTCGGTGTGTGAGTCCCTTGCCTTGTAAACAGACAGTGGACATCATATCCTCTTGCAAGAGTAAAATAAATGACACTACTAATTCAGATCTTGTCTCGGACTGAAATTATTGAAGTGTGTGCGCTTAGTTTCTCACAATCCAAAAATGTGAATCCTTCTCCCAGATACCAGTTCCTCAGCCATGCATTCATCTGCTCTATCCTCCTATTCCTGCCCTCACTGGCTCATAGCACCAGGAGTAATCCAGATATTACTACTCTTGAGCACCTCCTTTTTAAATTACTGCCTCACTTTCTGTAATCTCCCTTCAGAATCTCAACCTTTTCCCTTCCTATGTCATTGGTTCCAATGTGGACAATGACCTCTTGCTGGTCCCTCTCCCCCTGTGAGAACATTCTGCACCCTCTCTGAGACATCCTTGATCCTGGCACCAGGGAAGCAACACATCATTTTGATTTTTCGCTGCTGGCCACAGAAACGTCTGTCTGTACCTCAGACTAGAGAATCCCCTAACATAATTGATCTCTTGGAACCTGACATACCCCTCATTTCCTTAGAGCCAGTCTCAATACCAGAAACTTGGCTGTTCGTGCTATGTTCCCCTGAGAATCCATCACCCCCTACATTATCCAAAACAGCTTACCTGTTTGAAATGGGGATAGCCACAGAAGACTCCTGCACTAGCTGCCTACCTCTCTTACCTTTCCTGGAGTGACTATTCCCCCTTTCCTATAACTGCCATCCATCACATACTGTTGCTGTTGTAAATTCCTCATTGCTTCTAACTGTCTCTTCAACCGATCCATTCGATCTGATAAGATTTGCAACCAACAGCATTTATTGCAGATATAATCTGCAGTAACCCCTAAACTCTCTTTAAACTCCCACATCTGACAAGAAGCACATATCACTGCAAAGGCCATTTTTTGCTCCTTCACAATCTGCAGATCCAGAAAATAACATCGTTTATTCCTTTACAAATCACTGCTCTGGGTTAAATTAATAGTTATGGCTTATATTTTAAGTTTAATCAAAAGACCTATCTCAAAAAACATATAATCAAGAAAGAACCTACTCTACTCACTACTGCAGACTTTCTGTAGATCACACTTAAAAACAACACACTTACCTGCTTCTGTGCTGTGAACTTCGCCCAAGCAGTTCCTCCAAGATGAGTTGTGAATTTCACTGTTTGTTAATTTTCCCAGGTGAACTCCAATGTCCAGCAATACATGAATTCAAACAGCAAAGGCGGTAACTGTGCAGGTTCACTGCTGTTGTCAGTTTTTTTCTCTCTCTGTCCTGCAATGACCTCACCGTGTGCTTCCTTTGTCTGCTCTTCTCCCTTTTAAACTGCTGTTGTTTTGACTTTTTTTTCCAAAGTTCCAAAACAATGCAATGGCATATAAACAGTAACTGCTGTTCCTGGAATTTGAGGAAATCACCTCCAACACCTAAAATACCTCAATAAAGGAGCAGCTGTTACAGCCAGACCATTTAAGCCCTTTATCCAAAAAATTCCAAAATCAAAACGACAGCTGGGGGCTGGGGGGCAGTAAGAAAGGGGGTTAAAATGCTGTATCTATTTGTCTGTTCCGTTTTGTTCACATGCCCTGCTTTTTGTTTTGCAATGGAGCAGCAGTAAAATTGTCTTAAATATTTGACTTCAAATACTGCTTTGTTCAATATTAATGCCTTTCCATTATAGATGTAATCAATCGGAATCAATTGTGTGTGTAAGAATATCATATTGAGCTGAGATAATGTAATGCTTTTCCTTTCTGCCTTGGAGATGAAGCATTAAGAAGGCAGGGCTTCTGAAACATTAAGTGAGGGTGCAGCCGAGCCTTAAAAAATCAATCAGAAAAATTTCCTGCTGAACAATGCTCTTGTTGGTCGTAACATCATGATCACATCCTTCCTACCCATCCTCCTGTCTTCAACCATGTCACCTAGAGAGAGAAAACCCGATCAATAAGGGAGGGTGAAAGGGTTGATTGAGAATCAATGAATGTTACAATTTGCTATTTTTGGGTGCGTGTCAGACAACCTTAATCTGAATGACAATTGAAAACTACCGTGAAAGAATTATAGAGAGAATGAAAGTGATAATGCAGACTCGTGCATTGTTGTCATATTGGTTACTTTGTTACAAACTGTGGAGCTTTTGTCTTACAAGATAATACACTTCCTTCATATTCATGAGCAAAGGGAAATATCACAAATGTACACGAGCAGCATGAGCCTGAAATTGTAACTTTGAACCTGTCAACACCCTATAATTCTGAAGGAAATTATAGTGGAGTGAACAATACCATAAGAAAGTGCTTTTTCTTCATCTGTTTTGGTTGATTTCAAACCTGGATCCAAAAGACAAAGGAACATGCCATTACACTGCTGTCTAAATTTTACAAATTTTTTTTGTTGTTAAATCTAGATTATTTTAAAAGTCCCAGAAACATTGGTCGCTGTATTTCTAGTGGAGAACAAGCAGTCATGTTAGAATGACTAATCATATCCATATGACATAATTTCAAGATCAAGAAACGTGAACCCAAAGTACAAGAAAGAGTTTTCTGGAATCAAGGCCAATAATATCTGAGGCTTGATTTTTATTCATTAGCACCTCATCTCAAAAATGCAATCCAATTTATTTGCATCAAATCCCCATGAGAACAGGAAAAAGGCTAAGGTGTGAAAGCTGGACATTGTCAGTGTACATCATTGCCATCTGGAAGTACCAGAGGCCCTTAATTTGGAACAGCAGCATCTCTCTGAATGCAAATAAAAATGAAAGAGTTGCATCAGAAGATTTTGTAGGAAACCCCGCCACTCTCACTGGGAGGATACAGAGGGACTTTCCTCGAAACAACTTAAACTGTGGGGTGTGGGATCTTTATGGAGCCCAGGGCCAATGTGAAATTCCATCTGACTGGGGGATGGTCAGTTCAGGCAGAAACCCACCACATAGTTGAGCAGCCCTAACATCTGGAAGTGCCCTCACCCACTGTTGTATAGGGCGTTGGATGGCATGGGATTACAGCTTCACTGCAGCACATCGTGCAAGTTCCTCCTGGGCCACCATGGAAGTTAAGATATCATCAAGTAAATGCTGTACCATGATAAATCTGTGACAGTGGTCATGGAGTTCATTGTCACTTCTGTGCCGCATTGGGCAGGCTCCAAGCTTTGAGCAAAACCACATGCCAAGTTGAAAATTGACATCTCCAGGCACTTTGTACTGGCAACAGACTCTGTTGACAATGAAAAACCTGCACTAAATATCTTGGTACACACCATCATTCTCCTGTATGTTGAGCAATGTTTAATCTAGGCTCTACGCAGCGGACCCGATCTGTGATTTCATCCTCCACTGAGTTGACATGAGCTACCCTCTCTGCCAAGCCTGGCTGCAGCTCTCTTACATCCAGTGACTTTCCACAGGTTGATCCTGACTCTATGCTGTTCTTTATAGATTGTGCAGCCCCTGTATCTCAGCTGCATCTCGCTGATCCAGAGATGGTGCTTCTTCACACATTAGGGCCAGTTTCTCCATGAGTTTGCAGGCAGCAGATTGTAGGTATCTGAAAACGGAAATTTCATAAACAAAGAGGGGTTTTGGATGAAGGGAAACATTTAGGATGGAAAGCAAGAGATTGATCAGGTCGTCTGCAGTTTATACTAATGCCAGTCAGCAGAGTACGGGTGAAGTAGAACAGGAGAAAGGCCATGAACATAAATCAGCCCAAATGCTATTCTTAGTACAATTATTTCAATTATAACCAGCTTCACTTCATCCCCATGGCTGGTCATGTCCAAAGAGCTCAGGCAAAGAATGCTTACTGGGATTTCTACGCTGCTCCCTCTCTGCTGCACCACTGTGTCCTGCAAGAAAAAGAGGTAAGATTGCCAGTAAGCATTTTACCATGCATTTAGCTGGAGGGCTGTGAAAGCAACACGTTGCAATTGGGAGGATAGTACCATTGTTAGGCAAGAACCTATTACAATGGTAATAGAAAGTGATGGCAGGTACTGCAGGGAACCATGCATCTGTGTGGAGGTCACTGAGCTTCATTTGGCAATGTGAAATGATGTTCAGGGCCAACTCTGGGCATTCACCTCTCTCGCTACATCACTCATTTCCTTTTCAGGCTTATGCCTTAAGCATCTTCGAGTCATCTGTGAAAACATAGGTTCTCTTCTCCTTTCCAAGTCCTGCACCACACCCAAAATGTTATGAGACATCTCTCTTTCCTGTAGCTATCTTTAGTGTTCTTTTCCGCTTTGCGAATGTGGTCATTGCTGGCTAAGGATGTTTTCCTAGTGGTAATGGATAGTGATTGCCTGCCACAATGGTACAATGTTACTTGCCACTAATCATTCCAAGCCTGGATATTGTCTCGGTTTTGCTATATTCGGACATGGAATCATGAAATGTGTTGAACAAGGTGAAATTATTTCACGTTCTCACTTCTGACCGTATGTTAGAGGGAAATTGATGAAGCAGCTAGGTCGGGAGATTCCTCTGTGGAACTCCTGTAGAGATGTCCAAGAGCTCAGCTGATCTACTTCCAACAACCACAACAATCTTCTTTTGCATCACATTAATCTCTAACCAGAACTTTTTAAATAAAAACCAATTTCCATTGATTCTAGTTTCACTAGGGTTCCTTGATACCACATTCGATCAAAGGTTGTCTTAATGACAAAGGCTTTCATCTCACTTCTGGAATTTAGCTGTTCCATCCATATTTGATCCTGAGCTCAGGAATTTAAGTGGCCTTGGTGGAACATAAACTTAATATCAGTGAGCATGTTATTGCTGAGCAAGTGATATTTGACAACAAAGTTGATGACACCTTCCACCACTTGGCTAATGATTGAGAGTAGATTGACAAAGTGGGAGAAAGTGAGGACTGCAGATGCTGGAGATCAGAGCTGAAAAATATGTTGCTGGAAAAGCGCAGCAGGTCAGGCAGCATCCAAGGAGCAGGAGAATCGATGTTTCGGGCATAAGCCCTTCTTCATTCCTGAAGAAGAGCTTATGCCCGAAATGTCGATTCTCCTGCTCCTTAGATTGACAGAGTAACAATTGGCTGGGGTAAATTTGTCCTGCTTTGTGTGTGCAGGACATACTTGGACAATTTTCTACATTTGAATAGATGCCAGTGTCAGAGTCAAAGAACTTGGCCAGGGGCATGACAAGTTCAAGAAAAAAATTCAAGTACTATCGTTGGTATATCAATGGGGCTAATAGCTGTTACAGTAACCAGTACCTTCAACATTTTCTTGATATCACTTGGAGTTAATTGAATTGGATGAGGACCAGCATCCGTGATACTGGGGACTTCTGGAAGAGGCCGAGATGAATCATTTGGCAATTCTATCTGAAGACTGTAGCAAATTCATCAGTTTTATCCTTAACACTGATGTATTAGGTTCCCCCATCACTGAATTTTAGAATTAGCTTTGTTATCACATATACTCACATGAGGACTGTGAAAAGTTGACAAGTTGCCACTTACGGCACTATATTAGGTACAATCTGTACATAGGTACAGACTCTTAAGTACAAATTCTTAGGGAAAGAAATTTTAAAAAATAAAGAAGTAAAAGTCTTTCCAACCCAGTTCACGTTAGCACCTAACCTCTAGTCTGTGTCAGGTCTTGACTCCAGACCATGTTGGGCTTGGTCAGGAGAGTACTCTGGAATGATCAAGACCAGAAGTCCATGCTGAGGCCAAGGGGGGCCCAAAAGAACACCACACTGGGCCGCCGATCGGCTGACACATTAGGCTCAGAGTGAGGCCGGACGTTCAGGACATCACCAAGAAGAAAGGAGAAAAAAAAGAAACACAAAATAAAACAGATAGAGTGGATGAGCTCCAGTGGAGGAGTCCTACTCCACCACTATCTTGGATCTGAGTCCGATATTGTGGAACTGCCTCCTACAGTGAGTTAATTGTTGTTCAGCTTTCTCAATGTATATGGCAGGACTGCAAAGATTAGACCTGATCCTTTAGTCATGGCATCACCTCCCCCTGTCTAACACTTGCATACCAAGCAGCATAAACAGCATGTCGTTCTGTGTCATAGTTTCACAGGTTGACACCTTAGGTATGTCTGATACAGCTTCTGACATGCCTCCTTGCACTCTTCATTTTAATCAAAGTCTTTTAACAGATCCAACAGCATTTGTATAATATGTGCGGCTCACCTTTAAAGAAGGGAGGTCAGCCTTAAGAGGTGCAGCCTAGATTGCACTGGCCAGGCACAGCTTGGTCTCCTGTTGAGTATGCTGGCATTTGGCAGCATGTTACACTCTGGATTGCAAGATCAAATAACAGTTTGTGTGTCTAAGGGTCTGATCATAGGATCAAAATTTCAGTGTTTAAATCAGGCCTTATCTAATATTTCTCCCATGTTCTTAATAAGCCATATGCCTCTATGTTTGCAGCTTACAGTATCTGGTTTTCAAAATGGATTACAAATATTCGTAACAACACAGTTTGGCAGCTTGATATGCAGAGATAGATTAGTCACCTTAAACACGCAGTTACATAAATCATTTGTAGAAACTGGATTTTCTTCTGCAAGGGGAATGTAAACAACTTTGACTTGCTGGTTTCTTCAATTCAACCCTTGTTGAAGGATTTTCGCACCACACTGCACTGAACTGATCAATACTTCCCACACAAAAGCAAAAATCCAATCTGTGGCAAACTGGAATAAAATCAAAATATGCTGGAAATATCCAGATATCAGACAGTATCTCTGAAGAGAGAAAAAAAAAATTGAGGTCAATGATCTTTCAATAGAAAGAAAAAATATTATAAGCATAACAGGTTTAAAAGAAAATAGAAAGAGAAAAATCAAATAATAAAAAGGGAAGGTCACAACGAGAATGAATACCAGGCAAGATCGAATTAGAGATGGAAACATGGTGTAAGGCAAGAGGAGATCATAATGACAGAAGAAAGGAAATAAACTATGGGTCCAGGTGAGCTGTGGATAGGAAAAGCAGGAGCATCAACAGTTGGTGTCAAAGAGAGAAAGAAGCAATCTGAAATGGGTCAATCCAGTGGTGAGCTGGCAGTGGGTGCCTAATTGAAAGAGAAGGTGCTGTTCCTCAGCTGAAATTGAGATTCCTTGGCACAGTGCAGAAAGCAAAGGATCAATAGCTAGTTGTGGGAGCAGGGCCAAAAGTTAGATTGGCAAGTGGCTTGAAGTTGAGCTCCACTTGGGATTTAAACAATGGTTTTCCGCAAAGCTATTACCCAATCTGCATGTGTGATGTGTTTCAGAGACCAATTCATGCACGGTGAATATAGTACATATAATTAAATCAGGAGAATAAACTCACTGTTTTACTTGGGAAATGATTCCAGGGCCTTGAATAGTTTGAATCAAAGGGATAAAAGCATAGTTACAGCATCTGAATTTACATAGGAGGATGCTGTAGGAGGAGAAGGGGATATCTGATGAGTAGATCAGAATATCCCAAAAGGTGTGTTCCACATCTAAGCTGAAAAGGGAGAACAATACATTTGTTGGAGGCATCACACTTAGGATGGTAGGAAAAAAGAACATGTTGGCAAAGACTAATAGAATTAGAATCCCTACAGTATGGAAACAGGCCCTTTGGCCCAACAAGTCCACACCGACCCTCTGAAGAGTAGCCTACCCAGATCCATTCCCCTACCCTACCTAACCTACACATCCCTGAACACTACGGGCAATTTAGGATGGCCAATTCAACTAATCTGTACATCTTTGGATTGTGGAAGGAATCCGGAGCACCCGTACTAAACCCACGCAGATATGGGGAGCGCGTGCAAACTCGAGACAGTCACCTGAGGCGGGAACCAAACCTGGGTCCCTGGTGCTGTGAGGAAGCAGTGCTAACCACTGACTCATCTTTAGACAGGGGATTCCAAGATTTTGATCCAGCAACTGTGAAGATGTGTTTATGGTGAGGATGGTGAGTGACTTGGAAACGAACTTACAGGCAGTGGTATCTTCTGCCCTTGTCCTTCTAGATGGTCGTGGCCTTGGATTTGCCAGGTGCTGTCTCAGGATCTTTAGTGAATTCAGCAGTGTATTCGAGAATAGTACACACATTGGTGATTTTCTGCAAAGATCCTGAGACAGCAACTTTCAAACCCACAATGTACAAACGTATAATACCATTTATTTTCATTTTTAAGTAGTGGCAACCATTGCCAAGACACTAATACACAAATAGAAATAACAATTGCAATTAACCAAGAATTTGAGATTTAACACATCCCTAGTCAGTGTGCATGAATGTCTGTGTTTAAGTTTAATCTTACTCTAAAGATTAAAACATCACAAGCTAATGAAACCAAGTGTTCTTCTGCATATCATGCAAGACAAGACCATTGACTTCACAAAATTGTTTACCCTCTCCTGAATAATTTTACAATATCAATCAAAACACTACTGCTGTTCAAAAATGTGTCACACATAACACACCTGCTCTTTTGCAAACTCAAATTACTCAAACAATGCTGGAAAAACTGTTGGAAACACTAAAAAACTGAAGAGTCATACTGGACTTGAAATGTTAACTGTTTCTCTCTCCATACATGCTGCCAGATGTGAATTTCTCCAGCAGTCTGTTTGTTCAGATTTCCAGCATTTGCAGTGTTTTGCCTTTATTCAAATTAGTGTTTTCTCTATTCAATCACTTCAAAATGCATTGAGTGGCGTTAAAGATAAAAAGACAACTGATTGTTCTCATGATCAAATGAACTGAGACTAAGAAAGTAAAACAAACAGACAATTGCAAGAAATTTAGACTTATGAAGAACTTACATTTGGTTGGCACTTGCAGTTCCATTCTTAAAAACAACTAAGAATTTTTTTAAAAAGTAATTCTGGTTGTTTGAATCTGAATTCACATGTCCTCGACAGCGACAATGGCCTTTATATTAGACTTTATCTATGGCAATATAAAGAACATATAAATGTACAGGTTTCAATTCAAACATCCTAATGCAAAATCATCTACTCCCACAACTGAAGATGATTGGACTGAATTTTCAGGCCTCACCAACATTGTAAATGGGGACAGACAGAACCAAACAGACATGCACTGGCCAACATCTCAGTATCCTGATCTTGTTGCCAGCACAGACATTTTTGGGAGAACAATGGATTTAGTCAATATTACAACCTACACATGGAGATTCCAGCCTGGAGCATCTCGGACTGAAAGTGTCTGCACATATACTGTGCCTGAGGTTCCATTTTGATATTTCAGGCTCTTCAACTTCCTACATATTGGAACACTCCTTCACTTACATCTCTGTGTGTAGTAATCTGTCAGTACAGTTTTCTAGTTAAAAGGTGGCTCTGAAGACGGTTCACTGGACTTGAAAAGTCAACTGCTTTCTCTGCTTAGATGCAGTCAGACCTGCTGAGTTTGTCTGACAATGTGTTTTTAGTTCTCTAGTGTACTGTCCAAGTCCATTCTCTTTACTAGGTAATTCTCAAGGTGTGTTTTCTTAACTGATGTTGGTCTTCTGACTAGTTACATCATGATTTCCATGAATCTCATTCTACCGCAACGTGCAAGTTTCTCTCTTCTTGGTTGACATTGCTCCACGATTTACTTTAGTTACCCAGGTTATGTTAGTAATCATTAATATTATCATTATCACTTTTCACCATAGAAGGCGATGAATGTAGGGGGTGATGGTGATAGGTCAGAATGGAAGTGGTGTGGATAGATGGGAAGGAAGATGGACAGGTAGGACAGTTCAAGAAAGTGGTGCCAAGAGGGAGGATCTGGGATAAGGTGGGGGAAGGGGAAATGAGGAAACTGGTGAAAGCGACATTGATGTCATATGGTTGGAGGATGCCAAAGTGGAAGATGAGGTGTTCTTCTTCCAGGCATTGAGTGGCTTGGATTTGGTGGTGGAGGCGGCCCAAGACTTGCATGTCCTTGGCAGAGTGGGAAGGGGAGTTAAATTAGTTGTCCACAGGGCAATGGGTTTTTGGGGTGCGTGTGTCCTGGAGATGTCCTGGAAACATTCTACAAGTTAACATCCTGTCTCCCCAACGTAGAGGAGACTACATCGAGAGCAACAGACACAGTAGATGTGTTGTTTGGATGTGTAGGAAAATCTCTGTTGGATATGGAAGGATCCTTTGGGGCGTTGGATGGAGGTGGGGGAGGAGGGTGAAGTGTGAGTCCAGGTCTTACACCTCTTGCGCTGGTAAGGGAAGGTATCAGGAGTGGAGAGTGGATTGATGGGGGGCATGGACTTGACGTGGGAGTTGGGGAGTGAATGGTCTCTGTGGAATGCTGATAGGGATGGAGAGGGAAATATATCTCTGGTGGTCAGGTCCAACTGTAGGTGGCAGAAATGGTGGACAATGTGGGTTGTATTCATAGATTGGTGGGGTGGTTGAGGACCAGAGGTCTTCTGTCCTTGTCGCGGTTGGAAGGGTGGGATCCAAGGACGGAGATACAGGAAATGGTGATGTGCTGGAGGGCATTGTTGACCAGGTGGGAGGGAAAATTGTGATCCTTGAGGTAGGAGGCCATCTGGGATGTTCTGGAGTGGAACTGGTCCTCCTGGGTGCAGATGCTGCACAGGCAGAGGAGTTGGGAGTAAAGGATAGCATTTTTACAGGTGGGGGATGGGTGGGAAGAAGTGTAGTTCAGGTAGCTGTGGGAGTCAATGGCTTTGAAGTAGATGTCCATGTTGAGTTGGTCACCGGAAATGGAGATGGAGAGGTCCAGAAAGGGAAGGGAGGTGTCCAAGATGGTCCAAGTAAACTTGAGGTCAGGGTGGGTGATGTTCATGTAGTTGAACAACCATTCAACCTCCTTGTGTAAGCTCAAGGTGTTGCCAATACAGCATCGATGTAGCAGAGTAAAAAGCAGGGGAATGGTGCCAGAGTAGCTGTGAAAGATGGACTGTTCCACGTACCCTACGAAGAGGCAGGCAAGGCTAGGGCACATACGGGTGCCCATGGCTACTGTTTTGGTCTGAAGGAACTGGGAGGATTCAAAAGAGAAATTGTTGAGGGTGAGGATCACTTCAGCCAAATGAATCAGTGTGTTGGTAGAGGGGTACTGGTTGGGTCGGCAGGAGAGAAAGAAACTGAGGGCTTGGAGGCCTTCACCATGGTGGATGGATATGGATAGGGACTGGTTGTCCATGGTGAATATGAGGCAATGGGGGCCAGGGAACCGAAAGTCATGAAGCTGGTGGAGGGTGTGGGTGGTGTCCCGAATGTATTTGGGGGTTCCTGGACCAAGGGGGACAGGATGGTGTCAAGGCATGAGGAAATAAGTTTGGTGGGACAGGAGCAGGCAGAGACAATGGGTCAACTGGGGCAGTCAGGTGTCTCCACCACACCCCTTTCCAAATCTTAGTTTGAGATAATGTGGGACTCTGACAGGATGTCTAGCTTATCACTAGGGTGAAGGAATTGTTCAGTGTTTGGAGTCGTTGTGCTGTGCTGCACCCTGCCTAATGTTGTATTGGTATAGCTGCCCGTTTATAATCATACTTCACTTGAGTAAGCTCAATGCCATCCTATTTCCTCTGAATGTCTCTTCAGGTGTACTGACAATATAAAAAGGTCTTTATTGATCTGTCTGTCTGATGACTGTAGGTATTGTTTTGTCTTCCTGACTACTTATGAAGAGGATTGGCAGAAAATCTAGTTAATGTTGACAGAGTTCTAACTCCCATGTTACATTTTGCAGGGGCTTTTCTCATGTTGCTGGACATCCTGGTGATCTAGAGCGATTATATTTGGCCTGAGGTTATGTTCCAGAATGGATAGGCTGGATTTTTAAAACCACCTCCTCAGTAATCTTTCTGCTGGTGATTCAACTGTGATGCTCTGTAACTGAACAGAGCTGACTCCAGTCTTGATTTTTAGGCATTGGTGAGTTTACAGACTTGATTGCTCTTTTTATTCCTCCAGTTGAAGATGGGTTGGAGAACTTGTCACCTGATTAATTGATCATTAACTAACTCCTTCTGAGAAACCTCAGGGTTTCAAGTGCTCTGATCACTGAGTCTGCTGTGGTTGAATGAACTCTCGCCACTTCAAATCAACTTGAATAATAGTCTTCCAGGATGAAATATATATCAGTCTAGTCAAACAAATTCATTATCAGTCTTTCCAAAAATCCTGATGAAATCATTGACTGTAATAGGCACTTGGCTGCATATGACAAACACTTGACACAGTAAGACGTAATCCTGCAAGTTTTTCAAAATGCTTAGCTATCACACAATCGGTGTATTTTTGTTTTGTAATTCATACCGAGGATGACTGCATTAAATTGCTGTAGGTTTCTCTTCACATTGTTTGGTATAACCATTCTAAGATCATTTACCAATAAATAGTGGATGCTTATAGAATGGTGATACTAAACTTGATGTGAAGAGAAACCCTGCAGAAACACCATGGGCGACATCAGTTTGTGCATCCATGAGGCACTGTAGGACATCAGCAACTTGTATTCAACCACAACCTTTAACCTTATGAACCCGAATATCCTCCCTTAACTATTACTGTCAAGAGAAAGCACCAACCCGGGTTCAATGAAGAGTGCAGGGAGCGTGTCTGGCTCAGCACTAAGCACACATAAAAAAAATGTTAAGATGGTCAAGCGACACAGGACAACTTGAATGACAAACACAACAGTACGTAAGAAACAGGGCTGAGTGATTCTGCAACCAACAGATCATATTGAATGGTGATAGGCAATTAAATTGATTATGAGAAGATAGCTTAACAATTATGCCCATCCTCAATAAGGGACACAAATTCAACCTGAACAAGTTTGCACTTGATCAAAGCCTTTGAAAGGGAGTGATCAACAATGCTTACAAGTGGGCCTTGCTGAGTAATAATCTGCAGACTGACATTCAGATTAGATTTTGCCACAGCCAGTTTCTTCTTTTAATACATGCTTGGTGTAATCATGGACAAGAACTGAACTCCAGAGGTGAGAAGGGAATGGCTGTCCTTGACAATTAACTAAGTGTAGTATCAAGAGGCCCAAGCATTTTCGAGTCATTTGGGGGAAAAGTCTCTATGGCAGCAGTCATACCTGGCACATAGGTAGATGGCTGTAGTTGTTGAGTACATTACTGTAGGAGTTCTTCAGGTCATTTTCAGCTGCTTCATTAACCTTCTGTCGATCATGGCGTCAGGAATGAAATGATTACTTATGATTGTTTGATGCTCAACACCATTTGCAGCTCCAGATACTGAAACAATTTGTGTCCATATATAGAAAGATCTGGACAACATCAAGGCTTAGGCTAATGTGTGGCACAAATATTTCTTGTCACTTAAGCGCCAGGCAATAACCATCTCCAACAAGAGAAAATACAACCATCACCTCTTGACATTCACTGGCATTACCATTTCCTAAATCTCCCACTATCAACAATCTGAGGGAACCCATTGATCAGACTCTGAACTGGGCAGGCCAGATAAATTCCTGATAAAGGGCTTTTGCCTGAAATATTGATTTTCCTGCTCCTCTGATGCTGCCTGACCTGCTGTACTTTTCCAGCCCCACATTCTTCACTCTTGTCTCCAGCATCTGCAATACTCACTTTCACCACATACATTCCATAGCTACAAGAACAGGTCAGAGGTCAGGAATTCTACTGTGGGTAAGTCACCTCCAAATTCCCTGCTACCTGACTACCACTGAGTAGGTAAGTCAGGAGTGCAATGGAATGCTTTTTCAATGCCTGGCCCAACATCACTCAATAACTCAATATCCAGCCAGAAAAGAAATGCCGGCTTGATTGTACCCTGCCCACCTTCTTCTAGATGGATTTCCTTCAGCACATACGCACAGTGGCAGCAGAGTACCATCTCAAGATGCACTACATTAACTCATGATGGCTGTTCTGACATAGCCCTCCAATCTCCCAACCTCCCAACAACAGTTCAGGCAGCATCTGAGGAAAGGAAAATCAACGTTTCAGGCAAACGCCCTTCATCAGGAATTTATATGGCCTGCCCAATTCAGATTCTGATCTGGCAAGAAATATTTGTGTCACATGTTAGCCTAAGCCTTGATGTTGTCCAGGTCTTTCTGCATATGGACAAAAACTGCTTCAGTATCTGGAGCTGCAAATGGCGTTGAGAATCAAACAATCATAAGTAATCATTTCATTTCTGACTCCATGATGGACGGAAGGTAATTGAAGCAGCTCAAAATGACCTGAAGAACTCCTGCAGAGATATACTACCTATGTGCCAGTTATGACTGCAACCAGTAGATATTTTTCCCCCCAATTCCCATTGACTCGAAAATGCATGGGCCTTTTTTGATAGAAAAAACAAAAAGGTGGCAGATACGTGGATCTGCCCAAATCACTCATCATCCTGACTTGGAAATAAATCATCATTCCCTCACAACCCATGATAAAATCCTGGGACTACCACCCAACAGCACTGAGTTACCTATACCCCAAAGACATTGTTTTACTAATTCCTGTCTAATTTAATAAATATATCATATTTAGAGCCTGGGACATCTCAGAACAAGTCATAGATAACAGGAGGTTATAAAAGTAAAAAAAAATCATTAAGTGATAATATGGAAGGCTTGGCTAGAATACAGGAGTTAACCAAACATTGTGAACATCAGATTGAATAAATTAACAATCCATCATATGATGCAGATCTGTGGTCACAAGATGCAAAAAATTTAAAAAGATCAATGGTTCTATGTGGATAAAGAGATCAATGTTGCTAATTAGCTATTAGCATATGTGATATTAACTCAATATTTAATTATTATTATGAACCACATTAAATGGTCAATAATTCTAGTCACTGACTATGAAGTTATTATAAATCAAAATGGCAGATGCTGCTATTCAGTGTTTGAAAGTGAAAATTATTTTTAAAACTCCAAATAAAAGGTTCAAAGAAATGCCAGATTATGAAACCTTCAACATCATTGGACATAACAAAAGAAATCTATACCCCTTCCCCACCTGGATATGTCCTAAATTTAGTCCAGGATTATTTTAGCAATCAATCTGAAGCTTCCTCTTTCATAGATCCAATGGCTTCTCCACCAAACATTCACAATCCAAGTTGGTCAGCAACCTGGGAGCTGAAGGATTAATTTAGCAGTTAATTCTGAAGCAACTGTCCACTGAATACTGTTTTAACCACCCACAATCATAAATTGGTATTTGCTACTAGGCTTCCCCCAATTGTAGTGTGGTGCTGGTAAAGCATATAATATTACTAGATATTATAAACTCTTTTATATAAACTATACTACAACTATTCCACTGCAAGTTGGAAAAGATTGTGAGCCAGCCACTCTATGTCTTCCCGTTAGCCAATTTAAGTAGCTGGAGAGCAAGAGAGACAACGTTTCGGGCATAAGTACTTCATCAGCCCACATTCCTGATGAAGGGCTTATGCTCAAAACATCGACCCTCCTCCTCCTCAGATGCTGCTTGACCTGCTGTGATTTTCCAGCGACACATATTTTGACTCTGACTCTCTCGCATCTGCAGTCTCACTTTCTTCTTCTCCCAATTGCACCCAACAATCTGATTCCAAGTTATCGCCAAAAGTGCACAATTATCAGTTTCCCAATTATTTTGCCAACCACTACATCAACTTTTGAAAGGATATCCTGACTGTCACATCAACAAAAGAAATTAAAACAGACCAACTTGTATCGAGCAAAAGGTAGCAACAATTTTACAAACAAGTAACAATGCGTTGTCTTGGCTATAAAACAGACAAGATTATTAGCATATGGTAAAGAGAGTACTTTCAAGTAGTATAATTCCTCATCTGCTCACATGCAAAATTAGTATTACAACCATATCTTGATTATTCGATATTTTTGATTTAGGAATTAAAAGGAGATGGTTTTAAAATGAAGAATTGTGAATGATTGCTGCACTTTTTAAAACAAGTAACCTTACACTCATTATAAGTGCTTTTTACACTGCTGGGTCCTCAAGTAGTGGGGGAAGCCTAGTAACAAATAAGCTGGGGCCAAGGGAAGTGTACAAATGGAGCTCCAGACAGCAAGAAGTCATTGATTGGTCTGTGCTATGGTAAACCAGTTGTTGATGACAAAGACTTTCTGCCTAGCAATAACTATTTGTTGGCTTCCAAGGCACTGAACAGCTGGGGGGATATTAACATTTGAGGGCGAAGCCAGAGGAGTTATCCCATTTCTCTAGAGTAAAAGAAAACTCTATCCTGAAGAAAGTCAGTTTGTTCCCCCTTATTAGGCATTATAAACTATTTTATATAAACTGTACTACAACTATTCCACTGCAAGTTGGAAAAGATTGTGCGCCAGCCACTCTATGCCTTCCTGTTAGCAAATGTAAGTAGCTAGAGCAAGATGATCAAGGAACAGCAAGTTCTGAAAAGCCAAGCGATGAACTCCATGTGGACAGGATCTATTGAACCTCCTTCCTAGTCTACCTTCTACCACAACACCTATATTTTGACACCCCCCCTCTCTCCCAACGTCTGTATCCATCTAGATTGGGGGTAGTTTGTAAGGGAATTATTGTTATAACTAGTAGAGTCGTAACTGTTTACCTTGAGCTAGAATCTATTCATTTGTAATGGATAATAATTCTTGTTAAGAACAGAAACGTGGACTATGCTTTTGGGCAACTTGGGTCTGAAGTACAGATACATTGTGTGCACATGTAAAAATCTTTTACTTTTATAGCAATTCAGAAGTGGTAGGGCTCGATTTCTAGCATGGTATTCTAGTGAGAAGTAACAGTACAGTTCCTGCTGCAAAGAAACCTACCATTCTACCTCATTGTTTTATCTGCTACTACTAATCAGTTGAACTCCAGTGTCTGAACCTTCATTAATTCCACAGTAAACATGCAAACTTTTCCATCTCAAATACAAGCTGTGAAATTTTAAACAGCGGTTCAGGACATTGTAAGAGTTAGAAAGGTGGATGTTATTACAATATTACAGCACTGAAGGAACCAGTTGGCCAAGTGTGCCTACTATTTGAAACAGCTGTCCAATTTGGCCCAAACAGTCCAGATTTGTTCACTTCACTCGACAAATCTGTCTTCAAGCACCTGTCAAACTGTTCCACAGGAACTTTGAAAAGACAATGTGTTCCAAATCTTTACAATCATTAGCAGGAAGAAAACTCTTTACTTACCCTCCAGTTCTTTTTCCAATTATTTAAATCAATGAATCTAGTTACTGACTCATACGCCAAATGAAACGTTTCTACCCTCTCCTCCCCACTTCAACTAAATTACCTCAAATTTTGATTAATATTCCCTCCACCTGTCCTATAACCTTATCTATGAGAGGAATCTAACTTTCTCCAAATTACTCCAAAATTAAACTCTTTCATTCTCAGGACCAATTGATTGAACGATTTGAAGCTTTCCTGAACTGTCATGCTCAGAACTACGCAAAAAACTAAAGCTGAGATGACCTGTAAAGGTTTAACATGAATTCTTTTGCATCTAATGTTACATATTTTGATGAAGGTTTACAATGTTATTTTGGAAAATGGATTTGAAAGTATTAGATTTTTCAGTTTTCATTTCTGTAGAAGTGCTTTTGTCCTTAAGGATCAAAAACTTTTAGCAAACTTTTAGTAGTTGCATGAAATCATGTGATTGAAGCTAAATGACTAGACTAGCTGATGAGGTAATTGCTGAAATGATGGTGAAGTTAAGATTTACAGTCCAGATAGAGAGATGGAGAAGGTCAATGGCAAGTCTAATTCAGACAAAAGTATCAACAGAAGGGTAGCTTACTGTTGGCAGCCTCTTGGCCTTCAAAGCCTGAAGGAATTATTGAGTTGTTTTAGCTATCCAAGTAGACAGGCAGTACACAGTCTTCTCAGGAAGACACAGGAACTGAGAGAATCACATTTGAAGAATGTAGAGACATTCACTGCTTGTGATCTTGTAAGTTGATCAAGAAATTAAAAAATTCATACGGTTGGGTTTTATAAAGATATTGTTAGGGAAAAGGATTAAATAGCAAAAGAACGATTCATTGCAAGTTCTTCCCAAATTGGATTTCATATAATTGTTATTTTTCCTTTCATCGAGTAAACTTATGTTTCTTTATTTACATCAGCAGATTGTTGTGAATATGTTTAGGGACTGACCACTGAGGTAACCAAATTGCAAAGATAAATCTGACATCTCACAGCCAGGTTTCACTCTGGGATCTGACTTGTCTATTAATACCATCAGCTGGGATCATAACACTATTTACTAAATCCACCATCCCATACATTTTTCTAAATTGCCATTCCATTTCCCAGCCATATCCAAAGACTTTAGATTTCAAGTCCCTCTTGTTGATTCCCTTGCCACGACTGTATGCTCCAAATGATGAATCTCTATACCATTACTTCCAAAGTGTAGCAGTTCAATTTATCTATATTATGTGTGCACTAGTGGCATATTTGGATTTTACCAATCTAGATTTCCTAAAGTTCTATTACTATCCTATTCACTAATTTGCATGTTGCCAAGGTTTGCATCATTTACAAACTTCAAAATTGTGCTCCCTATACATGAATCCTGGTCATTAATATATTTAAAGAAAAGCAATTTTCTTGACATGAATTCCTGGGGGAGCTCAGCTGAACACCTCTCCAGTCAGGTAACCATTTGTTCCATATTTCTGTCTGCTCCACTTCATGTAGTTACATATTTACTGTCCCTTTAAGAATAGACATCAGAAATAGAAGCACAGGCGATGTGGTAGTTTATCAAATGCCTTTTGAAAATTCTTCCATGGAACATGTACTGTACTGCCTTCATCAATGCTAACTGTTATTTCAATGAACTCAATCAGGTTAGTCAGACAATGGTGCAAATTTTAACAATCAGCACTAGCCCCTGCAAAGTATTCTTCAGGTTGGTGCAATCTTTAAAACCCAGACAAGCACCCAGTCAACAAACTAGCAAAAGCTGATTGGGGGCAAATGTTTGCAGGAAAGGGGACAGCTGGAAAGTGAGAAGCCTTCAGAAATGAGAGTTCTCCAGACTCTCGTTACTCCTGTTAGGATGAAAGGAAAGGCTGATAGGTATAGGGAATGCTGGACGACTAAAGAAATTGAGGGTTCGATTAAGAAAAAGTTGGAAGCATATGTCAGGGATAGCCAGGATAGATCGAGTGAATCCTTAGAAGAGCAGGAGAAGTATACCTAAGAGGGAAATCAGGAGGGCAAAAAGGGAACATGAGATAGCTTTGGCAAATAGAGTTAAGGAGAATTCAAAGGGTTTTTACAAATACATTAAGGACATAAGCCATGGGGTCAGGTTGGGCAGTGGGAAGAGATTGGTAGCATTGAGTCCAGCAGGCTCAAGGCAGAGTGGGAGGATTCGATGGCAGGGTGAGTCAGGGAGGGGGGTTGACTTTAATATTTCCCTAAGAGTTACAGCAGGTTTTCATTCCTCTAACCTCTCCTACGTAGCTTTATGTTGAAGAGAGTTGGAACCCTCCAAAATCTGTGACTCCAATTCAGACTTGTGGACAGTTTCAGGGTTCCAGATAATGGGTAGTTGTGCCATCAGCTTTCCAGCCAATTCCCATAAATCCCATTAGAATTCCACATGATCCCAACATGCCACAGGTCATTCTGCTATAACACAACAGTGGTGTTCCTCTGCAACCTTCATGCTATAGAAAACTATGCTACCGGAAACCATCATAGAAATTGTGCCGTGGAAAAGCCGCTATACCCATTCAGCAGAGAGTTGGCATTATGCAAACAATGTCCAATTCATCAATCGTGTTATAGTCAATTTGCGCTGAAGAAACACGCGTTATAGAAGAGGTACTTTTGCTCCAATCCACATAATTGTAATGACTACCTCCCTCTCACAATTTCTGGGCCATTCAAAAATCCATGCTGGTTGTCCCTTATTAACACATAATTCTTAAAAGTAATAATTATTTTTCTTCTTGGTTCAATGCTCTCAATGTTTTCTCACAATTGATGTAGTTATCCCACTTATCCTGATACGCACGCATCTGGAGATTGTGTTTTCCATTGTTAGACAATCCCTGGTATTGTCAAGAAACATGGAGGAACTCGATGGCCAATTGACAGAGAGTGTCACACGGGAACATGCCTTTATGGGGCTTCTGCTCCATTTCCACATCATGCTGTTGACCCAGAAGAACTGTAACTGCAACCCCCATGCTTTTGCTAGTATATGTGTGGGCAAGTCATTATCCTATATCCTTGACAGGACACAGCTCAAGTCCTTGCCAATTCCAAGACATCGCCACAATACTTTCAAAACCACTCCACAGTACAGCCAAAGACTTTGCAATTCTAGAAGTTGTTCTAAATTTGTAAGTTGAGGATGTGGTGCTTTAAATAAAACTTGCTGAGTGCCTTTGCAGCTAAATTCTTTTGTTTTTTTGGAAGCAAGAGTAACAAATGAATACATTGAACAGACCTGTGAGATCTACATTTGCAAATTAGTATGAAACCACTCAGGAGTACTGAGAATTGGTAAGACAGCACCAGTTCAGAGACTTCAATAAGGTATCATACAGACCACTTTGGAAACTATTAGGAGCACAATGCACTGCACACTAAGAACCTCTGATTCCCCTCATGTCATCCCCAATATCACTACTGGTCTCAAACATATAGGGCATGACATTCAATGAGATCTTTTGAAATTCAAGAAAATAATCCTAGTCTACTCACTTTCTCCTCACAAGACAATCCCCGAATCCTAGCAATGAGCCTAGTGAACCTTGGTTGCATTACCTAGATCAAATATATACCCTTCTTTTAGCAAGGAGGCTAAATCTGTACATGGTACTCCAAGACATTTGATCTCACCAAGGACTGACCAAAATAAAACATCAATGTCATAGCTAGATAATCTCTTGCAATGGCTTCTCTTCCTGGGTTTGCAGCTTGACCGATGGTGTTTCTCAAGGATCAAATCTTGACATTTGAAGGCAGAATGTAAGTTATCAGCTGCGTAATGACAAGAGTCATTTCTGCCTCATCTCTCATCTGCTCTGCTGTTGTTAAGTTATCAAACTGCTGACGTAGACATCCAGTTCTGGATGTGCAGAGAGTTCCTCCAACTAACTACTGGGAAAACTGACATTCCCAATCTCTATTCCTAGCTACTAACTTCATCCTCCTATCTGGCAGCAGTCTAACATTAGGCCAGTCTGTTTGAAACCTTAACATCACATCTGACCTACGTGCCAAGATGAAAAACTATTCCCACCTCTGTGACATTGCCTGATATCATCCCTACCTCAACTCATCTGCTGAAAACCTCGCCCATGCCTTTGTTACCTTTTGACTCAACTATTGCCCCATACTCCTGAATGGTTTTCTACATTCTACCCTCCATAAACAGGAGATCAGCCAAAATTCTTCCTATATCTTAAATTCCAACAAGTCCAGTACCTCCATCACTTGCTGACCTACAATGGGTCCTGATCAAGCAAATTTCTAGTTCCATTGATGGCTTTGTTCCTCCCTACATCATTAATTACACAACCCTTCAAGGTATCCCTTGATTCTGGCATCTTATACTTTCTCAATTTTATTTGCTCTGTCGATAGCAACTGTGTTTTCAGTGATATATCTAAACAACTGTGTCTTTCCCTCACTTACCCCTTAAGACACATCATAAATCTTATCTCTTTGGTCAAGTGAAAAGTTTTGTCTTGCGAGCAATACAGGCAGATCGCAGAGTTAAGTAGCATAGATAAGTAAATGATAGGTAAACAGCGGCAAAAACAAAAACACAGGTACAGGTGAATGCTAAGAGTTTGTGAGTCCATTCAGTAATCTAACAACAGTAGGGTAGAAACTGTTATGAAACCGGCTGGGGCGTGCGTTCAGGCTTCTGTACCTTCTCCCCGATGGTAGAAAAACATTGCCAGGGTGGGATGGATCTTTAAGAATGCTGGTGGCCTTTCCTTGACAGTGGGCCTGGTAGATTGATTCGATAGATGGGAGGTTAGCCTTTGTGATTGTCCGGGCCGACTTCACCACTCTCTATAACCATCTCCGATCTTGAATGATACAGTTGCCATACCAGGTAGTGATACATCCAGACAGAAGGCTCTTGATGGTGCACCTATAAAAGTTGGCAAGGGTATTCGCCATCATGCCAAATTTCCTCAGCTGCCTAAGGAAGAGACATTGTTGAGCCTTTGTAACCAGCGCGTCTACATGAAGAGTCCAAGAAAGTTTGTTATGGATGACCACTCCCAGGAATTTGACACTCTCTACTTGTTCCACCTCTGTGTTGTTAATGTGTAGAGGAGCATGAGTAACATCCTGTCGAAAGTCAATAATGAGTTCCTTGGTTTTGTCAACATTGAGAGCTAAGTTGTTCTCAGTGCATCATTTTTCCAGGTCTTCCATCTCCCATCTGTAGTCTGTTTCGTCGCCATCTGAGATTCGACTGACTATGGTAGTGTCATCAACGAACTTGTAAATAACATTAGTCTGGTAATTGGCGATGCAGTCATGGGTATATGGTGAGGACAGTAGGGCGCTGAGCATGCACCCCTGGGAGGCTCCAGTGTTTAGTTTGATGATGAAATACTGGTCCCAGTCTTTACTGATTTTGTCCTGTGGGTGAAGAAACAGAGGATCCAGTTGCAGAGAATGGGGCTTAGACTGAGATCGCTAAGTTTAGTAATCATCCTCAAGGGGATTATAGTGTTGAAAGCTGAACTGTAGTCAGAGTAGGATGCTTACGTAGCTGTTCTTGGTGTCAAGATGTTCTAGGGAGGAGTGAAGGGCAAGTGATATGGCATCTGTTGGTCCGATAGGCAAATTGGAGTGGGTCAAGAGTAGTGGGGAGGCTGTAGTTGATTAATGCCGTGACCGGCCTTTCAAAGCACTTCATGACCACTGTAGTTAGGGCCACTGGGCGGTAGTCATTGAGACATGCTGCATGAGCCTTCTTAGGCACTGGGATGATGTTGGTCAGGGACAATGGCCTACTGCAGGGAGAGGTTGAAGATGTCTGAGAAGACCTCTCTCAGCTGAACTGCACATGCTCTGAGTGCACAGTCTGGTCCCATCGCTTTCTTTGGAGTCATACGAAGGAAAACTGCTCTGACCTCTGATGCAGTGACTGTTGGGATAGGTTCGTCAGGACTTGTCAGAATAAGTGCTACCTCTCCTCCAAAATTCTACTCAAAACAAGTATAGAAGGTGTTGAGGCAATTTGGGAGGGATATGTCATCATCTGCTATCTTGCACTATCTCTTTTTAGAACCTATGATGTAATTCAGTCTTTGCCATAGTTGCCGGGTGTCTGTCTGAGTCTCTAGTTTGGATTGGTATTGGTCCTTGGCTGTTTTAATGGCTCTGTGAAAGTCATTATGGATTCCTTATATTTGAGTAGGTCTCCTGATCTAAAGGCCTCACACCTTGTTTTTAGCAGGTTCTGTATGTCCGGATTCATCCAGGGATTCCTGTTGGGGAACACCCGGATTGACTTTCTCGACATGCAGTCCTCCACACACTTGCTGATAAAGCCTGTGACAGTGGTGGCGTACAAGGTACCTACGGGCTGTTTGAACATGGCCCAATCAGCCGATTCCAGACAGCACCGGAGTTGATCTTTTGCCTCCTCTGACCAGCACTGGACGTGTGTCCACGAGGGGGTCTCCTGCTTGAGCTGTTGCCTGTAGACCGGGAGAAGAAACACAGTATTGCGGTTGGAGTTCCGAAAATGAGGGTGGGGGATGGAATGGTAGGCATCCCTCACAGTGATGTAAGTTCACTTTTATTTAGAGAAGCCAAAAAGGAGGAACAGGGAAGAAATTAAATTGATTTACAGGACTTCCAAATACTTAAATTGAAGGGATGTAATTTATTTTTAATAATTTGCATCTCAGCATTCAAATTGAATTCCAGGAGAAAAGGTCCTTCCTGCTCACACCTCGAGATACTGAAAACTGAATTGACTGGGATGATTGATGCAGTCATCAAAATAACAGAAAATTGTGCAGGTATTCAATCAGTGGACAGTTGCTCTCAATATGTGAAAACACTAACCCAGGGGAGAAGTGCTTCAATCACCAAAGGGATTTCATGGTGTAGTGGCACTGCTCCAATCTCTGAGCTGGAATGTCTGATCTACTCCAGAGGTGTATCATTGCACATTTTCAAAATCAGTCTCTACTTCCTGCCTTACCCAGCTAAGGTCATTTACAACCTTTACTTTCCTTTGTCTCTCTTGCTTTTTTTTTGCTGATGGAGTTGGTAAATGGCCAGCCAATGAGAGACGAGATAATTGATTGCTTGGTTTCAGCTACTTGTTGGAAAAATGCAGAGTCAACCAATTAGAGTTAAGTGGAACTGAAACTCGCTATTGGTAGTTTGGTAGGTGCTCTTCAAAAACCCAGATCTTCCCCATTTCAGATTGCTGTGTTGACAGCATCAATCATCTTTTACTTCACTTTTTGTTTATGGAATGGGAAAATTATTGTCAAGGCCAGCATTTATTTTCACCCAAATTGCACCTTAGAAAGCTACTATCCTGACCCGTTGTAGTCCCAGTGGTGTAGATATACCCATGATACTAGATTAAATTAGAGTGGTGCTGGAAAAGCACAGCAGGTCAGGCAGCATCCTAGGGGCAGGGAAATCAACGTTTCGGACAAAAAGCCTGTCATCATTTTGCCCGAAACTTCGATGTTCCTGCTCCTCAGATGCTGCCTGATCTGCTGTGCTTTTCCAGCACCACTCTAATCTAGACTGTGATTTCCAGCATCTGCAGTACCTACTTCTGCCTATACCTGTGATACTGTAAGGGAGATTATGGAAGGCAGCAGAGTTTGTGCCTGGCACAGTGAGATGCAGGCTCAGCATGGGAATCAAGGAGCTCCCATACCTTCACATTCCTTTCTTCCTGATGCTCCTTTTCAAATCCATTAGTGCTGAGTTTTAAATTAGATTAGATTAGATTCCCTGCAGTGTGGAAACAGACCCTTCGGCCCAACAAGTCCACACCGACCCTCCGAAGAGTAACTCACCCAGACCCATTTCGCTCTGACTAATGCACCTAACACTATGGGCAATTTAGCACGGCCAATTCACCTGACCTGCACATCTTTGGACTGTGGAAGGAGACTGGAGCACCTGGAGGAAGCCCACGCAGACACGGGGAGAATGTGCAAACTCCACATGGACAGTCACCCCAGAACTGGCTTACCCCATTTCCCTACCACAGCAATGGCCTCTGATAACCCTGCCTTTACTTCCATCAAATACAGCCTTAGGATTGACTGTTTTTCAGAACAGGATTAACTGCCCTGACTAATAACTAACCAAACCTCTGGGTAATCTGTGTGCAACTCTGTAACTGACTTAGTGTGAGTACCTGGACTGGTTGCACTGCACCGATAGGGTTGACTATGGCCCACCCCTGTCCTGTCAAAGTACGAACACCCAGAACGCACCAAATGGTCAACTGACTGATGTTAAATGCTGCCCTTGTCTTACTGAGTGAAAGGCATGTCCCTTGACGGGATTGAGGATTACAATCTTTGGACTTTGACACATGCCCATTTGGATGAAGCATAAGCAAAGTGTTGCTACATAAGCATCTGGCACATGCCACAACTGTAACATTGAATCAGCATGTCCACTCCCTTGACTGAACACTACTGACAATCATGGCAAACTGCCTGGCTTCGTGCATGCATTAAAAAGCAAGTCAGGACAAAAGTATTGCCAGCTTTCAAATTATGGTTGAGGAAGCAAAGTGGAAACAGTCAAGGCAGAATTAGTATGAGCATCAAAGCAGTTGCAAAGTGAGTGAGGGAGACTAAGAGAGCAACAAGGAACCCTGAGATGCACCCTGGTTGAATTCATGAGATTGGTTCTATACTTGCACACAAATATTCTCATAGCAGAATGCCAATGAAAGGTGCTAGCCCACTTCAAAGTGGAGGTGCAGTGCCATCTTGCGTGTGGATCAAAGATGTACCATATGGGTGCAGTGAGGCTAGTACATGTCTCATGTCAACATCTATGTCCAAAATGGAGGTCTGGAGGAGCATGCAGCAAGCTAGATTCACCAGGTACATACACTAACTTCCCCGTTTTCTACTTAGTGGAGAAGGTTGGGACTATAGAAACTGCATATAAACGAGGCAAGTCTGGTTAACAATGTGCATGCAAATAAATGGAAATAGACATGTCCCCCCACCCCAACCCCCCCCACCCCCGCTGCTCACTTACTAGATTTTTGTCTTGGCATCGAAAATGGGCCTTTCAGTTCTCAACTTCAAAAAGCTTCTCACTGCTGAACTCATGTGGCTTTCTCTTTCACCAATGCCAGGGACTGGAAAACTTGCACTCAATACTGCATTAGGAGAAAGTTTTGTTTCATAAAAAGACTGTAAACAATATTTCAAACAACATTCCAAATGCAACCATGGAGAAAATTCAGATCAATGAATAATGAGTATTAAAATATTATGGACACAAAGTTATAATAACAAGTTAATTTTGTCAACAATTCTTACAATGCTTGTAAACTTCGGATGTCACTCCATAATACAGCATTGATGAAGAACATTGTCATCAGTACCAATTAGCAACATGATATTTCTGTGAGCTTATTAGTTGAGTAGGAAATTAAAGAGTGAAGGCTGGAGCAATAATTCACTGGATTGAATATCAAAGTAATACAATAAAAGCACACTGCTGGGAAAAAGAATTGTATCTCTCTTTCTGCAGTTGTTATAAAATCTTTCCAAGTTGTTTCCAAATTGTTGTGCACCTAAATAATTCTGTAGTTTCTTTTTTTCCTTCTCTATCATAAATTTATGTTTTTCCTTTCAAGGTGATATGGCAGCCTCTTGTGAATATATTTGGTGATGGACCACCAAAGTAACCAACCAAAATAAAAGTTATGGTCTATCAAGCCAGGTTTAACTTTCAGACCTCTCTTGTCCTGTATTACCATCAACTGGGAACATAGCAGGATTTGAACTTAATCCTCAGTGATTTTACAAACTTACTGTGCCTCTGCAGTCTTTGCCCAGTGCTCATCATATTAAATTTACATGGGTGCCATCAACAAACTGGCTTATTTTGATTTTTTTTCCTGCATTTAGTTTATAAGTTTCATATGAATTCAATAATGCCTTAAGCATTGTCTGACAATCATTTGCAATTATATCCCACTGGGTGGGCGTGATTCCAGTTCCATACACCCTCAGGGACCTGAAGAAGAGAAAAAAAGGCAAAAGACTTGGTTACTATTATTAGGTGTTCCAAAAGTACTGTTGAGCATTGGAGTTCAAGAAGCCAATGTGTTCAATAAAATAAAATAAATCAGGACTGAGAAGATTTAGACTAGTCAATTTAACATTAATAACCTGTGTAGGTTACTGGAAATTGACATTCATATAAAAAGCACAAAGGTCATAAGGACTTGTTTGCACAGAGGAAGAGGAACAGGATATGCATCATGTATTTATTGGAAATAATTTTGAGTGCGAGCAGCAGCGGAGGTAAGACGAACCCGAAAGACTGCAGCTAAGGTAAGGCAGTTTTTTAAAAATTACTTACCGGTAGCGGACATCGGTGTTTTCCCTTTCACAGAAGGAGCGGGAGCAGCGGGGAAAGTGACGAGGACCAGAGGGGCAGCCGGGAAGGAAAGCAGTGACCATATATGTCAGCAAGGCGGCTAAACCCGAGACTCTACAACTGTGGTGTCTCCCACTCACCCTCCTCCTCTAACCTAGTTAATAAGGTAAGGTTCATTCTAAACTTCCTCTATTGAATATAAGTTTGTTATTAATTTTATATCAACTTGAACTAAGCTTTCTACTTTAAATCCTTCCCACTAGCTGGCCTACCTCTTGCTATTGCCTCATCTGCATCAACTCTCACCTCTGGTATATAGCTCAGGTTCCCACCCCCCTGCCATACTAGTTTAAACCCTCTCGAACTACTCGAGCAAACCTTCCACCCAGGGCATTGGTCTCCTTCTAGTTCAGATGCAACCCGTCCATCTTGTACAGGTCCCACCTTCCCCAGAAGGCATCCCAATTATCTACATATCTGAAGCCTTCCCTCCTACACCAGCTGCGCAGCCACATGTTAAGCTGTGCCCGCTCCCTGTTCCTCGCCTCGCTATCTCGTGGCACCGGTAGTAAACTAGAGAACATTACTCTGTTCTTCCTGCTTTGCAGCTTCCATTCTAACTCCCTGAAATCACTTTTTATATCCTCAATCCTTTTCCTGGCTATATCATTAGTGCCAATGTGTAACATGATTTCTGGCTGTTCGCCCTCCCCTTTTAGAATCTTATACACCCGATTGGAGACGTCCCGGACCCTGGCACCAGGGAGGCAACATACCTTCCGGGAATCCCTGTCGGTTCCCCTAACTATCGAGTCCCCTACCACGAATATTTCTCTATTCTGCCCCCTTCCCTTCTTTGCCACAGTGTCAGACTCAGTGCCAGAGAACTGACTGCCATGGCTTTCCTCTGGTAGGTCATCCCCCCCAGCAGTATCCAAAACGGTATACTTATTGCTGAGGGGAATGTCCACAGGGGATCTCTGCACTGTCTGTCTGTCCCCTTTCCTCCCCCTAACTGGAACCCATCTATCCTTGTCCTGAGCCTTAGGAGCGACCAACTCCCAGTAACTCCTAGGAGAAAGTGAGGACTGCAGGTGCTGGAGATCAGAGCTGAAAATGTGTTGCTGGAAAAGCGCAGCGGGTCAGGCAGCATCCAAGGAGCAGGAGAGTCGACGTTTCGGGCATTTTGCTTGACACTGTGGCAAAGAGGGGAAGGGGACAGAATAGAAAAATACTCATGGTAGGGGACTCGGTAGTTAGGGGAATCGACAGGGATTCCCGGAAGGTATGTTGCCTCCCTGATGCCAGGGTCCGGGACGTCTCCGATCGGGTGTATAAGATTCTAAAAGGGGAGGGCAAACAGCCAGAAATCGTGTTACATATTGGCACTAATGATATAGCCAGGAAAAGGATTGAGGATATAAACAGTGATTTCAGGGAGTTAGGGTGGAAGCTGCAAAGCAGGAAGAACAGAGTAATGTTCTCTAGTTTACTACCGGTGCCACGAGATAGTGAGGCGAGGAACAGGGAGCGGGCACAGCTTAACACGTGGCTGCGCAGCTGGTGTAGGAGGGAGGGCTTCAGCTATGTAGATAATTGGGATGCCTTCTGGGGAAGGTGGTACCTGTACAAGAAGGACGGGTTGCATCTGAACTAGAAGGGGACCAATGTCCTGGGTGGAAGGTTTGCTCGAGTAGTTCGAGAGGGTTTAAACTAGTATGGCAGGGGGTTGGGAACCTGAGCTGTATACCGGAGGTGAGAGTTGATGCAGATGAGGCAATAGCAAGAGATAGGCCAGCTAGTGGGAAGGATTTTCCTGGGAAGGAACCAAGGGATCAGTTAAAGTGTGTTTGCTTTAACATAAGGAGTATCAGGAATAAAAGTGATGAATTTAGAGCATGGATCAGTACCTGATGTTATGATGTTGTGGCCATAACAGAGACATGGGGTTGCTCAGGGGCAGGAATGTTTGCTGGATGTTCCAGGGTTTAGAGCATTTAAAAAGAATAGGGAGGGGGGAAAAAGAGGAGGGGGTAGAGCACTACTAATCAGAGAGGGTATCACAGCTACAGAAGCTTCCATTGTCGAGGAAGATCTGCCTACCGAGTCAGTATGGGTGGAAATTAGGAACAGCAAGGGAGCAGTCCCCTCATTAGGGGTTTACTACAGGCCTCCCAATGGCAGCAGGGAGATTGAAGAAAGCATAGGTTGGCAGATTTTGAAAAAGTGTGGACGTAGCAGGGTTGTTGTAATAGGTGACTTTAACTTTCCCAATATTGATTGGAACCTCCTTCGAGCAGAAGATTTGAATGGAACTGTTTTTGTAAGGTATGTTCAGGTGGGTTTCCTAACTCAGTACATTGACAGGCTGACGAGGGGAGACGCCATTCTAGACTTAGTGCTCGGAAATGAGCCAGGGCAGGTATCAGATCTTGTGGTAGGAGAGCATTTTGATGATAATGACCACAACTGCCTCACATTCTACATAGCCATGGAGAAGGAGAGGATTAGGCAAAATGGGAGGATATTTAATTGGGGAAGAGGAAACTATGATGCGATTAGACATGAGTTAGGAAGCATAGATTGGGAGCAATTGTTCCATGGTAAAGGCACTATAGACATGTGGAGACTGTTTAAGGAACAGTTGTTGCAAGTGATGAGTAAATGTGTCCCTCTGAGGCAGGCAAGAAGGGGTAAGATAAAGGATCCTTGGATGACGAGAGCGGTGGAGCTTCTCGTCAAAAGAAAAAAGATAGCTTACATAAGGTGGAGGAAGCTAGGGTCAAGCTCAGCTCTAGAGGATTACAGACAGACGAGGAAGGAGCTCAAAAATGGTCTGAGGAGAGCCAGGAGGGGGCACGAGAAAGGCTTGGCAGAACCGATTAGGGAGAACACAAAGGCATTTTACACTTATGTGAGGAGTAAGAGAATGGTCAAAGAAAGAGTAGGGCCGATCAAGGATAGCATAGGGAACTTGTGTATGGAGTCTGAGGAGGTAGGGGAAGCCCTAAATGAGCTTTTTGCTTCTGTCTTTACGAAAGAAACAAACTTTGTAGTGAATGAAACTTTGAAGAGCAGGTGTGCATGCTGGAATGGATAGAGATAGAGGAAGCTGATGTGCTGAAAATTTTGTCAAACATTAAGATTGACAAGTCACCAGGCCTGGACCAGATTTGTCCTCGGCTGCTTTGGGAAATGAGAAATGCAATTGCTTCACCACTTGCGAAGATCTTTGCATCCTCGCTCTCCACTGGAGTTGTACCTGAGGACTGGAGAGAGGCAAATGTAATTCCTCTCTTCAAGAAAGGAAATAGGGAAATCCCCGGTAATTACAGACCAGTAAGTCTCACGTCTGTCATCTGCAAGGTGTTAGAAAGGATTCTGAGGGATAGGATTTATGACAATCTGGAAGAACATGGCTTGATTAAATGCAGTCAACACAACTTTGTGAGGGGCAGGTCATGTCTCACAAAGCTTATCGAGTTCTTTGAGGATGCGACTAGAAAAGTTGATGAGGGTCAAGCTGCGGATGTGGTGTATATGGACTTTAGCAAGGCATTTGATAAGGGTCATAGTTTTAAGCTGGTTGGAGGAAAGTATAAAGGGGATGTCAGAGGCGGGTTCTTTACACAGAGAGTTGTGAGAGCATGGAATGCGTTGCCAGCAGCAGTTGTGGAAGCAAGGTCATTGGGGACATTTAAGAGACTACTGGACATGCATATGATCTCAGAAATGTGAGGGCGCAGACATGAGGATCAGTGGTCGGCATAACATCGTGGGCTGAAGGGCCTGTTCTGTGCTGTACTGTTCTATGTTCTATGTTCTATATGTTTAGTAGAGTTTAAAGTTTCGAAAGATTAATAAGATTTTGAAAATTAATGACAATCTGCAGAGAAGTTGAAAAATCCTTAGAACTGAAGGCAAAACTTAATGATAAATGGACCTGCTTTTGTCTCTATTGAAGAAAATTAATTAACAGCACTAACAAATAGATGTCTGCAGGCAACTGCTTTGGTTAACCACCCTCGGCATTTAGACAACAATACAAATAAAATTGATAGCATTTGAACAGATCTAGAAGAATTAAGCAGCTTGAGTTTAATAGTTTTTGGACAAATGGCAATTTCCTTGAGGCTAGCCATTATATTTTTTAGGCTTTTATTTTCTAATGAAGAACCATTCTTCAACAGTACTGTTTATGTGGAAACTATTGTGTTCAAAAGTAAACAGTGACTATAAAGTTTAATGTAATCTGTTGTGGTTTTATTGTACAAAATAAAAGCTGTCAAGGAAGCTTAAAGATTTACAGTACTTTTCCAACTGCTTGTGATAGGTAAGCTGATTTCCATTATATTCCCACTCTGCTACACTGTTTAATGGACTTCAGGTACAAGAAAGTGTCAAGGTTTCCAGAGAAGACAACTTTGAAACTGTTGCATTTCAATAAATCTTTTGTATGAAGATTATTAATATAGTTAAAAATCACACAACGTCAGACTATAGTCCAACAGGTTTATTTGGAAGTACTAGCTTTCAGAGCATTGCTTTTTCATCAGTTAACTAGTGTTGCAGGATCATAAGACACAGACTTTATAGCCAAAGATCATTGTCATGCAATTAAAACAATATACTGAACAAACCTAGATTGCTATAAAGTCTTTCATCCTTTAGAATGGGTTGCAGATTTTGATTCATTAATATGTAAATCTCAGGATGTCTTTTAAGTCACAATTAAAACCTGCAACCCATTCTAAAAGGTGAGCCTGAAGTTATCTTGAGAATGTGAGGTAAGAGGGGGTTCTGAGGGATCGACTCGGGGTGCCCTACTGGAAGGAAAAACCAATAAAACATATGATTGACACATACTGGAGTGATACGTCTTGTCCACTTCAAAATAGTACTTCAAGAGGACCAAGACATTCATTTACAAGTACAGTATTATTGTTTTCTTTCTTTCTGGGTTTCTGCAATCACCCCCCACCTGTAACCCCATCCATGATTCCAATTCTCCCCAGACTTAGGCAAATGGTGGAATCCCCTATCACCACTATCACCGTCACTGTTGCCGACTAAGCAGGCAAGCAGAATGCCTTGTTTTTCCTGTCAGCAAGAAATATCGATAATTGGCCAATGGTGTGTTGAACCCTTTAAGTGGTTGTTAATTGACCATTTAAGGGCCTTAGTTGATGATGTGTAAGGAAAGTAACCTGTGCCGTCATTCCCATGCCAGATTATTTGAACTCTCCTCCTTTTGTCCCGCTACTTCTAGGAGACGCAAATTCCTGCAAGAATGTGTGCTTTACATGATCACATTATTGAGTGCTATAGTCTGACTTGTTGCTGTTAGGTCAATTTGTTGTTTTAATGGCAGAATTGAGGACAGATAAGGAATATGCATAAGATTTGCATTTTGAAAGACTGTGCATTTTTTACTGTATATAGTCACTGGCTTGCACAGTGAATCACATTTGCACAGCTTAACTCTAATGTAGTTGTACAAACACGAAGCATAATCACACTTCCAGCGTGAGCCTTCCTGACATTGACAAATTCTTGCCAATGACTTACTTAATAGTGTTTTCAAAGGGCTCATGAAGTTTGGTTTACTGTGGTCTCTCATCCACATCAACTGCTTTCTGCTAAAGCTCAAATTTTTATAAGTAGTAGATAAAAATGCATTAAATGAGCAAATATTTCCCACTGCATTTTAAGCAACAGTACAGTTTATGTAGCCTTTGCATAATATAACTGAATGTAATGCACCTTAGTAAGATTTGTGAAAATATTTAAAGCTGAGCAAATAGTCTAGATTTTCTGATCGAATCAGCTAACTAAATAGCCATTTACTTTTAAATGGGTTTCTATACCAACATATTAAATTACACCAAAGCGGAAATTAAATTGCAAATCCCAATTGCATCATTCTGAGCTCTTTTTCAAACTTACTGTGCAAGTTTGCAATCATGTTTATTACTTTCCCTTTGCCTTGCATTTGCAGAGGTTACTGGATCGATTCAGGTTTTGTAATCTACAAATTTCAAGCAATCTTATTTGTCATAAATTTTGTGTCAACATTCTCTATTGTAAAGTTGTAAGTGCACAGTTAGGCTGAAACTCTTTCTGTAAACTTATCAAGATTAAACAGAACATTTCAGCTGCCAAATGGCTTTCACCCTTTATTTGAACCATCACTGCCTGTGGGAGCTGTTTTCCTTTCTGTTCAAATACATACACATTTGTATAGCACATTCCGAATACCCATAACTAACCAATTTGTCCTATTTTTATGTTCGTTCTAGGAGTTCGGTGTTCACCACCTGGCAACTAGCCACTCTCTGTCTCCAATGAGTAAACATGCCATTCCCCTTCCTCTTGAAATAATATTTTCATTGTCAATTCACTACTCACTGAGTAGCATGCCAACTACACAATCCACAACACTCAATTTCAACCTGAAAAAGTACTAACACCTCCACTATTCAATTGCACTTCCATCATTTACTCAAACTCAGTTTTGAGAAAAAAACTACCTGACACATGTCTCTCCAAATACCCCACCTCACCACCACCCCTACCAGTTTCAGTGCACAGGCATCACCTCTGAGCAAATTAATTCTCACTATAAATCTCGCCTAAGTCTAGCACATGATGGGATAATATTGATAACAGATCAAGAATTTTTACATGATCCAATTATGAATAATCTTAAAGAAAGTGTACAAAGGTACACAATCAGCTCAGATGCTTACTATGGTGGCAAAGTAACTCAGTGGTTAGCACTGCCACCTCATGAGCCAGGGACCCAGGTTTGATTCTAGCCTCAAGTGACTGTGTGAAATTTGCACATTCTCTCTGTGTCTGTGCAGGTTTCCTCTGCGTGCTCTGGTGTCCTCCCACAATCCAAAGAAGTGAAGGCTAGGTGGATTAGCTGTGCTAAATTGCCCATAGTGTGCAGGTTAGGAGGATTAACCATGGGAAATGCAGAGTTACAGGTGGATCTGGATGGGCTGCTCTTCAGAGGGTCAGTGTGAACTTAATGGGCTGTATGGCTTCCACACTGGAGGAATTGTATTACTGTGTATGAAGCTGATACTGACAACTTTTGATTCATTTATTGGATATGATCAGCACTGGCTGGCCTAGCGTTTATTGTTCATCCCTAACTACCCTTCAGTAAGTGGTAATGAGCTGCCTTTTCAAACTGCAGTGGTCCGTAAAGTGTATTATTAGGGAGTAAGTACCAGAATTTTGACCAAGTGCCATTAAAATGAACAAACAGACATAGAAACTAGGAAGAAAAGTAGGCCACTCAGCTCTTTCAGTCTGCTGTTCTGTTCAATAAGATCATGGTTGATCTGATATTATCCACATCTCTACCTCCCTGCATATCCCTGGTACTCTTTCATCCCCTTGGTAAGCAAGAATGTCTACTTCAGTCTTAAAAATATCTAAAGCTTCTGCATCCTTTCTCTGTTGAGGAAGGAAATGCCAAAGATTCAAAACTACTCAAGAGAAAAAAATATTGACTGATCTTAAAAGGACAGCATTTAATTTTTAAACTGACTAGTCTGGTTCCCCGCAAAAAGAAATATCCTTTCAGCATCCAACAGGTCAAGTCTTCTCACAATCTTATGTTTCAATTAAATCACCTCTGACTCTTCTAGACTTTAGAGCATTAAAACCCAGCATGTCTAACTTTTCCTCATAAGGCAATCTACTCAATCAAATATTAGTCTTGTAATCCTTTTCTGAACTGCGTCCAATACAATAACGTGGTAAATACAGTGGTCAGTCCTCGTGGTGAAGTCTCACCAATGCCCTGCAAAACTGAAGCATAACCCCTTACTCTTGCTTTGAGTTTGCTTGACAATAAAACATAACACTCTATTAGCTTTCCTGATTGCTTGTTGCATCCGTATACTAACCTTCTGTGATTCATGCACTAGAATACTCAGATCTCTCTGCAGCTGAGTTCTGCAAACTTCTCACCTCTTTTATATTCTTTCTGCCAAATGGACAACTTCCCACTTTCCCACATGGTACTTCATTTGTCAACTCACTTAACCTATTTAGATCTCTTCGAAGGCTCCTTATGTTCTCTTCAACCTCACTTTCCTACCTATCTTTGTGTCATCAATAAATTTAGCTGCAATACCTTCATCCAAATCATACATACAAATTATAAACAGTTGAGACCCCAGCCCCTACTCTCTGTGGTACACCACATCTTACCAACCTGAAAAAAAGACACATTTATTCCTTTCCTCCACTTCCTGCTAGAAAGCAAGATAGTATTCCCAAGTCCAGGTGGCAAGTCACTTGAGGGGAAAACTCGAAGGTATTATGTTTCCGTGCACGTACTGGATGGCAGAGTTGGAAGGTGGTGTTTGAGAAACTTTGCTTAATCACAACAGTACCTCTTGTAGATGATACACACTGCATCAGCGGTGGATGGGGTGCTAATCAAGCATGATAAGGCATGAAAAATTCTCAGGCTACTCAACGTGCTCATGATCAACTGTTTCAAACATTCAGTGCTGCTGCGTGCTTATGCTAATTATATTTGCAATCTTGTTGCATTATCAGTTGCTATGCAAACAACAGCCCACTCCACAATTGAATTTTTAAACTCAATCTCACAAAAGTACATAATTAGCAGCAGGTCACTAACCAGTGAACACGTTTCAAATATAGGCGAAAATGAGAACTGCAAATCTGAAGGTTAGAGCCCAGATTAGAGTGGTGCTGGAAATGCACAGCAGGTCAGGCAGTATCAGAGGGCAGGAAAATCGACGTTTCGGGCAGGAGCTGATTTTCCTGCTCCTCGGATGCTGGCTGACCTACTGTGCATTTCCAGCACCACTCTAATCTTGACATTTCAAATATAATCATTTTTGTACACAGCAAATAGAAATGACCTTAATTGACTTTAGCAGCGTGACTTGATTATGATGCTAGAGGACAAAAAACATACCCTATGTTTTTGATGAGGAATAAGTGAGTGAATATTAGCTGATTTATAATATTTCTTTGTTCATGAGATACAGTTGTCGCTGCCCGAGCCAACAATTACTGCCCATCCCAAATTGCCCTTGAGAATATGATGATGAACCACCTCTTGAACCATTGCAGTGCTTGAGGTTCTGAATTTTTTCTTCTTCAAATTGTGGGTAATCTTAAAGAACACACAAAGACAGCGTCAACAGTGCAGAGGACTTGTGCACTGTGCCAGGTTAGCACCAACATTTTTTTGGTCCGTTCATGAGATACAACTTGCGCTGCTAATCTATATGACTAATAGAAGCTTTTTCAATAAGACTTAACTCGATTCTTAGGTTTGTTCACATGGATATACTTTCAGCAGAAGATTAATAGGGAGCAATCAAGGGTGGTAATCCTCGACTTGCCCCTCCTCCCTGAGGATAATTGTGGTGTTCTTACCTGTGGTCTGACTGAAATCAATTAATTCAGAGATCAGTGAATGAACCATGGACTTTCTTGGTCCCTGTGCATATCGATTGGATAAATTGACAGAGCCATTGAAGAAGTGCAAGTATTGTATTGAAGGAGATTATTTGTACCTTTGAAGACATGTCGATGTTTTCGTTATGAATCTTTTTTTTTCCTTGAAAGCACATAACAATTACAGATTGAGCAATTATGAATTCGTAGCCTACATCGCTGGAGGTGTACTATTTGTGTTTTAATATAGGGTGTCATGGTAACCATGCCTGGAAGAAATAGGCAAATGTATTATTTGTTAGAGATGTTGTTTGCAAAGATTGGACAGAGCTTTCCAGGATTGGAAATATAGGCCATACTATTTTCCAGCAATCAAAGTCAAATTATTTTTCAATTAACTTTTTAGTGGTTATGTGACAATTATTCATGTATGCCATTGAGCATCAATGTGCATGAGGTAGACTGGTAATCAGCAGCTGTGCTGAAAATCTTACTTAAATAAAACACATTCAATATCTTGTGAAATTGGTAACATTATGATTTCAAAACTATATGTGGCTGAGAAGATGGATATTCTCAAACTAGTTTGTTAGTCATTGAATTATGTGATAAGTTGTTTTCCTAAAAAGGATGATATACCATCATTATTGGGACACTTTCCTTTGCTGCAATGAAAAGTCTCATCATGTGTCTTGTAGACAGGGAATTATAATATGAAAACAGAAATAATAAATAACAAAAAATAAGTTTTAGTCACATTTCATGTGACAAACTACAGAAACAAGGCATTCACAATATCTAAATTTCAAATTAAATTATAGGCTTTAAATCGATCTGTTACTTCAGGTTTCTTTGAGTGACTGTCCTTTTTCCTTCCTCTTTGTCAAAATAAATACAAAATAAGCCCTTTACTTGCATCTATTTTAAACAGATACTGCTTGCCTTTACCACTCTCTTCCAGTTCACCGGATTTCCATTTTTCCCTGCATTTGTGTGAGGCTTTTATTTCAATACTGAATAGCTTTTATTCCATTTATTGACTATGGTTGCTTCATTGTAAATGTGGAACTTTTAAGGATAAATTCTGGTATTGTATCTGATCAATTCTTCTTTGAACAACAGCTTGGCACCATCCAGTACAAAGTAACCTACTTGATTGGCACCACATCTACAAACATTCACTCCGTTTACCATCAGTGCTCAGTAGCAGCAGTATGACAAGCAGAGTAAGCAGTGAAATACATGGCAGATGAAATATAATATGGATAAGTGTGAGATTACCCATTTTGGTCGCAAAAACGGGAAAGTGATTATTAACTGAATCGCAGTAGATTAGGTAAGGGGAGGTGCAACAAGACATGTATATCCTTATACACCAGTCACTGACATTAAGCATGCAAGTGCAGCAAATGGTGTAGAAGGAAATCTCCATGTTGACCTTCAGAGTGACATGATTCAAGTACAGGAGCAGGAATGCCTTACTGAATTTTACAAGACCTTGGTGAGACCACACTTGAAGTACTATGTGCAGATTTGGTCTCCTTTTCTGAGGAAGAATATTTTGGCAATGGATGGAATGAAACAAATGTTTACTGATTCCTGGGATGGCAGGAATGATGTATGAAGAGAGACTGGATCAGTTAGAACTCTATTCACTGAAGTTTAGCATAATAAGGGAGTGGGGTAGAATCTCATAAAAACCTATAAAATTAGAACAGGACGAGACAGGGTAAATGCAGAAAGGATGCTCCCAATGATTGGGGCATCCAGAATTAAGATAGCAGTCTAAACTTATGGGCTGAACTATTTAAGATTCAGCTGAGGAGCAATGTCTTCACCCAGACCGTGGTGAACCAGTGGAATTCTCTGTCACAGAGTGCAGTTCAAGTCAAAACAATGAATATTTTCAAGAAGAGTTAACTATAGTTCTTGGACTCATGGGATCAAAGAGTGTGAGAAGAATGTGGGAACAGAAAACTGAGTTGGATAATCAGCCATGATCGTACTGAATAGGCGAAATAGGATTTGAAAGGCCAAATAAGTAACTCCTGTTTTTATTTTCTATGTTTCTGTACACAACACAGAAATTCACAGTCTCCTTAAAAAGCACCTATTAAACCTATGACTATTACCACCTAAAAGGGTTTTGGTAGCAAATACAAGTAACGTTTGCACTGCATATTTGTCAGGCAATGATCATTCCCAATAGAAGAGAATCTAACAATTGCCCCTTGACATTCACTGGCATCACCATAATTCAGCCTCCTATTATCAACATCCTAGGGGTTACCATTAACCAACAACTGAACTGACCTATCCTATAAATACGTTGGCTCCAAGACCAGGTCAGAGACTTGCAAATCTGCAGTGAGTAACTTACCTTCTAACTCTGCAAAGCCTGTGCACCATCAACAAGATTAAGTCAGCAGTGTGATGGAATACTTCCCACTTGTCCTGACGAGCGTAGCTCCAACAACACTCCAGAAGCTTCACAACATCCAAGCCAAAGCTGACTCAATCACTTCCACAAACATCTACTCAGTGGTCAGTTGTGGCTATGTGTACTATCTACTAGGTATACTGCAGACATTCACCAAGGCTCATTAAACAGCACCTTTCAAAGCCACAACGACTTCCATCTAGAAAGGCAAGGATCGTAGATACATGAGACCATCACCACCTGCAAGACCCCTCTTCTCCACTCTCATTTATGATTTGGAAATATATTGCCGTTCATTTCGTGTCACTCAGTCAAAAACCCAGACCTCCTTTTCCAACAGCATTGTTAATGTGTTTACAACAAATAGACTGCAGCGGTTCAAGACAACTGTGCAACTCCACCTACTCTAGGGCAACAATAAATGCTGACTCAGTTAGCAAAGGTATATACCTTGAATGAGTTTTTTAAATGTTTCATTAAGGTATATTGTATTTAATGTTGCAGAGGCTTGCCACAGCTTTACTTTATATTATAAAGCAGCAAGTTGTTTGGCAAGGGGATGTTTCCACTGTAACAGTGAATGAGGATATGGTGGAGAAATTATAAATAAAAAGGCAAAAATGATTTGGAGATACTTAAATGGATAGATGTGCTAAAGTAAAAATGTTGCCTGATTCAGATGGGATACATCCTTGGTTCCTCAGGGAAATCAAAATGGAAATTCCAAAGGTTCTGGTCAAACCACAATCTTCTAATCCTCTTTAGATTTAAGAATGAATCAGAGGACTGATGAATAGGAAATATAATACCACTGAAGAAGAAAAAAGGACAAACCTGGCAATTGCAGGTCTGCCAATTAACATCACCAGTGAGGATGTTAATCCGGGATTAGTTCAATTAGTATTTGAAAGTTTGTTAATAAAAGCAATGGAACATTGATTATGACAACGGCAAATTGTGTTTGACTAACTTGAGACCTTTGACGAAGTAATGGATAAGGTTAGTGAAGTTAAATACAAGTCATTCTGCTTTAATGCCACAGTTACGTCTCTCTGCAAACCCGTGCTATAGAAAATCATGCAGTAGGTGATCACTATAGAAAATTGTCCAAACCACTCATGATTCATTAATGATATTACAGCCAATTTGTGTTAATGAAATATGCAGTATACCCAAATGACCTGTAATTTATACAAATTTTCAAAATGCTTTTGAAAGGTTCCACATAGCAAGCTTGTTACCAAATTGAATTCCATGGGATTTGGAGGGTAGTTGCTGTGTACGTACAAATTTGAGAAAGGTACAGACAGCAGAGAGGAAAAAAGTAAGGACTGCAGATGCTGGAGATCAGAGACAAAGGTGTGGCACTGGAAAAGCACAGCAGGTCAGGCAGCATCCGAGGAGCAGGAGAATCGACGTTTTGGGCATAAGCCCTGAATTCCTGCCTGACCTGCTGAGCTTTTCCAGCGCCACACTCACAATACAGACAGTAGAGAGTAGGGGTGAAATGGTTGTTTTCAATCTCCAATGTCTGTACTATTTTACTTTTATGATAAATGTGAATGATGCCATTTTACAGAAAACAGAACAAACTGAGGGTGTAGATAAACAAAATTTCTCAAGATGGTAAGTCAGATAGAGAAGGCTTTTAAATAGCATAAAAGACTTTAATTACTGAAGAAGCTGGGATGTTCTCCTCCTATCAGAGAAGGTTAACAGAAATGTTTGTGAATCTATTCAACATCTTGAAGCATTTCAATAAAGAAAGCAGCATCCTAGTGGCAGATGGATTGTTAATCTAATGATCGAGATTTAAGATAATTAGACAAATAACTAAGGGTGTCATGAGGGAATAGAGTTACAAAGGAAGTTGGATGATTTGGAATGCATTGCTGGATTGGATGGGGGAAGCAGACTCAATAATAATATCCAAAAGGAATTGAATAATGACTTGAATAATATGCTGGGCTACAGGGAAGATCCACAAATTGGCACTCATCCAATAGTTCTTTCAATGAGCAAACACAGGCATGATGGAATGAATAGTCTCATTCTTTGGTCAGTCATTCTGTGGTTAAGGAATATGAATTATGCTGTTATTCAAGTAAACTGCTCGCAGATTATGAACTATAACATAGAATGCCTGAACATTGATTCTAAGACTGTACAAATAAATTAAAGTCCAATCAAGAAGGAAACACTGACAGACCTAATCAAGTAGAGTGGCTCTAGATACATGTGGACCCATAAATATTGGAATAGATCAGTTGGACCATATAGACTGGGTCCATACTGTAACATCTCTGCATGATATACATCACACTTCAAATCTGAAAGTCACATGCTAATTACTGGGATGAATAACGAACAGGAGAAAGTGAGGACTGTAGATGCTGGAGATAAGAGTCGATGAGTGTGGTGCTGGAAAAGCACAGCTAGTCAGGAGGCATCCAAGGAGCAGGAGAATCAATGTTTCCAGCATAAGTTCATTCCTGATGAAGAGCTTATGCTCGAAACGTCGATTCTCCTGCTCCTTGGATGTTGCCTGACCAGCTGTGCTTTTCCAGCACCACTTTCAGTTAACTGCTCTGATTTGTTAAAGTAACTAATTTGCACAACTAGCAAACAAAACTACCTCAAAAATTCACAGTACCATTCCAAGATCTAAACTACCATCCCTTATTGTAGCACTGTTACACACATTGGACCCCACATCCAAATACTTTCTCAGGGCTTCTTTCTTGTATAAAGTTTCAGCATCTGTCTTTGCATCTTGTGTTTCTTTTGGTAAATGTGGAGAAGAGAATTACTGAGTTTATTGTTTACTGAGATTGTGGCAAGCTCCACATTCTGAGATAATGTAAGTAATGACACAACAATGGAAGTTGTTTCATTAGATGCCTTTAGTGCCTTGTAAGCTTTATGTGAAGAGATTCTTTTCAACACTAGAGTGTTTATTTATACAAGGTTAAGAGGTAGGAAGTAAATAAAAGCTTTTTGTCAGTGATGCTATAACTGATTAACTGATTTATGAATAGGTAAGAAAGCCAATTTTGAATGGTTGCTTTTATTGGCTCCCAATTCAGAATTATCGCTCACCCATGGTTCACAGTCTTCTGCGATGTCAGAAACCATGCACACTAAATAATGGGCCCTGCTCCATCCAAACGACAAGGAAATTTGAAATGCACACCTTGCAATGGACGCAGCAAGTGTGGAGTGCTTTATGTAGGCTGACTACCTGCAGACTTATCCTGCACTGGCAAAAATTGCTGGAAATGGGAAGGGGGCAGTCTAGAAACAGATCCCATTTTTGGCTGCTTTCCAATTCAACCCTCTAAAAAATCCAGGTTTTGGTGTTAATTGTATAATTAAAGCTAAGAATACACTGATAGAGAGCACTGCTTGATAAGTACCTTGAACACATTAAAAAAAAACTTCTAGGCTGCTAGGTCTTGTTTAGAAAGGAAGCAGATATTTGTGATGATGTGTTCTTGAAATTATGCCATATGAATTTTTCGTTATTATTTAGCCTATTTTTATAATCAACTGTTCAGAGACATTATCACACACCTCTGGAGCAGGTGGGACTTGAACCCTAGCTTCAGCCTCCCCCTACTCTGTTATACTGGATCAAAGTTCTGGACTTTTTAAATTAACTTTTAAGAAGTAAAAAGGGCGGCTGGGCTATGCAATAGGAAAAATACCTGGACATTGAGACAGCTGCCCAGAACCATTGTTCAGCCCGAAAATCCAAGTCACATCTCAACTCTAAAAGAACAATCAACCAGGCCTAACGCTACCCAACTCAGACTGAATGGGGCCTCAGCAAATACCAATCAATATTCATGCACAGATATGCCAGACAGTCCACTTAATCAAAATACATTCACACCTACTCTTAACTAGCAGATAGCCAATTGACCGCAAAAGGGAACACCAGGCACACAATGGCAAGCCCAGGTTTGGTGCGAAGATAACTGGCCAGCAATTGGTATAATTGCAGGCCCTGATCTGACCTGAGAGAGCTATCCCTGCAGCTAATATCAGCAGAAGGATTCCAAAAGGGTGATTTTCCCCAAGAACTATCTACGCAACTATCTTCAGAAGAGGGATATCAAAGGCCATTCTGAAACCTACCAACACAGGCCTGCACCTTTCCGGGGAACCGATGGCAATCGACCACGACCAGCAGACCTGAGCACAGACAACCTTCACAAACTGCTGACCTGACTGACACCACAAAGCCTCAGGCACACCTTGAGGTGAACACCGGCTCACATAAACCACCAGAAAGCTAGAAGAACCAAGTACTCACCGTAAAAATCCAAAACACGTCCTACTCGTCAGCGGACTTAACCTGGAGTTACCTTTCTGTAGTTGGATAAACGCAGAGATTCTTTTGCCCTAAAACACTCGTCTCCTGTCTTCTTCACTTCACAGTTCCTAAATAGGTCCAGTGCCAAAGCCAGGGATCAGGGGGTGATTTAAACCACCTAAAAATCAGCAAATTACTATTGCATGCTAAAAACCCAACAATGGTCCAGGGGTGGGGATGCTGCCAGTGTCCCATTAGAGCTAAGGGATAATGTGAGCAGCCACTGCTGGCATCTAGTATTCTTGGGGCGTCTCCCATCCAAGTACTAACCAGGCCGAAGTCTACTTAGTTTCCAAGATGGTATCAGCCATTTTCAGACTGCATAGCTGTAGATGTTATACTAGTATTAAATGAAACATTGCTGCCTGGTGACCCAATTCACCAGTTGATTTTAAAGTTAATTAACAATTGCCCTCTTTCTATTTAGCTTATTCTGGTACAGAGACTGGAGCTCTTATCCAGATTATCAATACTCCAGAAAAATTGCATCTTTAATACTTTGGAGGATAGTATGTTCCAAAGAACAGGTGAGGATTAAAGTTGTATGGGAAGAAAGAATTGGAAACGTTTCAACCTAGATCCTAAACCACCTACTCCACTTTTAATGAAGGCAAAACAGGAGTAAATCACTAGTCTGTTCCCCAGACCTGGGCTAATTCCCGAAATCTCTTAAGGAAGCTGGGTGATCAGGATCTATACTTTAAAAGTTTTTTGAGATATTAGAAATATGAGATTTATAAGATTTGGAGTAATTCCTTTACTTTAGGATAAAATGGAGAAATGATCTCTTCTGACTTCTGTCAACGACTCACTTGCTGTTTAAAGGTTAGAACAGACCCAGGTTACTACACTGGGAAGATAATCACTCCAGTCAACAATGATCCAAGGGAATGTACAAGTGTCGATTAGGTATCCAAGTCTGTGAGAAGTGTTAGTAAAGTCAGATTTTGCAAATAATTGTGCTTTAAACTATCTATTTAATTCTAAGATCTAAGGTAGAATAGAGTTGGGGATCTAGTGGATATCAAACTAGCATGTCTATTTGGTGACAATGTATATGTGTTTCATGTGGCCATGCAGATTGCCCTTTGAGAATTGAAGGGTACATAGGAAGCCATTGCAGGATCAGGTTGTCGCTTTCTTTTCTAACAGATCACTGGCCCTCAGAGATGGGGGCAAACTGCAATAAAGCTGAGAAAGAGAGCTGTAGAGCAAAATGAGGCAGCAAGTCTCCATTCCTCACTTTGTTGGCTATGAGTGAAAGCTTGCACTTGGGTTACAGACATCAAGTCTGTGAGAGTTTCCGTGTGGCTAGAAAATTCACCTCAATTGTCTGAAGGTAAGAATCTTCAGTTCATCCCTTACTGTGAAAGTCAATTATCGGTTGAGGATTTACCTGGCTAGGAAATTAAGGAAACCTTGGAGAATAATTTTAGACTGGATCCTGGAGTATGAATAATCCACTTAAGTTAGTGTACGAAGGATCAGCATGGGATTTTCAGATGTGTGGACATTTAGAAGGTGAAGTTCTTTTCTTTAAAAAATAGACTGTTGCTTTTTATATAAAAAATTAAAGTAAAAACCTTGAAACTTGAAATTATTTTGCGCAATCTTTTCAGTTGATCGTTGGAATTCAAATATCTATTTAAAGCAATCAGCCTCCGAGAAGATCATAAATTTTTTATCTTAATATTAATTCTTTTTCCTGGAGTTGTGGATCCACCATTAAGCCTTAGCCTGCTCATAAATCCTGAATCCCACCTTAACTAGCTTCTGTTCCTCTACTGATTTCCTACTTGATGGGCAGCCAGCCTGTAAATCAAATAAAATGTAATGAAAATGTGATAGTTGTAATGACTGAAGGGATAGATTCTCCTCTCTCAACCTTGCTAATATACACAGAGCTGATTTTTACAACCTGCAACATTCTTGGCTAGACATCAGCTGGACTTATAAATATAACTGCCTAGCCTTCCTTGTTAGAGAAACGTAGACCCATTTTATTGCTGATCTGCCTTAAGAGTTCTCATTCTAATAGTCTGCTAAATTAAAAAAAATTCATTGGTTTGAGTCCACTTGAATATAATAATCTATAATCTCAGAATGTTAATACGTCGGACTACCTTAATGTTGTTGAATGAGTCATGAGTGAGCACTAATTCTGATTTAATTGTTAATGTTAAATATACAAATCATGCAAAGGTTCTGTCTACTTAATTTTGACTTGTTTGTTGTTCAGATATTGTGTGTTCCTTTCATTAAAACAGATAACATTGATTTTAGTAAAAACAGAAATTACTGGAAATACTTTACAGATCGATCAATATCTGTGGGGAGTGAAACAAAGTTCATCTTTCAAATTACCAGAATTGGGAAAAGTTAGAGAAGTGATAAGATTTTAGCACACAGAGCGGGGGTAGGGAAGTAGATGATTTAACGCAGTGTAATGTAGGAGAGATTCAATGATAAAATGATTGATGAAGCAAGGCCAAAGTGATTGGCGATGATGTAGGTAAAGGAACAAAATATTTGTTGCGAGGACATGTGAATAGCCACATCAAACATCAAGCCATCATGTCTAGGGCTGTCACTGACTTTATTTTCACTAGACATCCTCCCTCTACAGCCCCAAACTCAGAAACCCCATTTCTAGCTCCTTTCCAAGAGTCATGAACAAGGCTGCTTCAGTTAACCCATCATTTCAGCCTGTTCTTGCCCCACTGAGTTGATGTCTTCCTCTCTGAACAATTCTCCTTCTCCCCTTGTCCAGTCTTTTCACACCTGCTCCCTGACTCTTCTGTTCTGTCTTGTCCTGTTCGTTTTTGTTTTATAGTTTCCAGTTTCCTCACTCCAACTAACTTCTCCTTAGCATGGCTATCCACTGTCTCCCAACCTCCATCACTCACCAGGACAACCTGAAGCCATTCTGTTTCCTCTTTGAAGAGAAGCCCAACCCATACCCATCCACCATCACCTTCCTCCACTTGGCTGAACTTGTTCTTACTTCAAACAACTTTTCATTTAAAGCTGCTGAATTCTTCCAAATCCTAGATGTTGCTATGACTACTGGTAGGTGGGGGGGGGGGGGGGGGGAGTGGTTGGCGGCAGTGGGAGATGGAGGGGGTTGTCTTTTTTTGAGGAGCATTTCTTGCCACTCGCGGTTGCATGTCTCAACTCTTTTGCTGGTACATTGACAAGTTTCTCTTGCCCTATACTGGAGGACTCCATCCCTTTTGAATAAAGTCTTTATTATTTTATCTTCACGATCCATTTCTAAATGTTCCCTTCACTACCCCATCTGCTGTTTACCCATATTTTAGGATAGACTATTGACCAATATTCACTGCAAGCCACAGACCTCCTTCACAGCTACTTTTACCATGTTTCCTTATATTTCCTCATGCAAGGATTCCATTCCATTCACCCAATTTCTCTACTTCCATTTCATCTATTTTGGTGATGTACCCTTGCATAACAGTACCTTCTGCTATGTCTTCCTTTTTTCCCCAGCTGAGGATTCATCCATCCACTTCGTGGTTGACTGATCCTCAGCTATGTTCTGCACATCAGTTGTCATTCCTTCCTCTCCGTTTCAGGAGCACAATTGGGTTTCCCTTGGCGTCACCTGCTACTCTATACTCTCTGTATTCAATGAATCATCCTCCATTGTCTCCAGCATAATGCCACTACGAATTGCATCTTTTCGTTCCCTGCCTTTCAGCATTCAAAGGAATCATTCTGGCTATAATATCGTGATGGATAATACTCATCCAACCCTGGCCAAAGCCCCTTTCCTGGTAAAATGCCTGCCTTTAGTGTCCTGGTCACCTGTTATAAGTATTAAAATCACGGAACAGTTTGTGAATTCAGAACTTACATTACAACACGAGCTCTTTCACAACACTCAGAGAACACCATGAATTGTTGGCCCATTATGCTTCTTTAGACACTGTCGAAATTACAGATTATTTCTTTGTAGTAAGCAAGTAAAACCCCACAACTTAACAACTGAATGTAAAATTTTAATAAGCAACTTCAGTGATGATCACCATTAAAAATTTAAAGGCTTTGTGGTACAGTGGCAGTGTCCCTATCGCCGATCTGGAAATTCAAGCCCCATTGTAACTGGAGGTGCATCTTTATATGTCTGAATAGATGGATTATAATAATTTTTAAAAAGTCTTATGGTAGTGTCCCTACGTTGGGCTAGCAGATCTGGATCTAAGTTCCATCTGCCCTCGAGGTGTGTCGTAACATGTCCAGTTTGATTAAAAATAATAACAGCTTGAATCACCAGAGGGTAATGCGAGAGCTCCCTCTAAAGGAGAGTCTTGAGAAATCATCAAGTTCCAAACATGTTATCGCTCCTCCATCAACTACTACAGTGTACAGCTTTTGGCACTTTTTAAAACAGACTACACAAGTTGCAAATGTCTATCATTAATTAATGCTATGCAAAGATTATTACATGATTTCAGATCAGATATGAATTTAAATGAAAATAGTTGGTGCTATATTTGAACTTGTCAATCTAAACAGAAATAGAATTGAGCTTAAATAAAGTCTTTAGAATTTCTCATACTTCCTACCTTAGTAAATGTAATTTAATTGCATTCATTTCAAATGCTAAACAGGTTGATCAGGAAGGATATGAGGAATGCTATTTTTCTGAACATTTACACTAGCATTAATGATAATTTAAATGTCCATGGATGGGGACCTTGATGCAGCATTTGAATAAATGGTCTGGAACAACCTCTACTAATTGAGTTACACAGTTAGTTGGACAATGAACCAATGCTCACATTCAGTTGCAAATGCTGAAAGTGAAGTCCCATTTCTATCTGTTGTCTGCTCTGGCTCCTTCAATAAATTAGTTGGGACCTTTTCTATGCCAGGCCTGTCAGACATTAACTCCCATACAAAATTTATCCTAATTTTTACAAGTTCATTTAGCTTGTAATGGAAATGGAAATAAACCACATTAGTTCAACAGGCTTGTCAGAGGTTGGGTGTAAAACACTTGAATGAGATATATTAACAGTCCTGATGCTGGTATTGTATCTTTGTAACAGTATTGACATCTTGAATTTTGTCATATTTTAGCTAAGTGTCAATTGTGTCGACTTTCATGGAGGGCTTTTCTCCACAAGGTCCAGTGAGATAGCTTATCATATTGTTCCAAAACACCCCGTTAATAAACTGTCCCATCTCTATAGAAATACTCTCATCTCATGCTAGCCCCAATGTTACCACTCATCATATTCAGAAGTACTTGTTACTGGGATATCAAAAACAATCAACGGAACAGCCCAGGGATAGGCCACTCAGCCCACCAAGACTGCACCAACGCAGGATGCCTTTCCTGAGATAAAAACCTTTTGAAACTGCAATGATTTGCTCCCAACTTTGAGAAAGGCCTCCATGGACCTCTCACATGATTCTCCTAGATTTATCACCCTAGCATGTCACTCAGGACCTAAAAGATTCCACCCAATATCTCTTATTTCAATGAGCTAGAATTTTAGAAAATTTATAAAGAAAATCATCATGGATTGAATTTATGCTTTTTTTAAGTTTCCACAATTAAACTATTTGCGTGAGGTTTGTGTTTTTTGTTACTTTTAGGTTGATTTGTCTCAATTTACATAATTTCTAATGGCAGGCTTTGCTAATTTTAAGAAAAAGAAGTGTAGCTGTTCATCCCACACCTGCTCCGGATATTAAAGAAAACACATCTCACTCTCTTGATTCACCCACACTAGCTCACAGATAAAAATTGGATAGGGATGAAGAAAAACAAAGTATGCTTTCAAAGGATAATTCATGTCAATCTCTCTTTCGTTGCTTAGTTGAATTGTTGTTTTAGCTGGAGCAAAGGTCTTGAAAAACAGAGCATTCTCAGTTAACAGTGTGCCCTCTTGAAGTTAACTTGCCAAGTAGTTTGATATCTCAGTTGAACCTGAAGTTGAACCATATTTTCAGATTCAAGGTATTGCTGTTTATCATGTTAGCTATTTAGTTGACTAGCTGTTCATGATTTCTGATATCTCTGTGTGGGCTGTCTGGTAGAATTCTATCTGTACAGCTTCTACTGTTTTTTTTAAACCAGGCACAAGTGTAACTGCCTTGTCAACATGACCTGGAGCAAGTCAAATGGTGGCCCAATAAATCACAACCTAGCAAAGCATCTCAACTCTTTTGCAAGGTTTTTGAAGGTTTGTAGCTCAGGTTGGGGTTTAGGGTGTAGCTTTGCTCACTGAGCTGTAGGTTTGATATCCAGATGTTTCATTACCAGGCTAGGTAACATCATCAGTGGTGACCTCCAAGTGAAGGGAAGCTGTTGTCTCCTGCTTTCTATTTATATCTTTCTCCTGGATGGGGTTCCTGGGGTTTGTGGTGATGTCATTTCCTGTTCGTTTTTTGAGGGGTTGATAGATGGTATCTAGATCTATGTGTTTGTTTATGGCGTTGTGGTTGGAGTGCCAGGCCTCTAGGAATTCTCTGGCATGTTTTTGCTTAGCCTGTCCCAGGATAGATGTGTTGTCCCAGTCGAAATGGTGGTTTTTTTCATCTGTGTGTAGGGCTATGAGGGAGAGAGGGTTGTGTCTTTTTGTAGCTAGCTGGTGTTCGTGTATCCTGGTGGCTAACTTTCTTCCTGTTTGTCCTACATAGTGTTTGTGGCAGTCTTTGCATGGAATTTTGTAGATGACGTTGGTTTTGTCCATGGGTTGTATTGGGTCTTTTAAGTTTGTTAGCTTTTGTTTGAGAGTGTTGGTGGGTTTGTGTGCTACTAGGATTCTGAGGGGTCTTAGTAGTCTGGCTGTCATTTCTGAAACTTCTTTGATGTATGGTAAGGTGGTTAGAGTTTCTGGCTGTGTTTGGTCTGCTTGTCGTGGTTTGTTCTTGAGGAATCTGCGCACTGTGTTTTTTGAGTATCCATTCTTCTTGAATACATTGTATAGGTGGTTCTCCTCTGTTTTCCGAAGTTCGTCTGTGCTGCAGTGTGTGGGGGCTCATTGGAATAGTGTTCTGATACAGCTTTATTTGTGTGTATTGGGATGGTTGCTGGTGTAGTTAAGTATTTGGTCAGTGTTTGTCGGTTTTCTGTATATGCAGGTTTGTAGTTCTCCGTTGTCCTTTCTTTCGACTGTGACAACCAGGAATGTGAGTTTGTTGTTGGTTTCTTCCTCCTTGGTGAACTTTATGCCTGTGAGGGTGTTGTTGATGATGTTAAATGTCTCTTCTATCTTGTTTCATTTTGTGATGACAAAGGTGTCATCTACGCAGCGGACCCAGATTTTTGGTTTGATGGTTGGTAAGGCTGTTTGTTCTAGTCTTTGCATTACTGCTTTTGCTATGAATCCTGATAGCGGAGATCCCATAGGTGTGCCTTTGGTTTGTTTGTAGACTATGTTGTTGACCTAGTAGAAGAGTCACAGCACTGCATCCACTGCACTCAGGAATTCCTAAAAACCATCAAAAACACCAAAATAGAGGAAGACGAAGCAATGATCTCATTCGACATAATAGCACTGTTCACCTCCATCAACATTGACCTGGCAAAGGAAACACTTACCACACTTTTAGAAGAGACCATCACACACACACCAACCACCATCAATCACATTACCAACGAAAACATCATGAAGCTAATGGATCTGTGCCTCACTGCCCATAACTGCCCATAAAGTTGTGCTGTACTTCATGTTTGAGCTTTAGAGATAATCATATCTCTAATTGCATAAAATATCCAAGACACTTCCACCCTTGCATATTTATATTATTTTAACCAAAGCAAAAATATTTTGTTAATTCCACATATGCATAAAACTCCTGTCATCAATATTTATTTTCAATATTCAATTTACGATATTTGCAATTTGCTTATTTGTGGGAATTCTAAAACATTAGTACAGTTCTTGTAACTTTAATTACTTGTATACAGATTTACATCACTGCAGAATTTACTCATATATTAAAATTACATTTTATTATTGAGAAAAATAATTTTCTTCTTGGAAAATGCTCTTTCAAAGGAAAGTCACTGCTAGGAGTTACAAAAGAAATATCTATCTCAGAGTTAGAAGTTATCAGTATAAACAATGTTTTCCTCATTTATATAAATGATTTGAAGCTGAACATGGGAGGTATAGTTAATAAGTTTGCAGATGAAACCAAATTGGAGGTGTAGTGGACAGCAAAGAGAGTTACCTCAGATTACAATGGGATCTTAATCAGATGGGCCAATGGGCTGAGGAGTGGCAGATAGAGTTTAAATGAGATAAATGTGAGGTGCTGCAGTTTGGAAAGGCAAATCAGAACAGGACTTATAAACTTAATGGAAGGTCCTGGTGAGTATTCTGAACAAAGAGACCTTGGAGTGCAGGTTCATAGCTCCTTGAAAATGGAATCGCAGGTAGATAGTGAAGAAGGCATTGGTATGTTTGCCTTTATTGGTCAGAGCATTGAATACAGGAGTTGAGAGGTCATGTCGTGGTTGTACAAGACATTGTTTAGACCACTTTTGGAATATTGAATGCAATTCTGGTCTCCTTCCTATCAGAACTTGAAAGAGTTCAGAAAAAATTTACAATGATGTTGCCAGGATTGGAGGGTTTGAGTTACAGGGACAGGTTGCAAAGGCTGGGGCTATTTTCCCTGGAGCATTTGAGGCCGAGGGGTAACCTTAAAGAGGTTCATAAAATCCAGGTGCATGGATGGGGTAAATAGACAAGATCTTTTCCCCAAGGTGGGGAGTCCAGAACGATAGGTTTAGGGTGAGAGGGAAAAGATTTAAAAAGTCCTAAGGGGCAACTTCTTCACAGAGAGGGTGGTTCATGTATGGAATGAGCTGCCAGAGGAAGTGGTGGAGGCTGGTACAATTACAGCATTAAAAAGGCATCTAGATGGGTATATAAACAAGAGGGGTTTAGAGGCATATGGGCCTAGATTAGTTTAGGTTATTTGGTCAGCCTGGACAAATTGGACCGAAGGGTCTGTTTCTGTGCTGTACATCTCTGAGTTTAAAGTAGCCACTCCAACCTCCCGGAACTTGCTTAAACATTTTTATTGACAAGAAGGAATTTCTCTCCTTTCCAAGATTAAATATTTTATTTTCTTGGTCTTTGTTATTCCCCAATATCATGTGATTGGTGATGCAGGGCAGGCCAATGGTTGGTGTCCAGGCAATAGGTGGGCAATTGATAATACATGCTTGATAACTTATCTTAAAGAAATAGAACATGATTTATGAATCAAAGTTGTGCTTTTTTAGCTTCACAATTCCAATTGAATAAAGTACTGTCAAACATACATGCCTTCTGAATTTTTCCTATAGATCTTCCATGGATGGGACAAAAATATGTTCAAAGATATGTTTTCCTGAGCTTCTAAGTATCTCCCTCATTGCGCGAAGGAGTACAGCCAGTCACCTGAACTATACCTGCACTGTCAACCTTTCTGAAATTTAACAAGAAATAGATATAACATTTTTGCCCAAATTGGTGACTAATTTCAGACAGGAAGGTGAAGCTGAGGCTTTCAAATTAACATTTTCATTAAAGAAAATTCAGTTCATTGTTTTGATTATATTGTCAAAATGTTTAATTTGCTATTTGTCGCACCATGAACTCGCTTCATTGGAAGGACATGGATTCTTAAGGGGTCTCAACCCTCTAAACTCAAAAAACATGGTACAGCATAGAACACTATTTGACCTACTAGATGTTATGAAACTTTTAAGACTGTTGTCATCTTGTGCATACTAGTCTCAAACTTGCATAGTGCAATAAGGAGCCAGGGAATCCAATTTATTATTTCCTCCATTAGCCATGAGTCACTTTGAGACAAAGATGATCTTTGTACATATATACTTATGTGTAGAGTGCCATTCATTGGGCAGTTTTATTTCAAAGTTTGAGACAGTGGATTATGGGGACAGATTTTGGAAAAAAGCTTTTAAAAAGTAGGCATGACAATAAGAACAATACAATTATAATAAACACGCAAAGCCCAATTGGGTGACAGGCTCTCATTAGACTTAAGTCTTAAGCCCTACTGGCTTAAACGTCTTCAGAATCAAATTTATCTTTCAACTTGCAATGCTGCCGTTAATGCAGCGAGCTAAATACAACAACCAAGGTAACAGCAAATTTTGTGAATTTACTGTAGCCCACCTTCCTTCTTGGTTCATTTATACTTTTGTGTTTATATGAGTACACACCAATTATGTAAACAGAATTTACAAACTACAGTCACTTTATACATTATCAAATTGGCTGCAAAAATGCAGAACATAAAAACTGAGCAAGCTTTCAGAACAGATCTAAACCTGTCGCTAGTACTTGTCTCCTTTCCGAACAATACTATGAAAAAATAAAAGTCATTTGTTAGCAATTTTTTTTAAACAGGAGGTACTAATAAGACTAGAAGATAAAGATCATGCAATCAGTCTTCTGTGAGATTTCTGCTAACTGTGTTCTGATTAAAGATAGTCTGTGGTCTGAGGTGGGATTTCTGGTGTTCAGAATGGTAGATGACCCATTGATATTGCAGCAAAATTATTTAAACAAATTATGGTAAACTATTTCCCAACTTAATTGTAAGAGATACAAATAGATTTGTAGTACTACTTATGACCACTTCACAAAGCATTGTTTATTAAACATGTAACCTTTGTTCTGCTCTCCTCAAAACTACAGATTTACAGACCTTTAATACATTTCTTTTAATATGATTAATTGAAAATTGTTCATTTTAAAAGGCATTTACAAACAATTTTCCTTTTGTTCCCAAGAAGTTTTGCTTTTTTCTTTTGTTGGTGTAATCTTTGGTACAAAACTGCAACCAATATAAAGCAATTCTCCAGCAATCATGACTCAACAGTTATAGCCTATGGTTTAAGCTGAACTACCTCCAGCTCTACACCTGGGTTTAAAAGCCTCACAAAACTCTGAAAACACCCAAAGCAGAAACATTTTCTTAAAATGTTTGAGATTACAATGAATGAAATATTAAAAACTTTTCCACTACACATGCCCACAGTTATTTTATGCCAATCTAATACATTGTATGTGTATTCTGAATAGTATAATTCCATCTGTCATTTTACAAGTTGAGCTGAAAATCCACATCCCTGTTGAAACAATGCTTTCAAGCTTGGCTGTGACATGATATGGATTGTCATTTAATTCCACAACAGACGGTGAAAATTATAACTCCATGATGTACCTATCAGATGAAAATAGCAAAGGTGAACATGAATCAAAACTTTCCTTTCCTGTTAAGAATCATAGCTCTATAGCCGCAGATTCAAGTTTAGACTCGAAGAGGGGAGATATTTGCAGAAGAATATTTCTTGGAACCATTTCCCACCTACACTGACTAAAATTATGCCTGTTTCTCAAGGTTACACCACTTTAATATAATCTGTAACAAAGTTTTATAGGTGACATCAACGTTCAGCATGCTAGCCTTTAAACTAGCACTTACTAACATAAGGAAATTAATTTTGTGCTAAACATAACCCACGCTTGAATTTCCTTGATCTTTTACATTGGTTTGGTTAATTGATGACTAAATGGACTGGAACACAACCTCAAACTCCCGACCACTCTCATTGTTTAATTTTTGTATAAAGAGACAACTTTATTACTGAAAGGATGGAATACATTGAGAAATTTACCAGGATTAATTTTGCAGTGATTGATTATGTGGTAGAACTTGATTGTTGATTCCTAACTTTGAGATAGTGAGAACTGTACATGGTGCTGAGTCAGAGTGGATAAGAGTGGAGCTGGAAAAAGTACAGCAGGTCAAGCAGCATCAGAGGAGGAGGGGAGTTGACGTTTCAGGTTGGAAACTTTAACTTATCTTATTGGACTTAGTTATGACTGTCATTATCAATGGTTAGTAAATAGAAATCCAGAAGGGATGACCTGAAGATCTTATTCATGGCATAGAAAATTTAGTTTGTGTCAGATATTTTTTATAAGGATGATATCACAGCTAGTGCTGGTGGCTGAATCCCAAATTAGCGTCATCCTATCATCTTAATAATTAATCTATATCATAAATACTTGTGCCCACAGCACCTATCCTGGTAGCACAATAGTGAGTTTGCCAAGCTGAAAATGATCCTCATATCGCAGCTCTCTGTGCCCTGACAGCCAAATCTCTAACCATGCTTATGTATCATGCCCAACACTCCAGGTTTGGACACCATAATACACTGCATTCACTTTATCCAGCCTATTTACTACATTTACAAAGAACTCCAATAAATTTGTTAAATATCATTTTCTTCTACAAAACTATGCTGACTTTGCCTCATCTTATTATGTTGTTCTAATGCCCAATGAGATGTTAGAATAACTAGCCTATAAGTTTCCTCCAGCGTCTCCTTCTTTTCTTCAAAAGGTAGTGTTATCTTTGTGGTTTTCCTATCCACCGGACCTTTCCAGGATCTTCAGCTACTTAAGTTTAGGACCCTAGAATGCAGGCCATTAGATCCAGGTGATTTGCTCTTCATTAATCTTAGTTTTAACTTTAGCTTTCCTATTCCCTTCTCTCTCACAATTGTTGACTATTTTAAATTTCTTCCTTTCTCCCTTTTTCCTATTTTTTTCTCTTCCACTGAATCTCAGACCAGCTTCAACAAGGTGAAGTCAACTGCAGAACACTCTTGCATGATCCTTTCACTGAGCTCATTGGTATTAAATCTAAAGATATAGAAATTGGCAGTTATGAAATAGTTGTATACTGCTCAAAAATGATATAAAACATGAGCATTTGAATTACAGTAGAAAATGGTAATGGTTTTCCAGAAACATAACTTTTCTCATTCTTTTTAAAAGTCAACCCTCATGTACAAAATTAAAACCAATTAATGAGAGTTGGGGAAAAGGTTGGAATCGTTATCTTTTCCTATTTGACTTAGTTATGAGTGTCATTATCAATGGCATGATCAGCTTATATCATTATGTATGAAGCCATGGTTGATGCAAACAGAAGAGAGGTGAGAAAGGAAATTAATATAGATGACAAAGAATATCAGACATAAAAAGAACATGAGAGCCAATTACATGGTTGGAGCAGGCAACTGACACCAATTAGTCCACCTCCTTGGAATGATTGCAATATTGCACTAAATACTTAAAGAGTACAGTGCCTTAGATAAATCTCTGGACTCTCTCTCTATAAAACCTTGCACCAGTGCGTAACCTCAGCTGCTCCTTAGAAACATGGAAGGTTTTTGGTTTCCTATCCAATATCTTGGAGTAGGTTGGTAACAAATTCTCTTGATACTTCTTCCCTTGGACATTACATCACAGTAAAGTTTCCACATAAATGGACATTGCTTTCCTAATATTTTGCTGCTTATGAACACATTAAGTTTTATTTTTGTAAAAGTGTCTTGAATTTTCCATTATAGAATGCGAGACCACAGCAGAGGAATAAAGTTCAAATGGAGATGGATGAGATCTGATCTGGTAAAATGCTCTCTTGGTATAAGGCTTCCTAAGTAACCTCTATTGATATGCCAGTGAATTCTGTTTTATCCAGATTTAATGTCTCCTTACGACTAAGCTAAGAAAAGGCCTTCTAAGGATATATTCGGCAGTTAAGAATAGCAAACCCAGTTATTATTACAACTTGAATACATTTTCTGTTTCAGATGATTTGTGGTTTTTCTTCCTTATAGCACCTCAGTAAGCTCAAAATTCTGACCAAGAGGTCTTTTACTCAATGAACATGAATTTTTTGACCTAAAACTCAACCAGTATTTTTCATGTGAAATTAGATACATTGAGACGGTCGTACATAGCTAAGTTTGGTCATAAAAACTGATCAATCATTTATACTACTATAAATTTTCTCAACTAGATACTATAATAACTATGTTTTAGGAATTAAATATATTAAACAAACAATCAGATTTCCTGCTGAATGTGAATGAAATGAGTTTACAATGGTGAAGAGTCACAGTTTTGGATGGGATAGTAGATGGAGGAATGTATCACCACTATGTTTTATCTAGAGATGAGAAAAACTTTCCACTCTGCCACAGCTTTATATTTTCAATCATTACGCAGTAACACAAAAGCAACTTAGAGTCGGCTCCTTCTCCTGCTCAAAAAAAAGGAATTGTGGTCCCACACAATCACTGGAGTTTAACCCAAGATGATTACAGATGCTGGTCCACTGCATGAAATAACACTCTCAAAAACTGTATGACTGAACTTTTTGTTTTCAACAGGCATATAACCATCAATAAAACAAAGTATTATGATACCACATAAAATGTATTTTTCCAACGGGTAAGCAAGCACTACTGAAAATTATACAAGCCTTTACTTAACTTGGAACAACACAGAACATCTCTAAAACATGGCTTCCCACTTCTTCAAGATGGACATCCAAAAATAATTTATACAGAACCAAGTCCTGTTCAAAAAATGCAGTCTGTCCTTCAGAAGGCACTGTAGTCTCCTGAAATTTATGGCTGCACACAGTCATTGCTTTCATAATCAACTTGACACAACCACAGAAGAACAGGAGTGCACACAGCTTCGAGAAGATGAAAAGTTGAAGGCGGAAACAGCAGACTTCAAAAGTGGTCCATCTCCACAATGTTAATAGATTTCCAGCAGGCAGCGCTTCTTAGGAGGACAGAAGTGCCCTTTTGTTCTCAGCTGAAGATGCTAATTTACATTCCTTCTGAATAATAACCACTGTGTTACAAGTGAGTACAAGTTCACAGCTCTGCTAATGCTTCAGTAGATGGCCTGAGGACGTTTAGTACAATAGTAAGCTTCAGATGCAGCTACATAAGCAGATTCTGAAAAGAAGTCCTCTTGGTATTCAGCCAAAAATCTGTAGATTTAAAGACACAAAATGAACTATAGTTTCATTAAAATATTGCTATTGAACATGATTAGAATAATCATCAAATAATGAACAGTTGCCAACTTTCCTAAAAATCTAAAATCTTCTTCTAATACTGTTTTGTAATTTGTTAGAATTGTGTAGTCCATACCAGGAAAGGATGGCAATTTCCTTCCCTAAAGGATATTAGTGAACGAGATGGATTTTTTTGGACAATCAACAATGCTTTCATGATCATCATTAGGTTCAATTTCTGATTTTTTACAGATGTGGGAGTAATGGCCTAGTGGTCCAGAGTTCCAGATTTTTACTGAATTCAAATTCCATCATTTGCCATGGCAGGATTCAAACTTAGTTCCCCAGAACATTATCTCAATCTCTGAATTAACAGTCCAGCAACAATACCAATAGGCCATCGCCTCACGTATTTGGAAAAAAATCTGGAATTAAGAGTCTATGATGATCATGAATCTACTGTTATAAAAATCCATCTGGTTCACTAATTTCATGGAACCTTTACAGAAGGAAACTGCCATCCTTACCTGGTCTGGCCTACATACTCACAGCAATGTGGCTGACTCTTAATTGCCTGCTGGGCAATTAGGGATGGGCAGTAAATACTGGCCTAGCCAGCAGTGCCCTCATGCCGAGAATGAGCTGTTAAGTACCATATCATCCTCCTTTGTTTTTGAATATACATGTTAAAGATGGGTTGCAGCCAATCTTCTACTTATACTAAGCTCTTAATTTTCACAATTCTGGTTTATAAATTCAACATATTTTATTAAAGCCTCTTGCATATCGGTTATTCTGAATAGATATCATGGTGGTATCATAGCTTTCAGTATTATATTCATAAAGTTTGCTTCTATGATCATGTGCACAGTTTAGTTTACTGGGAAAGTCTATCAATGTGTTGTGTGCTAAGCAACACTAAGGCAGGTGGTCAAATATAGCAGAAAGATCAATGTTCCGATTGAAGAAATGAGTTGTTATGGATACTAATATGTCTCCTGTTTCATTACTGAATATTATGATTGTTTTAATGGAAGATGGTGACAGAACTGAAGAGGTGTTTTAGAAATCTGCATCACCGATCGATTTGTAAGCCAGAATTAAAACTGAATAAACGAACACATGTTCAATTTTGTAAACTTCAACGGTAAACATTGATGAAGAAGCAACTACCCGCAAAAAAATCCTGACAAATGTTTTGGACAGGAAGTGCTCATTCTACTCAGTTTTCAATGAGTTGTTGTCAAAGTGAACGATCTTCAAACCAAACTGTCAGACCATACTCTATTTTAATTTATTATCCCCACTAAACTTAAAGAGTGAAACAGAAATCATTCACGATTCTGTCAAAACATATATTTAAAGAATAACTTTCCTTAAGGTTCTTCTCTTCAATTCCTGATGAACCAATTACACACTTTCAGCATTCTGAGGTTTATTATATGTAAGTGATTCATATCTCATATTGCCAGTGTATATGACAGTGAAGCACAGCTAAATACACATGGTTCAAACACTTTGATTAATACGTCTAGTTGCCCCCGTTAAGAAATCACATACATAGAGCTGGCTCATTGTTTAAACTGTATTTTCATTAGTCACAATAAAATCTGTCCTGCCATTAAATGGTATAAATAGGCCAAGACCAAGCAAAACCATCACAAAATAATTTAATTATTGTAAATTAATAAATGCAATAAAGAAAAGCAATTGTTTTTTGCATGGTTCTGTAATGTGCAAACAGTTAAGAATTGTTGACAACACTCAAGGATATGCAGAATTTCTTGGAAGCAGAATTGAACAGATCAAGAGTGATTTGCAAAGCTTATATCAAACCACACGTGGTCAACCAAATATCAACCTCCAATATCTATTAAAGCAGACACTCTGGAATATGCTGAGCATTTCCCATACCTTGGCAGCCATCTCTCTCTAAAGGCTACTCTGATGAGAAGATTCAACATCAGATTAGATGCACCATATTACCCTTCTGCAGGTTATGGCATATAACTTACAATAAAGAACTCTGTAAGTCAACAAATATTTTAACAGACAGTTCAAATCTAGTGATGTTTCAATTATATGTCAATGATACACAAGCACAAGAGAAATTCCATCAGCCCCAGCTGTATCCTCAGAATTATCTCAGAGGACCATGGAATAAATGCCATTTTTTTCTTAAAAGCAGCTTCACAAACATTCAGCAAGCTCCTGACATAAACACTAATGGAGCAGACAATGTGTCTGAATGGCTGATAAGTAGCTAAATGGCTAGCGTTCCAGGAGGAGACAAACAATATACTTCAGAAACACACTGAAGTTCTCTTTGAAGCACAAAAGCACTAACATTAATGACTGAGAGGAGCTTGCTAACAAATCATTTATCCATCCTTCTGCATCATGATTTGAGTCCAAATGCCTTCATTATGAGGTGGCGGAGGCAGAGAAAGGAAGGAGGTAAATCCAGCACTCCAGATCCCACTATTTTGTGGGATGTCCTGCCACAAATGCACAAATCTGTAAAACTAGAAATCAGCCTATCAAGACACATGGGGGGTGGTGATAGCCTGGTGGCATTATCACAGGACTGTTAATCCAGAGACCGAGGTAAGTTCTGGGGACTTGGGTTCAAATCCCATGATGGTGGAACGTGAATCCATTCATGAAGAAGGGCTTATGTCCGAAACGTCGAATCTCCTGTTCCTTGGATGCTGCCTGACCTGCTGTGCTTTTCCAGAAACACATTTTCAGAACGTAAATTCAATAAAACTCTGGAATTAAGAGTGTATTGTTGACTGTGAACCATAGCTGATTGTTCGAAAAACCCATCTGAATCACTAAGGAAACCGCACTCCTTTCCTGGGCTGGCCTACATACTGACTCTTAACTGCCCCTCCGGGCAGATAGGGATGAGCAATAAATGTTAGCCTCGCCAGCAATACCCTCATCCAGTGAATGAATTATAAAAATATAAAGACCCATGGCAGAAATTCCACCTCCTAAGAGCAGATATCACTCTCAAATCAAGGGATAGTTCATACCAACAATTAGGTGTTAAGTAACTTCAATATTCCTTAGTAATGATTCATTGTTCTCCCCCTCTACTTTTCCTCTCATCTGAGGAAGAATGTTCTCGCTCTGGAGTGAATCCATCGAAGGTTTACCAGACCGATTCCTGGGAGAGCCGGCCTGACGTATGAAGATTGGATCATTAGGATTGTGCGTGTGCGTGTGTGTGGGGGGTGAAGTCTCATACAAAAGTCTAACAGGGCTAAACAGGGTCAATGCAGGAAGTATGTTCCCAAGAGATGGAGACCAGAACAAGGGGTCACAGTCTCAAATGCATGAAAGCCATTTTGGACTGAGATGAGGAGAAACGTCTTCACCAAGAGTGGTGAGTCTGAGGAACTCTCTGCCACAGAAAGCAGCTGAAGCCAAAACATTGAATCCTTTCAAGAAAAAAAACAGATAGCTAAAGAGATGTAAAGGTATGGTGAGAAGATGTGAAGTTGGATGATCAGCTGTAATTACATTAAATGGTGGAGCAGACTCAAAAGGTTGAATGGCCTGCTACTGCTCCTATTTTCTATGCTTCTATGCGCAAGCTAAGACGTGTAGCAAAGCAAATATTAGGAGGACAAACTTAATCTGGTGAAGCTGCATAGGGACTGAATGAATAAGTCACAGATTTCCTACAGTTTAGTACATGATTCAGAAAAAAAAACTGGTTTAGGAAAGAACAGTTAATTCTTCATTTTAAATTCAACATAAAAAGAAAATTTCCAGGAAATAATGTAATCTGGAAAGCAAAAGAACAGACAGAAGAAGGATTATGCTTTGTTGCTATTTATTACATACTCTTTGTTTAACATTCAATGATAAAGTCTTGAATATCTGACACAACCCATACTGGTTCTCCTGTAATTTTCTAGAATTAACTGCTTTAAAAATTGTTAAATACTGAAGTGCAGATTTTGTCAGGAACCATCCTCAAAAGGTTTGCTTGATTTTATACAAAAATCAAAGAATCAGCCTTTTCCACAACCCATTAAGAGCTACATATCCATTACTGGTCAGACAAACTAACAATCTGTGATAATTAGGGAACTGAGATTTCTCTGAAATTGCTTTCTTGGCTAATTTACTGGTTTTAAGTAAATGGGATAACAGCTCTGTTCAAACAGCAGACAAAGCAATTTCAGACAAACGCACAATTCATTTGAATTCATTATCTTATAGTGGAATTTCAAGATCAGAATTTGAAACACAAGTTGACAGATGGTCAGGTTTTAAATTTTCTTTTTACAGTCGATGCTATCATTTGTATTTCGACTGTAGATCAAAAGAAATCAGGTAAGGAACAGAAAAGGTTGAAATTCATTAATTAGAGAAAGAAGTAGTTAAAAAAAGTCATTATTTTATCTTATCAGTTTAAGAGAAAAAATATTTGTCTGCTTGTGATCAAACAAATACCCTGTTAATTACTGTGGAGAAATGATGGCCTAGTGATTTTATTGCTAGACTGTCAATCGAAAGACCAAAGGAATATCCTGGGGATCAGGTTCAAGTCCTGCCATGGCACATGGTGGAATTTCAACTCAATAAAAGTATGGGATTAAGATTTGTTGATCATTGTTGCTTATCGGAAAAACCCACCTATTTCATTAATATCTTTTAGGGAAGGAAACTGTCATTTTCACCTGGTCTGGATGACATGTGACTCCAGATCTACAGCAATGTGGTTGACTCTTTACTGCCCTCTGGGGTGAGCAATAAATATTAACCTCGGCAGCAAATGCCCTCATACAATGAATTTTAAAAAAAAACTTTATTGATATTTTTCATATTACCTGACGACAGTTTTCAATGTAACATCTGACACTTGCTGGTTCTTAAATGACACACGTGTAACACTTTTCAATGAGAGAAATATTTTAACCAACACCTAAGAATAAGCTAACAAATATGAAAGTGAAGGCAGAAAAAGACTGTCTAAACTGTCCCCTTTAATTGTAATCCATAATGCATCAGAATGTGGATTTACCATCTAATGTCTTAGGAGAAAAATAACCTGGCAAAGTGCAAGACTTTGAATGGAAAAATTATTCTTTGACTCTTTAGGCGATTGTAATAGTTTTTATATCAGTTGACCTTCACCTCAAATGGCAATTAGTCTTACTCTGTTGAAGGAATCAACCTTCACAGCACAAGCCTGCAAATTGTTCCATGGGTTCAACATTATCTATGGAAAGAAAAATTGAAGTAAGGTTGCTAACACCACTTACAAATATAACCCTAACCCGCTGAAATAATATTCCACACAAAGACAATCAAATTCCTTAAGTATTTTAGAAACACTGACTGAACTGTTCAAATTTAGACAATAAGACAGGAGCAGAAATTTGACCATATGGCCCATTGAGTCTGCTCCACCATTCAATCATGGTTGATAAATTTCTCAACCCAGTTCTCCTGCTTTCCTCCCTTTGATCCCTTAACAATCAAGAACCTATCTATCTTTGTCTTAAATATACTCAATGACCTGGCCTCCACAGCCTTCTGTGGCAATGAATTCCAAAGATTCACTACTCTCTGGACGAAGAAGTTTCTCCTCATCTCCATTCTAAAGGGTCTTCTCTTTACTCTAAGGTTGTGCCCCAAGGTCCTCGTCTCTCTGCTAATGGAAACATCTTCCCAACATCCATGCTATCCAGGCCTTTCAGTATTTTGTAAGTTTTAATTAAATTCCCTTCTCTTCCTTCTAAACTCCATCGATTATAGACCCAAACTCCTCAAATGTTCCTTTCATTCCTGGAATCATTCTGGTGAACCTCCTCTAGGCCCATTCCAGCAACAGTACATTCTTCCAGAAATATGTGGCCCACAATTGCGCACAATATTCTAAATGTGGTCTAACCAGAACCTTATAAAGCCTCAGAAGGACAACTCTGCTTTTATATTCTAGTCCTCTTGAAATAAATGCCAACATTGTTTTTGCCCTTGTAACTACTGACTCAATCTGCAAGTTTACCTTCACAAGGAACTTTAAAATCTTACTAACGACCAAGTTCAGACTAATTAGCCTATAATTTCCCAGGTTTTCCCTTCTTAAACAGGCAGATTACATTAGTGATTTTTCAGTCCTTTGTGACCATCCCTGACTCCAGTGATTCCTGAAGATCACCACTAACACCTCCACTTTCTCATCAACTATCTCCTTCAGAACTCTGGAGTGTAGTCCATCTAATCTAGGTGATTTATCCACCTTTAGACCTTTCAGTTTTTGTAGCACCTTCTCCTTGGTAATGGCCACCATAATCACTTCTGAACACCCCCTCCCCACTGCCCCAACCCACCAATTCTCTCGAATATTTGGGATGTTACTCATGTCTTCCAATGTGAAGACTGACACAAGGTATTTGTTCAGTTCCTCTGCCATTTCTTTGTTCCCCATCACTACTCCTCCAGCATCATTTTTCAGTGACCTAATGACCACTTTTGCCTCTCTTTTGCTGTTTATATACCTAAAGAAACTTTTGCAATCTTCCTTTATATTACTGGCTAGGTTACCCTCATACTTAATCTTCTCCCTCCTTAGTTCTTTTTTAGTTGGCCGCTGGTGGTCTTTGTCAGCTTCCCATTGCTCTTCCCCACATTATATTCTATTCTTTCTCTTTTACTCTTATGCTATCCCTGACTTCCCTTGTCAGCCATGGTTACCACATTCTCCCTTTCATAGCTTCTTTTCACCAGAGATGAATTTTTTGCTGTGGCTCCCCAATTACTCCCAGAAACTCCTGCCATTGCTGTTCTGCTGTCTTTCCTGCTAGGCTCGTCTCCCAGTCAATTCTGGCCAGTTCCTCTCTTATACCTCTGTAGTTGCCTTTATACAACTGTAATACTGTTACATCTAATTCCAGCTTCTCCCTTTCAAACTGCAGAGGAGCTTCTATCATAAAATGATCACTACACTTTACTAAAGTATGTGAACCCAGTACCTTGAGCCTACCTTACTAACTGAGGCGTAGCAAATGGGGATTTATCATTTGCTTTTGAAGAGACCAAAACTAGATACAATATTTTCAATGAAGCCTAACAAAAATTTTCCAAAAATAAAGGTATGATTTATTTTAATTGTTTGCCTTGTAAATGAAATCCAGAACTCTGCTTTAGCTACAATTTTAGCTGATTCTCAACCCATTGCAGCTCATTACCAATAATGCTGCAAATATCTGTTAACATATTTTAATTCCTTACCTAAGGAACAGCTCAAGGTGCTTTACCAAGACCTTCAAATTCCGGTCAGTAATTTGCATTTTTCCCAACAACTCTGGTAGCTTCACTGCAACAAAATAAAATAAATCACAGTTGAATTCAGTTTTGTTCTAAATGTAAGTTGTTAAGTCTGTATTAAAAAGCGGAGAAGTATTTTTTCCTACCATTTAAATCTGGTCATATGTGAATTTTTAACATTGATTATACACATTTTCACAGAAATACCTATTGTCACAAATTCAAAACTGTACACAATATAATGCAGCTTGGTCAATCAACATTTAGGGATTGCAATCCAAAGAGAAAGCAGTTAGTTTGATGCCATATTTTTGTTAAGGATAGATACAACAAATGATGGTCAACTCCCAAAGATACATTCTAGCTTAACATTCAATACCAGTTAGATTAATTCAGATATTTCCCAGTTAAATCATTGAACCAAACTGCAAAGTCAACTGCCTTTCGACTCATCATGCCTGTACCAAATCGTTGAAACAACTATTCAATTAATTCTACTCCCTTGTCGTTTTCATGTTTAAATGCAAAATATGGTAGAACTAGATTTTACCAGGGAGGTTTAGCTGCCATTTTTGAAAATTTTGTACATTAAGAATGAAATGCTCTCTGATATTCAGGTTTTGAACAGTTTTCCATTTAACAAAAATGATTTGATTTACATTTCGTTTCTATCATTTTCAAGGCCCACTTCAGTGGAAGTTTTCATGCCTGTTGAAAAGCTTTTAGAATGGCAGTCAGGACAAATGTAATTGGGCAGGGGGCAAAAATTCAGTTTGCTGATGTTGGATTAAAATGTTACAATTAAGTTCATGACAGTCACCTGACCCATGTTTGCATTCAATTGCAAGTCATTAACACAAGTCACCCCAATCTGCTGGAAATATATTCATGGCAAAATTTCACTCACCAAAAACAAAATACGTGTTCACAAATCCACCATATGAATGAATCGTCTACCTGACAGGGTAAAATTCTTCCTCCAAGTTTGAGTGAATACAAATGTCTTCCGTTAATTGGTACTTTAAAACATTCCTATTCAAAATGTTTACTGTGAGAGGTGAAGTCTCTCCACTTTTATCAGCCCAGGAGTTATTTGGGGCCTGGTCTGTTGCTGTTAAACACTTACAATGTTAGAAATGAAAACTGATCAGGTCAACTAGCCTGTCCATTTGAGGCAGCCACACTAGCTGCTAACAGCAAACCTGACTGAAACATGCAAGCAGGTCTGAACTCAAAAACAGGCTTCATTCAAAAGCTCATATTTTTGTAATTGTGTCCTTTCCTCTGAAAAAAAAACTAGATTTGTAAGGTTAGTGAGATGATGGTGCATAAGCTGCTCGGTGTAGCTTATTTTGTGCTTTGAAGTGAGTACCCTGGCAGATATGAGAAATGTGGTGCCAAAGACACTACACAATTAGTTGCAATGAAGGTACAGACATTGATTGCACATGAGGCAGGGAGATGCCTGGTACCTAACCTGATGTATGACAGTTCTCTAAAGTGGAATTGCAATGCTCAGATGATTCATACACTTGTGGCACTGAAGCCAAGTACTTTTGAGCTGCCCAAAGCAACTGAATTCCGCAGTTACCTCTGTCAGGAATGTCTTTATTAGTCAGGATCGTGTCTTATTACCATCCATAGGGAAAATAACTTTTCTTCTCCTACATCAGCCTTCAGCACAGCCTGTAGGGTTGCATCACTAAAGTACAGTGCCCCCTTTTTTGCCTAATCTTTGATATTTCCAAGGGTCGGTGGGGGTGATGAGCAGAGGTTCAGTGATGCTCCTGAGTTACAGAAACTGAAGTGTTGTCTTCGTGCCTTTTAAACATGGCATCCAGATTTGGAACCAGGAAGATCACAGCAGGAGGCAGACCTCAGTGTCCACGAATTTTGGTATTTTATCCTTGTATGAATACATAATAAGCCAAGAATAACATAATTCCACGGGAAAACTTAAACTGCCGCTGTGTGGAAGTAAATTCTGCCTTTTCAGTTTCATCCACTGAAAATAATAATGCACGATGACTTACCAAACAGTCGCAAAAGGTGGTGAGCTCCATAGATATAAGAGGGTGCAGGAGGCTGTTCAATCAGTGGATAATTATCTGGCATCATTTTCCAAGACAAAACCTGTTAGATCAACACAAAACTCAGTTTTCAAGTCATATGTAATGACTAAATTAATAGCTTAGGTAACAACTTTTCAACAGATTAAAATCAGTTCCAATTTACACCAAGACTCCTCAATGTGATAACATTTGAAAAGCATATTGGTATACTTCATACCTGTCTACTTGATCTTGTTCAAGATTTATTTTGTTAAATCTTAAACACCAAGACTCAACCTGTTAGCCAACTTTACATTTCCAATTTCATACTGTAAATGCAATGAACTGAAATATATTATGCTTAAAATAGCCAAGCTTACATCTGCTTTCATTGACAATTCTAAACATTTTAGGCTGATACTACTAAGAAATATTCTCTATTCTTTACACTTCTCAAGTTCAAAACAAAAAAGTAGACTTCTACATAGAATTATTGGAAATTTTAAAGTGGTAAAAGGACATCTAGCAGATTTCTTTAGATCTCTGAATTATTTACTGAACTTTTAGTTCAAGTATAATCTTCAAATCCAGACACTCCTAGCCACTATATTTAAATCACTGACATACATCTTGAAATAGTCCTTCAACTTGGTTTTCTCCCTTCCTATCTGTATTTAATTTAATTTGCTAATTTCCTCTTAATTCTATATAGTACACTCTCCCGTAGTCTGGTACATGATGAAATGCTTTTCCAACCTACCTAATAAACTACACACATTGCATTTTCCCTAACACTATACTGGCTACTTCTCCAGTTATGTCACATGTCATCCAGTTGAGTATTTTTCATAATTTTCTCTTACTTTATATTTAGCAATGTCACCTTTAATTAAAGCACTGAATATTACATGCCTCCACCAGGTTTCAACAAAATTGCCCCACCCCTCCACCTTCAGTATAAAAATGCCTGAGATTTGCTTTTCTTAGCAGCTAGGATACTCTTTGTGTTTACTATTACAATCCTGGCAGCACCCACTATTGAGCTCTGCAGCTACCAGGAGTGAGGACACTGCTAATCAATCAGCTTGGTCACAGCTTCTGAGGGTAGGACTTCTTCCTGAGTAAGGGATGGAAGTCTTGTAATTATATAAATTAGCCAACCATGGTTGTGAACAGACTTCAAATGGACAAATTGGCTTTCAGTCAACTTCTATCCAAAGATGTCAATTTTTTTTTCCCTTTAAAATTTGTTAAGTAACAAACTATGACAAACTTAGGTTCACTTTACTTCTTTTTGAGTATGACGATTACTCTGTGGAGAAAGCAGAAATACGGCTTTGCATTAGAGAATCAGCCATAATTCTATTGAATGGCAGAGCTTTAGTTTCAAAGGGCCTTCTGCCTATTCCTGTGTTAGGTTGCTATGGTTCTACATTAATCTCTCGACCACTCTGAACAGCTTGGGCAATAAAATTCCTTGTGTTTCTTAGAATTATAGAATCCCTAGAAAATGGAAGCAGGCCATTTGGTCCACTGAGTCCACACTGACCCTCCAAAGAGCATCTCACCTAGACCCAAACCCCCGCACTCCCCTTACCCTATCCCCGCAACCCTGCATTACCCATGGCTAATCCACCTCGCCTGCACATCACTGGGCTCTATGGGAATTTAACAAGGCCAAACCATCTGATCACTACACCTTTGAACTGTGGGTTGAAACCAAAGTACCCATAGGAAACCTTTGCAGACACGAGGAAAACATGCAAACTCCACACAACCACCCAGAGGGTGGAATCGAACACAGGTCCCTGGTGCTGTGAGGCAGCAGTGCTAACCACACAGCCACTATGCCACCCTTGATACTGAATATTTCTGAAAAACTACAACGTTTGTCCAAGTTGTCTGTCTCTTTCATAAACAAGTGAACCATAACTGCAGAGTTTTTCAAACTACCCTCCATTTTGCTACAGGACGTTTATTCTACAGAATTTTGAAAAAGGCAAAAAAGGAAACTGTAATTTGACCCAAGGTTAATGTAACAACTCGAATACAAAGCTGTCATCCTAAAAATGTGTTGATTCATCAAATAACCTCATTCTAAAGCTGCATGAATATAGTTTAAAATATTGTGACAAATTCAAATAAATAATTTGTTGCAATACAATTAGTCGTTTCAGCATGAGCTCTGTCATACTTATCCCATCTATCTATAGAAATACACATTATCCCATACTTAGTTTCATTTCACTATTAACTGAAATGCCTGCCACCTATAAATAAGTCCTTGCCTCATTCTGTTGCCACAACCTCATTCAGCTCTTTATACCTTCATGTATCCTCTGATTCTGCCCTCTTTTAGATGGCATATTTGTATCATTATTATCTGCAGAACTATAGATCATTTCAGCCCACAATCTGAAATGCTCTGGTTGAGCACTTCCATTTTTCCAAGCGCTCAGCTCTCTGCTCTCTTAAGAACGGATTCCAATTTGTATAGTGGGCTACACCATCAATTGCTCTTCCAAGAATCTTCCTCTTCCTTGGAATGAGTGTGCTTGTAAAGTGGTTGTCATCATTAACTGGCTATGTAATCCCAAATGAGTTCTGGCTAAATATAAAATAATACAACTGGAATGTTTCTCATTGGCTAGTAGAAGTGCAAAAAAGTGTTGACTTGTAACAATGGCAATTACTAAAGCATGGATTGCTTTTGTGGAAGGCAGAAACAGGTTCGCAATAAGAACATACGAAATCAGAAAGAAGTACTACAAATGGTCTTTTTAACTAATATATACGCATATGCAGAGCCAAGAAAAAAAAATTAGGAACTCCTACCTCATTCAGTTCATTACTCCTCCTGCAGTCAAACACTGCAACCCCTTCTTTACTAGGTGTGAGGGTGACAGGAGAGGAAGAGCCACTGTGGACTGGTGTTTCTTTAAAATACATTTGAATGAAACAAAAATAAACTTTCATTTCATAAAGTTAGCAAAATTAAAAAAGAACAGGGCACAAGATGTTACTTCCAAGCAGAATTCTCCAGCACACTAATATCTTAAAACAGTTTAAATGTGCAATTTATTTTCAGCGTTCTTATGAGAAAAACTAGTAAAATCATAAAATTCAACATTGTACGAAGTCATAACAATTCCATGAAATGAAAACAGAGTTTGGCACATGTGGCCACCATAAGGGAGAAATACTGGTTATTTCCTGCAAGCGAACTTTCCCAGGGTCCTGGCTGAGTCCCTACTGCGCCTGATCTGTATCAATGACCAATATACGGAAACCCATTTCAATGCTGTCAAGTTCACAGAGGAAAATATTGACAGTACAAAACAATCAGCAACCTGCAAAAGAAGTCAGATCAAGTTTGCAATTGGCCAATTTAGTCGCAGGCGAAATTCAATATAGTTAAGTTGAAGGTGTTACATGACTTGGGGAAATAGATCCACAAGGTGATGACTTAATGTGTGGGAATACCTAATCAGGAAACATGAAAGGATACGGGGATCATGTGGAACAGCTATAAGCAAGTAAAATGTTCATTCTACTACTAGCCTCAAGACAGCATGGTAAAGTTACACAGCGCTCTGATTAGACCTTCTTTACATGAGACATCTTTCAATGAAATTGACAAGTCAGTGCTTTGGGACTTTGACCAGCTGGAAATAAACAGACAAATCCATTTAAAGGATCACTAAAGGCATACAAGGAAGACATCCACGCTATCAGATTGGAAGCCAGTTCCAGAAGGTAGAAGAATAGATTTACAAACATCTGACTTATGAACACTCATCCTTATAAGGTGGTTCCATACAGGGTGCAAATTTAAAAGATCCAACATATAAACATTTTCTGTACTTACGAACATCTACTTCATATTGCCCTGCATTGTGTTCTGACCTGCATATAAGTTGACTTGCAAAGAGACTGTCAAGGACTGAACCTGTTCACAACCTAGTGACTGCCTGTAACCACACCCAATCTCATATACTTGGCCAAATCTAACATCTTACCTTACTAAAACCATACACTTCAAAACCATCGTCATTTAAATTGCAATATCCTACAATTAACCATGGCTATGTCACCAAATATCTTTCATAAAAAGGTGGCCTATGATCACCACAGCAAGAATATTCACAGGTGCAACCTGGAAAAGGATGTCTTTTCAATTAAGATCATCACAAACTCACAGTTAAAGTGTTAAATACCTACTTTTCTCCAAGTGTAAAAGCAGTCTGGGCATTTGGGCAGATTCATAAAACCGGCGCTTTGACTGTGGGGAAGCACTGCTTTCAGACAGCCTGTCACACCCTGATGCATGCCGTGCTGATCGCCTCAATGATTGAACAGATTCAGGATCAATTTTCCGTCTCTTTGGTGTTGCAGGATCTCCCGACAACGGCTGACTATCTGTGGATTGTGGTGTTGACGGGTTCAAAAGAGGAGGAGGACTTGGAGAATGTTCCTTTTGAGGTCTATTATTTAAAAAGCAAAACAAGCATTTAATTAGATGCCATTTTTAAGTAAATAGAGAAACAACAGATGAAGTACCATACCATCAGACATATTGAGAACTGACACACGTAAGCACACAGCTATAATGCCAAAGTGAACAATGATCCTGGTTAGGAAAACCAAAATAATGTATACAGTGGACTATATTCTCTTAACAACTCTTGTTTTTTACATTTATCAAAGCCTTTGTAAATCACCTTTTACATATCTGACAACTTTTATTTTTCTCTTATAGCACCTTCACCTCCCAAACACTTCCCATATTTCATGATATCATAATCTTTCATTATCCTTTTCTTCCCACACTTACAACATAAATTTCAGTCTAATTTTAATCTCAATTTATGAATGAAAACTTTTATTGAAACTACCCCTTTTTAGCATAATGGAATATATGTAGTTTGTATTTTCTCCCTTTCATATTTTGAGATTCACTAACTTGGTTCATTAATTATAGGCAAGGTGATTTAATTCCACCAGGACTCTTACTGTACATTGCATTTTTTTTTGCCCCAGCACCTTAAACCCAAATACTTCAGTAACGTTTTATATTCTGTTTTTACACTGACCCTAACAAATATTCGGGTCACTATTTCTCCAATTATTTCACTATTCTGACATCAGTTATGTATTCCCCTTCATTTTCTATAATATCTTAAGCAATGCTTCCTTCCTTGTTGGACAATAAATGTACTGATCGGAAAGCAGTCTTGGATGTAGTTTAAAAAGCTTTTCCCATTTTGACCCTTTAATTTGCATCAATCTTGAGACAGTTAATATCACACAAATTGACATCCTGATGATTTTTTTTAAACTGTCGAGAAATTTCTCCACCAGCAAATTTCTAATATCTTGCACAGTGTAGCAATGCCAACATTGGTAATTTTCTTTGATTTGTTACTCCGTCCATACAGTTTCTGACCTCACAGCTTATTTTAAACACACTTACAGAATCCTTTAACTATTCTTCCACCTACCCAGCCCATGCTCCTCTCAATCTCTCATGAAAAGGCCGTAATCTTGCCTCCATTATTGCCATTTTGCAAAAATTTTCATTCCAAGTATTCCTGACAAAATAAATGCTGAAAAGATTAACAATTCAAGACTGTAAAACCGACTTCTACCAAATATGATTTTTGTAGCTAGTTCGTTTCTTGGAAAAATAAATATCTCTATTTTATCAAGATCATAAAATCTATTAAATTTTCTATTTTTGGAATTTACTTACTTTAGCAAAGTACTAGTTGATTAAATAAAACTGGTGATAAATGTTCTATTTATCCAGTGCACTGATCCCTGTCAAAAATATTAAATCATTCCTTACTCACTTATGGGTAAACATTGATAGTTTTAACATTTGAGTTTGCAACTAAAAGATGTTTCCCGGCAGGACTTAAATACAAATGAAAATAATTCCCAACTCTGAAACGGAACATGAAATTTGCAAAACAAGCTGGTTTTATTTAATGAGCAGTAAATAATGCCTGAAAGCAGGTGTTAATCTTTGTTTGAAAACTGCATATGTTAAGTATCATTGTACAGTATATTAATACAAAAGAATAAACTATTGCACACTCTTAAATTAAAAATGACTTTGTCAAAGCCACAATCATGGCCGAATGTAGTGCATACATCAGATCAATATATTTCAGTAGATTGATACTATCACCAAAAAGCAGTAAAAACGTTCAAACAGAACTAACAACATTGTGAGCACACCTTAGCTTTGAAATAAATCCCCAATTATAAACAACAGCTTCTGCTCACAAAAATATGTGCCATCTTACAGGGAAAAAAATAACAAGTACATCAAAACAAAGGGTACTGAGAGCTGTATCTTCCTGTGCCATTTCTGCATTGTTGGTGAAAGTAATAACGGTGTTTGAAAAATAATATATTAGTAATAACATAACCAATGTGCAAACATTATCAAGAATTGGAACCAAGATCAAAATAAATGTCTCATCAATAGCATATAAGATCTCTTATCACCTATCTGGGAACAGAGAATTAGACAAATATATACTTTGCTATGATTTTCACATTTCCAATGAAATACTAATATTGAAGTGAAGTGGGAGTATATGAAATTCAAAAATACAGGACCATATAAATATTAACAGCTTGTTCCTTCTCAGAGTTGCTAGAAGTATTTGCAACAAAGGTCATCTTGGTTCATCCATATCAGATGATTTTGGATTCAAGCACAAAGCACAGGATAGGCAAGCACTGAGAGAGTGCTACATCGTCAGATGTACCATTTTTTGAAAGAAATGTCTAAAACATTCAAGTGGACGGAAAGATTCCATGGCAGTAATTGAACGGTAGAACATTTTGTGTGTTCTGAAATAAAAATTCATTCCGCAAATGACACCACTTTACCAGTTTGATTGACCCTTTACTTCACTTGCTGCTTGTAGGACCTGTGTGTGAACTAGATATTGCATTAATCAACAAATGTGATTACATTTCCAATTCATGAGTTTTGAAGTGTTTTAGGACATTGAGAATGTGAACAGTCCTATAAAGATTGAAGTAATTCTTGCTGTTTTTGTTTCCCTGGAATGTGGGGAATTTTCCTTATAAAGTCAGGAAATATAGTTCAAACATAAGCTCCGTACTTTGATATGGGTACCAACGTAATTTATTTAAAATCCTCTTGAAGAGACCATGGACTTCATATCACCACAATAAAATGAGCTGTGACGATCTCATATCCTCAGGCAAAAGAGAACTTACCTAACATTTGACAGGGTTTCCTTGATGGGAACAAAGAATTTAGATGAAGTGACCTTCTTGAACTGAGCATGTTCATACTGGTAGAGCAAAATCATGGGTAGTGTGAAGTCAAATGTGATTCTTAAACCATCCACCATTTCTTTACAAAGTTCAACACTGCAGAATAGAAAACATTTCATTACTCAACAAGAGCCTTGTTTATTTATTGGTCAGATGTTGCAGTAAATATAATAGTGAAACCATCAGTTCTGAAGTTATTAAGGAGTAAATAAAGCCAGCAACTTCAAATTCTACTCTTCTTCAAACTTTGCTCCAAAAGGTATCTCAAAGCATTGAATAAATGGAAAAAAAGCAAAGTTGGGGTATTTACACAACAACAAATAGACAACAACTCAACATGCCAGAGAAAAAAAATAAAATTTGTCTGTTAATTAACAAAAACATTATTGACAATAAAAATTAATTTTTTACAAAGCCAATCAAATTTTAATTATGATTGTTGTAAGTCATTTTATCTGTTTAGATTGTATGTCACACAGTGACAATTCGTCAATCAGTTTGATTAATATTCCTAATCCCCTGCAGTTTTGGATTTCTAATTATTTCAAGTTCCAGTGCAAATGGCTAATGAAGTTCAATGTAAAATGAATGGCTAAAATCTTTCATTGTTGCTGACCAGTATATTTTTCCATTTCCAAAACCTATTATGTAGACTTACTTTTTCTCAGGTGGAATGTAATGAGGATTCATTGGAATCTGTGAATTACTCTGATGATGACGACACCTTTCATTGGCTGAAAAGGCTGCATTAATTGCAAAATGTTTCACATAGGATTCCAAAATATTAATAATGTTCGTCTGACATGGAAGCTTCACCAACTGAAAAATAGATTATTCACAATTTTATACTAATCTGTAACTTTTAAAGTTATAAGCATTTGAAAATGAACATTAAGCATAATCCAAGTTAAAACCTGAAAGTGCCATAATTGTCCCAAAGTAATGACTTAAACAGGAATATTGTATACCAATCAAAATATCCAGATACTGGATCCAGCTATTTAGTATTAAGTCAGTGAAAATAAAAATTAAGACATCTGTAATGGAAGGCCATTAGCTCCAATATTACACTATAATTCCACAGTTTTCAAGGTTGTTTGTAATAGTTGTCACAACTGGTGGAATTTTTCTTTCAAAAGTGGCTTATGACAATTAGATTTTTGTATCTTGTAATAGTGACATTAATGACTATGGTTAAATATAAGATAGTTTGTACAACAGAATAAGTAATATCATGTCTTCACAGACAAACAGCTTTCTATTGATTGAGAAATGCTAGTCATGGAATGGGTGCTACTATACTTCAGCTCAAAATGTAATGGACCATGAGAAACTTTGTGACGTCCAAGTGTGACAAGGCTTTTTTTTTTAAAGTCAGTCGTAAGTATGTACAAGATCTGCAGAAAGATAAAGCATTTGTACAGTGGTTGAACATGGTCTCCCATGGATGATATGCATGCTGTGGGTGCATATCTTACAATATGGAGGTGTTTATACAATAAACCATTAATACTGCCTTAACATAACCACGGTAAGGCAAGTGGAGTAAATTATAGTATACATCATCAAAACATACATAGTTACAATTGGCTATACTAAAACGTGTTCATTATGAAAAAGTCAACTTCTGAAACTTCACATTGCTTACCCTCAGAAGGTGCCTCTGGCAGACCTACACTCAAAATACATATCCTTTCAATATTGGCAAACATTTTTAGCATCGATGCAAAAGATGAAAAAAACTTTTAAAATGGTATGCTGTACAATAGGAAATATACAGCTGAAAATGTGTTGCTGGAAAAGCGCAGCAGGTCAGGCAGTATCCAAGGAGCAGGAGAATCGACGTTTCGGGCATGAGCCCTTCTTCAGGCTCATGCCCGAAACGTCGATTCTCCTGCTCCTTGGACACTGCCTGACCTGCCACGCTTTTTCCAGCAACACATTTTCAGCTCTGATCGCCAGCATCTGCAGTCTTCACTTTCACCAATAGGAAATATACCTTTTTTCTTTTGTTGATGTAATAGCAATCATCCTCAAGTTTCTTTTTCAAAATGTCTGGAATTTCTATATTTATGGTTTTCTCTTCCATTTCCTTTTTAGAACAAGTCTCTTGATCATCCTTCTAGATTATGAAGAAAATTGGTTATATTGGATCAGTTTAACACACCACAATACCAACTCCAGCTGTTAGATTTTTTACATCTCCCTGGTGCTAAGATGCCTGCGGCGGTAAGAAGTGTTTAGTTACAATGGCTAATGATTATATAATTGCTAGTGTTCATGCATGCATGTATATTTGTGTATTCACATTTTCTTTGAGGGGTATGAGGGAAAGAGAAATGGAGAGGAAGGGGGCATGGTTACTTGGTGAGCCTGAGATCTTGCCACTCTCAGCAATAACACACTTAACATTTTAGAAAATTATTTATAGGCATGAAATCTGAATTTAAGGTTAATTACAAATATAAATTACAAAATGGCTAAACATAAAAGTACTTTGTATGGCTTTACGGTTGCTGGGCTTTATAAGACTCTTATACACATCTCCTTTAAGTCAAGGAAACAAGAAACAGTTTGGAGAGGGAGATGAACCTCGACAAGATCTGAGATGCATGATGAGAGGTTTTTGGCTGAGTTAATAATTAATATTTTTTCTGTAGTTTAGTATACTATTGTGTACAAAATGGTGTATACGTTCACCAGAGAAGCTTCCAAAAAAAATGTGGTTTGACCCATACATCACTTAGTGCAAAATGAGTTTAAAATGTGAATTGCCAGCAATGTAATTTAAAAAAGAAAATCGACAAACCATATTAAATTATTGTGGCACGGTTTACTGAATGAATTGGTTGTACAAAGATACTATAATGACAATCAAAAAATAATTTTAAAATGTCAAATGCATTGTTTTTGCATCCAGTTCAGCAAATTCTTTCAATGTCACTTCACCATGGCATTCTTGTAAGGATTTCACTCAGATTTGATGCTTTCAAGGTCAAAATTATCCCTCCACAACAAATCATTTCTAACCATTAAACTGAATATTCCACATTTGAGCAATCTGCTGACACTTGATGCACTAATATGGTGTTCCAAGATGTGATAATGATACCATACCATGCCCAACACAGCTAGTAGATTTTTAGCCTTGTGCAGACACAGATATAATTAGAGGTAATTTAAAGAGAAACGGGGAAAAACATAGTAAGTCAATCTCATTCTCTTTAGAAAAAAAAGCAAATAAATATCAAGGTGATCGAAATTAAAATTATTAAGATTGCTTAGAGAATTAAAAAATGCCAGGAAATAGAAGTTAAAACTTTGATAAAATTTGAAAAGAATAAGATTTCTCCAGCCAATGTAAAATAGAGTTGTGTAGTATGTGACCAAGAAGAGTCACTGAAACAAATAAATGAGAACAGAACATGAACTGATCTTCTTGGTAATGAAAGAAATGCACTATATCGCAAAAAATGCAGATAGATAGGTGTTGATTTCTTGTTTATAAAACCCCTAATGCTTTGTTGTGTATTGTTCCTTTGCATTCTGTGTTCAAGATTCTTGGTACTACAGTTCAGATCAGCTCTGCATCAACATTTAAGATCTAAGAACTGCAGCACCTCAAGAAAGTAACTTGTCACCACCTTCTCAACAGCAATTAGGAATAGACAATAAACATTAGCATGGACAGTAACATCCATACTCACAAACAAATTAAAAAACAGAGCTGTCTATATCCAAACAATTTGAGTCAATATCATTCAAGTGAACGTCAATATAGCATATCACCATCAGACAATCCAACTATAAATTACACCATTTTGGCCATTTACATATCATTGTTTTTCTGAACAGATCTATTTTATTTTGATTTATTCTTTAGATGTGTATATCACTGACAAACTGGATTTACTACTAATTACTATAATTATCATTGTACCTGCCCTGAATTTCCCACATTTGTAATTATACTTTTGATCATCCAATCAAAAGAGCAGAATTTCATTCCCTCGGTTCCAAACTCACCTGTGAGATAAAACGTGACTCCCAAAGATACCAGTGACATGACCCAGACAGCAACTGGAGGAAGATATCCAATTAAGTGGTTACACTTAATTAAGGCTGGCATGCAAGCTCCCAAGAGTGGAGGATTATTTGGAGGTTGCTCACTACTGATTGATCGACAACTGCCATGAAAGTAAACCTTGCTGAAATTGGAAGGTAAGCAAGAGGGCTCTTTCATTCTCAGTTGCCAGTCACAAATTACGTAGAGAAGACAGCCAGGAGAGTTTGGGCTTTCAGAGGTCAGCAGGAAGCCGTGAACATTATCCAGCACTGCAAAAGTAAATATGATGGACTATTTTTCATAGCAGGGTATTCCAATTAAATTGGAGCCTTTGGCCTCATTGCGTACCTGTACTCCTTTGAGAAGGTCCTTAAATTTGATACATGGAACCTGATCTATCAGGTGTTCTCAATTTTTGAACTGATTTCCTGTAACTTTCCAGCAGATGGCCAGTTTACAAGACTCGACACCTCTTTTAAAATTACTGGGGAGGCGCACATCACTAAAATGCTGGTATGCCTCATGGTGCAGCATAACTGTAACTTCATCATCTCCAATTCCTCCACCTCACCAGAACAAAAATTCAGCCCAACATCTCCTGAAAAAGCAGCTCGCTGTCATAGTTCATTTTATCATACTCTTCTGAAGCACCCTGGGACATTTTATCATGATAAATTTATTGTTGTTCTGGTAATGCTGGCTCATTACTTAAGTGAAACCAGTGATGGTTGTATTTGGGCATCCTAATTGTAAATCTTTGTAAAAAATAAAGTCTACAAATTTTTATTGCGTGTTATTAGTTTCTGTGATTCAGAGGTTACTGGGAACTGTCAAAATAAAATTCAGAAACAAGTTACAATCAATTAAAGTTCAATACGGCTAACAAATATAGAAATGAGAGACACTAAAAAGCCTACAACTGCATTTTAAGTAATAAATTTACATACTTTAAGAAAACATACAGAAAATATTTTATCATTGTGGCAATTTGTCTTCCTGCAGACAATCGTCACAGATGATCTTGCGCACTTTCACAGGGCATTTTATTGACACCAATGTTGTTTGAGGATAGTATTACAAACATTAAAATATGCTTAGTTTCAGTAAAAGAAACATTTTATTTCTATTCCTTTTCTATTTTTTATTCAAATGTAAACTCCTAGTTTTGATGAAAAATTATACACCTGGAAAGTTACCTCTACTTCTCACAAAATGTTCCCGATGCTGTTGCTTTAAAGCATATTTTGTTTTATTTACCATATCTATTATCTCTTCTGGTTCACTGTCATCTTCACACTCTAATGATTCGTCATCTGTACCATCTATATCATTGTCATCATCGTCGTCATCATCGACCTCATCGTTAGAAGTAGCACTTAAAGCTTCAAAATGGAAGGAAAACATTTTTATTATATATCTGTCGAAAATGTCATTAGTTTACTGAAGATTTTAGAGAACACAACCATTGGCAGGGGTTGGGGGCAACAATACTTAAAATTATTAAATCTAATGAGGAAACTCTATATAGAGTATTAGGAACTTTCAACTACGCTTTTAAGAGCTTTCTCCTCACTAAAAGAAAAACATTCTTTTCATTAGTCTCGCGAGCAATACGTTAGTTTTCCGGACTTGAGATTTTCCTGTGTTTTGACTCAAACTTCAATCTTGGGAGTATCTATTGCTTGAAAAAAAACCTCTTTCTGCTAATGATTGTAATCCATTCAGGCCTTTTGTACCATTATGTTTACAGCTTTACTAAATAATTAAAAAAAAGTAATGTAACTGCTCAAACAAATGAACTTTCCAGAGTAAACACTTCGAATTAAGTGATTCTTAAATCATGAGCAAAAGTTCCGTTCAGGAACTGAACAAATGTCATCAAAATAACCTCATCAATATATGTTTTAAAGAATGTTGAATGCTTAGTACAGTACGAATTAAAACAAATCTTTTCAAACATAAAATACAAAGGTCATACACATTTGCCTTTATTTACACTGCTATTCCCAATTTCTGTTGAAATAATGGCCCTGTGATAATTGAAGGTAATCTTTTCATTCCCTTCAGCTGCCATAAATAAAACAAAGTTGGCAGTGTAATATATTAAAGCATAAACACACACAGTGCAGAACACCGCACTATAAATTACAAACGTATAACAAAGATAATAAGAAACTTTAACATGCCACTGTAATAAGACCTCTATTCTGTTCATTCTTCTTGAATATCAAATAGATCACAAAACATTAAAAATATGACAATTGATTTTTGATCATTTTGCTAAACATAAATACTTTACCAAGACAAAGGTGCAACATGTAATGTTTGCGGATAAATGCTTTCTCTATCTTGCTTCATTGTATCTATTTGAAAAAAAATGTACATCCTGACACAGAAGTTATAGGCCGTAAGTTGTATAAAAAATAATTGCAGGCTTTTCAAATCTCAGACCATGAACACATGCAACAGTAATGCACTTTAGCCAGCATTAACAAGGGCAAAGTGGCTCCTTCATCTCTCTGCAAACTCACTGGGAGGTGGAACCACCCTCAGAAGAACAGCTGTCTATTGATTGGATTGACCTGCAGCTCCATCGGTCCTGGAAGGCCAAGGACTCAGAGGGCTGCCAGAAACGAGATTAGTATAAATAAAAGAGGTTGCGAACACTGTCACTCTGTATCAGTGTGCATCGTGTATGTGAAATCAGTTTTGGTGAGAAATGCAGATGACAGCATAAAATTACTGAAGGATATTGACAAGTGAATGGGCACTACTGTAGCAAATGGAAGCACAATATAACCAAGTGTGTGATTATCCCTTTTCAACTGAAAAAGGATAGGTCAGGTTACTTTCTAGATGGAATAAAGTTAAATACGAGGATGTCCAAGGAGATTTGGGAGGATACATCTTTAAAATGTCACAAACAAATGCAGAAAATAATCAAGAAAGCTCATGAAATACTGGCATTTATATCTAGAAGGTTGCAGCACAAGAATGCAGAAATTGTACAAAACTCTGATTAGCCCCCACTTGGACTACTGCGAGCAGGTTAGATTAGATTTACAGTGTGGAAACAGGCCCTTCGGCCCAACAAGTCCACACCGACCCGCCGAAGCGCAACCCACCCATACCCCTACATTTACCCCTTATCTAACACTATGGGCAATTTAGCATGGCCAATTCACCTGACCCGCACATCTTTGGACTGTGGGAGGAAACCGGAGCACCCGGAGGAAACCCACGCAGACGCGGGGAGAACGTGCAAACTCCACACAGTCAGTCGCCTGAGTCGGGAATTGAACCCGGGTCTCAGGCGCTGTGAGACAACAGTGCTAACCACTGTGCCACCGTGCCGCCCACCATCTGGGCACATCTTCGGAACGATATACTGGCATTGGAGGGAGTAAAACGCAGGTTTGTAAGAATGATTCCGGGGCAGCAGGGATTATGTTATGAGAAGACTTTGTACAAATCAGGCCTGTTTTCTCTGGAATTCAGGAGGTTGTGGGGTGATCTGATTGGACTCAAGATATTAACAAGAAAAGACAAAGATAAACTATTTCCACTAGTTAGGGATTCCATAACTAGGGGCAATAGTCTGGGAATTAGAACCGACCTGATCATGAGAGATGTTTGAAAGCACTTCTACACAAAAAAGGGTATTAATGATTTAGGACTCTCTTACACAAATGACAGTGGATTGTTGTTGTTAATTGTAAATCTGAAATTAATAAATTTTTGTTACAAAGGTATTAGGGGATATTGACCAAAGACAGGTATATGGAGTGAGGCAAAAAGACAGCATGATCTCACTCAATGGTGGAACAAGATAAAGGGATGAGTAGCCTACTCATTTGTTCCTGAGGCAAAATGGGCAAGTCCTTTGGTCTTTTTCTTTTCCTTTGTCTTCTTCAGTCTTAACAAGCTGAAAAGGAGCAACATCACTAGAGAAACATCATTTTACTGAGGAAATCCTGGAACCAACATAAGCGGAATAGTAGCCATAGTTAAGTACAAAGTTAAAAATCACACAACACCAGCTTATAGTCCAACAGGCTGATTTGGAAGCACTAACTTTTGGAGTGCTGTTCCTTCATCAAAATAAACCTGTTGGACTGTAACCTGGTGTTGTGATTTTTAAATTTGTACACTCCAGTTCAACAGCAGCACCTCCAAATCTTAGTTAAGTAGGATAGTATAAACATCTGTCTAAGTACTTAAGTTTTTACTATCTAATCTTTAAAGTGATTGCCAGGTTAAGTAGTGCTGAAAATAAATGGTTGGTAGCACAGAACTTAATCATTGCTGAAAGGAGATACGTTGAAGCTTTTCATCTGAATTAAGAGGCAAGAAATAGATTTGGCAAAAAAAAAGCACACCAATTTATGCAGCATAAGAATAGGGTGCTGACTGATTGGATCATAACTGGCATGGAGATGCACCAAGAACAATGAAACATCACCTTAATTCCCAGACCAGATAGGGATATTCTGGGATGAAGAAAAGTTTGGCTGTCTCCATGACTTTTGTTTTTGCAAAAGATGCAACACATGTACAAAATCCCTTTGCTTACATAAAACATTATCCTGAATATTTACATATGTTGCTTTGAGAATGTGAGTTATTTACTACTCTCCATATCAGAGGATTCAGACCGATAAATTGAGAGGAAAAGTGAACATGAAAATATCACTGATAAAGACTGAAAATAGATACAGGAGGGCAGTTAAAGTAAAACGGAACCTAAAGATCTTCCCTATATAAATAGTACACAAGTAGAAGGAAGTGGGGTGGGTATTTTAGAGCCAAGGAAGGTGATGAATGCTTCAAGGGGCATGGCCAGTATAGAATACTTAAGTCATTTGTCCTGGGGTATATAATGGATGAGGAAGCTGACAAAGTATCAACAGAAGGAGTGGTGATAAACAGTGATGGATAAGGTGAACATAGTGAGGTGAAAGGCTGGCTGTGCTTACACTGGATAAATTGCCTGGTCTGATCGCTTGTATTCCATGTTGCTTAAGGAAATGAGTGTAGAGATAATGGAATGATTTGTCATAATCTTCCAAATTTTACCTGGCTTTGTGGGGGTGTCAAAGACTTGGAGAATTACAAATGTCATATCCCAATCAAGAAAAAAAAATTTGTGAAGACACTGCTAATGACTACAAGCCAATCAGTTCAACATCAATGGTGGGTATTGTTTTATAAATAATTATCAGAGGAAAGAAATATCCACAAGCACTTGGAGAAATTTCAGCTATGTAAGCACAATCAGCTCATTTCCTTAGAAGCCAAAGCTTTCATTACATGGAAAGAGGTCTTTCTGTCCATCCCGTCCATGCTGATCCTGGTGCATCTATATATTTTAATGTCATTTTGCATCATCTGCAGACTTACATGCCTTGCTTTTTCCAGTACTTCTTAAATGTCTTGAAGATTCCTGACTTGACCACCCTTTTAGGGAGTAAGTTCCAAATATCCACCACCCATTGGTGAAAAACATCGATTCAATTCCCATCTGAACCTCCTGCTCCTTACCATAAAACTGTGTAGCCTGGTTATTGAACAGTTTACTCTGACTGAGGTGTGCACACCTCAATTATGTCACCCCAGGACTCTGCTGCTCTGACAAAACCAAATCTTAGCCTATCTGGTTTACCTTTGTAGATCCAGCCCAGTCAACGTCCTGGTGAATTTCCTCTCTATCATCTCTAGTGCAATCACTTTGTTCCAATAGTGCATTAACCTAACTGGTAGGGAAGGCTGATGACGGGAAAAGACAATTGATATTGTCTTTATAGATTTTAAGAAAGCTTGGATAAAGTACCAGTCAAAGGGCAGATAAACAAATTGAGATGCATGGAATTGATGAGTGTCAGTTCGGATTTTAAAAGATTGGCATAAGGATAAAACAGTGAATTGTGGCAGATGGTTATTTTTTACCTAGATGGTAATAGACAGTAGTGTTCTCCAAGGGTCAATGCCAAGAAAACAGCATCTTTTGTTGTTGTAAGTTACTCAGGTCTTGAAAATTTGGGGAAAATCTAGACATACAGCTACTAATGAAGATAATTTCAAACAACGACAAAAGGACATAGACAGGTCACACCAGCAGATATAAATATTTTGCCACAGTTTCAAAGGATGAAGGATTAGGTTTGAGAAGTTGGGGTTACAATTGAGGACCAATTTCATAGAGAGATACAAAATGATGGCAGGATTCGAGTACACAAAAGCCTGAACAAAGAGACCTTTGGTTCATTGCTCCTCAAAAGTGGAATCACAGGCAGACAGGGTAGTGAAGAAAGCATTTGGTATGCTTGCCTTTATTGGGCAATGCAAAACGTGTATGAGTTGGGAGGACATGTTGTGGCTTTACAGGACATTGATTAAGCCACTTTGGAATACTGTGTTCAATTCTGGTTTCCCTGCTATAGAAAGGATGCTGTGAAAACTGAAAGGGTTCAGAAAAGATTCATAAAGATGTTACCAGAGTTGGAGGGTTTGAACTGCAGGGAGAGGCTGAATAAGTAGGGGTTATTTTCCCTGGAGCGTTGGAGACTGAGGGGTGACCTATAAGAGGTTTATAAAATCATGAGGGGCATGGATAGGGTGAATTTCCCCAGAGTAGCAGAGGGTATAGGTTTAAGATGTGAGGGGAAAGATTTAAAAGTGACCTAAGAGGCAACTTTTGCACACAGAAGGTTGTATATGTATGGAATGAGCTGCCAGAGGAAGTGATGGAGAGAGGTACAATTCCAACATTTAAAAAGGCATCGGGATAGTATATTAATAGGAAGGATTTAGAGGCACATGGGCCAAGCACTGGTAAATGGGACTACATTAATTTAGGATAGCTAGTCGACATGGATGCCTTGGAACGATGACTCTATGACCTGTTTGTATTCGCTGGCAATACAGGGACTATGGGTCAGAGACTTAAGGTTTTTGGGAAGAAATGCAAGGAATAATTAAAAGAATGTATTTTCTACAGTTACTGAATGGAACTTGCTGTCTAAAAGGATGGCAGAAGCAGAAATGATGAGTGATTTCAAAAGACTTTGGCTAGCCATTTATACAAGTAAACGCACAGACTTAGAAAGAGCACAGGAATGGAGTTGCTTCAAGTTGACGATCGATTTGATTTAATGAAAGGCCTCCTTCCATGCCATAATGATTCTACAACTTAAAAAAAACTCACAGTTTTCATCATTGTCTTCCTTTTCATCTGCAGGGAGACTTTTCAGCACTGAGTCAACACCAGGTAGCCGGCAACGACGCTTCTTTTTCCCTTTGTTTTTCCTAATCACATGAAAGTTAGTATTAAACCTAGCAATCCTTCATAGATTCATTTCACAACACAAGAACTTGAATAATTTCCAGAAGCAAAATTTAGTTAAACACTTTTCTAAATCTTACAAAAAAATAAACAAAATATCCAAGTTTAAATATTAAATAATGTCAATTAATCTGAAAACAATCACTTCAAAAATTTAAGGAGCGTGATAATAAGTTGATATCAGCATACATAAAAAAGGATGCAGTTTCTGTAACCCTCAAACTGCATTTATTGCATTTAACATTTTGCAAACATATTTAATTACCAAGAGTCAGTTAAGGTTATTCAATATTTTTCAGCAGGACTATTTATTTCTAATCCAGCACAGTTTGACACCAATACAAACAAAGTCACATAAAAGAAGTGAACATTTATATATCTCTTGCTGGATATGGTCTTCAGCTGGATAAGTTGTAAGTGGTCCATGGTCCTTCTTTCACAGCACTGCAGATAGAAATCTCTGAGGCAGCTTCAATCATAGATCTTTGTGTACGTGATGTACTGAAGTTTCTGCCCGACATTGTACTGGCTGTAATTTCTGTACAAATTTTATTCTTGCTTGGGACTCAAATGTCAGCTCATTATCAATCACAGAACCCTTTGCATGAAGGCAACTCACACTGAATATTTTGGAATACTCCAGTTGTGGCTTTGCACTTTGACTCAAGTTAAGAGCACATTTACTCACCTTATAAACCTGTTCTTAATGGGGCCTGATTCCATTTGTGCAATAGCTATGCCCTGGCAGCACATTGTATTCAGAAAGAAACATGAGAATTCATTTGATTCTCAAACTTCAAATCATCAATCCTCTAGGTTGAACTTCCGTAGAACTTCTTACTTGCCAGATTTCACATAAAAGGTTTATGCATTTATCTGACCAAGCTGCCAAGTTTTTGTTTTAAACAAAGTTATTATTTTGCAAATATTTTGGGGTATGTAATGATGCTTACATCACGTAAATTATTCTTACATGCGAGCCACAGCTTTCTTGGCCAATTTACGCTGTAATCTGCGATTTTCATCTGTGTCACGAAGTACATGATCTTCTGCTGCCCATCTATCCCAGCTGGAGACAGGAGGATAAAGACAGGTAAAAATAAAAGGCAACAAAAAAAAAGAAAACTCAAATCAAAAATGAAGCTTACAAAACCGAAATAAAGCCATTAACCCATTCAAAAGCATAAATTTACTTTTCAAATGTGAAATTCTCACTAATCCGTCAGTGAAAGGGTTAAAAGTATATTTAAGGAAAAAGGACAGGCCTGCTAAAATCAAAATTTTAAAAACACCACAGCAATTCTTTGAAGAAATTAAACTAAATACAACATTATATAGAAGTGCTTACTTACCATAATATATTTACTAAACATGGGAAAATAGAATTCAAAAATTCAGTGGGTATTAGTTTCAAATTGAATCAGGTACTTGATATTTTATTTTGAAAAGTAACATCTGATCCATTCAAAATAGGATGAATGATTCAATAAATAATATTTAAACAGAATAAATCTTGGCCTTTGTTGCAACGTCTGCTATTCACAAAAAGAGAGTTGCGCAACACTAGCTCTTTTCAATTTTACAATGTAATCATTAGACTTCAACTAGATACTACTGATTTTAAATTACTTTTGTAAAAGCTATTTGACTGTTGTGGTATGTTCAGATGTAGAAGATCATAACAATGGTATAAATAAAAACCAATCAGTAACTATGTAAGTAGCCACTGTTTTTAAAAAAATAACGATAAACTGGACTTCGATTGTTTGCAGCTAATTCATTCCTACCATACTGAATCACAGACACAAATGCAAAGTTCCAAACACCAAGTCCATTAATTGTCAAAATGTAACTTGGAAGGAACATGATACAAGCCTAATCAATGAAATAGATGACTGAAGGAGTGAACTTTAATAGGAACAATGAGAACATACTGTACCAAATAACATAAATAATAAATTATTTGAAGGAATTAACCTACTACTTTGAAATTGTACATGGTTTAACAAAGTATCCTCCTTTTTCTTCTACTGAAACACTCAACTAGAGCCATTAGGGATTTAATGACAGCTCTGTTATCAATGCAAAAGACAAAGACTAGCAAAATCTTACATTGTTGTATCTCACAGCAGCAATTCATAATGTTATCCAAATATCAAACATGAAAGCAACTAATCCAGAATTAGTGAAAAACATTCTCCAAAAAAATATGAACTGTAGGTTATTACTAATATGTTAAAACAAAAATCTTCAATCCTAGAAGTATCCATTTCTTTATTGAGAAAATACAGAAATTTAGAGACCTGATAATCTATACAGAGTAGATTCCAAAATTAATGATTCTTAAAACAACTGGAAAACCATATTTCATTCTTTTACACTACAGTTCACATTTACCTATAAAATAAGGGTGGAATTGCCTCAAGCTAGAATAGGAATGGTTTTACAATTGAAAAGTAAATATATGATGCTGATTGTACATCACATCTGACTGCTCACATTGCAACACAGAATACACCGGTCTTTCTCTAATGTAGGTGAAATGCATTTTTAAAGACTGTTTTGTAGATCAAACTCACAAAGCAGTTCAGAGTTAAATAATGAAATAACGTCAACCAGAACTTCACATAATCAGATTTATTTGGGATAATTATCCTTGTTTGGTAGTGTAACAAAGTTGTACATAAGAGTTGTACTAATATTTATTAGTATTGTATCAAAACAAACAGCAAAAACAAAATACTTTATAAAACTAAAACATCAGTTTTAAGTGAGGGGATTAACAAAAACAGCATAGAGTTAAATAAAAACAGTGCTTGCCTATATACCTACAAGCATGAGCATTCACTAAGAGATCATACACTAAACAATGTGGAGATCAAAGATGCAGACAGTAAAAGTAGAAAATTATGATAATCAAATTACAGCTTCTGCATTTGTTTGAACTAATGTTTCAACCTCTCAACAAAGATTCTTTGAGGCTTTCAATAAAATGAAACAAAAGTTGATAAATGTAAAATGGCTAAAATAAAAATCATTGGACTTTATCAGAAAACACACCACTTCAAATGGCATATTAAGCGAGGTGATCAACTGGCGGATGTCAAAAAATACCTCAAAGTGCTCATTAGTTGAGTTTGAAAATAGTGTTCAGATTATCTATACATTAAATGGTAATTGAATGTATATGTAGAATCAAAAATCATCTGTATGCATCCTTTCAATGATTTGCCTTTCTATAATTAAGATAATTAATCTATACTATTTGCATCACGAGTAAAGACTTGATGATCAGAGTCTGAGTTGCCCTTTGCTGTTTTGTTATCTCCAAATTCTGATCAGAAGAACCCATGATCAGACAGGGGAAGTGAAAAATACTTATAGGTGTATGTTGCACACACATGATGTTTTTATTTTGGATAAAACAGGGTGCAACATAAATTATGTATGAAACATGGTAAAGATTTCACTTGCATTATTTCAGATCAGATCATTCGAAAGTCAGATGAACAATTGAAAGGGTGCAAAATCAACAAGGATAATTCCACATTGTTGAGTTATGAGCAGAAAATTAAAAGAACTTTTATTCTCAGTAGCAAAGAATGACAAGGCAAGAATTGTGCATCAAGAAATATCCTCTTTCTGACGAACCAGATGCACTAGAAATAGAAGTTACATGGGAATCAAGACAACATTTCTTTAAAAGAAAATAGAATTAACAGACTAATTGTTAAATACACTGAATGAAGAATCTATCGAATCAGTCCAGCACAATAAACTGAATGGAGTTGTCACTAGTGAAAAGTGCAAGAATAGAGGCTTGGTTTAAGGTATAAAGGGAGAACTCTATCAAGTACAAATCTAGAGTACAGAATTTCGAATTATTCAGATTAGTTCAATAATCTTTTCACTTGCCTAGTCCTCTTATGCAAAGTGTACAGATGCCTTCTTTCTTCAAGAGACAATCTGTCTTGACCAACACAAAAGGATACTGCATCCTTCAATGTGCAAAGTGCATGGTAATAACTGCAGAAGTGCTCAAGGAAACAATGCAATAATACAACTTTATCAATTTATAACTATATAAAGCATTAGAGTTGAGGTAATATAGATTTCTTGTCACAAACAGCACAGAAAAACAGCAATCTTGGAATTGGTAAATACCAGACAAACACAACCAGAAAGAAACAGAAACTGGTGAAGCTGTAATCAAAATCAACACATGGTAACTGATTTTGTTGAGTTGTGTGGTGGTGCATGCATTATTCTTGCCTTAAGCATCTGGAATTTAAAAGCAAATATAAGGCTAGAAATCAACCAGCTCTTCTTCAGTAGAAATCTTGCATCTTCCAATATTGACGCAGAAATCAAATTACAATTATTTCAAATTTTCCAATTATTGTTTGAAAAAAATGACTCAGTGGTTTTAGTAGTTTTTAAATGGTACTGAACTTCCATGTTGTTGTGATAAATCTCCCAATATAGTTTTATACATTTCTTCTCTGCCCCAGTGAGGTCATTTTATGCTTCTTTTTATATTTTCATATGGCATGACATAGAAAAAGACAATTCTGCACACCAAATCTGAAATTTTAGCTATAAGCTTTCTCATCTACCATTACCCTCTGCTTGTTCCATATACTAATTATTTTATCAAACAACGAATCTTAGACTTAGACTTAGACTTACAGTGTGGAAACAGGCCCTTCGGCCCAACAAGTCCACACCGACCCGCCGAAGCGAAACCCACCCATACCCCTACATTTACCCCTTACCTAACACTACAGGCAATTTAGCATGGCCAATTCACCTGACCCGCACATCTTTGGACTGTGGGAGGAAACCGGAGCACCCGGAGGAAACCCACGCTGACACGGGGAGAACGTGCAAACTCCACACAGTCAGTAGCCTGAGTTGGGAATTGAACCCGGGTCTCTGGCACTGTGAGGCAGCAGTGCTAACCACTGTGCCACCGTTGTAGAATAAGTTATAACATCTACTTTCAAGCAGATAGACTTTACAGACTACACAGTTAAATACACTAAATGAAGAATCTATCCAATCAGTCCAACACAATAAACTGAATGGAGTTGTCACTAGTGAAAGAGTGCAAGAATGAGGCTTGGTTTAAAGTATAAAGACAATCACCTTAACCTTCTAATTATTCTCCAGGTGAAATTTCAGGCCCAGTGGCATCATTTTTATTTCTCTCAATTAACACATTGAAAAATATGAGATTACATTTTTAAATCCAATCAGGTTTACCAAGCTGTTTCATTTCAAAGAATCCTGAAGTGTTCAATGATACTTTCCCATAGCTTCTACATTGAATTTCCAATATCTTTATTAATTTGCACTTTAACTCAATTAGTCTTCCTTCAAGTTTACACCTCTCCTGCCTTCCCTAAATCTCCCCTACCATTTAAACTCTTTCAATCATAATTTGTTGGTAACCATCTGACCATGTCATATACCTAAGCACTTGGATTCCACTGTTGCAATCTCTGTCTGAATCATCTCCAACTTGCATCTTTCTCCATCCACTGAATATGATCCCCTTCCTATCTCACTTCCTTCTATAATCAATACAAATGACTTCCAACCACAAACTTCTAACAGCGTGGCATTTGACCAGTAGACCAAAGCTCTTCGGTTGATCACTCCCTTACCCTACCTTGGATATCTTTATTCCCAATAAAACCTTGACTCTTTCCCTTCAAATTCTGTCATTAGACCTCGGTATACCCTCAGCTTCAGAATCTTTAGTTCAAAGGACAAACATTGTGTTGGATTTCTGCATATTTGTACACAGCCAGTTTTGATTGATATAATATAGCCAGATAGCGATGGCAATGACTAACTCCACTAACAAGGCATACCAGTATTTCACAACAATTACGAAATTAAAAGTTCTGATTTTTTTCCACTACCAACCATTTCCTCAATTTAGCTCATGAACCAGAGCAGCTCATACATCAATTTATCAGTAAGACTGAGGTTATATATTTTGCCACCTTGCTGTTCACCACTTTTCACTTATCCAATAAGTGAAATCCGCCATAGCTCCAATGCTGTGTCCATACCTAGTCCCTCTCCCACCTCCTCTCACTCCATCTCCAAGCTCAATATACCCATGAAATGCATTCCATACTCCTTTCACTGCATTCCACTGAACATTTAAGCATCCAAATTCTTTCAAACTCCCCAATATTCATTGACATTTTAAGTTCTTGCCTCGTTTAAGACACTCCTCAAAAGAATTTTTTTATATGAAAGACAACAAATCTATGATTTTATGAAATTCTTATTAGAGTCCGAAAGTCAGAGTTGTACAACACGGAAACAGAGACTTCAGTCCAACTTGCCCATGCCAACTAGTTTTTTTTACATTAATCTAGTTCCATTTGCCAGCATTTGGCACATATCCCTCTAAACCCTTCCTATTCATATACCCATCCAGATGCCTTCTAAATGCTGTAATTGTAACAGTCTCCACCATGTCCTCTGGTAGCTCATTCCATACACGCACCACCCTCTGCGTGAAAATGTTGCCCCTTCCGTCCCTTTTAAATCTTTCCCCTCTCACCCTAAACCTATGCCCTCTCCTCCTGGACTGTCCCATCCCAGGTAAAAGATCTTGTCCATTTTCCCAATCCATGCCCCTCATGATTTTATAATAATTATAAAGGTCACTGCTCAGTCTCCAATACTCCAGGGAAAGCAGCCTAAACTATTCAGCTTCTTCCTACAGCTCAAACCCGCCAACCCTGGTAACATCTTTGTAAATCCTTTCTGAACCCTTTCAAATTTCACATCACTCCTATGGCAGGGAGACCAGAATTGCACTCAATATTCCAAAAGTGACCTAACGAGCTTATTGAAAATTTTGAGATCCTCCAACTCCACAAAAACATTTGTTACTACATTTTCCAAACTACTACTATACATAGGTGAAAGATTGGTGGAATCATCTGAGTAACTATGTAAGCCATTGCTCCGAAATATGCAAACTTCTGTCCTTGGATCAGTTGAATATTTGCTCCATTCAGGTCTCTGATTGTAGTTTGATCTTTCTATTTAATTTAAGCTTGCCAGATGTAATTAAGAATCGACTTAGATGTATATACAGAATTAGTTTCTTAGAGATGTAAAGAATGATCTTACCTTCTGTTCCAACCATTAAAATGAATCAGATATTCTGGGATCTTTCGGCCTTTTTCATCTCTACTGACTTCTACATCAACAATCTGTAAGAGATAATTAAACATCCTAAAACAGTGCAATAAAAAAAATGCCACATACTTATTTCTATTATTAACCATATGTTTTTACACATAACATTTTTATCATTAGAAATTTAGTAACATCATGCAAGTATCTAGAGGAAAACAAAAGTCAGGGAACATTATTATCTGTTCATTTATTTTCAAATGAATGAAAAGAATTAGCTGTTTATTTTTACAAACAGTTAATGATAGTACAGAACTATAGTACTGCTGAAAAAAGACATTTTGTTGAATCTTTATGTCTTGCAGTCATCAAGATAGTCAGTCAGACCTGCATACACTGCAAGCTATGTACGTTAATACAGTCCTAATCTTTGCAGGCAGACAGAAAATGTGCATGCACTGTACTTGTTTCAACTTAACAAGGTAAGTGAGTCATTTGCTGGTTCATTCTGCAGGGCAATGACTTGATCAAAGTCAACATGACTGGTTTGAAATTTAAAATAGCGTGGCAGTAAACTGTCAACCATTAGGAACTGGCACATTCTCCATGGCAATGCCTCTACCATTGGGACTTCACTTGCCAACCAATTAGTACTCTCCACTCATACAGTATAAATATTGCTTTTTCCCTTTAAATTGTATCCATGCAAATTACCCTTGATGGCAAGATAAAATGTCTGGACAAAACCTCTTTTCTCAGTAAAACCTAACTACAATTTTGTTTGAAATAAATAGAACTAACGTTTTACAGCAAAGGCAACAGTCATCTAGCTTACCATGCCTATGTTGGTCCTGAAACAACAATCCAATGAATCTTTACTTTCTTTTCCTCTGAATTTTCTACCCTATCTTAAAAAATCTGATATCCAAATCCAAAATAAATGTAAAGGTAGTTAACACACTCATTGGAATTAGCTTTTCAGCTGAACAGTAAAGCAACTGACCCATCATCTAACCTTTTTGATAATTACAGTGCCATCTGAACAATCATTAGGTAATTGAAAGCACCTATTCAAGTCAATTTTAAAAAGTAATGGCTTCTTTTCAGTTCTGCTTTTGTACTATAGGCAGAACGCCCAAGAATCTAATGGGTTCCTATTCTGAACAATGAACTTTTACATACATATGATTACAGCATTAGATAAACCAAAACATCACATTGTAGTTTGGAATAACACAAGTAGTAAGTATAAAGGAGCTTCTTCATTTTATTTGGTTTCAAGATATACGCTGGTAAGGCCATTTCTTGCTGACTCTGGAAAGGTATGGTTCATCATCATCTTGATTTGCTGCAATCTTCACAGTGGTCCAAATCAGAAATACCATGAGCCTGAGGAGAAACCACAACTGATACCCCTGTGATGCTGCTCTTGACCTTTATAGGGCAAGGATGTGTTCTTCAAACAAAGCTCAACGAATGGCTACAAGTACAACACAGACACAGAGTATTGGTGGTCAGTTTGGAGGTCTGGAGAAGTGGAAATGATCACTTCTTCCTTCTCATCAGTAGTTGAGTTCATCAAGTTGTATGACTGTATCACATCTCACTATAAAGTCTGATATGCTGGAATCCTCCTCTTTCAGGATAGACATCACAGAATGCTAAGTCTAATGTGGTCCAGAAAATCTACTTGATTGTCTGACAATAAGGGGAAGATGTAGTCTATACATAACAGCAATTATGTACAAGTTGGACTAGTATGATAGATCCCACCACCAATTTTTTTTTTAAATCTCCCTTGAAAGAAACTACTTATACTTTTGTTTAAATTATTATTCTTTCCACAACTCCCATGTCCTTTGCACAAGATCTATGAATTCACAAATTTAAGTATCTCAGTTTTTCCAGAAAATGCTCTCTTCAGATTTGGAGAATTGGTAGATATCAGGGCTGAAAACTGTTGACTTTGATTCTGTTCCTAACATCTTATGGTCTGAAAGTCCCTATGAACTGAAGGTACTTTAATCTCTTGGATATCTTTTGTGTAAGACAACTGCCTTGTTCAAGCAAGCAATTGCTTCTTGACTGTATTCTGAATCTTTGGATGCTGGTTGTCCCTTCTTATTTGTTAGATGAGTTATACAGATCACATCTTCAATCTGTGTTAGCAGACTTTCACTTTCCATCTCCAATGATTACTCCAGAAGCCTGTAGATGTTTTATTTCAACTTGGTGATTAGGGTGAATGCTTTAGTCACTGATTACCCTCAGTAAATGCACTCATGGTGAAACCACTATGTTCACTTTCTCAACCATATAATTTGTTTTTTGCTTGGCAGGACATCTATCACAGTTCAGCCTGGGACAACAATGAGATGAAATTCATTGCTTGAACTTGTCTTCCAAATTAATTCAGCAACATCAAATAAGTTTGTCACTACCATTTCATCATCAAACTGTGTCACACTTTGAATTATGTCAGTTAAAGACACATCCATGAGCTCAAGTGGGGAGTACTGCTCATTGCTTATCTGGTAGTTAGCATTTACATTCAAATTTTGCAGACTGAAATCTCTTCAGAGTTCGTAGTAGTTAAAAATATATCTGCCAATTCAGTACTGTTGCAGGTATCTACCTCACTTACTGTATGTAATAAATTTAAATACATAGGCAACATTGTTAATCTGAATGGTCTTCTGTTCGAGTTTCACCACAAGTCTAGGGAGCCCCATAAAATCTTTTACTGGTAGTCCTTTGACTGGTTGCTCCATGACCAGGTGTTCCTTAATTTGTTGATCCACGACTAACAGTTCTGTGACAAACAGTTTAGTTGTTGTTTCTTGACTTCAACTAGTTTGACTCCTTCCATCCTGCACTGGTTTATCACGTGTCTTTCGTACTTCAGAATTGAGTGGATTCTACTGATCTCCTATGATAAGGCTGACCTTCTTGTATAATTAACCACTGTTGATTCCAGATTTCTGCTTCAGAAATATTTGAATATTTCAGAAATATTTGAATGGATTTCTCCAGATTTGAACCTTCACTTGAATGTAATCAATCTCTCTGACAAGGACTCATCAGCAATAGCTCTAATTCTGTCTTTCATGAATCCTGATATTAAACCATTAGTCCTATTGTTGCACTGATCTCTAGGGATCCTTAATGAAATTATCCATGGATTCACCTCAACCACTGAACTGTTCTGTGACTATTTGTTCCTAGATTTAAGTAATTGTTAATGGTTTCAATACTTCTTCAAAAGTATTGTTTTGATGAGCTACAACATCATCAGCTGAATCCAAGTTGGATAAAGAGGTGTTCAACTTCTGATTTAGTACCTAATTTGGAAGCAAATTTGTATCTCAATTATTTTTCCAATATATCAACTCTCTGTTCAACTTACCCCATCTCTGTAATTATTTCCTTTTCTTGTCATTAGAGATTTTACTTTTGCAGTATAGCAGTGATGCTACTGTGTATTTTGTACTGGACAGTCTTCCTGAGTTTCTGTAGTCAAAATGGAGGAATCCCTCGTTCTGTGAATAAAATGGAGCATTTGTGCCTTTTCTACTGGCTTCTGCAGATGAATCTCACTAATCATGGCATTAATAAATGATTCCTATTCCCAAAGCAACTTTAATGAATGAATTCACTTCCTATTAACAGCCTTTTCCCAAGTGAGTCTTATCTATGTTTTGTGTGAATAACTCTTGTCATTATCACAGTTTATGTAATGAATTTTCCACCTTTCCAACAGCACCAATAGTCTGCTAACATATTTTTCTGTTAAAAATTGTCTGCTTAGGCTTCTGGAATTCTCCCAGTTGTTCTAATTCTGGTACTTTGATATAATCGGGTCTATAAGTGGATGCAGTTCTTAATTTCTCTTATTGTAACAGTGACTTATAGTGCTCACTCATAATGAGTTGGCATTTGATATGAGCCATAAGCAGTCAACAGTCAAATGTAGCAAGACCTGGACAACATCCAGGTTTCAGCTCAAGTGGCAAGTAACACAAATGCCAGGCAGTGGCCATCTCCAACAGGAGAGAATCTCTCATTGCCCCTTGATATTCACTGGCATTATCAGCCCTAAACTACCGACTCTCAATATCCTGGAGGTTATCAATGACCAGAACTGAATTGGACTACTGATAAAAGTATAAGAGCAGGACAGAGGCTAGGAACCCCACAGCCAGTAACTTACCCCTTAACATCCAAAACCTGTTTACCATCTACATGGCACAAGTCTGGAGTATAATTGAATACTCTCCACTTGCCTGGACGAGGGCAACTCAAACAACAGTCTAGATGTTTGACACCATCTAGGAGAAAACAGCCCGCTTGATTGACACCATATCTAGAAACATTCACTCAATCGATTACAGGTATTCAATAGCTGTTGAAACATGTGGCACTGGAAAAGCACTGCAGGTCAGGCAGTATCCGAGGAGCAGGAGAGTCAACGTTTCGAGCATAGGCCCTTCATCAGGACACATTCCTTTAGCAATAAAGGTCAAAATCCAATTGCACTCCTTATTACCTGCTGAAGATTAGCTATGTGCAAGTCTTGCATCAAAGCATTTTGATGTTTATCCCCATTTAGATATTAAATCGCCTTTTTGTTCTTGCAAACAAAATGGATAACATATGTATATATTTTAAAAACATGTACAAAATTTTGGCTCATTCACTTAACCTATCTAAATCCATTTGTAAATTTCTTATTCCTTTGTTGCAACTCACTTCCTCACCTATTTTAATGTCATCTGCACAATTGGCTATATTTTATTCCTGCATCCAGTCAATAATAGACCATAAATAGTTAAGGCTCAAAGACCAAACTGTGTGGCATTCACCAGTTACAGCTTGCTACCCAGAAAGAGACCTATTTCTCCTGAAACTTTGCTTTCTGTTGGTTAGCCAATCCTCAAATTAATATATTACTTCTAAATCCAGGTGATCTTAGACATCACCTCTCAGAGTGAGCTGACTTAAATTCACACCATCTTTTCCACCATAGCCCACCCCAATCCCTGAGATATCTCAGCACAATTTTATTCAAATTCTTCTCCCAAAATGTCCAAGCACTTTCCATGCCAAAATCTCACCCAACCTATCCCCTGCAATTATCTCTCCTCAGTTCAGGATTGAGCTCACCAACGCATCCAATATTTCACCGTAATACCTCTCCCCAAATCAGAGGTCTCACGAGTTCCAACTTAATCCCAATCTCCACCCTCACCCGAAGATCTCAATTCCCCCCAATCACACTGATATCTCAGTGCATTCCCCACTTTGAGATCTCAGCACCCTCTCAGCCCAGCCTGGGATTCTCATCATTCCCCACCCAAGAGCTCAGCACACCCCATCCTGAGAATGCAGCCCTCCTCCAACTCTGGTTCTCAGCCCCTCCCAAGTTCACAGTGCCCCCCCCCCCCCTACACTGAATCGCAGCCCACCCTGGGATCTCACCTCCCACTCACATAGAGATCTCGCACCCCCCCACACACACACAACCCAATATGTAATCTCTCCCCATCCCAAGATTTCTGCCCCCACACCACCTCATCCTGGGATCTCTGTCCCCCCCCTACCCCACTTCCCCATCCCTGGATCTCAGACCCACCCAACTAAGTACTCAGCACCCCCTCCTACCCCAACAACCCTAAATTGCAGCCCACCAGGGGATCTCAGCCCACCCTCTTCGATCCCAAGATCTCTGCACCCCACCTCAAGATCTTTGCCCCCACCCACCCCACCCCTCTGTGATCTCTACCCATGCCCACTCATCTCCCCACCCTGGGATCACGGCCCCAACACCTCCCCACTCCTAGATCTCATCCCCGCCCAACAAAGATCTCAGGACCTCCTCCATACCCCGAAATCTCAGCTCCCGCCAATTACCCTGAGCTTGCAACCCACCCAGGGATCTCAGTGCACCCTGCACGCTGATAACTCAGCTCCCCCACCCAGAGATCTCTGTGCCCCACCCCAGCATCTCTGCTGTCACCACCCCATCCCAGGATCGCTGACCACCACCTCCTCACCCCAGGATTTCAGCCCCCTCCATCCCAAGAACTCAACAACACCCACTCGCAGAATACAGCCCTCCCCAAACTGGTTCTCAGCCCCTCTCCAACCTGAGATCTCAGCCCCCATCCTCCCATTACCCTGAATTGCAGCCCATCCCGGGGTCTCAGCTACAACTCCCCACCTAGAGATCTCTGCCCCCACCCGGGGATCTCTGCCCCACTACCTCCCCATCCCTGGATCTCAGCCCGCCCAATCAAGATCTCAGCTCCACCACTCCCCCACCAACTACCCTGAGATCGCAATTCACCCAGAGATTTCAGCTCACCCCGCACCCAGAGAGCTTAGTCCCCCTCCCCCAAAATTCCCAACCACGGGATCTCTACTCCCCACCCCCCCAACCCCTCACATCCACACCCCGGGTTCTCTGCCCCCCACCCCAATGTCCTCATCCCCGGTTCTGTGTCCCCCACCACCTTCACAACCCAATATCTCTGCCCCCATTCTGAGATCTCTGCCCCCACTCTCCTCCCAACCCCGAGATCACTGCCCCACTCTCTCCCCCACCCCAAGACCTGTGCCCCCAGTCTCTCCCCCACCCCAAGACCTGTGCCCCCAGTCTCTCCCCCACCCCAAGACCTCTGCCCCCACTCTCTCCCCCCCACTCCTAGATCTCTGCCCCTACTCTCTCCCCCACTCCTAGATCTCTGCCCCCACTCTCTCCCCCACTCCTAGATCTCTGCCCCCACTCTCTCCCCCACTCCTAGATCTCTGCCCCCACTCTCTCCCCCCACCCCGAGATCTCTGCCCCACTCTCTCCCCCCACCCCGAGATCTCTGCCCCCACTCTCTCCCCTCACCCCGAGATCTCTGCCCCCACTCTCTCCGTCCCACCCCGAGATCTCTGCCCCCACTCTCTCCCCCCACCCCAAGATCTCTGCCCCCACTCTCTCCCCCCCACCCTGAGATATCTGCCCCCACCCTCTGCCCCACCCCGAGAACTCTGCCGCCAACTCTCTCCCCCAACTCTGAGATCTCTGCCCCAACTCTCTTCCCCAACCCCAAGATCTCTGCCCCAAACTCTCTCCCCCAACCCCGAGATCTCTGCCCCACTCTCTCTCTCCCCCCACCCCGAGATCTCTGCCCCCACCCTCTGCCCCACCCCGAGATCTCTGCCCCCAACTCTCTCCTGCAATCCTGAGACCTCTGCCCCCAACTCTCTCCCCCAACCCCAAGATCTCTGTCCCCAAGATCTCTGCCCCCACCCCCTACCCCAACTCTCTCCCCCCACCCAGAGATCTCTGCCCCCTCCGCATCCGTAGATCTCTACCCCTTTTCTCACCTCAAAATCTTTGCCTCCGCTCTCTCCCTCCCACCCTGAGGTCTGTCCCCTCCCCACCCTGATACCTCTGGCCCCACTCTCTCTCACCACCCCGGGATCTCTAACAGAATATACCTTCCAGGCCGATCTCTTTCCCAATCCATTCCCCCACAGTGACCCCTCCTATACCCCCACCCAGTGATCCTTGGAGGGTGGGGATGGGGTGGGTGAGGAGGCGGACCCTGCAACCGCTGAAACAATAGAGAGGGGTAGGGGAGGGGAGGGGAGGCCGCGGTGCCGCTACCTTGGCATCGTATAAAACCTTGGCCTTTGTGGGATCCGGCTCGAAGCAGAGAACTCGTTCTCCTTTGCGAAATTTAAATTTCATTCCCCGAGTGTTCATTTGGTCATGATGGAACGGGAGGAGGGAAAGGGGTGGGAAAGGGAGGTGGGGTGGGGACGGGGCAATGGAGACCGTTAACCCTTTCACCACGACAATGGGCCGCCGCTCATCGTTTCAGCTCGGGAGTCGGAGACAGGCACCTGTCAGGACAGCTAGTCAGTGCATAGGCCCCCTCCTCCTAGCCCCGGTCTGACAGGCAGTATCCTGGACAGCCCTGCTCCTGGGGGAAGGGTCCTCGCACGGCCGTTAGCTGCCGGCTGCATTTAAACTGAAGCTGTCCCGGTGCGCGTGCATCAACCTACTTTCTGATACGGTAGTTAAAAGAGATAAGCGGTAGTATCATTTGCTTTCCTTTCAGATTTTAGAAATGTAGACAGGTAATAGTGACTTTATACCTATGTGTTTTGAGGATAACAGTCCTTTGGGGTCCGTTTCCCGGGATTTGCAGTCGGCCGACTCCTTAGTGCTGGTCGCTGTATGATACTGTGGGAGCAAATTACTGCAAACCTGGAGGAGCGCCGCCTCGTCTTCAAACTAGGCACTTTAAAACCTTCTGGGCTCAGTCCTGAGTTTAATGCCTTCAAATTGTGATCCTATTCCACCCCTGACTTTTAGCTTGTCACCTTCTCTGTCACCCTCTCCCTCTTTCTTTCCCCCCCCGAGTTGGACTGTCTCTTCTTTCCAGAATGGCAGTAAGACACACACCATTTCGTAGAATCACACAGCACGGAAACAGACCATTAGTTTTCAACAAAAAAAAGGGGGGGGGGGGGGCAGCACAGTGTTCAGCACTGCTGTCTCACAACACCAGGATGCCAGGTTTGATTCCACCCTTAGGTGGCTGTCTTTGTAGAGGTCAGGTGAATTGGCCATGCAAAATTGCCCATCGTGTTAGGTGTGTTATTCAGAGGTAAATGGGACTGGGTGGGTTACTCTTCGGAGGGTAGGTACAGGCTTGTCCCTACACTGTAGGGAATCTAATCTAATCTAACATGCAGAACGATAGCAGTGACTGGATTCACTATTGGGGCAGCACTGCTGCCTTGCAGCACCAGGGACCCAGCCTCGGGTGACTGTGCAAACTCCACACAGATATTCTCCCAGTGTCTGTGTGGGTTTCCTCCAGGTGCTCCGGTTTCCTCCCTCAGTCCAAGATGCGTGGGTCAGGTGAACTGGCTGTGCTAAATTGCCCATAGTGTTAGATGTGTAAGTAAGAAGTTGGTGAGTGGGTCTGTGTGGGTTACACTTTCTTCAGAGGGTTGTTGTGGACTTGACCCAAAGGGCCTGTTTCCACACTGTAGGGAATCTAATCAGACCCTTCAGTCCAACCTGTCCATGCCAACTAGGCTGCTCAAAATAAACAAGTTCCACTTGCCTGCATTTGGCCCACATCCCTCAATGTTTCCTATTTGTGTACCTGTCCAATATCTTTTAAATGTTGTGACTGTATCTGCATCTGCCACTTCCTCTGACTTGTTGTTCTACATATGGAATGTCTACCATTGAAAACAACCAAATGCTGGAGATCACAGTGGGTCAGGTAGCATCCATGGAGAGACAGAAAGCTAACATTTTGAGTCTAGGTGACTCTTTGAGAGCTTCATCTTTGTCATCATGACTCAAAACAGTGTGAGAAACAAAGCTCACTTACTTCAATAATTTCAGTCCGAAACAAGATCTGAATCAGTAGTGTCATTTATTTTACTCTTGCAAGAGGTTATGGTGTCCGGTGTCCACTGTCCACAAGGCAGGGACACACGAGCATGCACGCACATACATACATACATACATACACACACACACACACACACACACACACACACACACACACAGACAGAATTCAACTAGTACACAACATTTATGTAATTTGATTCCTATTCTGTCCTCCCATTGCTCCTCCTCTGTTTAAATCTCCCACCTCTCTAAGACTGGCACCCATTACTCTTGTTCATCTCTTGCCTTATCCGGCCTTGTCTGTGACAAAATGCTTATTTCTGGCCTCACAAGGCAGTTTGACCACATCCTGCTGTGGGCCATTGTTAGGTATATCCTCCCTTACTTGTGACCTTATGAGCTCATGACTTCTTGATTGTGGTTTGTTCTTGTTTTTTGCAGATGCGGGAAACAGATGCTTATAACTACTGTTTGTACAGGCATATCTAGCTTAACCCCCTCCCCTCACAGCACCTTATCTATTCGTCTGTAACACCTATCATTCTTTGCAGGCACATTTCAGCTAATACAAAAACAATTATGTATTTCCTTCACATAGTTTCCATTCTTGTTGACTCAGTTCTTGGCTGAAACAATTACACACTCGTGCGAGTTCATTTACCTTGCATGAGTAAAATGATTGCAGAAGTAACACTACTTTACCTATATCCCACAGTAGTGTACTCTCTTTCACCATGGGTGCTACCTGACTTGTTGTGATCTCTAGCAAATCTTTTGTTTTCACTGAACAACAACTTGCAGAAGCAACACAGAAATCGCTGGAGAAGCTCAGCAAGTCTGGCAAAATCTGTGGAGAGGGAAGCAGAATTACAATCACTGGACCTGAAACATTTAAACTCCGCTTTCTCTCCACAGCTGAGCTTTTCCAGCAATTTATGTTTTTGCTTCAGATTTCCAGCCTTCACAGTTCTGTTGCTTTATTACAACTGGCAGAACATGATGCACACAGGCAGGCCATCCTGATCTGCAGGGTGGGATATATTTGACCTTGGGAGTGTGGAGTGCATGGAAAATCTTATTATAGAGTCATAGAGATGTACAGCACGGTCCAACTCGTCCATGCTGACCAAATATCCCGACCTAATCTTGTCCCATTTGCTAGCACGTGGCCCATATCCCACTTAAACCCTCCCAATTCATATACCCATCCAGATGCCTTTTAAATGTTGTAATTTTACCAGCCTCCGCCACTTCCTCTGCATTCCAAGCTCTCTCTGTTCAGCAACACTCCCTAGGACCATACCATAAAGTGTCTAAGTCCGGCTCTAATTTGCTTTCCCAAAATGCAGCACCTCGCATTTACCTGAATTAAACTCCATCTGCCACTTCTCAACCCATTGGCATCTGATCAAGATTCTGTTATAATCTGAGGTAACCTCCCTCACTGTCCACTCCACCTCCAATTTTGGTGTCATCTACAAACTTACTAACTATAGCTCATGCTCACATCCAAGTCTTTTATGTAAATGATGAAAAGTAGTGGACCCAGCACTGATTCTTGTGGCACTCCACTGGTCACAGGCCTCTAATCTGAAAAACAACTCTCCACCACCACCATCTGCTACCTTTGAGCTACTTCCGTATCCAAATGGCTAGTTCTCCCTGTATTCCATGAGATCTAACCTTGCTTACCAGTCTCCCATGGGGAACCTTATCGAACACCTTACCGAAGTCCATGTAGACCATGTCCACTGCTCTGCACTCATCAATCCTCTTCATTATTTCTTCAGAAACCTCAGTCAAGTTCATAAGACATGATTTCCCATGCACAAAGCCATGTTGACTATCCCTAATCAGTCCTTGCCTTTCCAAATACATGTAAATCCTGTTGCTCAGGATTCTCTCCAACAATTTGCCCACCACTGACGTCAGGCTCACTGGGCTGTAGTTCCCTGGCTTGTCCTTAGCACCCTTCTTAAATAGTGGCACCACGTTAGGCAAACCCCAGTCTTCCGGCACCTCACCTGTGACTATCGATGATACAAATATCTCAGCAAGGGGTCGAGTAATCACTTTCCTAGCTGCCTACAATGTTCTAGGGTACACCTGATCAGGTCCTGGGAATTTATCCACTTCTATGTGTTTTAAGACAACCAGCACTTCCTCCTCTGCAATATGAACATTTTTCAAGCTGTCACCACCTATTTCCCTCTAATCTATATCTTCCATGTCCTTCTTCATAGTAAACACTGATGCAAAATACTCATTTAGTATCTCCCCCAACACCTGTGGCTCCACACAAAGGCTGCCTTTCTGATCTTTGAGGGGCACTATTCTCTCCCTCGTGATCCTTTTGTCCTTAATGTATTTGTAAAAACCCTTTGGATTCTCCTTAACCCTATTTGCAAAAGCTATGTCATTTCCCCTTTTTGCCCTCCTGGTTTCCATCTTAAGTATACTCCTGCCGTTTTAAGGATTCACTCGATTTATCCTGTCTATACCTGGCATAAGCTTCCTTCTTTTTCTTAACCAAACCCTCAATTTCTCTAGTTATCCAGCATTCCTTATCCCTATCAGCCTTTCCTTTCACCCTAACAGGAACATACTGTTTCTGGACTTACATTATCTCATTTTGTTCCCTTTTTCCAGCTGTCCAATTACCTGCGAATATCTGCCCCCAATCAGCTTTTGAAAGTTCTTGCTTAATACCATCAAAATTAGTCTTCCCCAATTCAGAACTGCAACTTTTAGATCTGGTCTATCCTTTTCAATCACAATTTAAAACTTATAGAATTATGGTCATTGGCCCCAAAGTGCTCCCCCACTGATACTTCAGTCACTTGCCCTGCCTTATTTCCCCTGATTAGGTCAGGTTTTGCACCTTCTCTCGTAGGTGCTTGCACGTTTTGAATCAGAAAATTATCTTGCACTCACTTAATAAATTCCTCTCCACCTAAACCCTTAACACTATGACAGTGCCAGTCTACGTTTGGAAAGTTAAAAGCCCCTACATAACCACCCTATTATGCTTACAGATAACTGAGCAATAAATTTGTAAGCAGATTTTCAATTTCCCACTGACTATGAGGGGGTCTATAATACAATCCCAATAAGTGATCATCCTTTCTTATTTCTCAGTTCCCCAAATAGGTTCCTTGAATGTATTTCCAGGAATATCCTCCCTAAGTACAGCTGTAATGCTACCCCTGATCAAAGTTGCCACTCCCCCTCTTCTCTTGCCTCCCTTTCTCGCCTTCCTGTAGCATTTGTATCTTGGAACATTAAGCTGCCAGTCCTGTCTACCGCTGAGCCACATGTGTGTAATTGCTATGATATTCCATGTTCCTAACCTTGCCCTGAGTCCATCTGCCTTCTCTGTTAGGCCTCTTGCATTGAAATAAATGCAATTTAATTTATCAGTCCTACCTTGTTCTCTGCTTTGTCTGTGCCTCCCCTGACTATTTGACTCACTTCCCTCACTTCCTTTCTCAATATACCAGTCTCAGATTGATCTCTTTCCTCAGTATCTCCCTGGGTCCCGTCTCCCCCCCCCACACACACACACACACACACATATATACCCACCTTAAAATCCTCCCAAGCAGATCTAACAAATCTTGCCAGTATATTAGTTCCCTTCAAATTTAGGTGCAATCCATTCTTCTTGTACAGGTCACTTCTACCCAGAAGAGATTCCAATGATCCAAAAATGTAAATCCTTCTCCCGTACACCAGCTCCTCAGCCACACTTTCATCTGTTCTGTCCCCCTATTTCTACCCTCACTAGCTCATAGCGTCAGGTGTAATTCAGATATTACTACCTCAAGGACCACCTTTTTAATTCCAGCTTATCTTTCTATATTCTCCCTTCAGCATCTCATCCTTTCCCCTTCCTATGTCATTGGTTCCAATGTGTCAATGACCTCCTGCTAGACCCTCTCCCCTTTGAGAACATTCTGCACCCCCTCTGAAACATCTTTGATCCTGGCACCAGGATGCAACATACCATTCTGATTTTTTTGCTGCCAGCCGCAGAAATATCTGCCTGTGCCTCTGACTAGAGAGTCCCTTAACTCAGTCGTGCGCTTGAAACCTGACGTACCCCTCATTACATTAGAGTCTACCTTGATACCAGAAACTTGGCTGTTTGTGATGCATTCCCCTGAGAATCTATCACCCCCTACATTTTCCAAAACACCATACTTATTTGAAATGGGGACAGCCACAGAAGACTCCTGCACTACCTGTCTACCTCTCCTACCTTTCCTGGAGTTAACTCATCTATGTGACTGTATCTGTGGCTTTTCTCCCTCCCTATATATACCGTCCACTACACCCCATTACTCTGGTAAATTCCTCATTGCTTCTAACTGTCGCTCCAACCAATCCATTCGATCTGATGGGCTTCGCAACCGACGACATTTATTGCAGATATAATCCTCAGTAACAACGTAAACTCTCTCGAAACTCCCAAATTCGAAAAAAAGAGCATATCACTTTACCAGAGGCCATTTTTGATCCTGGCAATCTACAGACCCAGAAAATAGCGCCATCTAATTGCTCTACCAAACACCGCTTCAGGCTAACTTAGTACTTACGGCTTATAATTTTAAAATTTAATCAAGAGACAGATCTCAATAACACATACAATCAAGAAATAACCCACACTACTACCTATTGTAGATTTACAGCAAGCCTGCACTTAAAATTATGCACTTATCTGTTTTTATGCTGTGACGTCTCCCAAACAGCTTCCTCCAAGATCAGTTGTGAATTTTGCTGTTTGTTAAATTTTCCTCGATGCACATGTGTCCAGCGACGCATGAATTCAAACAGCAAAGGCAGTAACTGCACAGATTCAGTTAGCAATGTAGGTTTCTTTCTCTCTGTCTCTCTTTTACTGACCATGTGCTGCTTACCATCTGTGCTACTCCCTTTTAAAAGTGTTGTTATTTTGATTTTTCTTTCTCCAAAGTTCCAAATGAATGCAACAGCTTATAAAACTGTAATTGCTGCTCCTGCAGTTTGAGGAAATCAACTCCAACCCTAAAATATCTTAAATAAGGAGCAGCTGTTACAGCCACAAACTTTTCCCATCCTCCGTCTTGGATTATTGAAGCATTTTCAGAAATTAAAAACTGTGACGCTTTCCTTTATGCACGCCAACCCAACCAAACTTTTGTTCCATTTCTTGTGCACAGTCAGGTAAGAGACTTAACCATTGTGAATGTATATATGCTGCTATCATGGCACAGTCGAAAGGATGGCGTTGGAAAAGCACAGCTGGTCAGACAGCATCCAAGGAGCAGGAGAGTCTATGTTTCAGGCATAAACCCTTCAACAGGAATACGGAGGAGGAAGGGAGATAAGAGGTAAATGGGAACGTCGGAAAGTGATAGGTGGAATGCAAGTGGGGGATAATTGTGATAGGTCATGGGGAGAGTGGAATGGATGGATGAGAAGGAAGATGGAGAGGTAGGACACGTCAAGAGGGTGGTGCTGAATGCTATCAGGGCAGCTGGACAATAAATGCAGAAAGGAGTTTATCGAATTGTTTCTACCTTCCAGCTGTAGATTACAGTGTGAAGATGCTGCTGACTGTGGTTGCCACTAATGAAGTTGTTTGAAATTTAAAAAATGCATTCATACAGTGCTTTTCATAGCATTTCAGAGTGAAAGGCATTCTAGTCAATCAAGCAATTTGCAGTACAGTCACTGTCTACAAATGTGGCAACCAATTTCCTCACAAAGGAGACAAATTGCTGTTTCTCAGCACTTTGTTTTGCTTACTGTGGATTATTGTCCTGCTTTTCTATTTAATCATCCCGAAAATGATACCTGTGACATGTGCAGAGCTCCTTCATCATTACACTGGACTGTCTGCTAGACATTTGTGCTCAAATTTAAGCTAGATGTACAACCCATAAGCTGCTGTTTTAGAGATAACCATGTTAACCAACCAAGACTTCGCAGATTTGTAAAGTCAAGTGCTTGAGTTAAACTTGGATGAACACGTTGGGAGTAGAAGTGACGACATAATATGGTTTATGAACCAATTGGAAAGAGACTAGGTCAGCACAAAAAATAAAGTTTGATTAAGTAGTAATTTAGAAAGATGAGGAATTAACTCATTGAGGCAAAGCTGAAGAAGAAGTTTGTTGACACAATGTGGACCAATGATGAAATGACTTTAGGAATGAAGGCAAAACACAGAATAAGATTTTTTTTAAATTAAACTATCATTGTGTTAGCTTTTTTCAGGTTGAGAAAACAGGGCTAATTTGTTAAAACAATGCAGATTATGGGCAATATGACCTGTTGAATAATATAAAGTTTAAGACAGAACAAATAGTTGCAAACTCATTCTAACTGTTGGGAGGTTAAGAATGAAGGACCAGATATAAAATTAATAATTAAGAGACCTAGAGCAGAAAAAAAATGATGAATGGGTTGGTTCGACATTGGGTTTTTGAAGAGCTCGAGAGAAGAGAATAGAAGACTTATTAGACTAGCCACTGATGTGCTCAAGGCAAGATGAACCAGAGGCAGGCGCTATCACAGATGGAAGTGGTGGTCATCTTAACAGACAGGATATAAAATCATATGGATACCAAGCTTGCAAACAATCTAAGACGCTAGCTGAGAAGGAGGATAGAATCAGCAGCAAGGGTTTTAGAGTGTGGTCAGATGGGTGAGTAAAAACAGTTATTTCAGAAGCTTGGAATTAGTTTATTCCACCATTCAACAATTGTTTCTTTGCCTTTTTGTTGAAATGCTAAATAGTTAGGATTAAATGCAATGAGCACGAATCTCATTCATCAGTGGTTTCTCTTTTCAGACATGCTGGCATAATGGCGTTGAACTTTTCAAGGCAAAATGAAAGCACCTAAGACTAACCCAGGAATTTCTTTCCATTGTCTTTGAAAGCTGCTAATTATAAATGAAGGAAAGAGACTGATTTGACTTCTAATAGTAGCCATGGTCAGAGTTTGGCTCAGTTAACAGTATGAGAAAAACTTCCCATTGATTATCTAGTGAAGGTTGACGTCACAGTGTCACAATCTCCAGTCTTTAAGCAAAAAGACAATTGTTAATACAGTCAGACACTGTTAGAAGTGGTATTTTTGTTGCTACGTAAATTCTAGTTTCTCCACTCCCTGTTTGTTTCTTCTTGTCTTGCTGATGCCATATACAAAATTTTTCAATCCGAAGTAGTTTGCACATTTCCCACATTGATAATGAGTCTTGTAAACCCCACTGTTTCTGCAGCAAAGCTGAAATTTTGGTAATACATTATAATCATGCATAAAGTATTTATGTGACTCATATATCCTGATTTGAATCAAAATGAAATAAGACACAGTTAAGCAGCCCTAGTTATGTTTTAGATTACTCCGAGGTCATAATAATCCTGCATTGAATATATTTGAATTAGAGTCATAGAGATGTACAGCATGGAAACAGACTCTTCGGTCCAACCCATCCATGCCGATCAGATATCCCAACCCAATCTAGTCCCATCTGCCAGCGCCATATCCCTCCAAACTCCTCCTATTCATATACCCATCCAAATGCCTTTTAACTGTTGCAATTGTACCAGCCTCCACCACTTCCTCTGGCAGCTCATTCCATACACGTACCACCCTCTGTTTGAAAACGTTGCCCCTTAGGTCTCTTTTATATCTTTCCCCTCTCATCCTAAACCTATGCCTTCTAGTTCTGGACTCCCCGACCCCAGGGAAAAGACTTTGTCTATTTATCATATCCATGCCCCTCATAATTTTGTAAACTCTATAAGGTCACCCCTCAGCCTCCGACGCTCTGGGAAAACAGCCCTAGCCTGTCCAGCCTCTCCCTGTAGCTCAGATCCTCCAACCCTGGCAACATCCTTGTAAATATTTTCTGAACCCTTTCAAGTTTCACAACATCTTTCTGATAGGAAGGAGACCAGAATTGCACGCAATATTCCAACAGTGGCCTAACCAATGTCCTGTACAGCCTCAAAATGACCTCCCAACTCCTGGACTCAATTCTCTGACCAATAAAGGAAAGCATACCAAATGCCTCCTTCACTATCCTATCTACCTACGACTCCACTTTCAAGGAGCTATGAACCTGCACTCCAAGGTCTCGTTGTTCAACAACACTCCCTAGGACCTTACCATTAAGTGTATAAGTCCTACTAAGATTTGCTTTCCCAAAATGCAGCACCTTGCATTATCTGAATTAAACTCCATCTGCCACTCCTCAGCCCATCGGCCCATCTGGACCCATCTGGTCCAGATGCTGTTGTAATCTGAGGTAACCCTCTTCACTGTCCACTCCACCTCCAATTTTGGTGTCATCTGCAAACTATCCAAATGCTTGAATAAAGCAATGTAAATAATAACAAAATGCAAATTTAGTGTTTAGAAAATTAAACTGTTTGATAATTTTGATTAAGTCACATCGAGTTAAGAGTAGAATATTAATTAAATAATATTCAGCATGATTGATCTAACACTTTTGCAGCTTCCATGTGACCTGACAAAAACTGGTCATTTTGTTTTACATATTTACAAATAGGAAGCTTTGATCATGCTTGCATTTTAACTATGATTTAAATAAACTCAGTCATGTGGATTGAAATGTGAAAGCTGATTTATAAAACTATTGTTAGCCATAGATCTTCCATTTATAATATATTAAAAATGTTGCTTCTGCACAAGTCTCTTGTCAATTCTCCGTGACATTTTAAGAAGACATAGAGTTGACCAAGGAAAAAAATTGCTATTAAGTATACATTTTATTTTTCAGGCAGAATTTGATATTGTATTTCGAAAATTAGTAGCATAATTGATGTGCTGGTATGCTCACTAGCGCTTAATGTCTAGGTTGCCATTTATTCTAATAATGCCAGCATCATTTATAGCTTTAAAGGCCAACCATATGATTTGCAGTTCTATCATAGTGAATTTGAAATATAATTTTAAATTGCATTCGTCCGACTGGAGTTTCTTGAACTTCTCAAACTGTCTCAGTTCACACTTTTTTTGTTATGATCACTGAAGAGAAATGTAACTTAGAATTACAAATTTCCAGTGACTGTCTAGAAGGATCATAGTATTTTAAGTTTTGACTTTTACTGTCAAAACAAACTAAAAGTAAGATTGCTCAAATGCTGTTACAGTGGCATGGTGTGCCACTATGGTGGCTCAATGGTTAGCACTGCTGCCTCACAGCATCACAGACTCAGGTTTGATATCACCCTTGGGTGACTGTGTGGAGTTTGCACATTCTCTGTGTTTGCATGGGTCTCCTCCGGGTTCTCTGGTTTCCTCCAACAGGAGGAATGTGCAATTTAGGGGATCGGCCATACTAAATTCCCCATTGTGTCCAGGGATGTGCAGGCTGGGTGGATTAGGTATTGGAACTGCAAGGTTACAGTGATAGGGTGGGGGATTGGTCTGGGTGGGACACTCTTCAGAGGGTCTGTGTGGACTCAATGAGCTGAATGGCCAGCTTCCACACTGTAGAGATTCTATGAATCTATGAACATCCCTCATGCAACTCTTCATTTTCCAAGAGACTGGTTGAAATTGATTCATATCTCCTGAAGGCTTGTTACCATTTCCCTTTTCCAAACAAATAATTTCTAATCCCCAGACTGGCCCTCCTAGTGAGGGTTAACCTGTGGATTCGTATTCTAATCAAATTTTGACAAATCTAGTAGTCTCATTTAAACCCTCATAAATTTAGTCCTGGCTACATTCCATGTGGTAAACAATAGCAACTGGTGGTCTATCTCTCTGTGTATTCCCTCTTCTCTCGCTCTCTCGCTCTCTCCCCCTCTCTGGGGCCCGGGTCATGGATTACCCAAAATGACTGCAGGGAATGTCTGTAGGGAATGGGCAAACTTTCAGAGATCCTGGTTCACATAGGGATCAACAGTGTAGGTGTTACAGGAACGAGATCCTGCATCAAGAATTTAGGGCCCAGATTTTAAAAAAGCAATGTCAAAGGTCATAATTTCCAAATTATTCCCTGTGAGATGTGCTAATAGGCAGATAGAACAGATGAATGCATGGCTGATGTAACGTGGAACAGGAAAGAGAGCTTTAGTACCTGGATTACTGAGTTTGTTTCTGAGGAGGATGGAACCTGATCAAATTCAAACAAGAAGAGCAGTATCAAAAACAGATACTTTTGCTGGAAAAGCTCAAGAGGTCTGGCAGCATCTAAGGAGAGAAATCAGAGTTAAGGTTTTGGTTCCAGTGACCCTTCCTCAGAACTGATGGTCACTAGGATAAAGAAGATAGGGAGGAGGTAAGGAGTAAATGGTAGATGGCGATAGAACCCAAACAGAGAGAAGAATAGTTGGACAGACAAAGGAATGGATAATGAATAGCTATTAATGGAAATTGTTAGTGGCAATTCACCCTCCTCACTAGTGATCAGTGTCCATTTCCGTCTTCAGCTTGCTGCAATATTTCAGCAAAGCTCAACACAAGGTGGTGAACAGCGCCTAATCTTAAATTAGACATGTAATAACCTTCCGGCTCCAATGATAAGTTTAACTTACGATTCAATAAGATTCAACAACAATTTCAGATCATGAACTCTACCTTTCACCTGCTTTGGTTTCTTCACTATTACCAAAGAGGAGGAGAATAGACGTTTCGGGCATGAGCCCTTCTTCAGGAATTCTTGAAGAAGGGCTCATGCCCATAACGTCGATTCTCCTGCTCTTTGGATGCTGTCTGACCTGCTGCGCTTTTCCAGCAACACATTTTCAGCTCTGATCTGCAGTCCTCACTTTCTCCTCTTCATTATTACCATTTGCTTTGCCTTTGTTCCATGCTAACTCTATCTAGTGTTGATTTCTCCAGCCCTCTAACCTATCCCTAACCTTCCCTTTTGTTCCACATGACCCTCCCCCTTCCTTAGCAACATAAGCCCAAAATAGTTCTACCTCTCTTCACTTCCAAAGAAGAATAAAAACTTAAACAATTGCAGATGCTGGAAATCAGAAACAAAAATAAAAGTCATTCGAAATGCTCAGCAGGTCTGGCAGCATCTATGAAGAGAAATCAGAGTTAACGTTTCGGGTCTGGTGACCCAAGGTTCTGAGGAAACATTACCTCTTGATTTCTCTTCGCAGATGCTGCCAGAGGTGCTGAGTTTTTACAGCAATTTCTGTTTTTGTGTCTAAAGAAAAATAATTGCACTCAGAATGTTAACTCTGTTTCTTTTTGCACAGAAGCTGCCAGAACTAAATGAGTCTTCCTCACACCTTCTGATTTAATTTCAGACCTCCTGGTATTCACTTTTTTTTTAAGAACTTCAATTATAACTGCCAATTATATGTTTACTGAAAACCTATTTTCACTTGTACAGTTTTGGGTGTAGCAACAGCAGTGTGGAAAGAGTATTTGGTAAAATTAACAAGAAATAAATATATCCTGAATGTCACTGCGTGGTTAACGTGGACGCAAAATGATTAAGCCTATTAAGTTAGTTATGGATTTGACTTAACATTACATCATTTGCATGTAGAACGCTTTTGTATTCAAACGATCCATCATGACCATCTTCTGTACAGTCAACTTATCTGACCTTTTAGACTAACGCTTTTAATTTTAATAATACGAGAGGTCATGAGGCATCACAGATTCATTCAGGAGCATATGCAATCATTAGATACTCTTGTTCATTTGAATTATAGTGCAACATTCAGAAATTGAATCTCAAGCTTTCAGACGTGTATGTGATATTTAATGACAGCACTGCACTGCGCCATGTTATTGTTTCACTTTCTAGAGTAATTTAGTATTTCTATAAACCTAACGTATAATCTCTTGATAAGCTTACCTGTCCATTATTAGTTATAGAAGTATTATTTCTGATTTTAATTTCTATTTCCTTGTTGAAGCTGTGTTTCTGTATTACTACTAACAAAGAAGTTTAAACGTAATTGAATGTTATCTTTTTAGATTTGAGTAAATAGTCATTTACATGTACAGTAGAGGGCACTGTTGTCTAGCATTTCATGAAATAGTTTTAACAAAGTTAAGATCATTTGGAGAGGAATGAATAATAAAAGTAATTGAGTATTTTCTTAAAATTCATTTATGGGATGAGGGCATCACTGGCTAGGCCAGCATTTATTGCCCATCCTAGAGGGCAGTTAAGAATTAATCACATTGCTCTGGGTTTGAAATCATATATAGCCAGACGGGAAAGAACGTCAGATTTCCTTCCCTAAAGGACATTAGTGAACCAGATGGGTTTCCCCAAAAATGGATTCATGGTAATCATTTGATTCTTAATTCCAGATTTTTAACTAAATTCATGTTTCACCATCTGCCATGGCAGTATTTGAATCTCTGTCCCCAGGATATTACCTGGGTTTCTGGATCAACAGTTCACTGATAATACCATCAGGCCATCACCACCTCGTGTCATTTCCATGATCGTGCTACGGGCACAGATCAATTTCCCGGTGAAATACTTTTGTTTGTTGAAAGTGATTTGAAGTAGGGAAATGTTTTGATCAATTTTTCACTGAAGACTGCAAGTCTATTTACTGGGACTGAACCGTGATTTTTATCTTACTCATGAGTTAGGTAACCTCAATTGGATCAGTTATTGCCTGTGAAACTGAAAGTAATCCAATTTTATTTTGACTATTTTGCCTGCAATATACAGAATTCTCTGTATTCTTAATTTTTGAGTTAAAGTTTATTAAGCAAACTCACTTTACAGATATTTGTTTGCAAATTCAAGTATACCCAAGTCATTCTTCCTCTAGATGCCATAGTTGTACCCAATCATTTATTTGAAAATCGCTGCATAAACCTATGCAAACTCCCATTGCTGTGTCATCTACAAAACACTGAGATGCACGACCCAAAGTCACAGAATGCTTGGCTTTTCCTTATTGGGTCATAGTTTGTCAGAACTCCATGGCTAAGGCACCAAAATCTGCTTAATGTCTTAAGTAGTATTTGTATAAATAAACATTATTAGTCAGTAAACATCAGCAATTCTTTTCTTATCTCTTGCAATTGTGAAGAGAAAAGAAGATGACATGCATGTTTATAGTATCTTTCACAATCACAGGAGAAGAAGTATCATTGTAAGAAATTTGGCAGTCAATTTGAACACAGCAACACCCAAGACAGCAATGAAACATCAAAGAATCTGTTCTTTGATTTTGAACGAGGGATAAGTTAAAAATAACTCTTCCCCCCCCCCCCCCCCCAAGTCAACAAAAGAAAGTGCCTTGAGATATTTTACATTCACATGAAAGGGCATATGGGGGGAGTCATCTTATTTGAAGGACTGCACATCTGATAGTGCACTATCTCTCAGTATTGCACTGGAATCAGCCTTTTTTCTCAGCTTTATTTCATAGAATCTGCAGTGTGGAAGTAGGCCATTTAGCCCATCAGGTTCACACCGACCCTCCGGAGAGTATCCCACCCCCTACCCTATATTTCCCATGGCTCATTCACCCAGCCTTCATATCCCTGAACACTATGGGCAATTTAGCATGGCTAATCCACCCAACCTACACATCTTTGGACTGTGGGAAGAAACCGGAGCACCCGGACGAAACCCACATAAACATGGGGAGACTGTGCAAACTTCACACAGACAATTGCCCAAGGCTGGAATTCAATCAGGTCCCTGGCTCTTTGTGGTTGTAGTGGTAACCACTGAGCCACTGTGCTGCCTGTTTCTTCTTTTTATGCTCATGACCTAGAGTGCAACACATACGTAACCTTCTGATTCAACAGTAAGGGTACTTGCTACTGAGTCATGGTTGACACTCGATGAGTATCATTTTGGCCTTTGACATTTCTGCTTTTATCTTGATGATTTAATGCAATGTGATAGGAATTGTTTTTCAGATTAGTTTTCAGTTTTCCTTATAAATCTGTTATTCATTTTCTTGTTTGTCTCTAATGTGGGTTATCATTTTATTTAGAAGACCTTTTACTCTTGTCATTTCATGCTAACAAACGAAATCTCTTTGCCAAAAAATGTAATTGTTGAAACACCTTCCATAAGCAGAAGCATTTTGGGAATGAAAAATGTCAACATTTTATTATTTCTAACTACACTACAAATCTACAAGCTATAAAAGAAAATAAAAATTAAGTTAAATTGAATCTCAATCCTATATATACATAGAATCATAGCACATTTTTTGAGTTCTATACTATCCTCACAATGTTTCCAAATGTCATGTCATATCTGCAAGTTGTGGCATGTACCCTAAGGCCTAAATTAATGTATATCTATAAGCTTTGGCATCATGCCTAATTCTAAGGAAGATTAAAACATTATTGCCAGTGCTTCTGTAATTTCAATTCTTCTGGTCCCAAGGCTTTAATATATTTACATAAGAATAAGGATATCTACAAACTTTTCCTCTTTCTTTCAATATCCATAACTTACAGCCGCTCCTTTTATACTTCCATAAAACATTCTTGTTTAAGTTACATGTAAGGAAGTATTGGTTAAACAAGTTTCCCTAAACTGTGAGTTTCAACCTCTTTTAAAAGCAGGTACTTTAATGTCTAAAACTGCTGCTAATTTTCTTAACTATTACATGCTCAAAATATTTGAGTTTAATATTAGCATTAGTAAAAATTATCTTCCAACCAGTTGACTATTTTAAGATTTTTAGGTAATGGTAGGAAAAAGAACTTGGATGTGAAATTCAAATCTAAAGCACAACTGGAGATGATGGTAAAAAAGTTGATTACTCCACCAGCGATGCATGCTGTGTTGATTTTTCTCCTTTCAGTGACCTGTTCTCGGTAACAGAGGGAATGATTAAAATAATGCCTTTAGTTGATCTGATTAATTTATTGTGACGAGTAATTTGTTACAAAAAACAGTGAGACTTTTGAACAGTGTCGCCACTCTCTGGCACCATCTAAAACACAGAAAAATAAACCACAAGATAGAATATAAAGGCAGCAAAATAAAGATATAAAGAAAAAAAAATTCAACTTCACAGTTCTTGTTAAGTGGGAAAACATGAGTCCCCTTAGCGCGCTGCAGCCGCTGGAATGAAAGTTGCACTCTTTGGCACCATCTTGCCTCCATCAATGCCTTCGCCACTATGAGTCCTCAGTGCAGATACCACCAATGCCGCTGACAGCTCAAACTCAATTCTGCCACCATCATGAGTCCACTTTAGGCCCACATTGCCAATGCAGCCCCCAGGTCACATTGGTTGATATGCCTGAGTTAGCTGTCCCTAAATGAATGTGTCGGCATTCAAGAGGTGGGTGCTTTTAGACATAAGTCCCGAGTGTTACTGACTCTACATGTGAGTGACGGGCCTGCACTGAATTGAGCAGAGTGAGAGTCTTGTTTTTTTTAAAGAGAGGTGATAACGAAGATGCATTCACAAACCCTAATGATACAGGTGAGGTCGTTAAACACTTTTCAACACTGCAATCAGATCCTCGGGGTTAGATTTTAGGGCATTTCTCTCTCAACAGCTGCCTTCTTACCAATTTTCTTGAAGGGTGACTTGTGGAAATGTAGCTTATTGCTTTGAGTCAACTTCTGATACTAATGAATCAAGCATAGCACTTGACAATCTTTCAATCCACTTCCCAACCTAATGTTCCATGTATAATACATCTGACTGTATCTGAATAAGTTAATTACACCATTCAGTTTTCCACAGTAGCTCCCCTTTAAGAAGAACAAGTTGACTTTCAGAAAACAAAGATAAATTGCTAGAAAATCTCAGTAGGTCTGGCAGCTTCTGTAGAGAGAAATCAAATTTAATATTTAGGTCCAAGTGACCCTTCTTCGGAACTCAGTTGACTTTCACGTCTGAGGGCTTTATTGAACATGTTAATCTTGTGCTTTTAGGTTCCTATTGTGTGTAAAGACAGCCAGTATCATGGTTCACCATAAAATTAGTCCTGTAAGCTTTAATTCCAGGAAAATTATTGATGGCAGGTTGTCTAATGTGTTATCCTCAGATTTATTAGTCTCTCAACATGACATATTTCCAATGATTCTGTGTACAATATATTGAACAGATTGCAGGAAAAAAAGATTGTAAATGGTGGAAGATAGGTATTAATTATAATTAGGTACACTTGCTAATTATAATTAGCAGCAATAATCTACTTTTAGCAACCATTTGAATAACAGAAATCCTTTATTGTATTCTAACTCGATTATAAATTAAGACAACATTTTGTCATTTCATGCCCAACTAAGTCTAACCATTAGGTTCATTGCTTCCAATTATGTAAAACATATTTCTTGTAGTAATACAGTGACACAATTTGCTTTATTCAGGAATTGTACAATTTTATGTTATCTCTTTAACTGTAACATCAAAATTCCATAATAATGGAGTTTGGCATTGGTAACGTCAACATATTGACCAGTTGTTCATTATTGATTTCATTTGCCTGTCAGACCAATTTAGAATTCTAACATCCTCTAATATTAGAAAAGGACATAAATTTTACTGCATACACTTAGCCCTAATTATTAAAAATGAATATGTTTACATGTTTAAGAACATCTTTAATTTATTCCAAGTTCCTATATTTTAAGTTGTTAAGGTAAGATCAGAGAAGATAGTTCATAAGTAGCTATCTGTCATGCAGCCTGACTAGTGATACTGTGATTGAAGATGGTGAATTTTTGGCAGACTCCCTATCCATGCTATAGGCCCTATTAAAGTGAAGGATGAGGAAAAGGTTAAATGACAAATTAGTCAATGTTTTAATCTAAGTATTTTTCATCTTATGTGACAATCTCTACTGAGACTGACAATAGTTTAAAGAGAAATTTGTACTTGGAGGTTTTAGCTGAAGTAATGGCACATCAAAATTAAAGGAACTACTGTGTCAATCTCTAAAGATATATACTATAAATTAAACAATATTTTAATAAATATCGTCTTATAGCAATGATTTAGGTGTGGTTGCAAGGTGATCACAGCTGGAGACTAAATATTCAGTGACACATGACTTTTCAAAGGAACAGACAGAAAGGAAAGGGTGGTGAAGTAGCTTTGTTAGTATGAGATAGAATAAGTACCAAGGAAAGAAATGACATTAGGTCGGAAGATGTAGAATCCATATGTGTGGAGGTAAGGAATAGCAGGGGAAGAAGATACTGGTAGATGTATTCTAGAGGTCCATAAGGCAGAGGATAAATCATGAAATAATAACATGTTAAAAGGCAGTACATTAATCATGAAAGACTACAATCTTCATGTAGTTTGGAAAATCCAAATAGTAGCCACAAGGAAGAATTTATAGAATATATTCAAGACAGACTCCTGAATCAGTATGTTATGGGTCTAATCGGAGATTACACATTACCAGATCCAAAATAGTGCAATGAGGCAGGTTCCGTAAGGCAGTCCCTTAGGAGAAAGGACCAAAGAATGGTAGAATTTTGCATCCAATATGAGAATGAGAAACATGGGTTAGAATAAATATGCTAAACATAAATAAATAAAGGAATGAGGCAAAGTAAACTAGAGAGGATTGGGAAAGGAATTTAGCAGCAAAGATAGTTGAGGACCAATGGCAGGCATTTGAGAAAATAATTCATGGCTCACAATCAAGATTTAACATTAAAAAATGTGGCACTGGAAAAGCATAGAAGGTTGGGCAGCGTCCAAGGAACAGGAGAGTCGATGTTTTGGGCATATGCCGTTCATCAGGAAAATGGAGGGGAAAGGGGGCTGAGAGATAAATAGTGGGGGGGGGGTGGGGATGGGGTTGGGGGGGGAAGGCAGGTTGGAAGGTGATAGGTGGAGGCAGGTGGGAGGTAATTGTGATTGGTTGGTGCGGAGGGTGGAGTGGGTGTGTGGGATGGAAGATGGACAGGCAGGATAGATCAAGAAGGTAGTGCTGAATGGGAGGGTGGATCTGAGATGAGATAGTGGCGGGGAGATTCGGAAATTGGTGAAGTCGATGTTGATGCCGTGTGGTTGGAGGGACCCAAAGCGGAAGATGAGGTATTCTTCCTTCAGTTGGCGGGCGGGTGGGTTTGGTTTGGTAGTGGAGGAGGGACTTGCATTTCATTGGGGGAGTGGGAGGAGGAGTTGAAGTGGTCGGCCACAAGGCAGTGGGATTGGTTGGTGCATGTGGACCAGAGGTGTTGTCTGAACCTTTCTGCGAGTTTGATGTTTTGTCTTCCTGATGTAGAGATGACCACATCAAGAGCAATGGACGCAGTGGATGAGGTGGGTGCATGTGCAGGAAAATCTTTGTCAGATTTGAAAGATCCTTTAGGACCTTGGACGGAGGTGAAAGGAGGAGGTGTGGGCACAGGGTTTACACCTTGTGTAGCAGCAAGGGAAGGTAATGGGGGGGTGAGGGGAGGGGAGGTGCGTGTACCTATCCACATCCCTGATGAAGGGCGTCTGCCAAAATGTTGACTCTCCTGCTTCTCGGATGCGGCCTGACCTGGTGTGCTTTTCCAGCACCACATTTTTCGACTCTGACTGTGCAGCATTTGCAGTCCTCATTTACTCACAATTAAGATTACCCCAATGGGAATGGTGGGTTCTAGGAATGGGAAAAGGCAACCATCATTAACCAGGAAGTAAAAGACAGCATCAAAGTGAAAGGAAAAAAAAACATACAATGTGGGAAAGATAAATGGTAAGTCAGAGGCAAAAACAAATTGCTGAAAAAGCTCAGCAGGTCTGGCAGGTTCTGTGCAGAGAAATCACACTTAACGTCTTAGGTCCAGTGACCCTTTGTCAGAACCCTTTTGTTTCTGATTCCCATTATCTACAGTTACTTTGATTTTTATTTGGTAAGCTAAAGATTGGGAAAGCTACAAAAAAACAACAAAAGTGACCTAAGAAAAGAGAAAATAACTTTGAGTACAATCTTGCAAGTGATAGAAAGATGCACACAAAGACTTTTGTCCCACACTGGAAATGCGACATTTTATGGGGCAGAATCTTCCATTGAGCAGTCTACCTCTGGCACTGGACATGACATTTGGTGTTGCATCCATTCTGGGGTGTGTAGATTGTTCTCAAACCATCATTTGATTCTCAGCTTATTTAATATGCATGCACAAGGAGAAAAGCAAATCTTATAGAGTGCACTTGAAGGAAGTCATCACCCCAAATGAAACCCTCTAGAGTTGAATTTCCAGGTACCACATTTAAAGGGTAGCTCACAGAGAATCCATTACACATTGCAAAGCAGGAGAATTAATCAGCCTGATTTGGTCACCTCCACCCTCTCTGGAGGTGACGGACAAAATAGAAATTAGACATGAAAACAGAAAATGCTGGAAAAGATCAGCAAGTCTGGCAGCTTCTGTGCAGAGAAATCAAAGTTAACACTTCAGGTCCAGTGACCCTTCCTCAGAACTTTCTCAAATTGGCCCCACAAATCAGTAACGCCTTGCTAAAGGTTCTACTCCAGGTCATCAAGGAAAGGTGGTGATCCTATTCCCAAGCAATAGCAGAAGTAGGACATCATCTTGCCTGACAAATGTAGCCTGAACTGAGATACCAGCAGGGATTTACACCCATTGGCCTCACGAGATCCGGAACCAGTACAGGAACAGGATTCACCATGTGCTGCACTCTGCAGGGATAAACTTCTGGCACTGTCTATTGATGCTATAAACTGACATTCCAAGGGCAGCACTCTGTCTAACTCTGCCAGTTCTGAGGGATGTGAGGTAGGATCCCATACAAGCCTACGATGAGCACCACTTGGAATTTGTGCACTAAATGTTTGACAGTCAACTCATGCCATTAATGTTCTGTTAGTTGCAGGAAAATGTGCCTTTTAAACATTCATTGTGGAGGGCTCTGAAGCTGTCATGGCTGTACAAGCACATGAAGTGCTCATGCAGCTTTGGTATGATACTTGATCACAGAATCACAAAATTGTTACAATGCGGAAGGAGACCATTCTGCCTGTCATGTCTGACTAGCTTTCTGAACATTTTAACTGTGTGCAAAACCTTGCCTTTTCCACGTAACCCTGCATCCAATATTTTCTTGACTGCCTCAATTGAACCTGCCATTTCCAGGCAGTACATTCCATACTCCAACTATTTGCTGTAGTTGAAAAAGAAAACTATAAAACACAATTTTTGCTAGCTCCCTCAACCTGGAATAAGTTAGCTATAAGATTCTTATGGGACTCTCTACCTCAACTCACCACTGCATGACTTCTTGCTGTGCATCCTCAAGTACCTGGCTCACGATGTCACCATTCATTCTTAAAGGAAGTTTCTCAGTCCTCCATCACCTCTTCTGTGAAGATTACCCACTCTGTGGAGAGTGGAGCATATTGTGCTGATATGGTACATTCTTTTGGGGGAATATTCAAGTGCACTACCTGAGTGGTCTAATCATTTTGAACCCTAACAAAGGCATATACAACATTATACCTTTCCTCCCATTGTACCTTCTTCCTCAATTGTGTCATTGAACATATTTTTTAGGGTGCCCTATGTTATCTGATAGCCAGTCTCATAATTGACATGGTGTTGAAAAACATGAACCATGTTCGAGTGCTTCAGAACGCAGACATCATGAGATGTTTCTGGGTAGTGCAAACCTGGAAAATATCTCCAGTATGATGACATAGCAACTGCACTTTAATGCACTGGAAATCTGTTCTGTTGATAAAGAGACAAGGAGGTGTAATTGCCCAGGGAGCAATATGTGTGAAATTTATAGCTCCTTGTGCCTCTGTTACTCGTGAAATTGCAGCAAATCCTAATGCCCTAGCTCTGTGCATCTAAAAGGGACCTCTCAAATTTATAGGCTGTTCAGAAAAGGGAATCTGTTACCACCTGGATTCACTTGTTTGTCACTGACTGGGATACCCGGCAGAGTCCCCAGTGCTTCCCTGGAACAAGCCACGGCAAAGAGATTAAAGGCTGTTGTGACCTCCAAGGCAACCAACATGAGAATGCCTCTCCGTCTTTGAAGTTCCATGTCCTTATCCAACAGGTCATATATGTAGGAAACTAAATCATGAGACAGAGTGCCTTTCTGCACTCCCTCTGATTTTCATTGATTCCAGTTTTGTTGGAGCTCCTTGATGCCACTCTTGGTCAAAAGCTATCTTGATTTCAAGGGGAGCTGCTCTATGTCACCTCTTGATTTCCACTCTTTTATCCATGTTTGGACAAGACTTTAATGACATCAGGGGCTGAGTGACCTTGGCAGAATCCCAGCTGAGCATCGACCAACCTGAGCAGATTATTGCTGAAGAAATGCAGCTAGATGGCACCGATTGGCAGTAATTTGCCAGATTGAATTTGTCCTTTTGTGCAGAGGACGTAGCTGGGTAATTTTGCGCATTGTCAGGTAGATGTCAGTGTTGTCAGGGCCTATTACGTTTGCAGTATCAGGAACTTCACCAGTTGGCATATTCTGTATTTTATATAACCTTGGAGTACATATTCATTCAGCAATTTGTTTTGCAAATAGTTCCCCTTTGTATTCTTTCACTTTCCTTTGCTTTTTATTTGTCACTGTGCTGCTACATTTCTTTTTCATCATTTTGTTTCGCTGTTACATTCTTTTTCAATTCTTTCTCATGGTTCAGAATTCTCAGTATCTGCGAAGAAAATCAGCAAAATGCAATTCCTATATAAAAACAAACTTTTGGCATGTTGGCGCATAACTGGCTGGTAAGAAGAGCAGAGTAATGGTCTATAATGTTTTGTTCTTACCTCTGTGCTCTCTTGAGTTAAAAAGGCTTTGTATTTTGAAAGCATGTAGATTATTTCTAATTATGACCTGTCTTTTGCAGATAATCAGAAAATGTTAATCATCAACCTAATAACAACTGGACATACATGGAGATGCATGTTTAGGAGCAAATCACAAAAAAAATTCTAAAATATAACCTTTGCTAGAAAACCACAAAGTTGCAAACCAGTGCTGTCTACTCCCCATCCTATCCTGACTATGCCTTTCTCCCATAACTCAACTGATGTAATTTTCCAGATAGCCGTTTACATACCTTTATAAACATGCATTTTTGAGGGGGGGCCCTTTTGTGGCTCAGTGGTAATGTCCCTACTTGTGGACCAAGAGATCTGGGTTCAAGTTCCACTTGCTCCAGAGCTGTGTAAGTACTTCTCCAAACAGGTTGATTAGAAAAAGAGAGATTAGATTAAAAAAGAAGTTCATTACAACCATCCACCTTTAACATCACAGTTTCAGTCTGTGTCCATTTCAGGATACAACTGAATCCTATTTCTCAGCTGCATCCAATTATCCACAACTAATGCAGCCAGTACATAGTTGTCAGCCTTGGTTCTGTGTGTTGGATGCTTGCTTTTGAATCAGATGGTTGTGCATTGCAGTACTTGATCACACAAATAGTGCAATACTGAAGGAGTTCACTACAATACCAAAGATGCATTGAAACATTAAATATACATCCTGCCATCCTACTCAAGTGGTCAGGAAGATGACTGGAATCATAAAGATTCCAGTAAAACATTTTGAAGTGAAGATGGGGAACTACAGACAGTATCTTGCCTATAGTCATCTATCAATCAATATTATAAACAAGCATCATTATCAGATTGTTATTTGTGGAAGCTTGCTATGCTGAAATTGATTGCTATATCTCCCAGTTTTCAGTAGTAGCTACACTTCACATTGTCTGTTCAGCAATTTGAACATCCATTGGCCATGAGAGTAGCTACATAAATGCAAATCATTCTTTCTTTGTCTTAGGCTTATTTCTGGAACCATTCTTGCAAACTGCTTTTGCACTCTCTCCAGTGCACTCACATCCTCCTTGTAATGTAGTGCCCAGAAACTGCATTTAATACTCCAACTGAGGTCTAACAAACGTCTTATACAATTATAGCATTACCTCCTTTCTCTTAGATTGAAGTTGGAAATCAAGTTGTTGTTTGTTGAGTTCTAATGGTGAGTGCACCCTGACATTCCAGTCCTCAAATTTAAAGTCCTATCCACCTGCTCCTCTAATTCTCCCTCCAATCATTTCAAGAGTAAAAGACATATTTCCCATCCAAACAAAGTATTGCAAACACTCAGGACCATCCTTCTTATAACCAAAATCCAGACACGCCATCAATAAATATTAACTAGAACACACTTTTGGTGCTGCTACAGAAATCTCTTGGGAAGTGTTGTTGCTACAGTGCTTTGAAACTTACTTTCTCTTCTTCACATTTAATGGTATTTGTACTTTGGGAAATTTCATAATGTGTTCTGGAAGCATTTCTTGTGAGTTAGTTAACTTTTCTGAAGAAGGGTCACTGCACTCAAAACATTACCTCTGATTTCTCTCCACAGGTGCTGCCAAACCTGCTAAGTTTTTCCCCAGCAATTTTAGTTTTTAGTTAACTTTTCTAGTTTATATTGACAATAATTATATCACAAGTATTCTGTATGTCAGAAAAATTGCAAAGGGCAACCCTCTTTGGAGAAAACATTGTTTTTAAATAAACGTTTTACTGTGGTTTTTTTGCTTTCAAGTCCAGTCGCACAGCAAACCACAAAAGGTTTCATTCTTCAGTTCAGCCTATTTCCAAATGCAGTTTATTTACCAAATAAATAGTAAGTATAAATAATTCAGATAGCTTTGTTTATAGCTATCATGCTTTTATTGCATTCAAAATATAATCATGCTCCTTATTGTCACTGATTGAAAAGGTACCATGGTTGCGCCTTAGGTTTTGAATTATTCTAGAGCTTAAGCATGGGTTGTAAATATTTCCTTTCCACAAAAGGCACTTCTCTTGTGATCTACGATGCAATATCTATTCTGAGGCTGTATGTCCTTAGCTCCAGATTGCTGCTGAGAGAATTCAAAATAATAAAATGTGCTTTATTTATTTAGACATACTGTAAATGGTCAATCTGCAGGCTATTCTTGTACTATATTACCCTTGTGTTTGGAAGACCCACAATGGTACAGAGTGTTTGTGCAGGAGAAATAAATACCAGTAAAATTGAAAAGAATGCATTTCCTCTTATGGATCAGATTGTAATGTTGTTGGTGCAACACAGGCAGTAGCGAAGGTGATCGTGGAGTAGGATCGGCCCAGCAACGAAAGATGGTGCCTGACAATTGGCGACTTCAATGTTGGTTGGGTCCAGTGTAGACGGCGGTGAAGCAGTGGAGGAGTGATGGCAGCGCTGGCGTTTTTGATGGTAATAAGCTGGTTCAATGCTGATGGACTCTCTTTCAGCTTTTTCCTTATTAAATTATTCAAACTGGCACCAAATCATGGCAACAAAGGAAAGTTTTCACTATTTTATTGGACTCTTACTGTAAAATACAGTTGACAATAAAATCCTTCATTTATTCATTCGTATTATGCACTCTGTCTTTTCAATTTTCTGACCACATGATGACAAATGGGGATGTTTGCATGCTATAGTCATTGTTGCTCCTTTGTTTAATGTTGGAGCTTCCATATTGTGGGCCTTGGACTACAAACATTCTGCAAGTCTGAGATATCCAGTGGCAAAGTGCAGAAGGAAAAGTTCCAAATTAAGCCAGCTCTTATCTTGCTGGAGGCAGCTCTTTAATCATCTGGAACAGACTGATTTTACCATCACTCTCAATTAAAAAGAAAGAACCACAGAACCTCTGAAGATGGAAAAGGTTGGAGACCCCTGATGTAAAAGTAAAAGAATGTTGCAGGCTGGATCTTTATCCCATAAGTGGAAGTCAGGAAATTTCCTAACTCAGTGTGGCCACCTAAGGGGAAAGTGCCAGCAAACTTGGGTGTTGTATTCTGTAGGATAGCTGATAACAGGAGTTGGGCCTACTGCACTGAAAATGAGTTCAGAGATAACAAGAGTGGTTGGATGCAAAGGATGGCTACTCAAAAGGCTCACCTTATTGCTTGGAATTTTGCTTCTGTTATAATAGTGGCAGCAAAACAAAATGAAGCTCTCAATCTCACTCTTCAGAAACTCTTATTCTTTCTTATGCTCCACACATCACTTTTATGTCGATTTGTTATAACATGCTGCACCACATCCAGGTCCCTCACACCTTGCATACCAAATTATGGTATTTCTATGTACAGTTACCCACTATGCACTCTGCACAGAAACAATAAACCATATAGAGGTGATAGGATGTGTGAAGTCAATCATTACTTTCTACTTCCTTAAAAATATGATTCAGCCGTACAAAAATGCCAATAATCTAGATGCTTGAAAATATCAGTAACAGAAAAAGACAATTGAAATAACTTTCTCTTGTATAAATAAACATCATGTAATTCAGAACACTGATCACAGGGCAAGAACTGTCAATCAAGTAATGTTTTCCCTGCTTCAAAAGTCTAACGGATACCTTGCTCAGAGCACTTTAAACTATTGTTTTTGATACTTTAAACAGCCTGAATGGCTAACTATTTTGTAAAGGTGTAGTTAAAACAATATTGTTCTCAGAAAAAGTAGAAAGTTATAGATGAATGACCAATGGTGCTACATACAGTATTGCAACTGAAGGGTTTATTGGTTCTGTAAAAGAGGATACAGTGGCGAATGGGGCATGAAAGGATCATGTAAAATCACAACATCTCAAATACTAGAACTGTGAAGTTAAAAAAAACACAAGAAAAGCTGGAAAATCCAGTTTCTCCAGTATTTTCTGTTTTTTTTAAAATCATGGTAACGGCAAAACTGAGGATGATGGATATAAGGAACCATTGGGGTTGAAGATAAAAGCATGAGCTTGACATGGTGTGTACGAGGGACCAAAAGGGATTCAAAGGAGGGGCATAACTTGTCATGGCGAGGATATGGGTCGGAGCTTTTGAACCTACTCTTTAAAAGGATCTCATCCAGACTATGGTTCATGACAACTCCTACAGCCTGGGAAACATTAGCTTTAAAGTTTCAAAACTGGGCTGGTTTCATGGAATTTGGCCTGTACCCTTAACCCAACCAGGAGGAAATCATGTGTGTCAGGAATGGTGGCTAGGGATGAGGACAAAGGACAGAAATAGGGGAAAAGGTGCAGAATGACTGCAAGATCATGAAAACAGTGCTGGTCATTCCTAAAGCAAATACACAGCTCCTAATGGTGGGCAAAAGTGAGAGGTAGCAGCTCTAGTCTATATTTGGACTTGAGATCAGCAAGGGACAGCATTGAAGACTTGTCCCCTGCTCTTCTAACTGCCAGAAAGCTGGCTAAATACATTATAGATTAGTTGGAAAGCATTTGTATGTGTCACTTTATGGTGACGTAGTACTTTTAGGTGGAGTTACTGCACCTGTGTGCTACTGGCTCCACCAAGAGGAATTGTTCCTGTGAAACACAGCCAAAGTCCAATGTTATTCTTTCTAATGTTATAAAGTCATGAGGGGCACAGATAGGGTGAATAGCCAAGGTGTTTTTCTGAGGGAAGGGTAGTCCAGAACTAGAGGGAAGAGGTTTAAGGAAAGAGGGGAAAGATTTAAAAGGGACCTAAGGGGCAACTTGTTCAAACAAAGAGTGGTGCATGCATGGAATGAGCTGCCAGAGGGTGTGGTAGAGGCTGGTACAATCACAACATTTAAAAGGCACCTGAGTAGGTATATGAACAAAAAGGGTCTAGAGGCATGTGGGGCAAATGGGATAGATTCATTTAGGATATCTTGGCCTGAATGAGTTGGACTGAAAGGTCTATTTCCATGCTGTATAACACTGTGACTCTATGACTGATCGAGGAGGCTTCGCAGATAACATTCCAAATAATAAAAACAACATTTTGAATTCAAGCACTAACTGGAATGATCATTTGTCTCTCAAGTTACATGCAACTGATACATGAGGATTGTAAAATCAGAATCTTTGAAGTGGCAACATGCACATGCACAACTCCATCATCATTATATCATCCGCAAAGGTCTGCACAGCACATGTTCACAGAACAGGCCAAGCTTGAGATGGGAACAAAATAGGGCCAGAGAGTAGACAACAGATGGGGCACTGGGTCAGGGAAGGGCAGCAGAGAGAAGGGGAGAATGAACTGCAGGGGTGAGTAGGAGAGAATGGACTGGAGAGGAGGGCAGACAGAACAACAACAGTGGGGAATGATGGTTCCAAAAAGTAAAAGTTTACAGTATTTTAAGCAAATGTAATGTTGCCGTTTATCTCAGGAGGGTTGGAATATAAAGGCAGCGATGTGCTTCTGAGACTTTACAAAGCTCTAGCTAGGCCCCATTTAGAATACTGTGGCCAATTTTGGGCCCCACACCTCAGGAAGGACATTCTGGCAATGGAGAGTGTCCAGCGGAGATTCACCCGGATGATCCCTGGAATGGTAGACCTAACATACGATCTTGGGATTGTATCCGTTAGAAGAAAGTGAAGACTGCAGATGCTGGAGATCAGAACTGAAAAATGTGTTGCTGGAAAAGCGCAGTAGGTCAGGCAGCATCAAAGGAACAGGAGAATCGACGTTTCGGGCATAAGCCATTCTTCAGGAATGAGGAGGGTGTGCTAAGCAGGCTAAGATAAAAGGTAGGGAGGAGGGACTTGGGGGAGGGCGTTGCACATATGATAGGTGGAAGGAGGTTAAGGTGAGGGTGATAGGCCGGAGAGGGGGGTAGGCGCGGAGAGGTTGGGAAGAAGATTGCAGGTCAAGAAGGCGGTGCTGAGTCTGAGAGTTGGGACTGAGAAAAGGTTGGGGGAGGGGAAATGAGAAAGCTGGAGAAATCTGCATTCATGTCTTGTAGTTCCACCCCGACCCCAAATTTACCTGGACTGTCTCAGACTCCTCCCTCCCCTTCCTAGACCTCTCCATTTCTATCTCGGATGACTGACTCAACATGGGCATTTACTATAAACCGACTGACTCCCACAGCTACCTAGATTACACCTCCTCCCACCCTGCCCCCTGTAAAAACGCCATCCCATATCCCCAATTCCTTCGCCTTCGCCGCATCTGTTCCCAGGAGACCAATTCCAATACCGAACAACCCAGGTGGCCTCCTTCAAAGACCGCAATTACCCCTCAGATGTGGTTCACGATGCTCTCCACCGCATCTTCTCCACTTCTCGCTCCTCTGCCCATGAACCCCGCCCCTCCAATCGCCACCAGGACAGAACCCCGCTGGTCCTCACCTACTACCCCAGCAACCTCCAGATACATCGTATCATCCTTTGTCATTTCCGCCACTTCCAAACAGACCCTACCACCAAGGATATATTTCCCTCCCCACCTCTATCAGCATTCCAGAAAGACCACTCCCTCCGTGACTCCATCATCAGATCCACACCCCCCATCAACCCAACCTCCACTCCCGGCACTTTCCCCTGCAACTGCAATAAATGCAAAACTTGTGCCCACACCTCCCCCCTCACTTCCCTCCAAGGCCCCAAGGAATCCTTCCATATCCATCAGAAATTCACCTGCACCTCCACACACGTCATTTACTGCATCTGCTGCACCCGATGTGGCCTCCTATACATTGGGGAGACAGGCCGCCTACTTGCGGAACGTTCCAGAGAACACCTCTGGGACACCCACACCAACCAACCTAACCGCCCTGTGGCTGAACACTTTAATTCCCTCTCCCACTCCGCCAAGGACATGCAGGTGCTTGTCCTCCTCCATCGCCAGACCATGGCAACATGACGCCTGGAGGAAGAGTGCCTCATCTTCCACGTAGGAACCCTCCAATCACAAGGGAAGAATGCAGATTTCTTCAGCTTTCTCATTTCCCCTCACCCCACCTTTTCTCAGTCCCAACCCTCAGACTCAGCGCCACCTTCTTGACCTGCAATCTTCTTCCCAACCTCTCCTCCCCCACCCCCTCTCCGGCCTATCACCCTCACCTTAACCTCCTTCCACCTATCATATGTGCAACGCCCTCCCCCAAGTCCCTCCTCCCTACCTTTTATCTTAGCCTGCTTAGCACACCCTCCTCATTCCTGAAGAATGGCTTATGCCCGAAACGTCGATTCTCCTGCTCCTTTGATGCTGCCTGACCTGCTGCGCTTTTCCAGTTACACATTTTTCAGCTTGTATTCATTAGAGTTTAGAAGGTTGAGGGGAGATCTAATAGAAACTTACATGATAATGCATGGCTTAGAAAGGGTGGACGCTGGGAGGTTGTTTCTGTTAGGTGGGGAGACGAGGACCCGTGGGCACAGCTTTAAAATTAGAGGGAATTCATTGCCACGGAACGCAGCGGAGGCTAAGATGTTAAATGATTTCAAGGCAGAGATTGATAAATTCTTGATCTCACAAGGAATTAAGTGCTATGGGGAGAGTGCGGGTAAGTGGAGTTGAAACACCCATCAGCCATGGTTAAATGGTGGAGTGGACTCGATGGGCCAAATGGCCTTACTTCCACTCCTATGTTTTATGGTCTTATGGTCTAGTGTTCTTAGGTTATGTTCAGCATTGTTTCTAGGCATCTCTTTAAATGTACACTCCACCCATTTTCACCTGGAGTCAAGTTCCATTGTAAATTCTAAGAGCCATATTAACATTTTAAATGTGACCTTAAATGGTCTGCTTTGCTCAGGATATCACCCAAATACTATAACTAAAATGGCCATTTTCATGTCACTGCCACGCATACCACAATTCGCATTTAAAAATTGACCCTATAATATTACTTTCAGAACACAGATACATTAATACTGATATTGGTGCACAAGAAATTTGGTGTCTCCATATAGTAGCACACTATGTCTTTGCCTGAACAAAGCTGTCGCAGAGAATTGTCATCAGTCATAAAGAAAATGTTTTGTCTAAATTTGAATCTATATCTTTTAACATGATTTTAATTGCAGGAGTTACTGGAAATTCAAGCAAGAATTAATTTTGTGGCTGAACAATCTGAGAATTATTTAAAGGTCACTTTATAGCAGCTATGAATTTAACTTGCTTTGGGCGTGTAACTTACAAATAACCTTAAAGATATGCACGAAATCCAAAAACAAAATTTGATCAGGTATGCTTTGTGTAGCAGATACATTGCAAAGATATAGATAGCTTATACAATAGAAAAATACTGCAGACGCTTGCAATCTGGAATAAAAACTGCACCTGACAAAGGGGCTACACGCCAAAAGCTTGTGAAATTTCATGTAAATCTGTTGGACTATAACCTGTTATCATGTGACTTCTGACTTTGTCCACCCCAGTCTAATGCCAGCACCTCCACATCATGGAATAAAAAGTGAAAGTGCTGGATAAACTAAGACAAGTCATGGTGGTTTTGAAACATTAATTCTTATTTCTTTCTCCACAGAAACTGACAGGACCTGCTAGGTTTCTTCTGAATTTTCTGTTTCAATGATTACAGATAATTTGTATACATCAAATTAATTATGTGTTTGCGTATTCATAAATAACAACATTAATAACAAGCATGAGTAATCGAAACAATACTTGATACTACAAAAATAACATTGACCAAATGGAACTCATCGGGACAATCTTAAACAGGTCTGCACAGAAAAATGAGAAATGTATTGAAAAGTTCTGTGAGGCCTTTCTTGACATCGGAAACAGCTCGTCACATTCTGTAATTCTGTTCCAGGTGTTGAGAGGAGTTTTTCACTTGGGAGCCATTCCTTGCCTATTAAAGGGATTACTGCTTGTTAATGATGTGATTAACTGCAAACTTCACATTATTTTGCAGCTTCCCATCCTACCACCTGTCTCAGGCAAACTAGATGCCAGGAATTCTTGACATGCAAGTCAGAGTGGGTGAGACTTGCTTGTTGCCGGCTGTGTGAAGGGTCCATGTTTATATACAATGCAGTGTCACCCATGTTACCAGAATGCCCTTCCCTTCCATTATGTCTTAGTGCTGCCTAAGGTTCTACTGTTGAACTGAAGGGACCCTGCTTGGCAGTGGAACCCCTTCGTGTTGGAAGTTTATTTGGGCAGTCCTTGGAACATTTGTGCCCGGATAGCTGAGAAATGCTGAAGGTGCCCTTATCTCCTGGTGCTGCCTGGCAGTCCCCGACCCCCTACAAGGAAGGGGAAGGGTAGCGTGTGTCAGGTTCTCCATTAACCGAGGGATGAATGGCTCAGGCTATTTGTGTGCACCACTCAATTAGACTCTGAGAGTTCTGGACCTGACTCTCCATGGCTGCTGCTGTACTGTCCATCAAGACGGCAAGACGCTTGGATGCTTGAAGCAACTGGGCCCCCATAGCAGAGCTGCTCTTCTGCAGTCTCTGTGCCATTGCTGCCTGCCAGTACTGTTCTTCCCTGTGCATGTGGACAAAGTCCCCAGTTGCCAACACCACTGCCTCAAGCTGAGAAAGTGCCCAATCTCAAACAGTTGAGTGTTAGCAGCATGGGGCACTTCTCTCCAAGTCTACTGTGGAGCAACTGCAGTGAGCTGCTTAACAGATTGTGATTCCAAACATTCTAAACCCGACATTCTCTTTCCCTGACATCTTCTGAATGAATGTCCTTCAGTGAGCAGGAGAGCTACTTTTTATTTCTATGAAATATTGTAGAAATCATATGTTTCAGATTTCCAGGATTTTCTTCAAAATGTTCAACAGACATTTAAAGTGTTGCATTTGAATGCCAGAAGCAAAATAATAAAAATAAATATCTCAAGCACTTAACACCTGAAAATGATTCTCATCATGGGTTGGTTACTGCTTCCAAGACCACCCACTGCTGCCCTATTTTGACATTTCATTTCCCACACTATTCTTAAGCTTCCTCTGAGTGTGAATGCCTAATTAGTGCAGCATAATAAGCAGATTTTTGCTGTTAACCCAGGTTCACGAGAAAATATGCGGAGGTTGGCGATTCAATAATCGGTTTGAAGTAGAAACATGAGAGCAAAACATGGAGATATTTTTTATTCCAGCTCACCTACTGAACTTTCTTCTCAGGAGTGCAAAGGTTAACGTGTTTGCTAGCTACATTACTCAATAGAGTAACTCAGAGTAACTCCATTCAGCATGATGTTCTGAATGTCAATTGAAATAAGTTCGAAGACAGTAGATGCACAAATTGTTAAATGTGAATGGAAATTACAGTGATTCTATTTTTTTCTAAGGAACGTCATTGAAATATTTATTTTCTGATGCTTCCGTTCAGAGCACCATGAAAAAAAGATTACCTTCAACCCCAGAAAATGAATGCAATTTTTTCACCTTTCACGCACTATTTTCATGAAATTGTGTGTTATGTGATCTAATGAGTGTCATATTCCAGGGTATCCATTGCAGAGCACATGCAGCCTGTTTGCACCACAGGCCAAAACTCATTGCATAAAGGGGAACATACAAAAACTGCAGAGATGATCATATTACGAAAACAGAAATACTTGGAGAAACTCTACAGGTCAGAGTTTGGAGTTCTCCAGCGATTTCTGTTTGTGTTTCAGATCTTCAGCATCTGCAGTTTTTGTTTTGTTTTATTTTAGATTATCATATTGCTATACTCACCTGGAGAAATTCTGGAGACAGTGGTGGCAGCTGTTCATGTTGTTCTAGTTCTGCAGTTTCCAATGTGGGAACAAACACCTCTTGCCAGTGCATTTCCGTATTTGACTCATAGAGCTGCATAGCAAAAATACAGACCCTTCTGTCCAACTCATCCATGCCAAACACATATCCTAAATAAATCTCTACCTATTTTCCATCATTTGGCCCCTATCCCTCAAAACATCTCCTACTCTACACCCATCCAGATGCGTTTTACATGTTGTAATTGTACCAGCCTCTACCACTTCCTCTGGCAGCTCATTCCACACATGCACCATCTTCTGCATGGAAAAGTTGCCCCTTAGGTCACTTTTAAATCTTTCCCCACTCACCCTAAACCTATGCCCTCTAGTTTTGGACTCCCCACGCCCAAAGCTATGCTAACTATCCCTATTCAGTCCTTGTCTTTCCAAATACATGTAATTCCTGTCCCTGAAGATTCCCTCCAGCAACTTGCCCATCACCAACGTCAGGCTCTTCAGCCTATAGTTCCCTGTCTTGTCCTTACCACCCTTCTTAAACAGTGACACCACGTTAGCCAACCTCTAGTCTTCCGGCACCTCAGCCGTGATTATCGCTGATACAAATATCTCAGCAAGGAGCCCAGAAATCACTTCCCTAGTTACCCCCAGAGTTTTAAGGTACACCTGATCAGGTCCTGAGCTTTATCTATCTTTAAGCATTTTAAGATGCTCAGCACGTCCTCCTCTGTAATATGAGTAAAAAATGAGGTCTGCAGATGCTGGAGATCACAGCTGAAAATGTGTTGCTGGTTAAAGCACAGCAGGTTAGGCAGCATCTCAGGAATAGGAAATTCGACGTTTCGAGCATAAGCCCTTCATCAGGAATGCATTCCTGATGAAGGGCTTATGCTCGAAACGTCGAATTTCCTATTCCTGAGATGCTGCCTAACCTGCTGTGCTTTAACCAGCAACACATTTTCAGCTTCTCCTCTGTAATATGGACATTTTTCAAGATGTCTCTATTTATTTCCCCATATTCTTATCTTCCATATCCTTTTCCATAGTAAACACTGATGCAGAATACTCATTTAGTATCTCCCCCAATTCCTGCAGTCCCACACATAGACTGCCTTGCTGATCTTTAAGGGACCCTATTCCCTCCCTAGTTTTTATTTGTCCTTCATGTGTTTGTAGAATCCCTTTGGAATACCCTTTACCTTATTTGCCAAAGCTATCTCATGTTCCCTTTTTTGCCTTCCTAATTCCCATTTCCTATTGCTTTTATAGTCTTCTATGAGTTCACTCAATCTCTCCTGTGTGTACCTGACATATATTTCATTTATTCTTAGCTAAAACCTCAATTTCTCAGGTCACCCAGCATTCCCTACACCTAGCAGCTTTGTCCTTCACCCTAGCAAGAATATATTGTCTCTGCAATCTGGTTATCTCATTTTTGAAGGCTTCCTCATTTTCTAGCCATCCCTTTATCTGCAAATTCTGGAATCAAGTGCCACTTTGTCTCACTTGCTGCCAACGACAGTGGTGTAACAGAAATACAGCTTAAAAATATAGCAGCTAGAAAAGTGGGAACATTAGCCAAAGGGAAAGGAATTGAAATTACATTGCACGTAATTCTTATTTCAAATGATACACAGCAACTCTGGAGAATGCAAATACTGGAATTTGTAATGTGTGCGTTCAACCAATTCATCCAAAAGAGTGGTTTTTGTTCAATTGGTCAGAGATTCACTGTTTACATTCAGTTGAGTAGTGTGAAGGACATCTGAGGATGGAGCTGTGTTAAAATGAAGTAGACAAGCTTGCTTCACAACAGAATGCAATTGTCTCTAAGGATGAAGCATTTAAAATTATCTCTTTACTTTCAGAAAGATCAGTCCAGTGTAGGAAATAGAACTATTATTTTCATTTTTTTTTCTTTTTCTTGTTAAAATTGTAAATGTTAATATGTGAGTGCAAATAACTGTTTCTGAAACATAATTAATGCAGACTGTTAACACAATACTTTAAAAAATGGCATATATTGACTCCAAATAAGTCAATTTTCTCTTTTGCTGTTCACATATAAAATCAATAATGGAATATAAATAATGATAGAATTAAATTTGACTTTTTTCTTCTTTCATTACTTTTATTTGAAGAAGGTGTATTGATGGCAGGCTTCACTTTTACATTTCTGTGATTTGCTATCATGATGAATATGAGGTAGAGTGTCAAATACTGCAGAAATTTTATGCCACTGACTTTTCCATAGCTCATGTTATAAATTTTACAAGATAGAATATTTTCCTTATGTGATTCAAGGAGATGTGCTGAGAGTGGCAGAGATCCTTGCCTTATCTGGCTTATGTGTGATTCCAGATCCATAGTAATATAGTTAACTGTTATCTGCTCCATGAAATGTATCAAATGCAACTTTAAATAAGATGGTTTGCTTGGCATCAGCTTCAGTACTGTAAATGACAATATTAAACTTAGGCCTTTCAATCTTGCAACCATCTCCTTATTAACACCTGGGGGCTAGAGATAAAATTGGGAAAGCTGTCTCATAGTCCAGTCAAGTAGCTGCTCAACATAGTCACATACATGGAATTATGCTTTAAAATGTCCCCGACTTCACCATCACCATCCCTGGATAAGTCCTGCCCCATCACCAGGATGCAGCTGTCAGAGGTGGTGTCACTGCTGCATACACTCGAGAGAGTTGCCCGAGGGATCCTTGATATTAATTCCAGAGCCAATAACATCTCATAGCATGTCAAAAATGGGCAAAAAAGCCTCCTGCTGATTACCAGATACTGTACCCCCCCAGCTAATGAATCAGTATTCCTCCATGTTGAACACGACCTAGAGGGAACACTACATGTTGCATTGGTATGGAACTTTCTCCAGGTGGAGGACTTTAATGTCCATTATCTAAAGAGGCTCAGCAGCACTACGATAAGAGCATACAATATAGGTGCAGAATTAGGCCATTTGACCATGGCTGATATGTTTCTCAAACCCATTCTCCTCCTTTGATCCCCATACCAATCAAGAACCTATCTATCTCTGTTTTAAATATACTCAATGACTTGGCCTGCACAGCCCTTTGTGACAATGAGTTCCACAGATTAACTACCCTCTGGCTGAAGAAATTCCTCCTCATCTCAGTTCCAAAAATCATTCCTTTACTCTGAGGCTATGCCCTCAGGCCCTAGTCTCTCCAACTAATGGAAACATCTTCCCCTTGTCCACTCTATCTCGGTCTCTCAGTATTCTGTAAGTTTCAATCAGAGGCCCTCCATCCTTCTAAACTTCATTGTACACACCCAGAGTCCTCATTCGCTCACGATATCATCCCTAGGATCATTCTTGTAAACCTCCTCCAATGCCAGGTCATCCTTCCTTAGATGCAGGACTTAAACTGCTCACAATATTCCAAATGTGGGAGGAGAAAGTGAGGTCTGCAGATGCTGGAGATCGGAGCTGAAAATGTGTTGCTGGAAAAGCGCAGCAGGTCAGGCAGCATCCAAGGAACAGGAGATTCGACGTTTTGGGCATAAGCCCTTCTTCAGCCCTCCAGCAACACATTTTCAGCCATATTCCAAATGTGGTCTAACCAGAACCTTATACAACCTTAGCAGTCCATCTCTACTCTTACATTCTATTGAAATTAATGCTAATGTTGTATTTGCCTTTCTAGTCCCCAGCTGAACCTACATATTAACCTTTAGAGAATCCTGAACTAGGACTCCCAAGTCCCTTTGTGCTTCAGATGTCCAAAGCCTTTGCCCATTTAGAAAAGAATCTGTGCCTCCATTCTTACTAACATGCATAACCGCAAACCTGCCAACATTGTAGTCCACCTGCCACTTCTTTGCCCACTCTGTCCTAGCCTATACAAATCCTTCTGCAGCTTTGCAGCTTCCTCAACACTACCCATCCCTCCACCTATCTTTGTGACATCTACAAACCTATTAACAATGCCCTCAGTTCCTTCAGCTAGATCATTAATGTATAACGTGAATAGTTGTAGTCCCAACAGGGAGTATTGCAGAACTCCACCAGTCACCGGATACCATTGTTATGCATTGGACCAGACCTTTCACAGCATTCTTAAGCAGGCAGCCCAGACCATAACTTTGCAATTTGTTTTGGTAGGTTCACAGTGAAAATTACCTGGAGTGAGTTAGCGGGATTGACTACCAGGTTTTAAGACAGCTAAAAATTTATTCTCCAAATTACGGAATGAAGCACAAAGAACAGAATAAGGAACATCTACAGAACTCAGTCTATTCAAACTAGACTTAATTATGCTGCTCCAAATGTGCATAACAGTTCCCAATAAGCAAACCCCTTAAACACAAATGAAACAAAGGCTTACAGGTCGAAGTTAGAAGGGCAAAAGGAGAGAGAGTCCAGTAGCCTGTTTCCACACAGCCCGATGCTGAATTAGCTCAACCAAGACTTCAGTTTCTAGGACTGACCACTTCCCTTTCATTATTTGGTCACTTCTAAAACATAAGCTTTGGCCTAAAGTCTCAACTGTTTGCGTATAAACCGAAAGGTCTTTCATCTCTGTACCAAACTGGTCGATTCAGAGCCTGAGTGATTTATGACCCCTCTGAGAAAAACCAAGAACACAGTATCCTTGAGAAAAGGAACAGCTTTTAGAAAAGGACCAGCTTTGTGTCTTTGAGAAAGACCCCTTTATCCCTTTTTCATGCCTTCCTACAGTTAGCCTAACCTCTAACCATGCCAGTACCTTACCCCAATCCCAATGGCTGTTATCTTATTTAGCAGCCTCCTGTGCTGCACCTTGTCCAAATGGATCGTGTCTACAATTTTTTTTTTGTCTAACTTGCTTGTTACCTCCTCAAAGAATTCTAACAGCTTTATCAGGCATGACTTAACATCATTGTGAATGTATCTACACCAAATGAAATGTAGCAGTTCAAAAAGATGGCTCATGCTCACCATCAAACTTAATTCAGGAAGGGCATGATGGATGGAAAGGCAAAGGCTGGCATGTATAGTGTCGTGTATTGGCTGAAGGTTGACATAGGGAATAAGGAGGCATGAAGACGAGTGAAGTTCATGCATTAGCATCAGTTAGATGCTTCATCATTGAGTATATTCAAGGTGGAGATGAATTTTCAGGGAATCAATGAGTATGAGGAAGGCTCAGGAAAGTGAGTTGAGACAAGAGCTCGACCTTGACCATATTGAATGGTGAAGAAGATTAAAGGGATCAAAATGGTTTACTTTGGCTCCTATTTCTTATGCTCTTACATCCTTAATTGGAGAGTTCAGCTTTTAGCTTGTGTCTTTTAAAAAATGTAGATGCCTCTGAGGCCCTGGATAACAAAATGTGTCATTTATTTAGAGGGCAAGTGTACAATTGCTTTAGATATGGTACTCCTAGAGGGAAGTTTGTTTGATGGTTGATTAATTTACAGGCAACAGAAGACAAACAGACCATTGCAAAATCAGCACAACACACTCTTTCAGCCAGTATGCTGAGCCTGCCTGTTTCTATCATGATGTGGAGGCACCAGTATTGGACTAGGTGGACAAAGTCAGAAGTCACATGACACCAGGTTATAGTCCAACAGGTTTAGTTGAAATCACAAGCTTTCAGAGCATAGCTCCTTTGTCAGGTGTAGTGAGAAAGAAGAGCACGCGGACACAACTTATAGGCAGAGAGATCAAGGGCAGAGAGATCAAAAGATCATACAACTGGTTGATTGATTGAGTAATTTATTGTCACTTGTACGAGAGTACAGTGATAAGCTTTGTTTATAAGCAGTACAGGCAGGTCATAGTTAGCAAGGATGTACAGAACAAAACATCTAGACGGAGGCATATAGTTAACATTGCACAGGACACACAAGAGAGATCAACATTAGCAAGATCAGCATGATTTGAGGCTAGAGAATACATTCAATAATCCAATAATAGCCAGGAAGAAGCTGTCCCTGAACCTACTGGTGCATGTGTTCAAGCTTCTGTATCTTCTGCCAGACAGAAGAGGTTGTAAGAGATCATTGTAGGAGTGCAATGGGTCTTTGATGATGTTGGGCAGCATTTCCGCACATTCCCCCACATTTATCCCGGCCCCTAACACTGTGGGCACTTTAGCATGGCCAATTCACCTAACCTGCACATTTTTGAACTGTGCGAGGAAACCAGAGTACCCGAAGGAAACCCAAGCAGACACGGGGAGAATGTGCAAACTCCACACAATCAATCGCCTGAGATGGGAATTGAACCCAGGTGCTGACCACTGTGCCATCGTGCAGCCTCAGCCTGTTTAGCTCTCCCTATAGCTCAAATCCTCCAACCCTGGCAACATCCTTATAGATCTTTTATGAACCCTTTCAAGTTTCACAACATAATTCTGATAGAAAGGAGACCAGAATTGCACACAATATTCTAACAGCAGCCTAACCAATGTCTTGTACAGCAGCAACATGACCTCCCAACTCCTGTACTCAATACTCTGACCAATAAAGGAAAGCATACCAAATGCCTTCTTCACTATCCTATCTACGTGCGACTCCACTTTTAAGGAGCTATGAACCTGCACTCCAAGGTCTCTTTATTCAGCAGCACTCCCTAGGACCTTACCATTAATTGTATAAGTCCTGCTAAGATTTGCTTTCCCAAAATGCATCACCTCCCATTTATCTGAATTAAACTCCATCTGCCACTTCTCAACCCATTGGCCCATCTGATCAAGATCCTGTTGTAATCTGAGGTAACTTTCCTCACTGTCCACTACACCTCCAATTGTGGTGCGGTTTAGGGTGAGCGGGAATGATATAAAAGAGACCTAAGGGGCAACTTTTTCACGCAGAGAGTTGTGCGTGTGTGGAATGTGCTACCAGATGAAGTAATGGAGGCTAGTACAATTGCAACATTTGAAAGGCATCCTGGATGGGCGTATGAATAGGAAGGGTTTGGAGGGATATGGGCTGGGCGCTGGCAGGTGGGACTAGATTAGGTTGGGATATCTGGTCGGCATGGACAGGTAGGACCAAAGGGTCTGTTTCTGTGCTGTACATCTCTATAACTCTATGACTAAGCATCAACAAAAGGAACCAATTACCAGGCAATTAACATTTTACCAAATACAAAGATATCATGTGGAAAACAGTGGAGGTTTGATCTGATCAATATACTTCTGGATATTCTCCACACTTAGCAAGGTCTCTTTCAACAGTTCAGTACAGGCCAACTCATTTTTTCTATGGAATGGGTAAACATTCAACTAAACACAGAATGCAAAATCTTTGAGTTTAGCTTGCACACTACTTCTGTGAAAGCAAACACAAATTTTAAGTACCAAAATAAATTGACCTTTGAAACTAAAATATACATAGTTTAGTATGGCAATTTGTTGATTCCTCAGTAGCTAAGAAAACGCAGCGGCCACACATTTCTTTCAAGCAAAGGGCACACTACAGGCAAAAGATGGACATGAATCTGCTCATGAAGCATTGGACCTCTACCCAGAAGGACACACTACAAGAAACACTGTTCCCCTCAAAATGTATCACAAGGATATGGGTCGGCAGGACTCTTTCTGCCTGAGCTCCTATGGATACTTCTGCTCTGCTTTGAGGGTCCTGACTTCCACATAAGTAAATTGGCAAAAAGAAAGGTCTATCAAGTTTCAACAGAACATTGCTAGCTAGATCAACCAAATTGATGCGAGCATGTTAAAGTACATTAGTGCCTGTGCTGTGGACTGCTGCTCTCCTAGCTTGCTAATGCCAAAATTAGATCCTTATGGGCTTGATTCTTAGCTGTACCAGCAATATTCAAATTTGTTAACCCATCTCTTAGATAATTCAGAAGAGTAGAGGTCAGTTTTGCAATAGACATTCCATTTTGTCACACATATGGAATTGGAGCAGGAATGAGCTGTAGTAATCACCCGTCCTCATATTGTCTCCCTAGGAGATACCTCCTCTGCATTCCATCTTCCATCTCAGTAACGTTTGAATAACCAGACAACAGGAAATCCCTGCCAATCTCAGCCAGGTGTACCTTTGCAATCTTTAATCCATTTCTGAACAAGAATGTAATTTATTTTTCATCGAAGGCATTACTCGGGTATACCTACAACAAAAAGGTAATGCTGTTATGCTTCAATTACATAGGGTATTGGCAAGACCACATCTCCAATACTGTGTACAGTTTTGCTCCCCTTATTTATTGAAAGATGCATTGAAGGTGATTCAGAGGAACATCTTAGAATAATAGATTAATATCTGGAGTCAGTGGATTATCTTATAAGGGTAGAATGGACAAGCTGGGCTTGTTTCCCCAGGAGTTTAAAAGATCCAAGAGGTGATTTAATTAATGTGTATGAGAGTCTGAATCATCCTGACAATGCGGATGTTGAAAGGATGTTTCCTCTTGTAGGTGAGTCCAGAACTAGAGAGCATTGTTTTAAAATTAGGGATTGCTGTTTTAGGCCAGAGATCAGAAACCTCTCAAAAGATTGGGACACTTTGGAATCTTCTGCCTGAAAATATTTTTACAGGAGATATAATTGGATTTTTGTCAGACAGTGCAATGAAATATTATCAAGGGTAGATGGGAATGTGTAATTCATAACACAAGCAGATCAGCCTTGATCTTATTGAATGGTAGAGCAGGCCCAAGGGACCAACTAGTCTACTTCTGCTCCTATGTCACCTGTTTGTGCCACGTTGCATTTAGGGTCCCCAAAACTGTACATAGAAAGATAAGTTCCACACTACTGGGCTCCCAATGGGATTTGTGTTCAAAAGGCAGTTAAGAGCCAGCAACAGTGCTGCAAACGTTTAGCAGTAATTCTCTGAAAAGCAAAATTGTGCTCCTTGTTGCAAGGATGGGATCAATACATTTTTTATACTGAATATTCCAGGAAATGTAAAGTGAAATAGCTTATAGTTAAATTTATAATAAATCCTTTCACAATATGTTTCACTATTTTCTTAGCATGGGTTAATAACCTCTCATTAGCTAGATATTTTCAGGGAATGGTCAATAACATATTAAAATCCTCTTCTCATTATTTCTAGATGAGGCAATAATCATTCAATCCTTAGTGGACAATGTCTTTCAGTTAAGGTGAAAGGGCAGTCTTCACAATCATTCATGTTGGGAATAGGCTAGGGTTATTGCTGGAACTAATGTCCAGTAATCCATTTGGGTTTGAAGTAAATTTATACTTTCAAATTTCCTGCATTTCTAGGGAGCTGCTGCAGCCGTTACCATAGCTTCCAGAGACTTGAAAAATTTGCATCGGCTGTTTGTAGTACATGCACATACGATGTTAACTCCTGCTGTGAGTCTATGTCCCTTGATACCTATTAAAATTTGCTGAATTCTGTGTTGTTTTCATTGACAGATGTGTACAAATGAAGCATTTTCGCTTCCGATAAAGTATATGCATAAATTCATTTCAAACCACTTGGAAGTGTTGATGGAAAAATGTGTAGATATTTTAAGCAGCCTGTTCAGACATGTCATGACCCTTAGGTTTAAGGTGAGAAGGGAAAGATTTAAAAGGGACCTCAGGGAGAACCTTTTCACACAGAGAGTGTTGCATATATGGAATTAACTGCCAGAGAAAGTAGTGGAAGCTGGTACAATTACAAAATTTAAAAGGCATCTGGATGGGTGTATGAATAAGAAGGGTTTAGAGGGATATGGGCCAAATGCTACCAAATGGGCCTAGATTAATTGAGGATATCTGGTCCGCATGGATGATTTGGACTGAAGGGTTTGTTTCCATGCTGTACATCTCTAAGACTTTCTGACTCTATGTGTGAGGGAGGTGGTACCTAAACTCAAACATTCTGATCCAGATTTAGGGACACTAACACTGTGCCACAAGAGCTTATGGAGTGATGCATAGGTATTTTCAATCGACCTGATTCAGGAATATTATGACAGACCTTTGGAGTGGGTGAGACTTGAAATTAGGCCTTCTGGCTTAGAGGCAGGGACTAACACTGCTCCACAAGAGGCTTTGGAAAGATATGCATGCTAGCAGGAAATACCTAATCAGTGGATATACCTGATAGCTGTTGAATTAAAATCAGGGTGGCACGGTGCCTCAGTGGTTAGCACTCCTGCCTCACAGCGCTAGGACCTGATTGTGTGGAGTTTACACATTCTCCTTGTACCTGTGTGGGTTTCCTCTGGGTACTCCATTTCCTCCCATAGTCCAAAGTTGTGCAAGTTAGGTGAATTGGCCATGCTAAATTGTCCATAGTGTTAAGTGCATTAGTCAGAGGGAAATGGGTCTGGGTGGGTTACTCTTTGGAGAGCCAGTGTGGAATTGTTGGGCCGAATGGCCTGTTTCCACACTGTATCTAATCTAATCATTGATCATATTACTGTTAACACAAAGAGGATGGAGCAAATTTATATCCAGGTCACTTCAGCTATTGTTTAATAGTTGTACATTTGCTAGTGGAATCAAGCACAATGTACAAAAAACATACTTCATAACTCATCTCAAACTAACTTGTTGTCTGACTTAAAAGCAAAGGCATTATTAATGCTGAAAGTGAAGGTTGTGATTGAAATGCAATGTTTGGGCTAGTGTAAAAGCAACGTTAATATTGCTTCTAGCCCATATTAAAAGTCATTCAGCATTCCTTGTGTCTCACACTAATTGCCTCAAGCAGAAATAAGAATGCAAATTGTTACCAAATGACAGCACTATTAGCGTCAAGAATGAGAATAGACAAATTAATAGTTCAGAGAAGAAATTGCAGCAGAGGGTAGATCGCTGTTTGCCATGAGATGTGGTGGGCGAATTGTAGTTCTATTTCTGTGTCCATATGGGCAGTAAAGCCATGTAATTTCTGTCCTTCTGGTTGTAGATTCTTAGATCTGAAAACTGGAAGATATTCAAGTCTTAGGCAAGGTAAAGGGAGCACCACAGACAGAAATAAAGCAAAAATGCTGATTGCCGATACAGAGAAGCCACTAATGAGTTAACTCCTGTGAAAGAGATTCTATGGAAAGATGAAAGCTCATAGATACAAACAAACTCACTTTGAAGCATGTGAATTTACATTAAAGCCTAAATAGCATGTAAATCAGACAATGGAAATGCAAAGAAAAGATACACATTTAACAACATATCTTTCAAATGATTAGATGAAGAAAAATAGCAGAAAAATAAATTATTTTGTTAAACTTGCAGTTCTTACTTAAATGAACATAAAAATGAAGTCAACATTTAATTTTTACACCAGAGATCAAATATTGGGTTTCACCCATATTTCAACAAGAATAAGAAATTGAGAATGTAATGTTATTTCTGCCTTAGTGCACCATTTTATAAATGGCAAAGTCTTGATGCAGGAGCATTTCACGTTCACACATTAAAAGTAGTCTGATAATTATTTAAGAAATAAAGTAGTAGTGGTTAAATGATATAATATTCTGATTCTAAACTTTTGTAGATTGTGAGAGATGGGGAAGGTTCAGATTGGCAAGAAAGTTGAGTAAGAAATGTTGCAATGCATCTCAGTTTCAAATTCTTAGCAGAAGAATCATATTTTGCTGTGCTAATGATCAATTTAGTGTAGTTATAATCATACAAACAAAATGCATTCCTTGATGGATCTAATATATTATTATGATTATTAGAAGTCAATATACTTTCTGGTAGTTTAACATCACACAACCCTTCTTAGTAACACTTGACAAAGAAATACATTATTGGATCCAGAACAGAGTCAGAGATTTAGAGTTCCAGCTGCAAGACCAAAGGAGGCTCGTTTTCACCGTAATTCCATTTCATGACTGGGAGAACATGAAATATTCAAAGAGAAAGAAGGCAGAGTTTGTAAACTTCTAAATCATTCATCCTTAACATCATAGTTACTGATGCAAAAAAAGATTCTAGATCGCACAGTTCAAAGATGTGCACGTTAGGTGAATCGGCCCTGCTGAATTGCCCATAGTGTTCAAAGATGTGCAGTTTAGGGGCATTAGTCAGGGATAAATATAGGTTAGGGGGAATGGGTCTGTGTGGGTTACTCTTCGGGGAGTTGGTGTGAACTTGTTTTTTTCACACTGTAGGGGTTCTATGATTCTATAACCAAAATAAATTTTAGATGAAATTTAAACCTTGTATTAGTGTTAACTTTGTAATATTTGTAATTGTATGATACTTCAGATTTTCATCAATGAAGACTATGTATTGAATAATATTACCCTATACTTTTACATTACAGCACGGCAATTTGTTTAGATTAGCAATCTTGTTAGTTTTTTTGTGTAGTTTAAGCTATAAACAAATTTTATGCCATATCTTGTGCCTTTGATTTAAAAAAAACTTTCTAGACATTCAACACTGCACAAATGTTGCACTGCACATCAGCCAACAAATGGCTGTAAGAAAAAAAACAAAAAATAGAATTCACTTCTAAGTGTCTGACTCAAAGGAATCTTCACCAAGAAAGTGAAAATTGAGACTTGGCTCCTGACTGCTTATGCCTCCTTTTTTTATAAGCAAAAAGATAAAGAGGATGTCAATCAATCCTTTGTGTCAGTAAATACAGTAGTCATCAGTTGTTGTTGCCATAGTCTTACTAGACCATGGGGGCTTCTCTCTTATTAGAGAGAAGTAACTGGTGGTGATTTCACTTGAGGGCCACCAAACCTCAGGCAAAGAGAGGGGTGGAGAAGGAAAGTCTTTCATGATAACCTCAAAGTGGTGATGGGAATTGAACCTGCACTATTGGCATCACACTGCTCCGTAAACCAAACCGTCAACTGAGCTAGACTGATTCCCAGTTAGGAGTAGGCAATAAACAGATTATACGGAAGAGGATGGGGGACAAGGATAATTGAAAATTTAAGGTGCCAATCAGGAGATTGTAGAAAGTGGCATCAGTCAATGTCCATCATAGTTAAGAGCCAACTAGAGAATGATCATGGATCCCTCAATGAGTTAATAGTAACCTTCACCATTGAAGGGCTTTTGCTTGAAACGTCAATTTTACTGCTCCTCGAATGCTACCTGAACTGCTGTCCTCTTCCGGCACCACTAATCCAGAATCTGGTTTCCAGCATCTGCAGTCATTGTTTTTACCTAGTAACCTTCACCAATCCCAGGCCAATCAGAATTAATAAATGCTGTTAGTTGTGGCTTGGAATGATTTAATAAGCAACAACCATTAGTGATAAATGCATACACAAGTTTGAACGTGAAGTTTCTCTGCTGTCAAGATGTTGAGGAGAGAGGCAGACCATGTGTCATCCTAGCCTTAAACTGAATTAGAATGCAAGGGACACAGTACACATGCCCTGCTTTTATAGGTATTATTTATAAGTTGGGTAGAGTCTCCTGAATTAGTGCACGAGTCTGTCTCCTATTGCCTTATTGATTAAAATCTTAAATGAACAAATTAATATTGGGATTTGACTTTAAGTCATAAAATCTAAAACTTACAGACATACTGCTGTTCCTATTTTTCTTGTTCATAAAATGCAAGGCTGATCCATTTTCAATCTACTTCAGTCAGAAGTAACAAGTAGATGACACTCACCAACAGATGCCAGTCTTCTACAAATCCACTTCAAGAAATGATTGACTATACTAGATATATTAAAGGTTATGGCCACAATAACTTTTCTGCCTTCATTCTGAATATTTGTGCTGAAGAATTGACTACACTTCTAATCAAGCTGTTTGATTACAGCTACAATGCTGATGTCTATTTGGCATTGTGGCATTTTCCTGGCTTCATGTCCTATCCACTAAAAGGACAGTGCTAAATCAATTACCACCCATCAGTCTGCAGAATTAGGAAAGTGGTGAATAGTGTCATTGATAGTGTTATCAAGCAACATTTACTCATCTCAGTTTCACTGAAGTTGGGTTCTGCCAAGACCATTTGATTCCAGGTCTCATTACAGGTGGGAGTGACAGCTCTTGACATTAAGGCAACATTTGATCAAATAGAATGGCAAGGAGGCTCTTACAATTGGAGTCAATGGGAATCAAAGGGGAAACTTCCCACAGCCTGAAGCCCTATCTGACACAACGGATTGTGTTAGAGTCAATGGGAATCAAAGGGGAAACTTTCCACTCCCTGAAGTTATATCTAACATAACGGAATGTGTTGGAGTCAATGGGAATCAAAGGGGAAACTTTCCACTGCCTAAAATTATATCTAATGCAAGGGAATGTGTTTTGAATTTTGACAGCCAATCATCTTAGTCCCAGGACCTTGATGCATGAGTTTTTCAGTACAATGTCTTACGCCTAATTACTTTGAGCTGCTTGATTGGTAAAGCTGCCTCTTTTGTAAGGTCATATTGGAGGACGTTTGCCAATGATGGTACACTGATAAGTTACATTCACACATCCCAGGATAATGAAACAATCTGTGCCCATGTGCAACAAAATTCATGTTTCAGCTGCTAAGTGGCATGTAATTTTCTGCCACACAAGTGCCAGGCAATGAAGATCACCATTAAGAGAAAGATTAACTGCCTTGATTTGACATTCAGCAACATTACCCTGGCCAAGTTCTCAAGCGTCAACTTTCTGGAGTTTGCTATTAACCCAGAATGTAACTGGACCAGCCGCATAAATATTGTGTGGCCACAATGTTTGGAATTCTGAAATGGTCAACCCACCTCATGACTTTCTAAAGCCTGTCCACCAGCTATAAGAAATGAGTTGGCCATGTGATAGAGTATTCTTCACATGTCTGGTTGAATGATGCTTTAAAATCGTCGAGAAATAAAGTAATTAACTGGTATTTCATTCACTGTCTTGAAATATTCACTACCTTCACCACCTTTGCTAGAGACAAAAAAAACTGCAGATGCTGGAACACAAGGACCACTTTTTACAGCAGTATGAACAATTTATGAGATGCACGTTGTGAACTTGCCTAAGCTTCTTTGATAGCACCTCCCAGATATTTGACCTGTACTACCTCCAAGAACATCAGCAGAGGCATATGAGACCACTAGTGCCTAGCAGCGAGCTAAAATGCCAACTTCCTCACCTTAATTGCATTGTGGATATATCTTTTACACAGAAAATGCAGCAGGGCAGTAAAGTGGCTTACCATGAAGGACAATTAAGAATGAGAAATAAATGTTGGACTTTGCATTGGTGCTAACATCCCATCAATGAATAAAGGAATGTTCACAGAAAATGAAGCCAAGACTCGCTCTTTCCTGCCTGATTATATGATGAACATTTTTCCTTTACTTACAACAAGAACCAGTTGACCAGCATGGATGCGATGGCCGCAAGGGCCTTTTCCTGAGCTGTCGATCTCCACGACTCTGTGATGCCATGCCCACTTCTTTAGCAGGAAGACCAATTGCTAACTGAACAAAAAGATCATTTTGATTTTCAGATGATTTCATAAAAGCAAAATGTAAAAACTCTTGAAAAGGAAGGAAAGTAGCTGAACAAAGGGATATGAAAACTTTGGATGATGAATATATTTTGTTAACTTAAGGTAAAAGAATAGAAATAAATTATTATTGGATAATATTGCCTTATTTCCAACATTTCAAAAGTATGTGCATTTAAATGAGTTATTACATTTGTTAAAATAACAGAGGAAGGAATTTAAATATATGCTCTGATCAGTAATTTATTTCCAAAAGAATCTCGCTTATCTTTCATATTATTTGATGACTTGTTATCCATATACATCCTGTCCAAAAACACAAAATTAACATTTTCATTGTGAAACATTCAGTTTTTAAACAAAATTAGCTTTCTGATGTTTGCAGTCTAATTATGATTCACAAGTCAAATAAAATTGATTTAAAATTGAAACACCTTTTTCTTTGATATGCACACAGATTTTCTTTTCATAAAGTCAAAAGAATATAATACAACTTTAAAAAAATGCAACTTTAAAAAAACACAACTACTGTTCGATTCTCAGTATGCTATCAGTTGACTAGTTTAAATCTTATTGATACATGTGTGCAAATTCTGCAAATTGTAAATGTCCAGTCAACAAACCACACCTCAGCAAACAGAGTTGTTGCTTTGAGTTGACGTATTAAACTCAAGCCCTAACTTTAAAGCAACATACTCATAAAGATATCATAGACAAAATATTATTTTTTTTAAAAAAGACACATTTTATTCTAGATGACCAAAAAACTAGGAGACAAAATACTTAAATGGGTAAATTAAATCATGTTCGTAGCAGTAAGAGAAACACACAGGACACATAAAGGGAGAATAAGACTCTGAACACAGTTCTGGCAGTAGCACTAATTATTACTGATTGTTACATTAACTATATTAACATCTTGGTTCAGTATTCTGACATTAATACGAGTAGGCTTATGTAAGGTCTGGCTAATAAACAGACTATAATTTGTAACCACAAAAAGATTTTAAAAACCCGTCATGATGGGAGATGATGGCACTGGATTTAAGAAGCCATTAACAGATAGGAGACTTAATTTCTTTTATTCATTTACAGGATGAGATTGTTGCTGACTAGGTCAGCATTTATTCCCCATCCCTAATTGCCTAGAGGGCAGTCAAAAGTCATTTTAACCACATTGCCGTGGGTTTGAATTCACATGTGGGCCAAGACCAGGTATGGATGTCAGTTTTCTTCTTTAAAGGACATTAATGCATCGGATGGATTTTTCTGACAATCGAAAATGGATTTGTGGTCATCATGAGACTGTTAACTGTAGATTTTTATTGAATTTGAATTCCTCCATCAGCCATTGTCAGTTTGAACCTCTGCCCCAGAACATTTCCTGGATCTCTGGATTAATAGTTCATTATATCACCACTGGGCTGTCACCTCCCCTATGAATTGATGGTATCAATGTGGCCCCACAAACCAGAAATATATTTCACCAAAGTCAGAAGGTTAATTACCAAAATGTGCACTTCTATATATGGTTAGATATGGTGAGAGTGGGAAGAACTGAAAGAAATCAAGATTAGTAGAGAAATAAAATTTTTCTTCTTTAAACATGATGAGAGCATCACTAACTAAGCAGCATTTATTGCCCAGACAGCAGTTGAGAATCAAGCTCTGTGTTCTGGGTCTGGAGTCACAGGTAGGCCCAACTAGGTAAGAATGGCAGATTCCTTCCCTAAAGGATGTTAGTGAACTAGATGGACTTTTTTGACAATTGGCAATGGATTTATAGTCATCGTTAGTATCGTAATTTCAGATATTTATTGAATTCAAATTCCACCTTTTGCCATGGTGGGATTTGAATGTGGGTCCCCAGAACATTACCTGGGTCTCTGAATCAACAGCCCAGTGATCATACCACTAGGTCATCACCTCCACATTAATGAGGTTAAAGGCAAATTGGAGAAACTGGGTCTGTTCTCTGTCGAGAAGAGCAAAATGAGACGAATTTAGATAGAAATGAACCAGTATCATGGCAGCTGTGGATAGGGTAAGTTGGGAGAAACTGTTCCCATTGGCTGAAGGGTTACCATGATACCATGGATTTAAAGTGAATGGCAAAAGAACAAAATGAGTGGTGCACAATTCACAACCTGAAAGTGTGGTTGGAGGCAAATTCAATCATTGGTTTCAACAGGAAATTACTCAATTCTCCTAAGAGAAAAAAAAATGCAGAGAAAGGGTTGAGTTTCTGACACAAACACAGAGGCCAAATGGCCCCCATCTGTGCTATGATTCTAAGAATGCCAAATAACAAAAATAGAATTTAACTAATTTAGTAATTGTTAATGAGGAGGGTGTTATTATCTTCTGAATGACAATAACATCCACATTGTTACAAAACACCAACCCATTGATGACTATCAAGAGAGATCTATTTTTAGAACATATGTATTTAGAACAATGTAAAAGGGAAAGGTGAACTCTTTGCAGTCTTACCTGACCATTGGGCTGCTCTGGCACTGGGGAGAGAGATGGCTGGTCATAATTTAAGGTTACCCATGCTTCAGGTGAGAGGAAAGGTCGAGAGTGAGCATCTTTCATAGTAACCTCAACTGGTGCAAGAATTCAACCCACACTGTTGGCATTAATCTGCATTACAAACCAGCAGTCCAGCTAACAGACTTTCTATATTAGAATATAAACAATGCCCTATAGTATTGCTTTGAGAAAGCAGCCCCAGTTATTTAACGTAGCCAGACAGGTTCACATTTTGCCTTTATTCAAGCTATATTTAACTGTACATTTTGAAAGTGCTGAAAACAAACCTATGCAACCAGTACATAGTTTGGTCCCACAGACCTGCATTAAGATTGCTAGGTGTCACTGCCAAATGAACCAGCAGAGGGTAATGTTTAGAAGCATAATGCAGATCATTGCACAATACTCATTGCTCAAACTTGTGAAAACTGCATTCATAAAATCAAATGCCACCAACCAATTAAAACTGCCCTTTCTGGAGGAGTGTGTTCTCAGGAGTTGACTGCAGGAAAATAACCAATGAGCCAAACTGTGGTGAACTTTATCACATACCATGCAAGTACCCATGATGAGGCTTTCAATTGGAGCTAGGCAATGCATGCAATTTTGAGCATGGTGCTACAGAGTATTTTGGAAGTACAACATTCCTGAATAGCAGTTTTGTTATTTGCATAAGTGACAAGTGTTTCTTAAAGATTCTTTAATTTGTTTTGTACAGCACACCTTGGAATATCACAAAACATATGACCAGAGATCCAGACATTTTTAAAAAACACTACAGTGAGATGGCTTATTGAGCAACACCGTATTTATTTTAAACATTTCACATAATAGGAACTAAATATGAGGGGAATAATTTATTTGTGCTACACATGTAATGAAATTGTAAACAAATTTTTTGCATCCAATTCTAGATTTTGTTGCTCAGAATACACATGGAAAATCTTTTCTCAGGTTCTATTACCCGGAATACGCAAATATCATGATAATGAGGTTGATGTTTGATGTTTTTATTGCATGAAACTGATAGCAACTTCTAGCATCTGCACATATTTAGTTTCACCCGCAATTCCAGAAATTGTTGTCAATGATATGCTGCTTCATACAGGTTGCACACTATCGCAGTCTGTTGCAAAAATAATCAATGCAGAAATTGTAAATTGATGCAAACTTAAAATTGTAAGCATCATTCTCACTGTAAGAACACTGAAGTCATTAAAACTTATTGAACAATGTCTAACTGAGTTTGCAATGAAGTCCTCATTTTCAATGTCTGATGATCAACAAACTAATTTTGTAGGTGTGACGTTTCATCTGATCAGGAAAATAACATCAAATCTCAATTTTAAAAAAATAGCATTTCTTATTCTGCTAAGATCATGTTTCAGTTTCTATGTAATTCAATGTACATGTATCATTCATGATTTTGTTCTCCTCCAAAACTAAACCATGAATTATCATCCAAGTCTTTAACTTCCTATTTCACTGCAAGAATTGTTCAATCTGGTTGATTGACCAACCTGTAAAATTCAGAGACATGAAGTAAATCAAATCTTTCGAGTTGCACAATTTAGAAATAAAATCCTACTCCTAAGTAACTTTAACAGAGTTGAACATTTCTGATATTTTCATAGAATCCTTTTAATGCTCACATTTTTACACCTAATTAGGGAAACGTTGACATTGTTCGAGTCAAATATCCACTTTGTTATTTGGCCTGTATTGCGTATGTAGGTCCCATCATTTAATTCCAAAAGGGAGCTGTTCTATTCCTGTGAGAAGGAATGAAATTCTGAAGTAGTAAACCGAAGAGCAGAGACAAAGCAAGAGGGAAATGTATAACATGGGAAATGATGAACAGATCAGAACAGGGAAGGATGGATTACACCATTAGATATGGCTCAAGGTTACAATAGTAATAAAAAGATAAACTAAAGGTTTTGTATCCGAATGCATGTCATATACAAAACAAAATAGGTGAACAGATGGAAAGAGCAAAAAATAAATAACTAATTTGATAACCACTGCAGAAACCATGGCTGTAGGAGGATACTGATTGGGATCTGAATATTGAAGTGTATGGGACATTTGCAAAGGGAAGGAGACTAGAAAAAGGTAACATTTGTTGCATTAGTTAATGATAATATTCACGCAATAGAGAGAGATGATGTAAATTCGTGAAACCCGTAAGTAGAAGCAGTCCAAGTTGAGACCAGAAATTGTAAAGACAAAAATGTACTAGTGGGTGTGGTGTACAGGCCACCTAACAGTAACCTTCAAGTGCTCGACTCTGAAACAATTACTGCAGCTATGAACAGGTTCTACACAATGTCCAAAAATCTTGCACAATGTGTAATTTCTCTCACCCACCAAGAAAAACTTGCAAATGTCACAAAATGCCAGCCACTATGTTCCACAAGAGGATATTGAGATTAAATATGTAGAAAGCCCAAAGTGTAACACAATACTCTATGGCAGCATGTGAAGAAGAACCAATTAAGGAAGTCATGATTTGGAGATGCCGCTGTTGGACTGGGATATACAAAGTTAAAAATCACACAACACCAGGTTATAGTCCTACAGGTTTAATTGGAAGCATCAGGTGGTAGTGGAGGATACAATTGTAAGACCAAGGGGTATGATGCTCAACTCATTGACCGCCAGTTCCGATGTGCTACAGCAAAGAACCGTAATGACCTCCTCAGGAGACAGATATTTGCTGCAACCGACAGGGTACCCTTTGTTGTTCAGTACTTCCCAGGAGCTGAAAAGCTACGCCATGTTCTTCGTGACCTGCAACAATGAGGATGAGCACCTCACCAAAACTTTCCCCACACCTCCACTTCTCGCCTTTAAACAACTGCCACACCTCAAACAGATCATTGTTCGTAGCAAGCTGCCCAGCTTTCAGGACAACTCCATACGATCCTGTCACGGTAGGAGCTGCAAGACGTGTCAGAGTGTGGACATGTATACCATCATTACATGTGGGGACACCTCCTACCTTATACATGGCAGGTACTCATGTGACTCAGCCAACGTTGTCTATCTTATACGTTTGAGGCAAGGATGCCCGGAGGCATGGTACATTGGGGAAACCGAGCGTAGGCTACGGCAATGGATGAATGGGCACCGCACAACAATCAACAGACAGGAGGGTTCCCTCCCAGTTGGGGAACACTTCAGTGGTCCAGGACATTCGAACTCAGACCTTCGAGTGACCATCCTCCAAGGCGGACTTTGGGACAGGCAGCAGCGAAAAGTGGCTGAGCAAAGGCCAATAGCTGAGTTCCATACCCGTAGGAAGGGCCTCAACCGGGACCTTGGGTTCATGTCACACTATAGGTGACCACCATTGCACTATACACACACACACACATAGGCACTCCTATACACACACATACACATATACACAGACACGCACACAGACACTCACACCCACCCTTACAGACACACACACACACACTCACACTCACACATGCATCCTCTCAGAGACTTAGACCACTCTACACTCACGCAAACACATACACACTCTCTCTCACAGACACTCACAACCCCCCCCAACCCAGACACATACACACATACACACACACTCCCACACTCACACATGCACCCCCTCACAGACTTAAGACACTCTGCACTCACATACACACATATATACACTCTCTCAAACTCACAACCCTCCCAACCCAGACACACACACACTCACAAAGACCCATGTGCACACATATACATATATTTTGTGGGGTGAATTTGTACTTGCAGAGTTACATTGTACTTTGCTCAAAAACTGCATGAATTCATGTAAAACTCTTGTTGTCTCTCTTTTGAGATTAAATCAATCTAAACATCATGGCATAGACAGAGAACTCTGGGGGCTAACACCTTCAACATATTGTCTAGCTAACACCAATTGTTACAGTTAACCTGAGAATGCAACTTTTAAAAAAGAACTTTGTGATTTACACATGAAAGAAGTGAAACTATCATGGTATACGAACAGATGAAAGACTCAACAAACAATCAAGGTATTTTTCAATGTATAATTTCAGTTACATCACACTGTAAACTTTTGCTATAAATTCTTTGCCTTACAATTGCACCCTCCACAATCACCTGATGAAGGAGCGGCGCTCCGAAAGCTAGTGTGCTTCCAATTTAACCGGTTGGACTATAACTTGGTGTTGTGTGATTTTTAACAATTAAGGAAAGATTCCAAAGATCTGTCCATGCTGTGAAAGCACAGCAAAAAGTCCGAGAGGTAACTGCAGTGGCACTGATTACAGGCCCCAGTCAGACAGTGCAGGTAGTCAACTTAACTCACCACATGAACGTTTTCAGAAAAAAACTGCACTTTTTAACATCTATCCAAATTTTATACTCCAAAAGGAATGGGCAATAAGCAATTTATGCCAAAATAAGTACTGTTGCAAGGCAACCATCACTTTGCATGCAACTTACAAGAGATGCATTCAGAAACTGGCACAATGTGATACATTTCCACACAGCTATCTGCTTACAATGGGTCTGACATCCCATGGACTGGCATTATCCAAGTTAGCTGTCAAAACAGATCTTTGGGACAGAAACCTGAAATGTTTTACATTATTAATTGAGATCTTACTATCACATTACTGGTATGCACAGATATATTAAATCTGTTAGTTACAACACTAAAGATGTCAGATTACAACATAGAGTCTATCCATCATCTGGCTAACCTCTTACACAGACTGGTTTGATCTGATCATCAACTTTAAAATTGATGCAGTATGATATGGGCAGCACAGTGTCTCAATAGTTAAACACTGCTGTCTCACAGCATCAGGGACTGGGATTCAATTCCACCCTCAGGCGACTTATCACATTCTTCCCGTGTCTGCATGAGTTTCTTCCAGGTACTCCAGTTTCCTCTCACAGCCCAAAGATGTGCAGTTTAGGTACATTAGCCATGGGAAATGCAGGAATACAGCGGTAGGGTAGGCAGGGTGGAATTGGGTGGGATGCTCTTCGGAATGTGTTGTGAACTTGATGGACCAAATGGCCTGCTTCCACACAGTAGGGATTCTACAACATCCAAAAGAACCTATCTAACTGAGCAGGAAGCATCCTCAAGTGGAGTATTCACATTCAAGACAAGATTAATCTGCAAATGGATTCCACGGTACAAAGCAGCAGCATCTGGAGAAATGACTTGGTGCAACTCCATTACTTGTGTTTGTGAAGAAATATGGCACTCTACATGTATGTTTTGATCCAAGGTGACTGAACAATGAATTAAAAAAATTTCCACCAAATTCTAAGATGCCAAGAATTTTTCCAAACACGTTGCCAGGAATAGTATTGTCCATGCATATCTCCCTGGAACCATGAGAACTGACAACTTTTACAAACCTTCTTTAGTATGTAGATAGTTTCCTCAGCTTACCACTTGGATTATCCATCACCAGGATGTTGCAATGATGTATGAATCCTGTCACTGAGAATCTACAAAGCTGTCTCAATCACAGATGGCATTGCAGTTCTTAAAATAACAAAACATGAACTTGCCACCAATTTCCATCAACTCATGTCAGCAGCAAGGAATAATGGTCTTGGTTTCAACAGTAAAAATGCCAAATCAATTTCTTTGCTTTTCTGTATATCAGTATTGCACCTGATCCCATCAAAATAACATATGTGTTGAATACCTTATACTTGAAGCTGATAGTGGCTTATAACAGTGTCTTCGTTTCTCAAACTTTTGTTAATCTCCAAGGATAAGGAGGATATTAGGAAAGTGATAAACTAACCATGATTAACATTAAACTAAAAGTAAAAGCATACAATGCAGTAGACATTCGTGGTACACGAGAGGGAAGGGAAAGCTTCAAAACCAACAAAATATGAGAAAATTTGTCTCAGGCTTGCTGCAATGCTGCTGAAAGAACAACACCTCATTTTCTGCTGAGGGACCCTGCAGCTTTCTGGACTCAATATCACGTGGAACAATTTTAGGGCTTGAGTACCTTCCCCATGCTTTCCCCCATCTCCACACACCAAGCCATGTTATCACATGGTCTGCTATTACACATGACCCATTAGACTTTAAGAATCTCCATTAGCAGCTACTCATTCTCCTAGGCTGACCATTATCCACTCCTTTGTCTGTCCAACTGTTTTTCTCTCTCTTTGGGCTCTATCTCTATCTATCATTTACTCCTATTCTCTCCCCCCATCTTATCTTCTGCATAAAAAAAACTTTGTCCTAGCTACCAGCAGTTCTGAGGAAGGGTCCCTGGACCCGAAATGTTAATTCTGATGTCTCTCCACGGGTGCTGCCAGACCTGCTTAGTTTTTCCAGCAATCTCTTTTTGTACCTATATTATTCTATTTGTGTGTTTGTGTGTGTGAGTGTGTGTGTGTGTGTGTGTGTGAGAGAGAGAGAGAAAGAGAGAGAGGGGGTGAGTGTGTGTAAAGGAATTCCAGTTTTAATTAGTAGTATTATATGCCAATGGTTTATAACTTTACCTGTAGCTAGAGTGGAATTTCTCGTAACAAATAGCATTCTTGTTAAGTACACAGACCTGGTCTGTGCTTTATATCAATATGAGTTTGAAAGTCAGATAATTTGGGGAAAGTGATATTTTTGTAAAATCTCTAACTATTGCGCCAATCTCATGAATAGCAGGCTTGCTTTCCAGAGCACTGCCCCAGTGAGTTGGAACAAAATCACCAAATTCCATTTTGTGGAACAAATGAAAGATATCACTTATGCAACACTTGACCCATTGTCTACCATATTCTTAATGTTAAATGTATCTCAACAAATTGTGTCTGACAATGATGTGCAGTATACAAGTGCATCCTTACAAGCTGCAAAGCAAGTGGATGGTTCAAAATATTACCTCTTCTCATCATTATCCTCTGTCAAATGATATTGCAGAATCCACAGCTGGTGCTTTAAAATCCATAATCATTAAATGGAAAATGACTTGCCAAGATTTTTGGATAGCTATGTTAAATCTATGTTGTCTCTCGGTCAATGTTTGCCCTCATTGGCAGTTCATAGAATCCATACAGTGTGGAAATAGGTCCTTCTGTCCAATAAGTCCACACCAACCTCCGAAGAGTAACCCACCCAGACCTATTCCCCTACCCTATTGCTCTGCATTTACACCTGACTAGTGCCCTTAAACTACACATCCCTGAACACTACAGGCAATTTTAGCATGGCTAATTCACCGAACCAACACATCTTTGGATTGTGGGAGGAAACCGGAGCTCCCAGAGGAAACCCAAGCAGATAGGGGAAGAATGTGCAAACTCCACACTGACAGTCAACCGAGGCTGGAATTGAATCTGGGTCCCTGGTGTTGTGAGGCAGCAGTGCGAACCACTGAGCCACCGTGCCACCCCAATTGTCATGTATGGGAGATAGATCCACGCAATTCTTCTCTCCCATACTTTCACCATCAACCACATGTGCAGGGCTCATTGTTAAAAGGAAGGGAGGTAATGATAGCAGACCATGTTCAATGAGATGATGATACCACACAGTTATCCTAACTTGAACCAAGGAAAAACATACCTGACCAAGATTTATTGCACAAACACAAGGACTGTATAAAGATTACATCTGGTTGCGTCATACCTCCATCAGAGCATTATCTGATTGTAATCCCATAACTTTATTTATATGCTTCTTTATATACTTTATTGGAAAAGGTTATCATTCTTTCATAGAATGCACACAATGCAGAAAAAGGCCACTTGGCCCAACAAGTCCACACTGACCCTCTGAAGAGTAACCCACCCAGACCCATTCCCCTACATTTTCCCTGACAGATGCACCTAACCTCCACATCCCTGAACACTATGGGTAATTTAGCATGGCCAATTCACCTAACCTGCACGTCTTTGGATCATGGGAGGAAGCCCACACAGACATGGCGAGAATGTGCAAACTCCACACAGACAGTTGCCTGAGGGAAGAATCAAACTCAGGTCCCTGGCTCTGTGAGGCAGCAGTGCTAACCACTGAGCCACAGTGCCTACTGTGAAGGGGAAAGGGGCAGGGCATGACTCTTTAAAGGGAGAAAGGGGAATATAATATCATGGCACCGATTACAGACTAGACAGACCTGTATCTTTGCATCATGACATGTGACATTCTGGTACAAAGATATCTGGTTTGGTTTTGTCACTCTCATTGTGTAATGGAGTCAGTCAGCTATGTGTGTATGTAATGTCTAGCAATATCAGCAAGCACAGAATCAAGACCATGCATGAAATTCTGTCATGTTGTTGCCTTATAAGTAAATAGTTATGTAAATAACTTTCAAGATATCTGACCCAAGAAAAACTTGATAACTTGCTAAGTAGAAGATCGTAAACTAAACCACAAAACTGTATCATGGGATTAATGGCCTTTAGGTTGAACAACATAAGGTTTATTTTGGTCAGGTTAAACATTTATTTTTATGGTTTTTCACTGAGATCATGCTGAAGATTGAAACGCTTTCAAGATTTCTATAATTGATCATGAGGTTGGAAATGCAATACAGGGCAGAGAATAGGATGCAGACAGCTCAGTCACTGATATGTCAACGGTCATGTCAAAATATGCTGTACAGAATGGGAAAAATCAATCTACTCTGCTGACCATGAGCAAGAAACAAAATTTTATAAAGCTACTGTCAGCAAAGATTACCACAAAGTGAATAATTGACTACTTCTTGTGGCTCTGCAATAAATCATTTCCTAGAAGCATACAAGAGTAATCGATTATTTCATACTATACTCTAGTTGCAATAAGGGTTTATATGCTGCGTGAATTTCCAGTTTGAAGTTTCATCTTTCCCAGTTATCAGAATTTGCCAGTATTTTAAATCAGGCCAAGGTCCAGTTATCTCTAGACAACCTGCAATTTTGGGGGACATTTGTGACGCGTTAGTAATTTTTAAAAATATTTTATTAGTGCTTTTTCCACTCAGAAATGACATTTTGTTCATACAAGTTGACAAGCCAAAATATCACATGGGAACATTTGTGTTGATGGATATTTAATTTTGAACACATCACTTGGTTTCTTTGATTTTTCTTTACATCTCAAATTTTCAACCAATACTTCAGACATTTTAATGATTATGATGAGTCCTTGGGTGATTTTCCCCAGACAGAAACTCCAACATGTTAAAGTCCTGGGTGAGAGAAGATGAACTGTCTCCACATCTTGTATTAGAAAGTGAGTTTATTAGTTGCTAAATTTAAGAAGAATTCATAATGTAATGCAGTACATAGAGATGAGAAATGAGTCCAAAAAGAGATAAAAGTTAAATAAACATGCCGATTAGTATCTGTGCTCATGAAGATCTGATTGTCGGACATTGTAGCTGTTATGTTGGATGGTACTGATGACACGTATGTTGACAGTTGAATAGTTGATTTTAAGGACCAGAATCTTATAGAGTCTAAACATCCCAACACTGAGATCATCTCTCTCATTGGTTACATTTTTCACAAGTGGCATGGTGAAATTTCACCGGGCAGTGGCGAGTTGTCACTTGGCAATGATTGACAATTGCTAAAGTCTATGTGGAGATGCAACTCACCTCATTTATATTTGGATTGCCATCTCACCAAACTTGCCAAACAAAGTAGCCATTAGGAAAACCTGGCATGGAGTCCAAAGAAGGTGCTGAGCAGGATCAGCTCGCTGATTGCTCTGAACGATGTCCATCTTCCTGCAGAACATGGCATAACCCACAAGGACGTGCCACATGTACTCTCCCAGTCAGCTTTCAGGGAGCCATCACCATCATCTTGGCATCTCTCCCTTGTATTAGTAGGAAGCCCAGAATTATCCAGCAGGGCCCACCAGCAACTAGCAGTGTACAGCAACATTGGGTACAGTTACAGCACAGGGATGGGCACCCAATCAACTACGTGGATCATGCTGTCTACCAGGACTGCTCCCATGTTCTCTCAGCTCAAATGCACTTTCTGCCTCCATGATTTGCCTTGCCGTGCCCTGCCATGCTTTTTAGGGGCATGGGGAGGTTCAGACAAGTGATTGAGGGTATGTTGAAGATAGGTGGTGCATTTTACCAATCTTACTCTATTAATTACATATTCCTCCCTTCTGGCTTCATTGATATCTGATTTCAGCCCCAGTTTACAACTTATTCACCTACTCCCTCAGTTGGTCACAACTAGGTTAATAATAGAAAGGATACCTTCCCCTGTGGATATCTTTCTTCCACGTCAAATAAATTTATATTTTAGAAGGGTCCAAATTGACCAAACTATATTAAGTTAATCTAAAGTTTATTCATGACCAATCACAAGAAGAAATAATAATTCAGTGGCCAGATTAGAAATGAGAAGTGACCCTCAGAAAAAGGTAAAAGACAAGAAAAGATCAGATCTCTGAGTCAATCGGGAAAATCATAGCCGTCACTTTGGAAAGTTCAAATAGTATTGACATCAGATTAGATACCCTACAGTGTGGAAACAGGCCCTTCAACCCAACAAGTCCACACCAACCCTCTGAAGAGTAACCCACTCAGACACACTTTCCCCTCTGACTAATGCCTAACACCATAAGCAATTTAGCATGGCCAATCCACATGAACTACATATCTTTGGATTGTGGGAGAAAACTCATACAAACACAGAGAGAACATGCAAACTCCACACAGACAGTTGCCCAAGGCTGAAATCAAACCCAGGTCCCTGGTGCTGTGAGGCAGCAGCACTAATCACTGAGCCACTGTGCCACTCAGTTATTGAGCAGTTGATTTTATGACTCTTGGCTTTTCAGGTGAAGTGAAAGTCTTTTGTCTCTTTCTTTTGTGGTGGTTGGCTGGCAACACTCTGAGTAAGCTTCTTTTTCTCTTCTACCTGCAGTGTGTGGCCTCCTAACATCTGTTCTCAAGCTGTGACCTATACATAACACTAGTCCTCACATTCATACAGCAGCCATTCACAAACATAGAACAAGGGTTGCAGTCAATTTTATGAAGCTGTTGTTTTTTGATTATCTCTGGAAGGGTAAAATGCAAAAATCTCTGCATTTCCCTGCCTTTTCCCCATTTTTTTTGCGTTTTTTTTCTATTTAAGTAATCATCAATGCTCCCTTGAATGCCTCAATTGAACCTACTTCCAGGCATTGTATTCCAGGCCCGAACAACTCACTGAATGAAAACATCTCTTACCTTACATGTGCTTCTTGTGCAAATCATTTTCAATCCATGCTCTCTCATTCTTGACCCTTTAATGAACTACTCCCTAGCTACTCTGACCAGACGCCTCAGGATTTTGAAAACTTCAGCTCTTCAGAGCTTCAGATTACATATTCTCTTCACCTTCATCTCTGCAAGGAGAACAGTCCGAATCTCTCCAATCTATTTTCATCCCTGGAACCATTCCTGCACTGTCTCCACATTCTTTCTCTAATGTGACAGACAGAACCATACAGAGTACTCCAGTTGAGGTCTAGCAAGTTTCTTATATAAGTTAAGCATCACGTCCTTGCTCTTGTCTTCCATGTCCCTGTTAAAAAAAAGCTAGAGATTCAGTATGCTTTGTTAATTTCTGTCTCACATCTTCAAAGTTTTTGTCAATGATCTGTGCAAATATACACCCAAGTCCTTCTGCTCCTGCACCTTCTTAAGAATTGTACTCCTTATGTTATCTGTTCATGTTCTTTCTACCACAATGCAGCCAGCGTCTCAAATTTGTCTGCACTGAAATTCTTCTGCCATCTTTTCACCTATTCCCATCAACTTGCTTATATCCTTTTGGAGTTCTACACTGTTCTCCTCACAGTTTTCATTGCTTCTGAGTTTCATCTGCAAATGTTAAAATTACTCCCAGGACACAAAGATCTAAATCATCACATACATCAGGAAATATGAAATGAAGGATAGAAATATATCTGCCTATTGTCAAGATAGGGGATAATTTGGAAAGCTTTTAAAGTCTAGGTATACCAGTCTTCCCAGTCATTCAGTGTTACATCACATTCTTGATTTCTATTTGGGTTCTTTTTCTAGTTTCTTGAAGCAGCATTTTGAGGGACTGCCATGAAAGTGAAACAGGAAGGAAGGGACTAAATGGAGAAACTGCCTATGGTGAAAATAAATTACGGTCCAAATAGTATACTTGAGAAGGGTTTATTTCCCTAAGACTTCTGTTACTCTACTATGTAGTCCAAATTAAAGTTTTCACACGGCATTGCAATATCAGTGCTGCATAAATGGTTCTTGAATTTTTGCAGAAATGAGCTGATCTCACTTGATAATGTGAATCTGCTTCTGTCAACTTCTTGGCTCTTGATGCTCTGAGGTGGAAAGGGTAGCAATTTCATGCACCAGCACTCAGAGAGGATCTGCTAAAGGGCCCGAGCCTTTTTCCTAGGGCAAGGGGAATTATGCAACAGGACATAGGAAGAGAAAAAACAAATGGAGACGTGGGGACACTTTTACTGGGCTAGAAACAGTGCTGTGTGTGACTAGCTTGCAGTGAAGGTATTCCAGTTAAATTAATGGCAGGTCCTATTTTGAATCACTGTCATGCACCAAGTGAGACAGCCACCAATTTTATGCACGCACTCCCAGTTTCCTCCATGTCTATTAGCCACATTTGTCCAAACTGAGCCTTATCAAAGCTCAAGTTAACCAAGCATACAACAATGGCAGGCCAGCCATGAGTGTATTGAATCAAAGCTAAAGGCATGGCTGTGAGTTTCAGTAGGACTGGAACACCGGTGTTGTCTGGCAGTGTTCAGGATGATGATGTGGTTGTGTGGTTGGAAGTTCCTCTGTGTTAAAGTTACACCAAGTTTGTAAAACCTGGAGTGCTGGCTCCTGATGTTACTCGCTTAATCAGAGGACTGACAGCTCCAAAGCTGCTGAGGTAGATCAGACATGTGCACTTAAAAATAATTCCAGGAGCTGAGTGTCAGACAGATCCATTGGGGGCTCCCAGAGGCTGTTTCCCCTGCCCCCTGCTCCCTGTGATGCATTCCAGCCCTGATTCCAATGACCCACTGGATTGCCACAGAGAGACCTGCTCTGTTAAGTTGGCAGAGCTGACAAAATTCCAGCAGCTTTGTAAGGTGGCCTTTAATTAAAAATTTTCCTTTGCCTCTCAGGAGACCAGGAGAGTGAGCCAGTTTATATGATCTTTCAGAGTTGCTTGCCTTTGCTTCATCTTGCCCTAGGCCTAAAAACATGTGCTGAAATCTGTTACTGTCACACTACTGTGATTCAGTAGGCTAGCGATGTGTTACTTCTTGCTTTGATTCCTATATTTACCTGATTTCCCTGACATGTTTAGCTATTGCTGTGCAATTAAAAATACTAAAATTATCACTTAGTTTTTAGAAATTTACTCAATTAGGAATGGAAACACCTTCGAATTCAACATTGCTGGGAAAGGTCTCTTTAGGTTAGGACATGGATTAAGTGGGATTCCTTCTTGTCACTGTCTAGTGGGGCCAAGGTCTTAGCCATGATGCCGTCTGTTGCCTCCTCATCCTCATTCTGACAAATATTGTTTGTCTTCTTTTTGATGTCATCTGTCCATCTTCATCACAGTTCATATGGCCCTTTCTGTCCGCTATCTGTGCTTTCTGGTAAATTCATCCCATCTTGTAATCTGTCTCAGGTCAGCAGAAAGTGCAATATTTTGACAACTTGTAAAATACGTTTGCAGCTGAACGATTTTGCAAAGATGACCATTGCTGCCCCAGGCTCCATTCGGTGTTTTTCCTCTTTTGTGCAAGAATTTTGCAAGAAGAGTGACAGAAGTGGGGCAGTCATTGGAAATAAGTGATTATAAGTAGATAAATGGCTGGCAATTCTCCCTTTTGTGTGCTGCAGCAATGGTTTGATTTTGTAACATTGTAAGAAGAAGAAGGGACTGCTGTGCTGTTTGTCTTTTCCGTATCAGCTCTAATGGACCTGCCCATTGTCCAGCCAGAAGTGGCAGACTGACTCTGCTGGAAACAATCTCAAGCGATAAAAATAGTAACCGTACAGACTTCATGGCCACTATCTGACTCCAACCAGTAGGGAGACTCCCCCAACTTCCATTGATATCAATTCTGCTAGAGCTCCGGGATGCCACACTCAGTTAAATACTGCTTTGATGTCAAGGGCAATCACTCTCACATAAAGCCAATTATAAATATATAAAGGAAGAAATGGAGGACTAGGAGCATCTGTTAAAAAGTAAGAAAGTAGGCAAGCTGTAGCACACATTCAAGTAAAATACATTCCATTCAGGTAGAACGATTCTATTATAGGTTTGCACTATCCATGACTAGCTGAAGAAATTAGGGATGGGATTAAATTGTAAGGAAAGGCATGATTTGGAGATGCCAGTGTTGGACTGGGGTGTACAAAATTAAAAATCACACAACATCAGGTTATAGTCCAACAGGTTTAATTGGAAGCACTAGCTTTCAGAGCGACGGTCCTTCATCAGGTGGTTGTGTGACACCACATCTTGACGAAGGAGTAGTGCTCTGAGAGCTAGTGCTCCCAGTTAAACCTGTTGGTCTATAACCTGGTGTTGTGTGATTTTTAACTAAGGAAAGGCATATAGCATTTTTTAAAAATCAGTGGTACCAGGCAATTGAGAAGATTTTAGAAACTAACTAAAGATGACACAATGAGAAGAATAACAAGGGAGAAATTAGAATGAGATTAAATTAGCAAGAAATATAAAATGGCCATGAATTGCTTTCACAAGTGTATACAAAGGAGGCAGAGTAGCTTTAAGTAAATGCTTGTCCCTTTGAGAATGATACTGGAAAATTAAGATCAGAAAATAAGACAATGGACAGAGACTTTAAATAAATATGTTTGTCTTTGTTTCAAAAGCACAAAGTCAGGAGAATACCAGTTCCATGAAATTGACTCATATAAATGTCTTCCCAACTTTTGGGTTTTTAATGGGATGGGTTACATTAAAAGTCAGAATAGCTAATTCAGGAAGATATGAGGAGTGGAGGAATGCTGGGAAGAAGGACCGTCTTAGGGCTCAGACCCGATCCAATATTCTAAAATAATGGAATAAACATCCCTCCAGCCCTCACCCTGTACAGCATTCTCACTCTCTACACATGCCCCATCCATGCTAATCCATGCCACATCTTTCCCATTACTCTGATTTCCCCAAACTCATGATAAGGTATGGCCTCTGCCTATCCTCATTACTCATCCACTCCATTCCAACTTATATATCTGTACCCAACCCTCATGGTGCTTTCATAGCACCTATGCCAACTTAACCCACACTATCTTTTGCCTTTACCCCTACATTGCCAAATTATTCAGGTTTCATGAGGTTCACATCTCAGGACCCAAGTTGACATTAATATAAAGTTCTACGTCTTTACTAGGAGAAAGTGGGAACTGCAGATGCTGGAGGTCAGAGTCGAAGAGTGTGGTGCTGGAAAAGCACAGCCGGTCAGGCAGCATCCGAGGAGCAGGAGAATCGACATTTCAGGCAATTCCTAATGAAGGACTAATGCCTGAAACATTTATTCTCCAGCTCTGCAGATGCTGCCTGAGCAGCTGTGCTTTTCCAGCATTACATTTTTTGACTCCTACGTCTCTACTACTAACTTCACTCTATTGAGAAAAACTCTCACTCATAAGAACCCTACAATTCATTTCCTTTAACAATACAATACCTTATAAGAACATGCATTTCATTCAAATGCAAAATCACTTGCAATTTCAAACATTGGAATACATAGCACCACTCCAAAGAGTCTATAACCACTTCTAGCAGGTGGACTGCTAAAATAATGAATGCTTGTGAAATCAGTCACGTAACACTTGTTCAGTAAATGATAACCCTCAGGTTTATGCCAATGGACAATTTGAAATAGCACTGTTTTAACACCTTTAATTTTAAAAGATTTAAAAGGGAAGGAGTTAAATACATTGACAGCTTGGTATCTCCATTTGACATTTCATTGTGACAGCTTGATATGCCCTCATCACATTTTTTGACAGGTCAGCTGACAGTTCCAAATAACCACACAGTTAATGAGTTAACACATTTTTCTATCTTTGTTCATGTCTACTTTTAATGAACCCTCAGTAAATCTTACCTTTACCAAAGGAATTCCAGGATTGTATCCAAGAAATACCTTACTTCTCCAATTTAATCAGAACACTCAGTCTTTCAGACACCAAGTCCACCAAAATCAGTCAGGAGTGGAGGCAACTCTGACTTATTTGGACAGCTGCCTTCTCAAAATGTGTACATGTGAAACATGCCATTCCACCATTCTGATCTCCATGAAAAAGGTAAGTGACCTATTCAGGGGTGCGACATCTTTTTAATCATAGCGATGTACAGCATGGAAACAGACTCTTCAGTCCAACTCATCCATGCTGACTAGATATCCTATATAAATCTAGTCCCATTTGCCAGCACTTGGCCCATGTCCCTCTAAACACTTCCTATTCGTGTATCCACCCAGATGTCTTTTAAATGTTGTAATTGTACCATCCTCATTTCTTCTGGCACCTCATTCCATACATGCACAACACTTTGCATGAAAAAATTGCCCCTTAGGTCCCTTTCAAATTTTTCCCCCTCTCACCTTAAACCTATACCCTCTGGTTTTGGACTCACCCAACCCCAGGGAAAAAAACTTTATTTACCCTATCCATGCCCCTCATGATTTTATAAACCTCTACAAGGTCACCCCTCAGTCTCCGATGCTCCAGGGAAAACAGCCATATCCTATTCAGCCTCTCTCTATAGCTCAAATTCTTCAACCATTCCAACTTCATTGTGAGTCTTTCTGAACCCTTTCAAGTTTTTCAATGTCTATCCTAGATGCTGAGAGACCAGAATTGCACACAATATTCAAAAGTGGCCTAACCAATGTCCTGTACAGTTGCAACATGACCTCCCAACTCCTATACTCAATGCTCTGACCAATAAAGGAAAGCATACCAAACACCTTCTTCACTATCCCATCCACATGAGACTCCACTTTAAAGGAACTATGAACCTGTAGTCCAAATGGAGAGGCTCTTCATTATGGTGACAATCCAGGACTTAAGACAACTGCATCCCATCCACCCCCACCCCACCCTCGCCCTTCTAGTTCACCAATTTGACCCTTACATGTGGAGCGTGAAAGTTGCTTCTACATAGACACAAACTTACAACGGAGACCTAACAGGTCCCATTAGCTCAATCTGTTAGAAAGGTACTTGCATGCTTTAGGCAGGAATACAATTGCTAGTTTGCAGTTTGCTCAACATTGAAATCAAATGGATCTCAAGTGCAGGTTTTAACATTTCTTGTTTGCCTTCTGCACCATAGACACTGAAAGATGGGGATATCGGCTGGCAGAAATTGTCCCCAATCCATCTTTATGAATATGTATACAAATATTCATTTATTTTTCTTATTGCCACACCAAGGCTATGAGAATGCCTTTTGATATAGTCCACACAATTATGACAAACAACTATTAGTGTCATTAATTGCAAGTAATAAATGGTTTATTAACCAACTAATTATGAAATGTGATTACCATTGCGTTAATAAGGCTTGTGACAAAATATTTGGCATGTTAAGAGTTTTTGTGATATATTAACCTTTAAATTACTGATGTATTTCATCAGATTGTGAAGGGAACATTTTTGGATGTGGCTTTTCTTGTTATTTTAAACACCTCAGTTTAATTTGAGAGCTAGGGATACTTTCTGTATGGAGCATAGTCAAATCTAGAGACAAGAGCTTAAAGTGATGAAAGCAAACAGTCTCCAAAAGATGTTTCTGTGTTTTCCAGTGAAAAGCCTATTCAGAATCCAATGTTCCAGTTCTAAATGTAACCAGTACTAATCTACTGACAAGGAAAATAAATTGAAACATTTGATTGATTGTAAGCCTCACAATCCACAACAAAACTGTGTGGCTCTCTCTGATAACTGATTAGTTGGTGTAACAGGATTGGAAAAGCATTCAGCAAAGGCTTCTATATTTCACTTTTGACACTCAATTCTTCCTGTGCAGTGGATGTTCTGGTAAAGTTAGCTTGTTAAGATGCCTTATATTTAAGTAGCACTTTTAACGTGCTTAATGTTCCATAGCACTGCACAAGCCTGACATAAAGAAAAATTAGGGACTGAGCTATGTAAATCGATAAGAGGGACGTTGAACAAAAGCTTGGTCAAAAAGGCAGGTTTTAAGAAATGCTTTAAGTGAAAAAGTGAAATTGAGAGGTCAAGTTCAGGTGGGAATTGCAGAGTTTAGGGCATAAGCAACTGTAGCTGTAACTACCAACAGTAGAACCATTAAATGGGGCACCTAAGAGACCAGAATTCATGAGTGCAGCAACCTAACAGGATTTTGGATCTGCAGAAGATTACCGATATGGTGAACAAAGTTAAAAATCATACAACCCCAGGTTGTAGTCCAACAGGTTTAATTGGAAGCACTAGCTTTCAGAGTGCTGCTCTTCACCAGGTGGTTGTGGAGATAGAGATGGTGAGAGCTGAGGCAGTGGAAGGATTTGAAAATAAAGTTGAGAATTTGAAAACCACTGTGCTACTTAATTAGGATTTAATATATATCAGTACAGACCTGATAGGTGTTGTGTTTTTTCTTATTTCAAAAATATACTTTATTCATAAAATAATTTGATGGTCTGTACAGTTGGTCATGCCATACATACGTAAACATTTGCATACAGAGATCAGAATTTATCATTTGTATGTACAGGTCTATACATTTATAAATCGTATGTCCATATATTTAGCTGAGGCGTCAGCAGAGCCGAAAAGGCTGCGTGGGCCCCCTGTTCTTCTTAGGCAGGCAGATGTTACATGGTGGTCTTTCCCCACCGCGCCTTGGCAGCAGCTGCCCCAAGCTTCAGCGCGTCCCTCAACACGTAGTCCTGGACCTTGGAATGTGCCAGTCTGCAACACTCACTTGGGGTCAACTCCTTCAGCTGGAAGATCAACAGGTTTTGGACCACCCAGAGAGCGTCCTTCACCGAGTTGATGATCCTCCAGGCACAGTTGATGTTCGTCTCGGTATGTGTCTCGGGAAACAGACTGTAGAGCACGGAGTCCAGCATCAAGGCGCTGCTCGGGACGAACCTCAACAAACACCACTGCATTCCTCTCCAGACTTCTTCTGCACAGTCACCTTCCAGAAGGAGGTGTGTGACAGTCTCGTCACCCCCGCAGCTGCTTCGAGGGCAGAGTGCGGTGCGGGAGAGAGTCTGGGCGTGCATAAAGGATCTCACAAGCAGAGCCCTTTTCACCACCAGCCAAGCCATGTCTTGGTGCTTGTTGGAAAGTTCTGGCGATGAGGCATTCTGCCAAATGGCTTTGACAGTCTGCTCAGGGAACCGCTCAATAGAATCAGCCTCTCCTTTTCCCGAAGGGTCTCAAGGACACTACGTGTTGATCATTTCCTGATGGACTTGGGGTCAAAGGTGTTTTCTTCATAAACTTCTCCATGAAAGACAGGTGATACAGAATGGTCCAAGTACTCAGAGCATTTGGCGGCAGCGAGGCCAGGCCCATTCTTCGCAACACAGGTAGAACCTCAGTACATAGCGACACTTGGTGTTTGTGTATTGGGGATCCACACACAGCTTGATGCAGCCACACACAAAGGTGGCCAACAGGGTGAGGATGGCATTGGGTGTGATTTTTACCCTATTGCCCAGATCTTTACACATCGAGTCCCTTTGGACCCGGTCCATCTTTGATCTCCATATAAATTGGAAGATGGCCCGGGTGACTGCAGTGGCACAGGTTCTTGGAATAGGCCAGACCTGTGCCACGTGTAACAGCAATGATAGTGCCTCACACCTGATGACCAGGTTTTTCCCGCGAGGGAGAGCGACCGTTGCTTCCATCTGCCCAGTTTCTGCCTCACTTTGCTGATATGCTCCGCCCAAGACTTGGCGCATGCCCCAGCTCCCCCGAACCAAATACCCAGTACCTTCAGGTGGTTGGTCCTGACAGTGAAGGGGATTGAGGATGGTCGGCCCAGTTCCCAAAGAGCATGGCCTCGCTCTTGCCTCGGTTTACCTTGGTCCCCGAGGCCCGTTCGAACTGGTTACAAATGCACATGAATCTGTGCAGGGACATTGGATCCAAGCAGAAAACAGCGATATCATCCATGTACAGGGAGGCCTTAACTTGCAGGCCCCCACTGCCAGGAATAGTCACCCCTCTCAGGCTCGCATCCTTCTTGATGGACTCGGTGAATGGCTCTATGCAGCACACAAACAAGGCAGGAGAGAGAGGGCAGCCCTGCCTGACTCCAGATCTGGGAAGCTATCTGATTCCCACCCATTGATTGAGACTGCACTGACAATGTTGGTGTAGAGCAGTCGGATCCAATTGCAGATTCCCTCCCCAAAGCCCATTTTGGAGAGAACATCTCTCATATACGTGTATGATATTCTGTCAAAAGCTTTCTCCTGGTCCAGGCTGATGAGGCAGGTGTCCAACCCTCTGTCCTGCATGTAGGCGATTGTATCCCTGAAGAATGCGAGACTCTCAGCAATCTTCCTGCCCGTTACAGCACAGGTTTGGTCAGGGTGAATCACCGACCCCCGAGCAGACCTGACCCGGTTGGCAATAACCTTGGACAGAATTTTGTAATCTGCATTCAATAGTGAGATTGGTCTCCAATTTCTGAGTTCCTCCCTCTCCCCCTTCCGCTTGTAGATGAGGGTGATGATGCCTTTTCTCATGGATTCACTCATGGTACCTGCCCGAAGCATACTGACATACACCTCCAGCAGGTCCTGGCAATCAAGTCCCACAGAGCGGAATAGAGCTCGACCGGTAAGCTGTTGCTTCCGGGAGTTTTATTCTTTTCGAAGGACTCGAAGGCCTTGGTCAGCTCATCCAGAGATAGCGGCTGATCCAGCCTCTCCCATGTTCTGGCGTCTAAGACCTCCGTGATAGAGGACAGGAACGACTGGGAGGCCGCGCTGTTGGTTGGCTTCGCGTCATACAGACTGGCATAAAAGGATGTGCTGATCCTCATGACGTTAGCCTGTGATGACGTTATCGAGCCATCTTCTTCCTTCAGGCCGCTGAGCACAGAGCTCTCTTTGTGCACCTTCTGGAAGAAGAAATGTGAGCACGTCTCGTCCTGCTCCACTGAGCGGACCCTGGACCGGAAGATTATCTTGGAGCTCTCCGAAGCAAAAAGTGAGGCTTGCTGACCCTTCACCTCCTTGAGGTCCTCCGCGACATCGCCCCCCATCGTCTGAAGCAGAAGCAGGTCCTGGAATTGGGACAGTTTTCCCCGCCTCTCTCTCACCTCCTGAACACCTTTGAGGATGAAAAACCTCTTGATATTCCCTTTTACTCTTTCCCACCAGTCTGCTGGGGACTCAAAGAGGGACTTCGCGGTTCTCCAACCTGCGTAGTCCCTCTTGAGCTCCTCAATGTTTCCCGGGGTCAACAGCTTAGTATTCAGTTTCCACGTTCCCTTACCAGCCCGCTGATCGTCATGTAGGTGACAGTCGGCCAGCAGGAGGCAGTGGTTAGAGAAGAACACCGGCTTGATGTCGGTGGTTCTGACCGAGAGCGTTTGGGACACAAACAGGTAATCCAACCTTGAGCGGATAGACCCGTCTGCCCATGACCAGGTGTATCTACGCTGTGCTCTGTCTGCAGGGGCACTGAAGATGTCATGCAGCTTGGCATCTTTTACCATGTCCATCAGGGCTCTGGACGTGGCGTCCAGTTTACTGTCCCCCCCGCCGGATCGTCCATCTGCATCTATGATACAGTTGAAGTCTCCGGCCAGAATGAACGGCCTGAACGTAGCCAGCAACAGTGGAAGTGCTGCAGGACGGCCAACCGTTCACTCTTACCCACTGGGGCATACACATTAATCAGTCTCAAGGGAGCATTCCTGTACATGACATCGGTGACGAGGATGCACCACCTTGGAGATGGTGAAGTTGCCTCCTCGCAACAGGATACCCAGGCCGGCGGCGCGGCTATCGTTGCCTCCCGGCCAAACTGACGGCCCATGGGCCCACAAGCTCGACCATCTCTTGTAGCTGCTGAGGTGCAGTATCTCACACTCCTGCAGAAACAGGACATCGGCTTTAGCGTTGGTCAGGAAGACCAGCATAGAAACACATCGCGTAGCCGATTTGATGCTACGCACATTGATGCTGGTAATTCTTATCCCCATTTTAAAGTTTACAAGGTTACCAGTGTCCATTTGCAGCTGGTCTTGCCTCTCTGGGGTAGCTGTGTGCATCCCCGTGGTGACGGCAAACTACTGGACCCTCCCACGCTGGGGTCATTTCCCTGCTCTGGTGTCTTCGGGTCGGGCCCAGGGTCTGCACAGTCCAGTTCTCTGTCCAACAGCGGGGCTGTCACAGGACCGCTGCTCCCAGTTACCTGGAGCTGTGGGCCAGCGAATACCTCTTGGTTCTCACTGGGTGGGGTGTGGTCTTTACCCATCCCCTCAGAGGGATCATCTTTCCCTGTTTGGGCGGTGCTGCCCTCCTTTTTTCCTGCAGCGCTCTGTCTCTTCCTCTGGTGCCAACCCTCCTTGCGTCCGTTCTCACCGTTGGACGAGATACCTGTATCCTCGTCATGTAGGTGTCGCTTTCCCCTTCACTGGGTGGCTTTGGGGGCCTTGTGAGGTTTCCTCTTCCTGCTTTTGACAGTAATCCAATCCTCTGCCTCCTTTGTTCCCTCCTCTTCCATTTCCTTTGTCTGTCTTGAAGGAGCTTGGATCAGCTGCTGCACCTCCCCGCTGTCTGCCGTCTGCTGGGCTACAGCCTGCCCTTCCTTCTGGGTGCCTTCAGACACCGTTCCCGTGCTGTTTTTTGGTACCTTGTTGGTCTGATGCGGTCCACGGCTCGTGTTGCCACCTCTGGCCATCTGTGCAAAGGTGGCAGCCCTTCGTCTTGGGCAGGCCTTGTACATGTGGCCCGCCTCTCCACACAGGTTACAGTTCTTGGCCTCTTTACAATCCTTGGTCGGGTGGCCTTCCTGCTTGCAGTTTCGACAGACGGTCACCTTACAATCCGCCACCACGTGGCCTGACCTCCCGCAGGTTCGGCACACTTTCGGCTGCCCTGCATACATCAGGTAACCTCTGCTTCCACCGATGGCAAAGCTGGAGGGTAGGTGGAGGATGTTCCCACTGGCATCGACTCTAAGTGTTACCCTGACCTCCCCTTTGCTGGTCCTGATCCCGAAAGGATCGACCACATTGGTACTCTCTCCCTCGACCTGGACGTATCTTCTCAGGAAGGTCAGGACATCTGCTGCTGGGACATGGGGGTTGTACATATGGATTGTAACAACACAACTCCTCTGCGCAGGAAGCACACACAACAGGACCGCCGACAAGATGGAGAACAGAGGTTTCCCTTCCTTCTCCTTGAAGACCTTCAGGAGCTGCTCATAATTCTTCACGCTCCTGAAGGCCATGTCGAAATAGCCTGCCCCAGGGAAATCCTGCAGGCAGTACACGTCCGTTACTTCAAACCCTCAGCACTCCAGCAAAGGTGTTGTCATTACTTCTAGAAATCTACCACAGGAGGCTTGAGTATAAGTTCTTGATTGTTTAACTCTTTAAACCTAATTCATGCGAACAACATGTATGTTGTGTTATCATTTCTTCTTGAGTTGAAAAACTAATTAAGTCACTGTTTCATTAACTCAAGAAAGCCTGGTGACCTTGGCCACTTTTAATACATGAATTCATTTGATTTGGAAGAAAAGGGGGATCCTTTGTAAATCAACCTTGTTGTGACCAACTGGGTGGGGGCGAAGGGTGAATGAAGAATGTCAATTTGTCCTTTCTCACATGAAAGTTTGAAAATTAGCTGTATCCCAACTGGAACAATAAAAAACTAAGGGAAGCTCACTCAGGTTCTGGTTGGGATGCTTCATGGAAACTGTCAGACCTTCGGAGTTTTTCCTGCATTTTCTTTGTTGCATTGTTATTTTCATTTCTTCAGTTTGTTTTCAATGATAACTCGCTAAGATAAGCAAATTAAATATCAACAGAAACAGGGAAAAAAATATAAGAAAAATACATACACAGGTACTATAATCACCATAGTGACATAATACTGTCTCAATTGAAGCAGCTTTGAAGTACTTGGCAGTCGTTTGCATATGAATGTCTTTTGCCTTTAGCTATGACGAGCAATGATTACTGATTAATTGCCAAGCAGCATGTGAAAAGTCTCTGTGTAAAAGCTTTTAAAACTTCGGGTTTGTCACCTAATTATTCTCAGCAGGGATGCTCTGGTGAGGTCAGCTCAAAATACGTTTTAGTTCACTTAACAAAATCTCTTCCACTTACTGAATCCTACTGCAGACATTTTTGTCAAATAAGTCATTCATTTTTGTCATTTTCTTACAGTCATTGATTGATGTACAGCAGCAATATTACATTGATTTATTTAAATAATCCCTGTACTTGTGTAGACATGATACTGTGAAACTTTAAAATCCTTTTACCTCTCTACCGAACAGGCTCCTAGCTCAGATGGCAAGTAGCCAACCTTTAGGGGAAAGATGGTGTTGCGATAGTAAATTCACTAGACCAGTAATTCAAAGGCAAAGACTAATACCCTCAAGTCACAGGTTCAAGTTCCCTGATGCCAGATCATAGAATCCCTACAATATGGAAACAGGCCAACTGGCCCATCAAGACCACACTGACCCTCTGAAGAGCATCCCACCTAGAATCAAAACCTGCCCTAACCCTGTAACTGTATTTCCTATGGCTCATCCAACTAGCCTGCATATCTTTGGACCCCATGGGTAATTTAGCATGGCCAATCTGCCTAACCTACACAGCTTTGGACTGTGGGAAGAAGGAAACCCACACAGATACAGGAAGAATGCACAAACTCCACACAGACAGTGGTCCAAGGATGGTATCAAACTCAGGTCCCAGCTGCTGTGAGGCAGCAGTGCTAACCATTGAGCCAGCATGCCGGCCTGGTGGATGGTGGAATTTAATTGTTCAGTTCAGTGAAATAACATTGATTGTATTAAAAATCTTCCTGGTTCACATGTGCTCTTTAGGAAAGGAAATTGGTCATCCTTAGCTGGTCTGATCTACAAGCGATTCCAGGTCTACCATAGTTGACTCTTACCAGCCCACTGGCGAGATACTGAGTCCAAGGTCAAATGGAATGAGTAACAGATGATGACACTGCCAGCACTACTCACATCCCATGAAAGAATAAGCAAAAAGACCCTCCTCATTTGTTGTTGTAGTCATTGGCATAGACACAAGAGTTCCTGGCAACATCACACAATGCCATCATTCACAAGATGTCCAAAAAACCATGATAAAGAGGGAAATTAAGTAATTAGGTTTCAAGGCACGTAAAGGCATTGTTAACACTTTTTTGAGGAAGGTATTCAAACAATTGTAAAAATTGATTCACTTGAAAGACTGCAGACATGTCTTGCTTGTTTCTTTGTTGAAAGTTTACATTTCTGGAAAGGTCCCAGGGACAACTGCCTGTGTCCAGTGACACCTCTTGTGACTAAGCTATGGCTATAAAAGATGTATTTTGTCTGTTTTTTGAGTGAAGAAAGGCTGAGACAGAGATGCCAAGCAATCTGCTCCAAAGCCAATAAAGTAAACAGCTTGTGAGGCTTTGGGTTTTGTTTTTAAAGTTGGAACAATAGAAGCAAGATGAAGGGGTGATGTCAACCTTGAACAGAACAAGGATTTTTTTTTAGTTTTAACCTTCAGGGTTAGTTGCCGGGGTCTTGAAGCTGGATGTGGAAGATTTTATTCCTCTCTCTGTTACAACTAAAAGCTGAGGTTCTCTTTCTGCTGCTACATTGTACGTGAGACAATCGATTTTACTGCATTTGCCTTTGCCAGTGGTGTGTTTCTGGGATGTAACTACATTAGAACAGTTATTATTAGTAGTTTATGTTATTTTGTTAAGCATTTTGATAGTTACAGTTAAGCCTATTTTTTTTTTGTTTACTTTGTCTGTATTTTAATTATACGCTGTGTTTTAATTCAAGCCTGATAGTTTGACTAATCAAATTGTACCCGGAATACAATGCCTTTAAAATAAATAGAAGTTAGGGTCTAGACTATCTTTTTCATACATTTTGAGGGAGTTTGATCTGATACGTAACACTCTTTTCATGTAGTAGGTTGCCAGACAGAAAGCTATGTGAAACAGTTCATACCTTATTCTGTGTTGTTTAAAGAATGAACAGTCATTTAGCCAAATTATTTTCTTAGAAATTAGTCTCTGCAGAGAAATTTTCTTTATTCTTCCTTCAACAGGAGTGGTCAAGCAACCATGGACTCAGAAATGAACATTCTAAGTTGATCCACAGCTGACAGAAAATTGGCGAAACTAAATTTAACAACAGCCAGCAGTTGTCAGCCACACAGCACAGTGGAGAGCAAGTTCAAACAGGTTGTAATGATTCAAAGGGAACCAGTTACTGCCAGCCAAGGGCTGTGAACTGGCAAAGTGCAATCAGATTTTCTGGCACCTTGACTACCTAGGCATGTGCCCTTTACATCTCCCAAGATGGCAACAGTAAAGGCTATTGGCATGACCCCTTTGGATGATTTGAACCCAACTCATGACCCTATGGGCCAAAGGTCGTGGAACATTCTGAAAGGTTGGGATGAGGAGAAAAAAAAAACGCACACACACCTGGAAGACATCCTGTCAGCAAAGACTCAGAGAGAAGACTCATTGTAGGACCCATGGCAGAAGACCATGTAGCAACCCAAGAAAACCCAGGAGAAGATCCACCCTGACCTATGAGACCTACCTTCATGGAAGAGAGCCAGCCCTACATCAGAAATGAATGAGATTCGAACGGTCCAGTTCAAATACATGCAGCATTGAAGGCTTTCTCAGATGGACAGAGGTAGAGTACATATTGTGGGAATTATAAGTACTTAATATATATTATTAAAGCTCACATAGAGTTTTCAATACTGAACATCAAGTTTAACAGCAATCTGATTTCTATGTCCCTTTGTCTGCCTCAGTGACAAAAGCAATTGAGTAGAGTCTTTAGAAGACATAAACTGGTCAAAGTGTTCAAAGCACATCCAACCCTGGGGTGTCCGCGGATGTGATTTAGATTATTTAAAAAGGTGTCATAACCACAGATCAAAACTCCAGATGGACATATTGATCTAGACTTTTTCTTTAAATGGACCTACAGTTCAAAGTTGACTGCAGATGCAAATTGAGTGACTAACCAGAGAGACAGAGACTCTGGAATGTCATAGCTGATGAGTGTCAAAGAAGCTATAAAAGGAGGAAATATATTACAAATTGAACATATAAGCTCCTTAGAGCATTTCAGGCTATGACAAAGATGGTTAAAAAAGAAGATAGCAATCTGGGACAGTGACTTATTCGTGGTCTCCCCCTCCATCCTTAAGAAAACACAGAGATGGGGTTAAGAACTAACTTTAACCCTGAACTGTGTTGAAGACCTGACAGTCCATTGTTTGGATTTTGAAAATTACAACTCTAAAAACAACCATTTAAACACAATGCCATGCAGGAAATTTCCTTAGTAAAAGGACACTGTTGCTGATGTGAATATGGAGTCACAAATGATTAGAATGGATGGCCTGGAAATATGCAGGGAAGAGGTTCTGGGAATATTGGAGAGGATGAAAATAGATAAGTCTCCTGGGCCTGATGGCATTTACCCTAGGATCCTATGGGAAGCTAGGGAGGAGATAGCAGAGCCATTGGCCTGGATTTTTATGTCGTCATTGTCAACGGGAATAGTACCAGAGGACTGGAGGATAGCGAATGTGGTCCCTTGTTCAAGAAAGGGAGTAGGGATAGCCCTAGTAACTATAGGCCAGTGAGTCTGACTTCAGTGCTGGGCAAAGTCTTAGAGAGAATGGTAAGGGATAAGATTTATGAACATCTGGATAGGAATAACGTGATCAAGGATAGCCAGCATGGTTTTGTGAAGGGCAGGTCGTGCCTCACAAACCTTATTGAGTTCTTTGAGAAGGTGACTAAGGAAGTGGACGAGGGTAAAGCAGTAGATGTTGTGTATATGGATTTTAGTAAGGCGTTCGATAAGGTTCCCCATGGTAGGCTAATGCTAAAACGACGGAGGTATGGCATTGAGGATACATTAGAGGTTTGGATTAGGAATTGGCTGGCTGGAAGGAGACAGAGGGTAGTAGTTGATGGACTATGTTCATCTTGGAGTGCAGTTACTAGCGGTGTACCACAAGGATCTGTTTTGGGACCATTGCTTTTTGTTATCTTTATAAATGATCGAGAGGAAGGGCTTGAAAGCTGGGTAAGCAAGTTTGCGGATGACACAAAAGTCGGTGGAGTTGTGGATAGTGAGGAAGGAAGTGGTAGGTTACAGCGGGATATAGATAAGTTGCAGAGCTGGGCAGAAATGTGGCAAATGGAATTCAATGTAACTAAGTGTGAAGTCATTCACTTTGGTAGGAGTAACAAGAAGATGGATTACTGGGCTAATGGTAGGCTACTTGGTAGTGTGGATGAGCAGAGGGATCTTGGTGTCCATGTACACAGATCTCTGAAAGTTGCCACCCAGGTAAATAGTGCTGTGAGGAAGGCATATGGTGTACTGGGCTTTATTGGTAGAGGAATTGAGTTCCGGAGTCCTGAGGTCATGTTGCAACTGTATAAGACTCTGGTGCGGCCTCATCTGGAGTATTGTGTGCAGTTTTGGTCGCCGTACTATAGGAAGGATGTGGAGGCATTGGAACGAGTGCAGAGGAGGTTTACCAGGATGTTGCCTGGAATGGTAGGAAAATCTTATGAGGAAAGGCTGAGGCACTTGGGGCTGTTCTCATTGGAGAAGAGAAGGTTTAGGGGAGATTTGATAGAGGTGTATAAGATGATTAGGGGTTTAGATAGGGTCGACACTGAGAACCTTTTACCGCTAATGGAGTCAGGTGTTACTAGGGGACACAGCTTTAAATTAAGGGGTGGTAGGTATAGGACAGATGTTAGGGGTAGATTCTTTACGCAGCGGGTTGTGAGTTCATGGAATGCCCTGCCAGTAGCAGTGGTGAACTCTCCTTCTTTATGGTCATTTAAGCGGGCATTGGATAGGCATTTGGAAGTTATTGGGCTAGTGTAGGTTAGGTAGGATTCGGTCGGCGCAACATCGAGGGCCGAAGGGCCTGTACTGCGCTGTATCTTTCTATGTTCTATGTTCTATGTTCTATAAAAGGAAAATACATTCTCACTCCCAGTGCTGCCAGCCATCGACTGCTAAAAGGAATCAGAACTAAAGAGTTTCAATCAACCTACAAAGCCAAGAATCTTGCAATCGACTGTTGAAGTACCAATGTGAAAACTCTCGTCACATTCACTGCAACAGCTTCAACATTCAACTATCTGTTCTTCATGATGAATTCAGAAACTGATCCACACATCTTTAAAGCAATCTTTTTCCAGTCACCTCTTTGTTCTCATCTGGGTGCATGTATGTTGTGTTACTCTTTGTTCTTTAGTCATTAATAAGTGGCAATATTTGGAGTGAACCTTACCACAAAGGAGCATGAAGAGTGTGTATGCATTCCATCATGAAACAATGTTGCAGAAGTGACGAAAGGAAGGTTACTGACCCTGCCAGGTCTGTGCATAATGTGTGGGCTGGACTGGGGAATACAAAGAATGAGAGCAGGCTTTAACTTGTTTGAGATAGGGTTACCGACACTGGCAGCAAAATGGTGACAACTGGAGTAAGTAGATACTTCACCTCTAGGCCAACTGCATCCCACCTGCAGCAAACACCACTACATGTATATATACACATGCACATACACACACACACAAAAACATACACATGCACACACATAAACATACACAAAAGTGCACACACAGAAACATGCACTCACATGTACACACACACATCATGCACACATACATGCATGTGCACACAAATATACCACCACCATGAACACACAGCCTCCTCCTCACCTTTCCCTATCCCTTGTCAGTGGTGTTGCTGGTTGCATGTACCCATGCGTGGCAACCTTTTTGCATTCTTTAATAATCATGCTGCTCATGAACTCTCCCTTTTTGTTAAAGCAAGAGAGCCTGATTAAATTGGCTTCACTTAAACCTTGAGTTCATTTGGCTCTGGCGAAAGGAATGCACAAAGGACAGGATCCTTTTCAAATTAATCTTGTTGCAACCAACCAAGGAGGCCGATGAATAAAAGAGGGAAGCCAGTTCATTGTTCCTCACCCAGGAATTTAACGATTTGGGTATCCCATCTGAAACTAACAAATTGGGGAAAGTCAGATAGAAATAAAGGTTAATGTTTATACTGACAGAGTCATTGAGATGTACAGCACGGAGACAGAATATTTAGTCCTACTTGTCCACGCTGACCAAATATCCTAAAATAATCTAGTTTCATTTGGTCCATATCCCCCCAAACCCTTCCTATTCATAAACCCATCCAGATGCCTTTTAATTGTTGTAATTGTACCAGCCTCCACCACGTCCTCTGGCAGCTGATTCCGTACACAAACCACCCTCTATGTCCATGTGTTCCTAAAAATAACTCCCCACCCTAGCCTACTTAACAGCACTCAGGGATATATTGAAGTGTGATGAGAATTTCTGCCTCAACCACCCTTTCAAAGTGAGAGTAAGAACAGGAGGATACAGCAGTTGAGTGCACGGCTAAAGAATTGGTGCAGGGAGCAGAGTTCAGATTTTTAGAACATTGGGATCTCTTCTGGGGCAGAGGCCACCTGTTCAAAAGAGACAGGTTACGTCTGATCTGGAAGGGGACCAATATCTTGGCGGCCAGGTTTGCTAGTGCTACAAGGGAGGGTTTAAACTAGATTGGCAGGAGGAGTGGAATCCTCAACAGCAGGGAGGCAAGTGCAAAGCTGGAAGCAGGTACAGTAATCAGAAATAATAAAGTACAAAGACAGATCATGCTGGAACATGACAAGGTGCAAGGAATGCCTGTTGGATTAAATTGCATCGATTTCAATGCAAGAGGCTAAGAGGTAAGGCCGATGAATTGCGAGCATGGATAGGTACATGGGACTGAAATAATATAGCCATTACAGAAACATGGCTAAGGGATGGACAGAACTGGCAGCTTAATGTACAGCTGCTTTAGGCAGGACAGAGATGGTGGAAGGAGGGGAAGGGAGTTGCATTTTTGATTAAAGCGAGTATCACAGCAGTAATCAGAGAAGAAAAAAACTGAGGGATCATCCATGAGGCTTTGTGAGTGGAGTTAAGAAATAAGAAGGGAATGGTGACGTTATTAGGATTGCACTATAGGCCCCCAAATAGTCAGTGGGAGTTAGAGGAACAAATATGCAGGGAGATTGGGGAGACTTGAAGGAACAATAAGGTTGTCATAGAAGAGCATTTTAATTTTCCTAACATAGACTGGGACTGCCAGAGCTTTAGGAGCTTAGATGGGATGGGATTTGTTAAGTGTGTTGAGGAAAGTTTCCTCAAGTAGTATGTAGAGGGTCCTACTCTGGAAGGGGCAAAACCCAATCTACTCTTGGGAAATAGGGCAGGACAGGTGACTGAGGTGACAATGGGGGAGTACTTTGGGATTAGTGACCATGGTTTATTAATTTTTACGTCGTTATGGAGAAGGACAAAACTGGTCCACAGGTTCAAGTTCTTAATTGAGACAAAGCAAATTTTGATGGGATTAGAGGAGCTTGCAGGGGTTGATTGAAGTAGTTTGTTTGCAGGCAAAGGGACCTCTGGCAAGTGGGAGGCCTTTAAAAGTAAGATAGCTAAAGTTTTAGGTGTGTATGTTCTTGTGACAGTGAAAGACAAGTTTGGCAGGAATAGGGAACCTTTGATGACAAGAGATATTGAGGCTTTCGCCAGAAAATAGGAGGAGGTATGGTTCAGCTGGGATTAAGGGAATTCCTGTTGTTATGTAGGGAATACAGGAGTTTACTGAAGAAGAAAATCAGGAGGGCGAAAAGGGGGCATGAGATTGTTTTGGCTGACAAGATTAGGGTGAATCCAAAAAGGTTCATAAGTGTATTAAAGGAAAAAGAATAAGTAGAGAGAGAATAGGACCCCTCAAGGACTAAAGTGGACATGTATGTGTAGAACTACAGGAGATGGATGTGATCCACAATGAATATTTCTCCTCTGTGTGGGAGAAAGACATGAAGACTTAGGAACTTGGGGAAGTTAGTGGTCATATCTTGGGGACAGTCCATGTCATAGTAGAGGAGGTGTTGGATGTATTAAAATGTATGAAGGTGGATAAATGTCCTGATCCTGACCAGATGTAGCCAAGAACACTAAGAGGCCAGAGAATAAATTGCAGAGCCTTGGCTGATATTTTTGCATCATTTTTTGCCATGGGTGAGATCTGGAAGACTAGAGGGTAGCAAATGTTGTGCCATTATTCAAGAAGGGCTGCAAAGAAAAACTTGAGAACTATAGACCACTAAGCTTAACATCTGTGATGGATAAGTTACTTGAGGAGATTCCGAGAGATAAGATATACGTGTATTTGGAAAGACAGGGTTTGATTAAGAATAGTCAGTATGGCTGTGTGTGGGAGGTCATGCCTCACAAATTTGTTAGAGTTCTTTGATGAAGTGACCAGGAAGGTTGAGGAGGGCAGGGCAGTAGGCCCAGTCTGTATAGATTTCAGTAAGGCCTTTGATAAGGTTCCACATGGTAGGCTGCTCTGGAAAGTTACATTGCGTGGAATCCAGGGAGAGCTGGCAAATTGAATACACAGTTCGCTTGATGGTAGGAATCAGAGAGTAAGTGGAAGGATGCTTGTCAGACTAGAGGCCTGTGACTAGTAGAGTGTCTCATGGGGTGGTGCTGAGCCCATTGTTGCTTATTATCTATATCAATGACTTGGATGAGAATGTACAAGACATGATTAGCAAGTTTGCAGATGACACTAAAATAGGAGATATCATGGACAGTGAGGAAAGTTATCAGAAATTTCAGTGGGACATTGATCAGCTGGGGAAGTGGACCAAGAAATGGCAAATGGAGTTTAATATAGCTAAGTGTGAGGTCTTGCATTTTGGAAAGTCAAATCAAGTAGGAGTTTCATGGTAAATGGTAGGGCCTTAAGGAGTCTAGTGGAACAGAGAGATGTTGGAGTTCAGGTACACAATTCTCTGAAAGTGGAGTCACAGGTAGACAGAGCAGTGAAAAGGCTTTTGGCACATTGGCCTTCAACAGTCAGGGCATTGAGTACAGACATTTGGAAGTTATGTTGCAGTTACACAGGATGTTGGTGAGGCCACACTTGGAGTATTGTGTTCAGTTTTGGTCACCCTTGCTCTAGGAAGGATGTTATTAAACTGGAAAGAGTGCAGAAGAAATTTATTAGAATGTTACCAGGCCTCATTAATCTGTGTTATTGGGAGAGGATGGACAAGCTAGGACATTTTTTCTTTAGCGTGTAGGAGACTGAGGGAGGAATCTCATATAAGTGTATAAGATTGTGAGAGGCATGGACAGGGTGAGTGCACTCTTTTCATAGGGTTAGGGAATTGTGGACTAGCATCACTTTAAGGTCAGAGGGGAAAGAATAAAAGGGAACCAAATGGGCAACTTCTTTTACACAGAGGGTGGTACACACATGGAATGAGCTGTCAGCAGAAGTGGTTGAGGTGAGTACATGAACAACATTTAAAAGCATTTGGATGAATATATGGATAGGAAAGGATTAGTGGGATATGAGCCAAGTGCAGGGAAATGCAGTTAGCATTGATGGACATGTTAGCCAGCATAGATCAGTTTGGGCTAAAGGGCCTGGCTCTGTATTATAGGACTGTATGACTCTATGTTATCAAACTCCTCCTTCTGTCTGAAAAATTCTCTCCTTACCCTCTTTCTAATTTTCTGACAATTGCTTAGATTCAGCCCTTTGGAGATTGTCCTCTCTGATAAGAGAAATAGATCTTTTCAATCCACAATCCTCTTATAAACCTTCTCCCAGCTTCCTCTGTTCCATAATGCAAAGTACAAGAACCTATCCAAACATTCCTCATGGTCAAAGTTCTTCAATTCTGGTAACTTCTTTGATAATTCCTTCTGTATCATCTCTAATGTGTGGTCACAATCTTCATGCAATGTGCTGACTAGAACTGCATGCAATTCTCTAGCTGCAACCTAACCCATATTTTAAACTATTTTCATATAAACCCCCTCCACTCTTGATTCATCCACGGGATGAGGGCATCACTGGCCAAGCCAGCATTTATTACCTATTCTTAATTGCCCCAAGTCATTCACATTGTTGTATGTCTAGAGTCACATGTAGGCCAGACCAGGTAAGGATGGCAGTTTCCTTCCTCAAAGGATATTCATGGACCTGATGGGTTTTTCCAACAATCCATGATGGTTTCACAGCTATCATTATATTCTTAATTGCAGGTTTTTATTGAATTCCAATTCCACCATCTGCTATGGCAGGATTTGAATCTGAATCTCTAGAATGTTACCTGGGTTTCTGGATTAACAATCCAGCAGCAATACAACTAGATCATTGTCTCTTTGTTTCGATAAAGGAAAATATTCTTAAATATTTACAAAGTACTTAGATAAATGCTTGCTGAATATTCATCACCCACATTAGAAAAGATATCAAACTGTCATGATACATCTCCAGGGTCACTGGAATTTGAACTTGACCTCCTGGCTCAGAGGTAAAGATACTACCATTGCACTACAGCACACTTCTTATCATCAACATACAATTAAAGAAAACCTATGTACAATGAACAATCGTTATTACTTTCTGATAGGCAATAAATACTTCACAATCTTCATATTAAAAAAATAAAATGCAACATTTTTGGAGCATGCTTTTGATGTGACCATAAGTGATAGAGAGAAATTTGATTTAAGAATATTGTGCATCCTGACTGAATTGTAAATCAGATTAATTGTAAGACAATCTACTATTCAGTGCTTATTCAAAGTAAACGTCTATTAACTTTTTTGACTTGTAATATCTGTAAGACATTTACAGTTCAAGTAATATCTTTAATTCTCCCCAGCAATGAAATGCAAATTAATGTTCATTTGAATGATTAGTCTGTTTTTAATCTGTAACCATTAAAGAGTCCTTTAGTATCACTTTATACTATGGGCACGACAGGCCACTTCCACCATGACTGAGGGCTCAGGATAAGCCCCATTTGTACACTCTAATGGTGGTAGTTAAAATGCTGTTTCAAAGTTAAATATAGTATCAAGTTGAGAAATAACATTTAAATCAGGACTTGTCCTGCCTGCTACAGATGGCTCAGTTAAATTGAAAGCCAGTGAAAATGAAAGGTTGCAGGGTATGGCCTCAATGAAGAAGTCTATTGGTAAAAAGATGTGGAAGAGTTTGTGTCTGATACAAAGTACTCACTGGATACGAGAAGGGAATCTAGAATCAAGCACATAATGTGTTCTGAAGAGCTAACAGCGTAATTTATCATTCTAGCACCAACTGTCCAATAATAATTTCCCTTTACATTTCCTTTCTGATGCTGTTGGATTCCTATTAAAGCATTGTTCACCCTTTATTCATGTTTGAGCTTTAAGTCATAACCATTATCCATGTGAATCTGGACAGTCAGTATCAGCAGGTCAGTGAGGAAGGCAGCTCATTACCACCTTCTCAAGCATTGCAAAGTTGTGAGAGTGGTTCCAGAGTGGGAGGCAGAAAGTTAACATCTGGTGTTTGTAAAATGCTAATAGTGGGGGAGAAGCGTTGTGTGGTCCCTTTAACAGATCACATGCTTTTTCTGTGCTTAGAGATTTTAAAATGGACATTTTTGAGCAGCAGCTTTAAAGTTTGCACGTACACAGAAAACATTTGAATTGAAAAATTTGTATCAAAAGGCCATACAGTTGACAGGCCAAGCAACAGTTTTTACCAAGACAACAGGCTTCTGAATTTAGTCAATCAGTTTGAACCAGATACTTAGATACCAAAAATCTATTAAATTTAAGTCTGATCATTTTGACAACATAAGACCTATCCTATTATAAGGAATATCGATATGACACCAAGCGTATAAAAAGGGGGCAGTTGGGCAAAGGCCCCAGAGCTAGATAGTCATCTGACAGAGTTAATGGCCCTCAGCTCTCAAGAGAGAATCTCTGATTCTCATAGCCCCCTCCACATCTTAGAGAAAGCACCATCGAAATAACAATGGCACTTCTAGTTAACATTCTTGATGAAGGGCGTATACACGAAACAACTCTCTCTAGCTCTTTGGATGCTGCTTAACCTGTTGTGCTTTTCCAGTGCCACACATTTTGACTAGTTAATATACCTGACAGAAGAATAGATGGAAAATGCAGAGAACATTCTGGAAGACATGTAACCTGGCTGTAATTTCGAGATTAAATTCTACTTCTTTCATAAGTTTGGGACTTGTATTTATTGGAACAGCATGCCATGAGAATCTTGCTTTATTCGGGAATAGTTAGTAGTTAGAAGAGTTTTATTCTGTTTGTTAATTGTTTAGTTAATTTGTTTGCTGTTAGAGTTTGATAGATACATGGTAACTTGTTGATTTTAAAGTGAGTGTCAAGGATTTATTTTAATTAACCATGAGAAGTTGCTGAAAAGTAGGTTACACCACCTTTTACACTCGTTTTACAGAATATGGGGCAAGGTGCTCCTCTTTGTGAGATTCAGTTTTAGTTATCGGGGGGCAGGGGTCATCAACCTCCACTTTATAACATCAAGGATAATTAGGGATGGGCAATAAATATTGTCTGAATCATTGATGCTATGAAAGAACGTTGTTGGAGGTATGTCATTACTGTGAAGTTCTGTCCACCTCTCTTGTCATAAATATTCATTTCTGATATGGAAAGGGAGATTGAGACAGGTGACAGGTACAGGTGGGGAGAAATCAGAGTGAGGAAAGGCTGTCGTGAAAGGAGTAGGGACAGAGTTAGAGAGAGCATTGCAAAGTAGAAGCAGAAGTAAGGGACGAACTGAGAATGACCAGTGGGTGATAGGTGGAGGAGAGAAAGAATGAAAGAACGAGCAATAGAAAGAGGAGTTAGTGTTGGAGGAGGGGGAGTAAAACAAAGAGGAATAGGGATGAGATGAGAATGAATAACAAAAGAACAAAAGAAAATAGCAGGAATTGGTCATTCAGTCCCTTAAGACTGCCCACCATTTTAAAAGATGATAGTTAAGATGCCCCTGACCTCAACTCTATTCATCACAGTCCTTAACTCCCCGATATTTCAAAGATCTATTTACTCCCTTTTTAATACTTGCAGTAATCTCATGTCCAGAATTCTTTGGGGTGTTGGATTCTAGACATTTTTACCCTCAGAGAACAAATTCTTTCATATCGTAGTTTTCAATGAGTGTACCTTATTTTGTTACTCTGTCCCCTAGTTTGAGAGTCCCCACTAGATTAGATTAGATTAGATTAGATTCCCTACAACGTGGAAACAGGACCTTCGGCCCAACAAGTCCACGCCGACTCTCCGAGGAGTAACCCACCCAGACCTGTTCCCCTCTGACTAATGCACCTCGCACTATGGACAAATTAGCATGGCCAATTCACCTGACCTGCACATCTTTGGACTATGGGAGGAAACCAGAGCACCCAGAGGAAACTCACGCAGACATGGGAGAACATGCAAACTCCACACAGACAGTTGCCCGAGGCTGGAATCGAACCTGGGTCCCTGGCACTGTGAGGCAGCAGTGCTAATCACCGAGCCGCTGTGTCACCCCTGTCTACCCTGTCAAACCCCTGCAGAAACTTGTATGATTCAACAAAAACACTTCTAAACTCTAACGAATAAGCGCTTAACCTGCTCAGCCATTTTTCAAATGTCAACCACGACATCCCAGGAATCACCTGTTTTGAACAGCCTTCTAAGCCAGTACAGCCTTTCTTAAATTCAGGGTCTACAACTAAACCCCTCGCACAGCTGGAGTCAACATTCTGTAGGTTTGTAACAAGGGGAGCTGAAAGGAGCTAGAGGGAGAGGAAAAAGAATGAAAGAACAGAAAAAGAAGGGATAAATGAAAGCAAAATATGAGAGAAGGAACATAGAATGGGAAGTTGGAGTGGAGTAGTCAGGAAGGAGCAATTAAAGGAAATAGAACTGGTGGATGAGGATGTAGAGTGATGGTGGAGAGGACAAAGAGTAAATGAGCAAGATATGAGGAGGAGTGGGAACTGAGGTTAGAAATGGAAGAACAGGGATAAGTAACGTTGAAGGAAGAAGGATAAAGGGAGTGGGAGGAGGAAGTCAATGGGATGGAGATGAGTTCATGGAGGAAGCGGTTAACAGTTTGGTTGCAGTGGAGCGTAGATGAAGAGTATGGAGAGAGTAGGGATCAGTAGAATGTGAAAAGGAGGGAACTACTATTTAAACAGAGTGTGAGGGAAGTTCTGCATGGGGAAAGGATGGGGATAAAGAGAAAGAAAGAAAAGAGAGGAAAAGGCACGTGGGAGAGGGGTGGATATTAAGAGGAAGCAGAAAATGTGAAGTTGAAAATGGAAAGGGGGAAGAAAAAGGATGGATAAGAGAAATGATGCAATAGGTATGTAGTTAGAAAACCACAAATGGAAGGTATGAGGAGAAATGAGGTTGGACGAAGAGTGGGGAAAAGCAAGTGTGATGAGATGGGAAGCACAATGGATGGAACTTGAAATAGGAAATAAGCAGTGAGTGGTGGAAAGATGGAAATGGAAAGGATCAGTCGCGGGAGAGGGGAAAGATAATGGAAGAGGACCAACCTGTTCCAACCCTGCTATCTGGCTTTCTAAGCTTATATGAGATAGCTATCTTCTTGGTTCGGTGGTGATGATTGTTGGCTAATAGTAACTTCACCTTACACATTTCCATCTTTTTTGAGAAATAACATAAACATGTAACTAATCCTAGTTATCCAATTTCAGGACTAAAATTATCAGCAGGTTTAGATAACATAAACTTGGGGCAACTGCACATAAATCTTTCAGACACAATTTGACATCTTTCAATAATATTATAGGTTCATGCAGGACAGATACCAACATAAGAGCAGCAAAATTCTCCAAAATGGACTGTTGGGAATTAACTCATTGTATTCTCTTTCGAAGCAGAGTGTAGTATTGGGCTTTGAACAAAATTATACAAAAACATATTTTAAAAAGACTAAAAGAAAAATGGTATGTCACTTATTGCAGATACTATGACAATAAGGGAAAGCCAAGGGAATGTTAAAACAAAGGGAGCCATTTGATGGTAGAGACATACATTAACAAGTGATAATTATGGAACTATATAGTTCCAAAAGATTCTTTTTTTATCAGGAAGGACGATTTACAATATTACTTCTAACGTATAACACGAGACAATTGAGTTCCTGACTTTTGAAATGAGTGAATCAGAGCATCCAGATAGCACAAAGAGATTGAAAACCAATAAACCACCTTGGGACTGTTGAACTTACATTCCTGACATTTAAAGGGAAAAGGTAGAAGATTGGTGCAGCACCGACTGAGCCAATGAACACTGGCATTTCTGCACCACTCAGAAGAAAGGTGCCAGATCTATTAGCCTAACTTCACTAACAGGTGCAAAGTGGGATCAATCACAGGAATAAAAATAGGACATTATTAATTACAAAACATTCTAGGAAAAGGCAAACAGCATTGGTTTCAGAAATGGAAACTCTTGCTTGCAAAACCATACAGATGACACCCCAGGTTGGTGTGGCAGCCAGATAACCAAATAGACACTAACCTTTAAACAATCTTTGATGAATCACCAAAAGGGATACTTTTTACACCCACTGGCATCATTTTATAAAGGAAAGGAAAGCAACAGGTCAAAAAGAAGGATGCAGAGAGCTGCTGACCTATCAGGATGAGGCAGGTAGTTGATCGAAATCCATTATAATCCCAGTCCCAGTAGGGAGCCTAACCCCTAAGTGATATTGACACTATGATGATCAGAAATAAGCACTGTGCTCAGATTTTCAGTGGGTGGTGCCAGAGGTGAACACCCCCATTGGCAGTTTTTAGGTGTAAAGGGCAACTTGTTCGGAAGAATCTATTCTGACAGACAATGCTCACCTTCCACCTCAGAACACTTCAACTCCAAGGCATCAATGTGGATTTCATGAGTTTCCTCATTTCCCCTCCCCCCACCTTACCCCAGTTCCAACCTTCCAGCTCAGCACCATCCTCATGACCTGTCCTACCTACCAACCTCCCTTCCCATCTAAGTAATCCACCCTTCTCTCCGACCTATCACCTTTATCCCCACCTCCATCCACCTATTGCACTCTAAGCTACCTTCTCCCCACCTCCACCTCCGTCCCATTTATCTCTCCACCCTGGAGGCTCCCAGCCTCGTTCCTGAGGAAGGGCTCCTGCCCGAAACATCGATTTTCTTTCTCTTCGGATGCTGCCTGACCTGCTGTGCTTTTCCAGCACCACTCTAATCTGGACTCTAATCTCCAGCATCTGCAGTCCTCACTTTTGCCGAATCATTTACAGCTGACTGTAGGTCTTGCAACTGGATTCATTTCAGAAACAGCCTCATCTTTATCCTGGAAGGATGAAATTTACATTGGCCCAAAATGCCTTATTCTTGTAAGGGTTAACAAAAGGGGAGAGACTAATCAAATGGAATACTGTAGCATAAAGAGTGGCCGGAAATAAATGGGAGAAAGAGGAAAGGAACCAGGGGGTCAAATCCATTTTGAGGTAAGGGGGAGCTCCAGTTAAATGTTAATCCCACAACACATTTATTCTTTTACAACACTTGCATAATGAATTTTTTAATGACATGCTGACATTTTTTGACACGGATCATCATTGAAACAGGAGTAGGCCATTCAGCTCTTGAACCTGTGCTTCCATGCAATTTGATCAGCTTCGATCCATTTCGCTTAAAGCCTTTCCCGAACAAAAATCTGGTGATCTTAGTCTTACAATTCAACAGCATAGCGAGTTTTGAGAAGATTTGTAGCTCACGTTGAGGTTTTGGATGTAGGTTTGCTCGCTGAGCTGAAAGGTTCATTTCCAGACATTTTGTTACCTTACTAGGTCACATCTTCAGTGGGGAGAAAGTGAGGACTGCAGATGCTGGAGATCAGAGCTGAAAATGTGTTGCTGGAAAAGCACAGCAGGTCAGGCAGCATCCAAGGAACAGGAGAATCGATGTTTTGGGCATAAGGCCTTCTTCAGGAATCTTCAGTGGACCTCATGCAAAGCAATGCTGAAAAATTCTGCTTTCTATTTATATAGAGTCATAGAGTCACAGAGACGTACAGCATGGAAACAGACCCTTCGGTCCAACCTGTCCATGCTGACCAGATATCCCAACCCAATCTAGTCCCACCTGCCAGCACCCGGCCCATATCCCTCCAAACCCTTCCTGTTCATATACCCACCCAAATGCCTCTTAAATGTTCCAATTGTACCAGTCCCCATCACTTCCACTGGCAGCTCATTACATACACGTACCACCCTCTGCGTGAAAAAGTTGCCCCTTAGGTCTCTTTTATATCTTTCCTCTCTCACCCTAAACCTATGCCCTCTAGTTCTGGACTCCCCAACCCCAGGGAAAAGACTTTGTCTATTTATCCTATCCATGCCCCTCATAATTTTGTAAACCTCTATAAGGTCACCCCTCAGCCTCCGACACTCCAGGGAAAACAGCCCCAGCCTGTTCAGCCTCTCCCTATAGCTCAAATCCTCCAATCCTGGCAACATCTCTGTCTTCAAGGCAGAGATTGATAAATTCTTGATCTTGCAAGGAATTAAGGACTATAGACAGAGTGTGGGTAAGTGGTGTTGAAATGCCCATGAACCATGGTTGAATGGTGGAAGTGGACTTGATGGGCCGAATGGCCTTTCTTCCACTTCTATGTTTTATCCTTGTAAATCTTTTCTGAACCCTTTCAAGTTTCACAACATCTTTCCAATAGGAAGGAGACCAAAATTGTACACAATATTCCAACAGTGGCCTAACCAATGTCCTGTACAGTTGCAACATGACCTCACAACTCCTGTACTCAATACTATGACCAATAAAGGAAAGCATACCAAACGTCTTCTTCACTATCCTACCTACCTGTGACTCCACTTTCAAGAAGCTATGAACCTACACTCCAAGATCTCTTTGTTCAGCAACACTCCCTAGGACCTTACCATTAAGTGTATAAGTCCTACTAAGATTTGCTTTCCCAAAATGCAGCACCTCGCATTTATCTGAATTAAACTCCACCTGCCACTTCTCAGCCCATTGGCCCATCTGGTCCAGATCCTGTTGTAATTGAAGTAATCCTCTTTGCTGTCCACTACACCTCCAATTTTGGTGTCATCTGCAAACTTACTAACTATACCTCTTATGCTCGCATCCAAATCATTTATGTAAATGACAAAAAGTAGAGGACCCAGCACTGTTTGGGTTGGTGATGTCATTTCCTGTGGTGATGTTATTTCATGTGGTGAAGTCACTTCCTGTTCCTTTTCTCAGGGGGGGGGGGGGAGAAGGGTGGTAGATGAGGTCTAACTCTATATGTTTGTTGATAGAGTTCCGGTTGGAATGCCATACTTCTCGGAATTCTCGTGTGTGTCTTTATTTGGCTTGTCCAAGGATGGATATATTGTCCCAGTCAAAGTGGTGTCCTTCCTCATCCGTATGTGAGGATACTAGTGAGAGAGGGTCATGCCTTTTTGTGGCTCGTTGGTGTTCATGTATCCTGGTGGCTAGTTTTCTGCCTGTTTGTCCAATGTAGTGTTTGTGACAGTTCTTGCAAGGTATTTTTTAAATGACGTTAGTTTTGCTCATTATATGCGGTCTTTCAAGTTCATTAGCTGCTGTTTTAGTGTGTTGGTGGGTTGGAATTTGATGGCAGCATTTGGAGGGATCTTATAGTTAAGTCAACATTTAACCAGGAAATGTTAGAATTTAAAAACCTAATTTAATTCCTGGGGAACTATTAAACTGACCACAAAACTTACCCCAACTTCACCTTCCCCAGACCCCTTCCACATCTTGACAGGGTACCCTATCCACCCTTCCCTCTCAGGGTCCAACACACCCTCGTCCCCCTGCACTCCTGACAGACCCAACAACCATTCTAAACCCAGGACCTAATTCTCCATCTTTGTCTGGAATCAGATACGTCCCTCTCCTTTCCCTTAAGACTTAACTTCTCTCTCTTCCCACTTCCAGGAATCTCACACAGACCCCTTCCCAGTTGGGCCAGATCCTCTCTACCCACGCTGTCCTACTATAAGCACACGATAACATAACTGACACCTTTCCTATCTTAGACACCTGCATTCTATCTACCACACACACTGACAACTTCCCTACCTAACACCGTAGCCTTCTTGCATTCTGTCCACTCTAAATGGGCACTTATCTTGCATTACACTTACCCTTTCACAGGTGCTGTCAAAGTGGCTGTCTGTATTGCTGGACAATTAAAACACAGAATATGATAAATATAGCCATGACAAAGGGGCATAATTTTACAGAATCCCTACTGCGTGGAAGCAGGCTATTCAGTCCATCGATTCCACAGGATCTTCAAACAGCATCGCACTCAGATCCACCCCATCCCTGTACCCTTGCATTTCCCATGGCTAGTCCACCTAGCCTCCACATCCCTGAACACTACAGTAATTTAGCATGGTCAATTCAGCCAACCTGCATATGTTTGCACTGTGGAAGGAAACCCACACAGACAATCAGGGAATGTGCAAACTCCAAACAGGCAGCTACCTGAGGTTGAAATTGGACCCCAGTCCCTGGCACTGAGATGCAGCAGTGCTAGCCATTGTGCCACCATGTTACCCCACTGTTTGCTTTCCCTTACTGTTCAGCACAACAATTGGATTCATGGTAATCTCACCATTTCTGCAGGAATCTCTTGCCGGAAATATGGAGCTTTATCTTAAAACATAGAAGTAGGAGCGGATTGACGATCTAACTAAGAGGGCCACTCCTGGCAAAATTCAGCCCTTTCTTTCCTTCTCAGCTGCTGCAGTCAATTTCATAATCCTTTAATAAGATTGGATGTGGAAATGCACTAGTGTTTGCCCTTTTCATTCCGATCCCAGATGCCCTGTTTTTCTCACTGCAATGGTATTACCTCGCACTCCCAATACCTCGTCATACAAAAATGATAAAGCCTAAACTTGCGTAGGCAAGCCTCATTAGCGGCAGATGTTGTTAGAAACCCTGCCACAGCAAATGCTAGTCCTTAAAACTCATCATTGAACTACGTACTTATATAATATAAGGACAATCATCCCCAGGATCAAAGGAGCTTTACCAGTCTCATAACAAAAGTATTTTTCACGATTTTAAATAAGTTGCTTCAAATGGTATTTATAGATTAAAAACCTTGTTACCTTTTCTCTCAAATCAATAAGATCTGCGAAGTGAGTAAGCAGCCGTGATTTAAATACAATTGGGATACATAACACAGTAAAGGATGTGAACAGTTTCAAATGCTGGAAATCACGATTGAAGCTTCACATTAACCTGGCCATTGAAAACAATAGACAGAAAAGAATTGGGATCAACAAGCCAATTTTCTATATGATTATATTTTAATTAATGGGCTGACACACGGTATATAGGGTTATATAATAAGGCTAAACTCTAATCTTGGTCACAAAGCCAATTTATTGTCTTAATTGCTGCATTTTCCTGTGAAATGCACAGCAAATGAAGTATCTTATTCTGCCCGATTTATGGATGGACGAAAAACGTAATTTACCGCTGTTTACTGATTGAATTTAGTCAGACTTCAAACATGAAATTTTACAAATAACAATACATTCAATGACTTGTGAGAATGATGATATTTTTATGCATGAGGTGTTGTACATATCTTAGCTAATTTATACTGCCGCCTTATGCACTATTATAAGAGCAGGCCAGCTATGTCAGCTGTAGCAAAATTTTGGATACGCTGCAGCTGGACTACTGTGGACAGTTCTGGTCGCTGCACTATAGGAGGAGTGTGATTGCACTAGAGCGGGTGCATAGGAGATTCACCAGGATGTTGCCTGGGAGTGAGCACATTAGCAATAAAGAAACGGTGGGTAAGTGCGGGTTGCTTTCTTTAGAGCAGAAAAGGCTGAAAGGAGACCTGATTAAGGGATATAAGATTATGAGGGGCATGGATAAGGTGAATAGAAAGCAGCTGCTCTCCTTAGTTGAAGAGTCAATACCAAGGGGACATAATGTTAAGACAAAAACTGTGAGGTTTCATTGGGATTTGAGGAAAACATTTTTCACCTAGAGATCGGTGGAAATTTGGAGTGCACCTCCTGGGGAAAGCAGGAAACTTCACAACCTTTAAAAAAAATACTTGGATGAGAATGTGAAATATCATAGCATTCAAGGATATGAGTCAAGTTTGGAAAGTGGGACTAGTGTAGATTTAGAGCAGTTTTTGTCAGTGCAGACTTGATGGATGAAAGGATCTCTTCTGTACTGTATGATTCTATGGTTCTATTCTCACCCGATATACCTAAGATAGGTTATAATTCTCTGTATTCTGTATACCTAGGCTAGGTTAGAATACTCCACCTGAATCACAGCCAAAAAAAAATGGAGATAGTCTCTTTAGGTCATCTTAAATAGTAAGTGTGGTTTTATGACAATGCTCCATAGGACGGCTTATAATTTTTCCAAGATGGAGTCAAACACCATTCATTCTTCTTTGATGATAAAGTAGATTTACTTTTGGACTAAATTCAAATTTAATAGACCACTTGAAATAGGGATGACAAAATTTAAATTATATTTGCCATAAAGAGCAGAGAGAAACATTTTTATTCATTCAGAACTTGACTTAGGCTTTTCCATTTCATGCAAATGTTGAAATTGTACCAGCATGGGGATCAACAAAAGTGAAAAATATACTGGGACATAGCCTCTGGTGATGCTGCCAGCATACAAGCCGAGATTGCTGTCCATGGTGTCAAGTGCAATGTACAGTGAGCAGTTGTGATGGAAAACAGCACAAATACAATCCTGTCCTCTTTTGGCCATTCTTTACTAATTTTCAAAACTTTCTAAATCCTCTGGCTTGCCATTAATCTTTGCCAAATTGTATGTTTTTCTTTCAATTTGATGCTACCTGTAACTTCTATTTAATCATGGTTGGCTTATCCCCTTCCTGGAAAACTTCTTCCTCAATGGGATATATCTTTGCTGTGAGCCATGAGCTTTTTTCCTAAGCATCTGCAATTATTACTCAACTGTATTTGTTGTTAATCTCCTTTTTCCAGTCCAATCCAGCCAACTCTACTCTGATTCCTTTGTAATTACCCTTATTTAAGCTTAGCATAACTGTTTCAGATCCAAGTTCCTCTTTCCCAATCTAAATGCTAAATTCTACTATATTATGTTCATTGTTCATACTGGAGGAGTTCATACTTTGACATAATTTATTGAAGTTCATTGCACATTACCAGCTCCAAAATAGCCTGATTCCTGGTTGGATCTACAATGTATTGTTCCAGAAAACTATCCTGAATACACTCTAAACTATTCCTTATGGCTACCTCTGCCAATCCGACTATCCTAATTTACATGTAAATTAAAGTCAACAATGAGTGTATTGCCTTTGTTGCATGCCCTCATTAACTCCTGATTTATTTTTTGTCTCATCATAAGGGGCCTTTGGATTACAGAGGAACCTCTATTATCTGAAGGACACGGGCGGGCAGTATTTTGTTCAGTTAATCATATTCTGGATAATTGAATGTTGGATAATATAGTTTAGCCAAGCATCGGGACCTTGTGATCTTGCCGGATAATCCAATATTTGAATAATCGAATGCTGGATAATCGAGGCTCCTCTGTACACCCATCAATATTTTCCTCCACTTTATTTCCTATCTCTATCCATATTGGTTCTATATCTTTTGATCCAAGATAATTTCTTGCTATTGTACTTATTCCATCCTGTACAACCAATACTACTTTCTTTCCTGCCTGTCCTTTCGAAAACTTACATTTCTCTGCATTTTCAGTTCACAGATTTGATCTTCTTTTAACAATGTCTCCATAATGGCTATAAGACCATGCCCATTTACCTCTATTTGTGTCATTAATTCACTTATTTTGTTTTGAGTATGAGGTACATTCAAGCAAGGAGTAATTCATTTTGCCGATTGACAATTTACCAACATATTTTACCTGATTTACTGCTATTTTTCTATGTTTGTATGTACTGTCCCACTCTAGGCCTCCTTATCCTCTTGCTTTATAACCCTTCATTTCCCCTCTCCCAAACCTTCCCCATCTCTTCAGTGTTGCTTGTTCCAGCTATTTGCCACCTTATCCCGCAGGATTGTGGATAGTGAGTCAGTGAGTTAAGTATAATATGATTGGACGATATACTGGCCCTAGTTAAAAAGCAGCCAGTTCGTGCAAGCTGTGGGTGTGAGGTTTGATCATTGCTAACTATCTGAGGGTATGAATCTGAAATGTGAGTCATGCTTGATGGAGAATGTCGTTTGGTGAGTGAAGTAGCTTGGTGGTGAGCTGAGCAGTGTGTGTAACAAGTGATTCATTTGCCCAACAATATGACATTTGAAATGCATTTTCTGACTTTGATCACTCAAGTAAAATTGCTAACCATCTTGCAACACCGAATCCAGATCCTTCAGGCTACCTTCTCTGAATTGGTAGTGGTGATTACCTGCTCCCACTGCTTTCTCAATGTTTTGTCTGGAAGGCCTTCGGGCCCCCTATGGATAGAGACATCCTCTACTCCTGTCTACCTCCTACATGAAAACCTCATGCTGCCTGATAAACTACGTGGTAGGCTCTCTCGTCTATTGATCTTTTTGTTCACTGTGTGCCGTCTTTTCCTCACAAACTGTTCCAGTACCTGCAGCAGCCAAAATGCACTTTCTTTTTATATAGGTACAGTCTACCTTTAAGTATAGTCACAGAATCATAGTGATGTACTGCCCAGACACAGACCCTTTGGTCCAATTTGTCCACGCCGACCAGATATCCCAACCCAATCTAGTCCTACCTACTGCAGGTTTGTTTTTGTTTTAAATCTGCCTTGCACATACCCTCTTTCAGAAAGTACAGTACTGGGCTGCATGCAACGATCATTTAAATTGGCAGGCGTCAAAAGTTTTGCATGTTGCTCGTATTAGAATGAACTGGGGGGGGCTTTATGACATATCCTCATGCTTGTGGTTTCTTTCAGAAATCTTGCAAAATGTGGGTCAGTGTTCTTCAGGATTAAAGGCTGTGATAGCATGTTTCAGCCACTAGAGAGTGTTCACACCAAATAAGAAATGATAACATCACAGGTTTGACATGATCTCAAAGGAAACAAAATAATGGAATTAACTGATGTTACAGACAAGAAAACTTCTCTAAGTTAGAAAATTAAATCTTAGTGCTTTTTCTAATTTTTTTTTCAAACAACAGGGCTCTTTAAGCAAACTGACAGTATTCCTTGAGAAAGTGAGGACTGCAGATGCTGGAGATCAGAGCTGAAAATGTGTTGCTGGAAAAGCGTAGCAGGTCAGGCAGCATCCAAGGAGCAGGGGAATCGACGTTTCGAGCATGAGCCCTTCTTCTGATTCCTGAAGGGGTCATGCCCGAAACGTCAATTCTCCTGCACCTTGGATGATGCCTGACCTGCACTTTTCCAGCAACACATTTTCAGCTCTGACAGTATTCCTTGACTACTTCCACTATTTCCTCTGCCAACTTGTTCCATACACACACCATCCTGTGCATGAAAACGTTACTCCTCCTTTTTAAATCTTTCCCCTCTCAGCTTAAACCTATGCCATCTAGTTTTGGACTCCTCCACCCTTGAAAATAATGATGTAAATGATTTGGATGCAAATTTGAAAGGTCTGGTTAGTAAGTTTGCAGATGACACCTAAATTAGTGGTGGACCAGGCAGTAAAAAAGATTATCTGAGAGTCCAGTTGGACCCTGATCAGATGGACCAATGGGCTAAGGACTGGCAGATGGAGTTTAATTGAGATCAATGTGAGGCGTTGCATTTTGGTAAGGCAAATCAATACAGGACCTATACAGTTAATGGTAGGGTCGTCAAGGGTGTTGCCAAACAAAGAGACCAAGGGGAGCAGGTACATAATTCCTTGAAAGTAGAATCTCAGATAGATGGTTGTAGGAAAGGCATTTGGCATACTTGCCTTCATTGGTCAGTGAATTGAGTACGGGAGTTGAGATTTCACCTTGCAGCTAAACATAACATTGCTAAGGCGACTTTAGAATACTGCATAACTGTATTAATGTGGTCATGTATTGATCAATGGACTCTTTTTCACCTTGAGCTTTCAGACTGAATACATAATGTTCATTCATTTGGGGTTCAAAGAGTGCCTTAAGGCTTTCAAAATTTCTGCAGTGCATCTTTTCAGAGAAATTCAAGGGGTAATGCTCATTGATATGGACTGTTCCCAACAGTGATAAAAGCATAATGCTCTTAATCGGCATCTGATTTGCTCCAGTATGCCATTTAGTTGAATCAAATCACTGAACTGTTTCAAAAAAAGGAATGAAACTGGACAGACCACCAGAAATGACAACAGCACGCAAAGCCCTATCAGTCCAGCAAAGTCCTTCTTACCAATATGAGGGGGTAAGTGCCAAAATTGAGTAAACTGTCTCACTGTCTGGTCAGGATTGGAGGAGGACAGCTGTAACAATGGTGTAAAAACAATGACTGGAAACCAGATTCTGGATCAGTGGTGCTAGAAGAGCACAGCAGTTCAGGCAGCATCCAATGAGCAGCGAAATCAGCATTTAGGGCAAAAGCCTTTCATCAGGAATGAAGCTGTAACAATGGTATCTACCTAACATAGTGAAAAATTGGAAAGGTCTGTTCTGTAAACAACAAACTGAACAAACCCAACCCTATCGATTACCACCCAATTAATCTACTCTTGATAATCATGAAAAAGATGGTAGGTATCATCAAACAGCACTTGCTTGGCAATAACCTGCTCACTAACATTCAGTTAGGGCCAGTCTGATCCTGACCTCATTGCAGCTTTGCATCAAACAAGAGAGCTGCATTTTAGAGGTAAGGTGAGGTGAGAGTCACTGTCCTTGACAACAAGGCTGAGTGTCAAAACAAGGAGACACCAAGAAGCCTGAGCAAAACTAGAGTCAATGTATTGAGGAGAAATTTTCTGGTGGTTAAGTCATACCTAGAGCAAAAGGAGGGTTGTGGTTGTTGAACGTCAGTCACCTAGCTCCAGAACATCTCTGCCAGAGTTCCTCAGAGTAGTGTCCTTAGCCCATCTATCTTCAGCTGCTTCATCAATGACCTTTTCTCCATCATGGGGTCAGAAGAAGGAATGTTCACCCATGATTGCACCATGTTCAGCACATTTGTGACTCCTGAGATACTGAAGCAATCCATGTTCAACTGCTACACTACCTGGATAATATTTAAGCTTGGACCAGCAAATGGAAAGTAACAGTCACATCTCAGCAAGTACCAAGCAATGACCACCTCCAGTAAGAGAGATTCTCAGCATTGCTCTTTTCATTCAGTTACCATTGCTGAATCTTCCACCAACAATATCCTGGAGCCACTGACCAGAAACTAAACTTGAAGCAAATACTGTGACAATGAGTGCAGGTCAGAGGCTAGGGACCCTGCTGCAAGTAACTCACTTTGACTCCCAAAATCCTGTCCACCATCCACAAGACAGAAGTCAGGAGTGTGATGGAATATTCCCCAATTGCATGCATGAGTGCAGCTCAAACAACATTCAAGAAGTTTGACTCCATCCAGGACAAGGCAGCCTGTTTGATTGGCGTCACAAACATTCACGTCTTCCACAACAAATGCAAAAATGTGTACCATTTACAAGATGCAGTGTAAATATTCACTAAAGTACCTTCTAAAGAAAGAACAGCTGCCATTTAGAAGGACAGGGGTCGCAAATATCACCAACTGCAATTTCTCCTCCATGATGCTCATCATCATTGACAATATATTGTTCCTTCGGTGTCACTGGGTCAAAATCCTGAAAATTCTTCTGGAATTGCATGTGGGGTGTATCTACACCAAATGAACTTCACTGGCTCAAGATGGTCTAGCACCACTACCTTCTCAAAGGCAACTGGGGTGGGCAATAAATGCTGGCCGACAAATGAAGCCCACATTCCATTAATTTAAAAAAACTCTTGTGTTTGCTTCTGACACCATGTTCTGCCCCCTCAAGGCAGCAATCTGATCAGAGTGGCATTTTTATTGAAATGCTTCTAAGATGGCTGCTTCCTTTTAGAAATCACAAGACTATGGCATACTGGGAAGGACGTTAATATATGTTTGCATTACAAATTTCTGTAAAGTCATGCTTGCTTTCTTTCAATGGAAGACAATCCACTTTGTGTCTTGATAAGATCCATCGGGGAGCAGTACAGAGTCAATCAGATTGCCAATGAACTGGTGTCACATACAGGCCAGACTAGGTAAAGAAGGCAAATTTCCTTTCCCTAAAGCACATCAATGAACCAGAGGGATTTTTGTGACAATCAATAGGGTAAACACGGCTAGTTCTGAATTCCAGATTTTTTATTTCCCCCTTGAATTCAAATTTCACATCTAGCACAGAGGGATTCACCCAGGTCCCCTGAACATTAGCCTGGGGTTCATTGATTCATAAGTACATCTAATATGGGGCATAATTATTGGTCCTAGCATTTCCTTGCCCAATGGATGAAAACATCCAAAGTAAAACATCACAAGGTCTCATATTTAGCAGCAAAGCATTTCACTCAATCAACGTTTAGCTGGTTTATGATCACACCAGGAAGGTTATCGGTGCCAGATGTCATAAATTATTCAATGTGTAATCCCTTACTAGTAATATGCTTGGAGAATAAAGCCTAACTTTTGCTAACTTGGCTCATTACCTCTCAAAATGTCATGGCATAAGGTGATTGATTTCATATTAATTGTGAGGCTGTAATGCATCCATTGATATAAATTCAGAAATAAAATTATTTGGCAGAGTCTGAATGAATGATCTTTCACAAAAATTGATGGGACTTTGCCACGCCTCAACAAACTAGTCAATTTAAATAACTGTTTTTTGAGTATACTGAATATGTCACTGCATTTTATTGTTAACCATTACAAGGAAAGATATTAGTGCATTCATTAATTTTTACATAAATAATACGGCTAGTATGTATAGCTTGCACTTGTGAGGCTGGTATTCTGCACTAAATGAAATCTAAAATGTATGCAGCCTAGTCAGGAGATGATGTACTGCTGTCCAATAAAAAAAAGGCTTTCATTAAAGATATTTTTCATGGCAGGTTTTTCTCAGTACATAATTGTGCACAAAATATTCTGCCTTATGCAAGTCACCAATGGTGATTGCCAGTTGTTGTCGTTCATTTTGTAACATAGCCTAGAAACTGTGTTTTATTGTGTCGGTTTAAAGAAAAGCTAGCACAATTAGCTAATCGTAGATTTATAACTCTTAGCATTGCTTTTTTGTATCACTTAGAATGGAAGAGACATTAAAGGACAGTAGCCTCATCTACAACAGACAAATGTACTTTGTATTCCAAGCATCATAATGAATGACTCCCTCTGTGCTTTCTAGTTCCCACAGGCATGCAAGAGGCAAGAAACAATCTATATCTTTGACTCTGCAGTGAAACCAGTGAGTTGGTTTCCCTGATGTCTCTAACAGTTGCGCCTCACTGACCTTATCTTTCAAATTGTTTAGTGGATCAGAAGTTCTCAATTAAGAACCTGCAACACCACAGGGGTCATGGAAACCTTTAATAAGCATCAGCGCTTATCATGGACTGGTAGCGATGCCCTGTGTGCTCCTGTATGTAGAAGATTGGGGTTGTAGGAGAACAGCTCATTGTAGCCAGTTAAAGTTGAGAACAAGAACTATGCTCGAAACGTCGAATTCTCTATTCCTGAGATGCTGCCTAACCTGCTGTGCTTTGACCAGCAACACATTTGCAGCTGTGATCTCCAGCATCTGCAGACCTCATTTTTTACTCTTACAACAAGAACTATGAAGCCTGCTACTGGTATTACTCACCTGTCAACCCAAGCAAACTGTTGTTTGGCAGTGTTGTGTGTGTAAGTTTTAATGGCTTTCCTTTCTAAACTGAAAGCAACTACAGAGGTCACATGACTATTGACAGTCAGAATGTATCAAACTTTTTCTCCAACACCTCTCTTTAGATAAAAAGAAAAAAAAATGCATGCACTATCCTTTACAGCTACATCGTTTGAAGAAAATGATCACTCATGAACAAAATCTGTTTGTTCATTCCACCTTGTCCACATTCAGCAGATGTATTACATACATTATATTTAAAATGTTCAGGTCTTCTAATGGAACACTTACACTTTGTGTTGGCTATTCATCTGACATCTGTTCATTCCTGAGGTGCTGTGCCTTCTCTGGAGAATGTTATCCCATGGTGAGTGTTATCGTTGTGGTAAATGAAAATGCTATTCCATTGCTCTTGTTGGGGATCAGTGATACCTGGGACTAATAGTCATTGTGTACATTGTGCAGTTAGTCACATCACATCTTGCAGATTGGCCATCTATATTGATTTTCCTGCAGGGCTGTGGAAATGCCATTCAGAATGCACTACTACCTGTATCTCTAAAAATATCATCTAGCATATAGTCCGAAATATGTTGGTTTGACCCAATTTCACTTGTCAATAACCATCCTTTGAATCTCAGGTGTAAAAGACTTGTGATACATTGCAGCAAAAATTCTTCACAATGTTTAGAATAGGATAGTGAGATCACTTCAAATTTTTCTTGGGATTGTGTAGATCGACACATATTCTCAGCTTTCCAGGCTTTTATTTCCCACTGTGTCCTGTGAAATGTTGCAAACCTTCTTTGGTTTATGTTTGATTACTGATCTAACTTTTAACTGAAATGAGTGTATTTTACTAAATCTCTAACATCAGCAACTGCAGATCTGCATTCTTGCCATCACATTAGTCTTTCTTAAGCATGCCTATAAGGACCCTCACCAACATTTACAGATGCACCATTAATAGCATCACAGCCTGGTACGGTTACCGCTCTGCCCAGTAAGAGAGTACAGGAAGTTGTGGACACAGACCAGACCATCACACAAGCCCACTTGTTTCATTGACTTCATCTACACTTCTTGTTGCCATGGAAATGTAGCCAACATCATTAAAGGCCCTCCTACCCTGATTATAATCTCTTCCAATCTACTCCATCAGGCAGAAGATACAAAAACTTAAACGTATACCGATAGGTTCAAGAACAGCTTCTTCCCTGCTATAATTCATCTTCTGAATGGACCTCTCAAATTTCACACCTACTATTAATCTTGCTTTTTGTGCATCTTCTTTGCAGCTGTAACTCTGTATTCCTCACTCTGTTCTATCATCTTAATGCACTTTGTATGTTATTATCTGCCTATACTGCATGCAAAACAAACCTTTTCACTGTACTGAGATACATATGACAATAATAAATCAAACTTTTCACTTAATTTGTCCCTTGAGATATATATCACTCCATCACATAGCCTTGACTTTACCTCCCATGTCTTCATTTTCAGGTGACCATCTTAAGTCACCTCTCACTGGGCTGTAAGCTCATAGGTTGGGTAAAGCATCCATATCTATCTGACACTGGATATCACTGGATGCTCTCCTTCTTCAGGTACTGTCCTAATGAGCTTGGATTTAACCAGTTCAAGTGTTAACAGTGATTCATCGATATCATCATCCAACATCTCTCCACAAGTCATCTTTGTGGGGCTTGCTTTACTTTCAATCTATACAGTTACAGGCAAAGTAATTCAGCTTCTCACAATTTGAGCATGCTTTCCACAAGCTGGACATACTATGTTTCTTTCTCTATTTATAACATTAATATACTTCGATCTGGCCTTGATCTTTTGGTTGGCCATTCCACAAACAGTATTTTCCTTTCTTCCTGAGTTCTGCTTTTATTTACATACTGTTCTCATATTACATTGGTCAGGGATTCAAAATGAGTCTTCAAGGCCTTCAATATCTCTCCAGTCTGCATCTCAGTAAAATTTAGAGTATAATACAAATTGCAATGCTTAATCCCCAGCACTGATAGCAGGTTTGCTACTCTAATTTGTTCAGGTTTTCTGTTTAATTCTGTAGTCATCTAAGAATTTTGTTATTGAGACTAGAAGTTCTCATTCTGTGCCGTAATCTTTCATTCCCAAAAGAACAGGTACACTCAAAGCCATCTGGACTTGCACAGCAGTAAACATTGCAAGCTACAGTTCTAATTATTCTTTGCTGCTTTTCTCAAACTCCACACAATTGCAGATTCTCACTGCTGACACCATGTTGATGACTTCTCTTTTTAAATCGAAATATCAGAGTCACTGTGTCCAAATGCATTTCTCCAGCAAGGTAGTGCAGCAATACCATGTATATTAAGGCATGGATGAGTGATCTCAGGAAGCCTTTTGGCCTGACAGAGCTTGGAACATGGAACAAGAAGCGTGACAAAAGGATGAATAAATTAATGAGTAAAGTGCTTAATGACACATGAGGACATTGATTCATCTGTTGGAAATTATCAATGGAGAATGGGAGAGGACATTGATTCATCTGTTGGGAATTATTAACGGAGAATGGGAATAAACCATTGGCAGATTAACCAACTATATGATGTTGTGTGCCATTATGTTCACTTTTACTTATGATATTTTTAGGAAATTTAAATCAATATCCAAACAAATTGAAACCAAACTGGATAAAAACTGAAAGTATTCCCTTTGTGTGACTGCATTGAAAAGCGTGTTGATTTTGCTGCTGTTAAAATGACTGCCAACTTTTTATACTGTGCCCAGACCTCCAATAAAATCTCATCCAAGTACTGATTACAAATGTTCCAGCTTTTTCATCTTTTTAATTTAGTTAAGTAAAAAAAAGTATGTTGAGCATTTATCAATAATCATTTTGACACATACACTTACACCAAGTTCTAGATATCAGTTGGAACACTTGGCCCTCTGGGAAATACAGCATTTTTAATAAAACATGCGGCAAATTCTTTGTGAAATTTATGCCCAACCAACTGCAAGCTCAGAAATTTCACAACTCATAGCGCACCAGAATTGTTCCACAGGCTGTGTCTTTAATACCTCCCCCTCCCACCATCACTACTCGCATATCAGGTACAAACTAACTTAGTATGCCAAAATAAATCCTCAACAGAGTATAAAGGCAGTAAGAGCACGTTTAAGAGGGAAATCAGGAGGGCAAAAAGGGGACATGAGATAGCTTTGGCAAATCGGGTTAAGGAGAATCCAAAGGGATTCGACAAATATATTAATAACTAAAGGATAACTCGGGAGAGAATAGGGCCCCTCAAAGATCAGCAAGGCAGTCTATGTGTGGAACCGCAGGAGATGGGGGAGATACTAAACAAGTATTGTTCATCAGTGTTTACTGTGGAGAAGGAAACGGAAGATATAGAATGTGGAGAAATACATGGTGACATCTTGAAAAATGTCCATATTGCAGAGGAGGAGGTCTTAAAATGCATAAAGTTAGTATGGTGGCTCAGTGGTTAGCATTGTTTCTTCACAGCACCAGGGATTCAGGTTTGATTCCTGCTTCAGGCAACTGTCTGTGTGGGGTTTGCACATTCTCCTGTGTCTGTGTGCGTTTCCTCCGGGTGCTCCAGTTTCCTCACACAGTCCAAAGATATACAGATTAGGTAAATTGGCCATGCTAAATTTCCCATAGTGTTCAGGGATGTGTAGGCTAGGTGCATTAGTCATGGGTAAATGTAGAGGAATAGGGTTGAGGAATGGGTCTGGGTGGGTTACTCTTCAGAGGGTCGGTGTGGACATGTTGGGCCAAATGGCCTGTTTTCACACTGTAGGAATTCTATGATTCTATGAAATTCCTGAGACCTGATCAGGAACTCTGTGGGAAGCCAGGGAAGTGATTACTGGGCCTCGTGCTGAGATATTTGTATCATCGATAGTCACAGGTGAGGTATTGGAAGACTGGAGGTTGGCTAACGTGGTGCCACTGTTTAAGAAAAGTAGTAAGACAAAGCTTAGGAACTATAGACTGGTGAGCCTGACATCAGTGGTGGGCAAGTAGTTGGATGGAATCCTGAGCAACAGGATGTACAATTATTTAGAAAGACAAAGACTGATTAGAGATAATCAACATGGCTTTGTGTGAGGAAAATCATACCTCACAAACTTGATTAAGTTTTTGAAGAAGTTAACAAAGAGGATTGATGAGGGCAGAGTGGTAGATGTGATCTATATGGACTTCAGTAAGGCATTTGAAAAGGTCGACTGGTTAGCAAAGTTAGATCTTATGGAATAGAGGGCAACTAGCCATTTGGATACAGAACTGGCTTGAAGGCAGAAGACAGAGGGTGGTGGAGGTGGGTTGCTTTTCAGATTGGAGGCTTGTGACCAGTGGTGTGCCACATGGATTGGTGCTTTTCATCATATATATAAATGATTTGGATGTGAACATAAGAGGTATAGTTAGTAAGCTTGCAGATGACGCTAGACTTGGAGGTGAAGAAGATTACCTCTGAGTACAAAGGGATCTTGATCAGATGGGCCAATAGTCTGAAGAATGGCAGAGGAATTTAATTTAGATAATTGTGAGGTGCTGCATTTTATAAAGGCAAATCAAGGCAGGACTGATTTAATGATAAGGTCCTGGGGGTGTTGCCGAACAAGAAAACGTTGAAGTGCAGGTTCATAGTTCCTTGAAAGTGGAGTCGCAGGTAGATAGGATAGTGAAGAAGGCATTTGGTATGCTTTCCTTTATTGGTCAGAGCATTAAGCATATGAGTTGGTAGGTCATGTTGCGGCTGTACAGGACATTGGTTGGCCACTTTTCGAATATTGTGTGCAATTCCATTCTCCCTCCTATCGGAATGATGTTGCGAAACTTGAAAGGGTTCAGAAAAGATTTATAAGGATGTTGCCAGGATTGGAGGATTTGAGCAAGAGGCAGAGGTTGTATAGGCTGGAGCTGTTTTCCCTGGAGCATTGGAGGCTGAGGGGTGACCTTATAGAGGGTTATGAAATCATGAGGGGCATGGACAGAGTAAATATACAATGTCTTTTCCCTGGATTGGGGAACTCCAGAACTAGAGGGCATAGGTTTAAAATGAGAGGGGAAAGATTTAAAAGGGAGCTAAGGGACAACCTTTTCAGGCAGAGGATGGTACGTGTATGGAATGAGATGCCAGAGGAAGTGGTGGAGACTGGTACAATTGCAACATTTAATAGGCATCTGGATGGGTTTATGAATAGGAAGGATTCAGAGGGATATGGACCAAGTGCTAGCAACTGGGACTAGCTTAATTTAGGATATCTGATCTGCTTGGACAAGTTGGACTGAAGAGTCTGTTTCCATGCTATACCCCTGTATAACTCTATGACTCTATGTGTGATTCTCAGGACTTTTCACAAGCTAATGATAATTTCAGATTAGGAGTACCAATTTCCTCACCTTTAATTCAACATTCATGTTTCCTGTTAAGTAGCAACTGAAATAATAAGTATATATTCAAATATATGACTAAAATTCACATAGAAGAACACTTGTATCATTACAGCCCTTGAAAGTGTTATAATATGGAAAGAATGCCTCAGAAGCAAAAGATTTGAGAACCTCTTCAATAAGTAATCTCAACCCACATCTCCTAATGATAAGAAATCTCCTCTTCACATTTATTTATTGGCATTGTGACTGTAATGTGCTTGAATTTTCAAAATTTATCAATTGCCTGAAGAGTGCTTCTTAGAAACAAAATTATGCATCTATTTTAAATTGGGATCATCATTCAAAATCATATCTCCTAGGATGATAAAACCTTTGAGCAAAACCAAGTTTCTTTCTGGCTGTACACTCGTTAAATTATAAAAGGAACAAAAGGCTGGAATTTATATAGCACCTTCCGTGACCTCAAAGTCCCAAAGCGCTTTCAAGTCTGGAGGTAATATTGAAATGAAGTCACAGTTGTTTTGTTCTGCAAGGCTGCCGCTCAACCTATGAGCCATTCTGTCTACTCTTCTGTTTTTGTTTCAGCAAGTTATTTTAGTTTAGAGCAATATTGCTCAATGCATTAACCATAAGCCACATGCAGCTGATCCAACGTCCAGAACATTTAAGCTTGAAGAACAGATCAGCAGGGAGTTTAAGGAGTCAAGAAGTGTGGCACTGGAGAAGCACAGCCGGTCAGGCAGCATCCGAGGAGCAGGAGAGTCAACGTTTCGAACATAAGTTTTTCACCTCTGATCACCAGCATCTGCAGCCCTCACTTACTCCCATGGAGTTTAAGGAGTTGATTTCTTTTTAACCATGTCTTCAACACATTCACTTCATGGTTTATTCGAGGCAATATGGATGTTTGCAATTAATGTACTCATCAAAGTTGGGACATTAATTGTATTGATACTTATTGCTGTAATGAGCTCCCCTAAGGAGATTTAAAAAAAGAGAATTTCCCAAGCATCAGGAATTTGAAATGGAGGTAAAATTGAGTCATAATTCAGGTCGGTATTCAAATTTAGGATTGACCCCTTAATGAGGGATTTAAACACTAATTTATTATACCTAGCATCTCAGTTCTCTCCAGTAAAAAGTGTATGTGTGATTAAATCTTTCTCTAAAACTTTGGAGGCTTTTAAACTGACAAGACAAGGATGGGCACCATGTTTCAGGAGAGTAATTAATTCACAGGAGGGAAGTGCAAAGGATAATGATCAAGAGACAGCAGGCACTACCCATGTCAATATTCCTGGGGAGATGTTCTGCACTTTGATCTTTCAGAAAACAAGAAAGACAGAAAACATGTGAGATTTGCATTTACATATCAACTTTTATGGCCATCAACATGAACTAAAGAACTTTAGAATCCATTAAGCACTTCTCATTGTAACGTATGAAATGCAGCAGGTATTTTCTTGCAGGAAATTCCCTCCAAAATAGTCAGGTTAACTGTTTTTTGTGATCTTCATTAAGGGATGAACAATGGTCAGGATACTGGGGATAACTTTCTTGTTCTTCAAAATAGTGCATGGGAATCTTTCCTGTCCACTTGAGTGACTGAACAATGCTTCACTTTAGCAGTTCATCTGAAAGCCAGCAGCTGGAGAAGCTGGCAGAATGACTGTACAGATGTTTTAACAGCACTGTAAATAAAGCTTCTGTGCACTCATAGACTGATGTTATCTTTCCCTATCTTAGCGCACCATTTACGATTCCTGAGATATTGAAGCAGTCCTTGTGCAAATGCAACAAGTCCTGGATGATATCCAGGTTTTGGCTGACAAATGTAGCATTCAGTCTACAAAAGCGCCAGGCTATTACCATCTCCAACACTAGCGCATCTAACCCTTGTCCCTTGATTTATTGTTTTGACATTCCTGCTCACACACAAACCCATGTGATCCATTGAAATCCAGCCCAATGTTGCTACTTGTAAATTGATGTACAAGTACTCCTTTAACAATGTCACCACATTCTGAACTTTACTAACAGTGGAGAGTGAGTAAAAAAGTAATTTCGTAGGTCAAGTGGTTTATCTCCAGTACAGAAAGCAATGATTTACAATTATTATAACTGATTTCTCAATTAATATAAGATTTTCCACTGACAGAAAACATTGTCAATCATAACTGAGTTTCTCGTGTTGTCATAGAGCATAGTAATTCAGCATTAAACCTGACTATGTTGTTTAGAAAATTCAGGTTTATATATGTCAGGTCAATGACAAGATAACAGCAAAGCCTATGGTCTGTTCTTTTGATGGAGTGACTATGCTGACTTTTTTCTGATATCCTTTTGGAAACTTGCTGTGTATTATGTTTATCTTTGCTGTTTCTTTACGTTCATTGTTTAGGAAATATATTAGATTAGATTCCCTACAGTGTGGAAACAGACTCTTCGGCCCAACCAGTCCACACTGGCCCTCTGAAGAGTAACCCACCCAGACCCATTTCCCTCTGACTAATGTACCTAACACTATGGGCAATTTAGCATGGCCAATTCACCTGACCTCATCTTTGGATGATGGGAGAAAACCCACAGAGACAAAGGGCAAATGTGAAAACTCCACGCAGATAGTCTGCCCAAGGCTGGAATTGAACCTGGGACCCTGGTGCTATAAAGCAGCTGTGCTAACTACTGAGCCACCATGCCATACATTCAGTTCCATAAGGAAGAGAGACAGGAAGAGCGAGAATAGTAAATCCAGCTCATACTGTCGGAGATGGGGTCATTGGAGGATGGACAAATACATTGAGCCCAACCAAGTATCAATGTGAAAGATCAGAAATTGTTTCTCTTTTTTGAGATTAACATAAAAGAGGAAAAGTTGGAAATATGAAATACATTGAATTTCTCGATTTTACAAAACTGTGTAGCGAGTAATGTGGTACTGAAAGAGAAAAAGGAGCCTGTGTCTGAACTGTGATTCGAAAATAGCTGACTTCATCTTGATCCATATTCTTAGCAATCACCAGCCTGGTTCTTTTCTCTAAAAAAAATTCATAGGAGGTGAGTATCACTGGCTAAACTAGCATTTGGATAGTAATGGTGAGCTGGGATATGAGGAAAAAGCAGAAGGTTGACACTGGGTAACAGAACCTGAGCAGATACAATGGGCCAAATGACCTCCTTTTGTGCCAAAATAATTTGTGAATTGTTGCCATCCATAATTATTGTTGAAAAGATGGATGTGAGCCACCTTCTTCACTTTGCAATCTATGGGTAGCAGGTATTCAGAGTCTTATCAGGGAGGGATCTTTGAGGTTTTAACACAGTAATAATGTAATTCCAATTCAGGATAGAGAATACTTTTAAGGGAAACCAATTCATCTGCTACTGATGCCCTTCCAGGAAATACAGTTTGTAGTGAGGAAGATATTGTTAGTGGAATCTGGGTGAGTTATTGCAGTGCAGCATCCAGATAATATATACTACTGCCACTGTATGCTGATGATGGGATGGTAAATATTTGAGGTGGTGCATGGTGTGCTGATCAAAGGAACTGTTTTTGTCATGGTCCGCATTGAGTGCTTTTAGAGCTATATTCTAACAATCCGGGTAAGCCGAGAGTATTCAATTACACTCCTGACTTGTGGCTTGTAAGATGGTGGACAGTGGGGAGTCAAAAGGCGATTTAGTTCCTGTAGAAATTCCAGCTTCTGATCAGCTCTTTTAGCTGGTCCAGTTCAGTTCCTGGTTAATGGTATCATGCCAGGATGTTGTTTGTAGCAGTCAGGAATGACATGACATTGATTATCAAGGGAAATGGGTAGATTCTGTTTTGTTGGAGAATGGCATTGCTGGTACTTATGTGATGTGAATGTTATCTGCCTTTTACCAGCCAAGCCTGAATGTTTCCCTTGTGGCTATATACTACTTCTGTATCAGAGGAGTCAAGAATCAATTCCTTTGGATGATGCAAGTAGTCCTGTAAAGACAGTGACCTTGGGTAATGAGTAAGTCTTTGGGAAACCGAAGAACAACGTTTAAGAAATGAAAAATGAGTGAATGATTAGAGGGATACCTTAGCTGTTGAGGATTTGGATTTGGTCTTGGGGAAAGACAAACGCTAACACAGCAGTAATACCATATGAAATCACTGCAGGAGTTTTAAGAAAAGCCATCTTTAGTGATACCATCAGAGAGGATTTACATCGCAACATAGAATGTCAGAGCAGAAAGAGGCTACTTGGCTCAATCAGACCTACTTCACCTTTGTATATGGTTATGCTGATCATCCAGGACATATTCTGTTCCTGTGACGGAGAAATCCACAGGTTCACCATTCTCTGGGTGAACTAATGTCTCCTTGATTCAATCGTAAATGGCCCATATCCCATATATCCCATAATGGCCTATTCTATTTTGGGGTGGCATAGTGGCTCAGTAGTTGGCACAGTTTCCTCATAGCTTCCAATACCTGGGTTCAATTCCACTCTTGGGCAACTGTCTGTGGAGTTTGCATGGTCCCCCCATGTCTGTGCTCCGGTTTCCTCCCACAGTCCAAAGATGTCCAGCTTAGGTGGACTGGCCAAGCTAAATTGTGCAGGTTAGGTGGATTAGCCATGGGAAATGCAGCATTACAGAGATAGGATAGAAGGTGTGTCTGGATGGGATGCTCTTTGGAGGGTTGGTATGGGCTGAATGGCATTCCCCACACTGTAGGGATTCTATGTTATCCTTAGACGGTCTACCCAATATTTTTACTATTCAGAGGGTTTGGGAATGAGTTCAGGGAAACCTCAGAATATGGGCAAGATGCATAGAGGCTTTCCAATGCATGAATAAATTGTGGACCTTTCTTCCAGGTAGCTGGTGTCTGTGGCAGATATCAGTATCTGGCTGTGCTGCTTTATCAGTCTAATCTCCCAAATTGTCAGCTGTTCTTCCTTGTCTTCTTCAGTTTTCTCCTCTTCCATAAATCATAAGGAGCTGGACATCCCCAAGGAATCTAAAATGCAAAATATTTTCCAAAATTCCAATCTTAAAGAAAGTAACAACTTTCTATCTCACACCTAAGTGAAGTTACATTCCAGTATCAACCTTCCCCAGCTGCTATACCGAGATAACATTTTGATGTCTAGTTAAACAGTGTCAACTAGATCAAATGAATTCTTTCCAATGTGCTAAAAAAATGACGTGAAAAATGCCAGGACTTGTAAGCAATGATTTTCAAATGCTGGAGGAGACCCAAGATTTTACTGACCTGTTGGAAATGACATAACGTGAAATCCAGGAGCAATATAAACTTGAAGCATATTTCTGTCGATATTTCATAATTTTAGCAACAAATAGAGACCATTAAGTCGATTAAATCACTAACATACTTGTATTCAAAACTTTCCTTGGATCTACATCTCTTTTTATCAGGTGCTTTCATTTTACTGATTAGATATTTTGTTCCTGTTAAGCCTTCTGATCTTAAATATTTTGCAACTTTACTTCTGTCGTCTTTGGATTATCTGAGCTCAGCGGGAAATCATATTCCTTCTTTATTTTCAGCCGCATGGGAGGGCCAAACACACAGCTATTCTTCTTCCAGTCTGTATTTCTCCTGGATTTCACATCATGCTGTTTTCGCAGCATACATATCAGTACATTTTTCTTTGCTTTCATTATCTTCTGTGTGAAGCACATTCTTGCTACCAAATGCCTGTGCCTGCTCCTGTGACAACTTCCAACAAGGAACCGTGTGATTTCCTGTTGAGCAGCATATGGTCTACCAGATTTCTGTTCCTGCCATCTGGCACATTATCTGGAGTTTAATCTAGAATCACTTGACAAAAGAAGTAATTCTTCCTATTGGACAGCTTTCAGTTCAGCAGGACACTTCAAAGTGCAACATTTTGTTCGACAACCACATTGTGGGCAAAGATTCAGAATGATCAATGCATCATATCAGATGCTAATCACCACCTATCCAGTGTAGATTAAATTAGAGGTAGCATTGTATTAAATGCTGACATTTTGAAAATGGCTGATGGTTACAGTTGATGTCACTATGTTACAATTTGTGGGAGAACTTAATAATTGTCCCTATTTGGAAACAAATAGTGCAAAAGCTTTCAATTCCCAATGTAACTGACTGTCTAAATTTATCTTTGACCTTTTTTTGGTGGATGAAATCAATTCATGGTTGATGCAAGATTTGCACTTTGGAAATAAAACTAAACAGTGATGGTGGGGTGGGTGGGGTGGCTGGTGAATCCAGTGCCCAAGACATACTTGATGCAATACTGAAAGAGGTCTGTAAGTGAGCACTTGAACCCAGTTGTATGGAGGGGTCCCTTTTGCAACAAAGTGTAGGTTTTCAACACTTACCATCATTCAAGATGGCCATCGGAAGCCATCTGCACATGCACAGTTTGGTACAGTAACTCTCCAGTGTTAGAAATATCAGGTGTGCCAGTGGGTTTCTGCACATGCATGACTGATATCAAGCCATTCTCTCTCTCTCTCTCTCTCTCTATCTAGGTGATAGTGAAATAGGGTGCTTATTGTGCTCTGTAGTGGCTCTGATGCAGACCTGGTCTTTCCAGCTGGTATGAGAAACTCTACCGATACTTATTGCTGACGTAGATGATATCTAGCATACATGTTATAACAATGGGACCATCCAACACAGGTTATGCAATTCTCTCTCCATCCTTACATCCTCTCCCTTCCCCACCACCCCCACTCCTGCTCAAAGTCATGCTTGATCGGTGCAATTAAGATCTAGCAGAAATTGCAGTGAAAGCAGACCCACAAGGCCGAAACAACTCATCTCTCCTAGCTCCCTTCGGCCATGGATATAGTCATGTTAACTCACAAATCAGTGTTATTGTGATCTATTGGTGCTCAGATATGCACCATAGTCAGAGCCACATTTAAATATAGTTGGCCGGGAATACAGAATCCCACCAGTAACTGTCTGAATTAATAGTTCAGGATGTCCACACCATCAGCTGTTCCAACAACTGTTCTCAGAAAATGTGAGATTTTCAAATTTGTCTCGAGGATGTACAGTCGAATGCTGTTAAAATCAATACAACGCACTTGTGTTGATACATTCATACCGTAGACAGAACATGTTCATAACAGCAATTTCACCCTTACATTAACTCTACAGTCGATTTCCATGTCTATGCCACAAGTATACACCATGTTCAGGAGAAAGTGAGGACTGCAGATGCTGGAGGTCAGAGTCGAGAGTGTGGTGCTGGAAAAGCACAGCAGGTCAGGCAGCATCTAAGGAGCAAAAGAGTCGACGTTCTGGGCAAAAGCCCTTCATCAGGAATATAGGAGGGGGAAGACGGCTGAGAGATAAATAGGAGGGTGAGGGTAGGGTAGCTGGAAAGGCGATAGCTAGATGCAGGTGTGTGGTGATAGTGATAGGTCGGAGAGGAGGGTGGAGCAGATAGGTGGGAAGAAAGATGGACAGGTAGGACAGCTCAAGAAGATGGTGCCAAGTTGGAAGTTTGGAACTTGGATGAGGTGTGGGGAGGGGGGATAAGGAAACTGGTGAAGTTGATGCTGATGCCGTGTAGATAGAGAGTAGGACAGTTCAAGGAGGCTTTCTACCTACACGGCATCAGCATCAACTTCACCAGTTTGAGGTAGCTGGGAAGGCAATAGTTAGGTGCAGGAGGGAAGTGATAATGGTAGGTCGGAGGGGAGGGTGGAGTGGATAGGTGGGAAGGAAGATGGACAGGTAGGACAGCTCAAGAAAGCTCTCTACCTACACGGCATCAGCATCAACTTCACCAGTTTCCTTATCCCCCCTCCCCACACCTCATCCTAGTTCCAAACTTCCAACTTAGCACCACCTTCTTGAGCTGTCCTACCTGTCCATCTTTCTTCACACCTATCCACTTCACCCTCCCCTCCGACCTATCATTATCGCCATGCACCTTTCCATCTGTTCATCTTTCTTCCCACCTAACCATTCCACCCTCCCCTCTAACCTATCACTATCACTTCCCTCCTGCACCTAACTATTGCCTTCCTAGCTACTTCCTCCTCACTCCCACCCTACCCTCCTACTTATGTCTCAGCCCCCTTCCCACCCTCCTCGCACATTCCTGATGAAGGGCTTACGCCTGAAATGTCAATTCTTTTGCTCATCAGATGCTGCTTGACCTGCTGTGTTTGGAATGCTGCCAGAGGAAGTGGTGGAGGCTGATACAATTGCCACATTTAAAAGGTATCTGGATGGATATATGAATAGGAAAGGTTTGGAGGGATATGGGCTAGGTGCTGGCACGTGGGACTAGATTGGGTTGGGATATGTGGTCAGCATGGACAAGTTGGACCGAAGGGTCTGTTTCTGTGCTATACATCTCTATGACTATGACTCTATGATGTCAACTCTCCTGCTCCTCGGATGCTGCCTGACCTGTTGTGCTTTTCCAGTGCCACACTTTTCAATATATCATACCCAGCTCACTCTCACTGTTGTCCTAAGATATGCTACGGGAAGGCTGGTGCATGTCATCCCAATGCATAGCATTAGCAAACATCACTCAATAATCACTCAAATATTATGCACAGGAGTATACAACGGAATTCAGTTTCAATATAGATTCAAAGACCAATCATTGATCCTAAGTGCAGTACTCATTGCATAAATAAAGTACCTGAGTAAAAGAATTCCTTCTTATTCCAAGTACACTTCCTGCATGACAGACTGGGAGATGTTCCTAATTGAAATGACCCCTCTCTTATGGCTACTCTGGAGTTTGTTTCGATCCTGTGAAGATATGGACAGATCCATCATTAAGGCAAGCAGCTGCTGCTCAACCACTTGGCAGGGGTGCAGCATTTCAATGGGCTGTTTCTGCACCCGTTGCTCCACCCAGCAGTGGCATTGCCCATGACTGCAGCCTTGGGAAAATTCAAGCATGCATGAGTGAAGCTTCTGCCATAAAGTTATGTAGTGAAAAGTATGCAGTCTCAAAATGAATAAGTGGGGCACTTTACTGTGATGAGAGAAGGAGTGTAAGGAGTAATGCCTGCCTCTTAAAAATAAACATGCCCTATTGTGCTGCCAGGTTCCATTTCTTCTCACAATTAGCTGTTGCCACCCATCACGTGGAACTACATTCCCACTGGCCAGGCCTCTGACTGCTCGATATTGCACCACCCGATGAGTTGTGACAGGACAGACATGTTGCTCTGGTAGCAGGAAACTAAATTTGTTTTTTGCCGAACATTGGCCTGAATGGCTGGGTAGAGCAGCCACACCCTGTGCCCACTCTCTGAATTGCTCAATGTCATATCTTTGAGTTACCACTGAATCCAAAATAGCAGCTTGTCTCAGAAATAATACAACAGAACAAAATTCCACAAAATTGCAGATTTATTTTCATCATGGGTGTCATAAAAGGAATATTTACTTGGCACTAAATGTACAACTCACTGTGAGGTTAGTCTGCCTACAGCATTTAATGAACCTTGGGCTAATAATGGCTTGCATTATGCAACATTTACTGCGCACCAGAGTGATCAATATGATAAGCGTGATCTCCTGCTTTTGTATTGGCCAACTAGACTGCTCAAAAGGAGAGTGGCATCTATCTAGGGATCTACATAAAGAATGAGGAAGAATATAGGTTAGGGACCAGGCAGGCTTGGAATAAAGGTTATTCAAGACATATAGATGTTATCCATTTCAAGATATTGTGGGGGAGAAATAAAAAGAGAATTAAAATAGGTTTTAAATAATGGCGATTGGAAAGAAAGGTACTCAAATCATTAAAAGCAGGACTGCAAGTAGACTTTCTGTTGTAATTATTGATCAATGTGTACAGAAAGCAAACACAATAACAATTGTATGTCAGACATAGGCTGCAGTTAGAGTCCCATGTAATTTTGGAAACTAAATGATAGAAAGCTAATTGGTGTCACAATAAACTTAATCCAGGGTTACACCAGGAATGAGCAGGTGCAGGTAGCAGAGATTTTAAAAAGGTATTTATGCTGTGTTCCTTGCAGCAAAGACGGTTAAAAAGAAATCCGTTAGATACATTCAGCATTTTGAAAGATTTGAAAAATTAGTGCAATTTGCTGAATCAGTAAAGTAGAAGTAGATTTCGTATACGATGGATAATGAAAATGTAAGGAGAATTTATATTCACACAAGTAATCATTACGAAAGAAAGGATCTTGTATTCGTAGCTCAAATTCAAAGATTTTATGACCAAGGTTTTATAAAATTTAGGTATGATGTAGACATGTTGAAGACAACCAGGTTTCATGATCTCACAAGCATAATGTGAATGACCTCATTTTGTTTCTTGGTGTTTGAAGGAGAATTTCTTTTCATATTCATCTACATTCAACATTATTGACAGCTCAGCATTTCATTGTCCTAGGCTGAAGTAAGATCAGATCTATACTCAGGTTCTATACAAGAGAAGGTAAGGGAGGATATTTCTCTGGAACTTGACATACTTGGTCTCCAGATCCATGAAATCTGTCATTACTATGACATAGTTTCTTAAACACAATTCCTAATTTTCCTTAAGATGGTGATTGTGAGACACCTTATTGAACTATTGTGAACTATGTTGTCAAGGTTTTTCTTCAGTCCTGTTCGGAAGGGAGTTCCAGGGCTTTGATCCAAAGTCCTGTTCGGAAGGGAGTTCCAGGGCTTTGATCCAGTGATAGTCATAGAGTCATAGAGATGTACAGCATAGACCCTTCGGTCCAACTTGTCAATGTCAACCTATATCCCAAACCAATCTAGTCCCACCTGCCAGCACCCGGCCCATATCCCTCCAAACCCTTCCTATTCATATACCCATCCAGATGTGTTTTAAATATTGTAATTTTATCAGCCTCCATCACTTCCTCTGGCAGCTCATTCCATACATGTACCACACTCTGAGTGAAAGATTTGCCCCTTAGATCACTTTTATAGCTTTCTCCTCTCACCCTAAACTTATACCCTTTAGTTCTGGACTCTCCCATCCCAGGAAACATACTTTGTCTATTTATTCTATCTTTGCTCCTCATGATTTTATAAACCTCTATAAGGTCACCCCTCAGCCTCTGATCCTCCAGGAAAACAGCCCCAGCCTACTTAGCATCTCCCTATAATTCAAATCCTCCAACCCTGGTCACATGGTACGGAGATCATGGTATCTGCTTAGTATGTTCAGTTAGGCATTTACATGCCCGGATAGTGTATTGTACCAATTTGCTTACTTTTTACTATGGCACTTCAGCAGCTTTGTGTTATTCAGGGACATATGACATTCTGAAATTACAGATAAACTCAGTGCTGAAAATTTTAATTTAATGCCTAGAAAAAAAAGTATTATTAATAAAAAAACTGTAAAATATGGCAAATGCTATTATACAAAGAAAAAGGGTATATTTTCATTTCATAATGAATAAATAATAGTTTAATAACGGATAAAATGAAAGTAAGTTTCATTTTTCAAATAAAGCAGACCAAAAAAACCAATTGAAAATCCATCCATTTCATTCTTTTCAGAGATGCAGATGAAATATTAATTTAAATGTACTTCTAACACTTTACAAGTAACTGAGGGCAACAAATAGGATTGGGTCTATCATCAAGTCCAGGGAATATGATTTATGATGGCCCTACATCCAGGCATGCAGTGCCCAAGCTTGATGCTATATCTTCAATTAAAGTATGGAACCCACTGCTGAATAAAAGCAAAGTGTTACGAATGCTGGAGATCGGAAATAAAAAACAGAAAGTCCCGGTGAAAATTGAACAGGCCTGGCAGCATCTGGGGAGAGAGAAACAGAGTTAATCATTTAAATGCATTCCAAAGGTGAGTCACATAGGAGTCATTCTCATCAGTTTCCATCTCAACATCAGCAGAAGTCTCTCAACATTTCAGTATTGGAGAAGATCCATGTCTGGTACAGGCGCAGTCTGCTGCAAACATAGTTGTGGAACCAATGTTCAAAAGGACATGCAAGCTCTTTAGTTTGGAAAATGCTGCAGATCACTGCAACAGTTTGAGACACATTCTGTTGAGTATCAGAGGATTCCTCTGAGTGATCCAGGGAGGAAGCTTTAGCACACCAACCATTTGCTGTACAATCGTCCCTGTAGCTGAGTGACTTTTGTTGTGGGTAAAGTATTTTGACTTGGCTTGGTGAAGAGGGGAGGTCATGGTGAAGTAAACCACGTCACCTAATGGGCAGTCTCTGATTCATCAAAGGTGGTGGGTATATCAGACTGCCACAAGCTCAAGGCATCATGCCAGTAAGCTTGTGGCAATTGATTGATAGGATTCTCTGTAAATGATAACAAGCCAACTATACATTCATGGAGTGGTACATGTTCCCATTAATACATGAGCTCACATAGGCATGTGCCTTTCCACTGGTACGCTGTGCAACTGGGAACCCAGCTATCCTGACAAAGTCATTGCTTTAGTCTCCTGTTTTTCAATGGTAAGAAAGAAAGACTGGGAAGCCTCTTGCCTTGCATACAGGGTCTCTGTCATCTCTCTAATGCAACAATGTACAGTGAAATGTGGTATACAGATTGGTCTGCTATAACATGCGTTTCGTCAATGTGAATACAATGTAACATGATTAACGAATAGGGAATGCTGTTTCTAAAGCCCAAACTTTTAAAACGTGTGTTGGCTACAGCATAATTGTATCGCCTACAGCATAATTGTATCGCCAACACTTATATGTTATTTATATAGTGTGAGTTTCGTCACCTGGAAAAATTCACTTGCGCAGAGATTGTTGGGGGATCAATGCATTTCATGGTTCCTGGCTCCACCAGATTTATCCTATAGTAATTCTATAGTTCCTTTTGGAAAGGAGGGCATTATTCAGTGACCAACTCTTGTGTCAAGCTTATCTTCCCTCAAGTATTAGTCCTGGATGAAGCTGAGATGGTGAGGTGCTCCCTGAAGTTTGTTTAGTGATTAGAGGCTTCAGTTGAGAGATCTTCTTCCTCAATTCACAGCTTGCACTTTCTGGTGTCTATAGTCCCTATGACTGTCGTGTTGAAGTCAGAGGGACTGCAACAAAAGTCACCATAGCTCAAGGGAGCTTTCTTTTGTAAAGTAATGTCCCATCAGGATACAGCACCTCTTTTCAAAATTAACAAGTCACCCAAAATCCTTCAAGAACGCATCAGAAACTCTGCAACTGAGCAAAAGGAATTCAAAAACACCTCACATGAAACTTGGATGGTAGATGCTTTAAATAACGCTATTTGAGATCCTTTGTGCAGCAGAAGTCATGTTCTGCCCGGAGGGTTTCTAAGAGTACAGTAATTGGCAGGACATGTATTGTATTTTCCTCAGGCAGGCTTAATGCCCCAGCCTGGCCACTCTGCATGCTCGCATTATATATGCTATACAACTGGGCTAGCCACACGACAACAATGACCTGCCGCACAGGAAGTAGCCTGGCGCAATATCAGAACTTTCATATGTACGACTTCTGTGACACTGGTTTCCTGTTGAAGATAAAACATTTTATTGATGTGGAAAGATTATAATTCATTTTACAACTCATAAGATTTTTCAGGATTTATCTACTTATCTAATCAAAGCATTGGGAAAAGGAGCATGAGGAGAACAAACCCCTTTATTGATACTGTGTTCTCTTGTCATATCCTCTCTCATTAATTTGTCAAATATTCCATTGCTTGCCTCCCCCGGCAATCTATTTGAAATCCTGCTCACCATCCTATTTAAAGCACTTACCAGAACATTGAATCCAGCACAGTTCAGGTGATGACCATCCCAATGGTACGGCTCCCACTTCCCAAGTAATTGGGTTGAAGTTCTGTTTTTTGATTTAGCCCCTGTAGCCTCAAAACACAACTCCTTACCTAGCCTGACCCAAGCCTCCCCCTTCCCACATATGTTACGTTCATCAGATGAACAATATTGAACTGGAAACATTTTCATTCATCTAGTCTTAAGTTTGTTTTATCATGTTATGCCTCCTCCTGTTCCTTCTCCTCCTCCTCAGTGGTGAACAGCTGCTACTTCACTAGCCATTTGAGGGTGACATGATTCATTGAGAACTTAGTGTCTCTGTTTGTTAGAGACGGAGAAATATTAGTGAAAAGGTTTCCTCAAGTGGCTGTTTTGTGCCAACTTCTGGTGTCATGTGGTCAAAATACATCTAACAGCAAAGTTTCAGTGACTTTAAATCAGATTTAGGCAATTAATCACCAGTCGTCATATGCGTGTTCAAAACTGCTGATTTTATTTCACTGATACCATTTCAATTGCTGGCCATTGAGGGTCCACATCATATAATGGTGGAAAAGAGAACTTCACTTGCTGGTATGATTCATGTTGATTGCCATTATCTCTAATAGTACACTATTTGTCTCTTTCTGTTCAATGCTAAGGTACTGATACAGTCAAAACCAGGGCTAAAAAACACTATCTGTTTTCATTGCATGCAATAGTTACTTACTGGTAGTATTCTTATTTTTGACTCAGGTGGTTGTCAAATCCTGCTTGAGAGCCTTGAGCACAAACTCCAGAATGATGCCACAGAGCAGTACTTGGAATATACCGGCCAATACACTGGCTTTCAGGCAAAATGTTAAACCAAGGCCCAGTTTCTCTTCTCAAGTAGCTCTAAGCCAATGGATCCTGTAGCACTACTTAGACTACAGCAGAAGAGTTCCATACAGTGTTCTGGCTAATATGTACCTCTCAGCCAAATATCACTAAAAGAGATTATTTGGCCACTTATCTCATTCCTTTTTGTGTGATGGTATTGTGTACATATTTGTTGCCACTATTCCTGCACTCTATAGAAGTTTAGTAGTACTTAGTTGGCTATAAAGTACTTTGAGACTTCCTAATGTCATTTGTTCCATGAATGCTTGTGAAGCTTTCATTATCTGCAATTTCAGGTCCTTGCTCATAGCTATAGCAAACCCTTTTGGCCTATTAGTATAATGATATTTTGTTTTCTTAAGGGTCCCTACCTTTTCTGTTCTTCTCACGCTAATGCACTAATTGAATGCTCGCTGTCCTTTTCCAGATCACAAAAGTAGCTGTTCTTCATGTGACACCTTAGAACATGAATGTTAGTGGATCAACTCACAATGGAGAATGCTACACCAGAGCAATATTCTGTCCCAAGAGATATCGACACTCTTCAGGATAAGACATTCGATAGTTTATTGTCTCCCCCACTCTCTCCTGTCCCATTTCCATTAGCACGCAGACTAATTCTATCATTGCCAACTATCCCAGATAAGAATTGCTGCAATGCCAATAGACAAGGAAGTAAAATACCATCAACATGTCTCCTGTCCCACCAGATGTCCGAACATCCTTGACCATTGCTGTACAACCACCAAACAGGCTAATAGCTCCAATCCCATCCATATTTTGGAAAGTTGGATCACAAACTGTGCTCCTCATCTCAGCTTACAAGCAGAAACTGAGACATGAGGATCCAGTGCAGAAAGTAGTATAATTTTGGTCTGAGGCAATGGAAAGACTTCAATGGGACTGCTTAGAATAGGTGGACTGGTCAACATTCAATATCTCAGCGGCCAACCTAAACGAGTATGCCATCACAGGTTTCATTAGTAAGCAGGTAGAGGATTACGCACTGAATGTTCCTCAACCAGAAACCAGCAATGAACCAGGAGATCCACTCCCTACTGAAGTCCAGGTCTGAGACGTATAAGTCAGGCAACCCTGACCTATACAGAAAATCCAGGTATGACCTTTGTATGACCATCAGAAATGCCAACAGGCAATACCAAGCTAATCCACACTAATCACACGGACAGCTGTCATTTGTGGCAAGGCTTACGTGACATAATGGGCTACAAACCGAAGCCGAACAAAATCATAGGTAACAGTACATCCCTATCTGATGAGCTCAATTCATTCTCAACTCACTTTGAACAGAAGGTTAGTGAAATAAGGTCACCTGTCCCAACACCCTTGGATGAGTATGTACCCACAGTCACCACCACAGATGTTAGATCAGCTTCCCTGAGAGTGAACCCACAGAAAGCGACTGACCTGGATGGAGTCTCTGGCTGAGCGCTCAGATCCTGTGCGGACCAGTTGGGGAAATATTCGCAGACATCTTTAACTTCTCCTTACTCTGATCTGAAGTCCCCACCTGCTTCAAGCAGACAACCATCATCCCGGTGCCAAAGAAAAATCTTGCAGAGGACCCCAATGAGTACCACCCAGCAGCTCTGACCTCCATAATTATGAAGTGCTTCAAGAGGTTAATCATGACTCATAACAACCAAATTGCCTTGATTCTTTGCAATTTGCCTACTGTCACAACAGGTCCACAGGAGGTGTCATCTCCCTGGCCTTACACTCATCCCTACAACATCTGGATAACAAGGGTACCTATGTCTGGCTCCTACTTATAGACTATGGTTCCACCTTTAACGCTATAATTCCAAACAACTCATCTCTAAGCTCCAAGACCGCGATCTTGTCTCCCCGCTCTGCAACTGGGTATTTGGCTTTCTGATCCATAGACTAATCAGTAAGAATAGCTGAGAAAACCTCCTCCACCATAATCCTTGATGTGGAGATGCCGGTGTTGGTTTGGGGTGGACAAAGTTAAAAATCACACAACACCAAGTTATAGTCCAACAGGTTTATGTGGAAGCTCTAGCTTTCGGAGCACTGCACCTTGGTACTGAGGCGGAGGTGGTCAACAGCATCAAGTTCCTGGAATTGATGATCACCAACAATCTGCCTTGGCCCACCCACATCAACATGGCAGTCAGGAAACCACAAAAACATCTCTTCTTCCTCAGGAGGCTAAGGAAATTTGACATGACCACAAGGACTTTTACCAATTTTTATAGATGCTCCATAGAAAGCATCACAACGTGGTATAGTAACTGCTGTTTTCAACACCACAAGAAACTACAGGGAGTCATGAACACAGCCGAATCCCTCACCCAAACCAGCCTTCCATCCATTGACTCCACCTCTACTTCCCGCTACCTCGGGAAAGCAACCAACATAATCAAAATCCCCTCCCACCCTTGTACACTCTCTTCCAACTTCTTTCTTTGGGCAGAAGATATTAAAATTGTAATATTAGTATGAACAAATTCAAGAACAGCTTCTTTCAGACTTTTTAACAGACCTCTCAAATGTTAATTCTGATTTCTCTCTCTGTACCTTTTCTATAGCTGTAACATTATATTTACCCCGCACCGCCCGTTTCTACCTCCTGCCCAAAATCCACAAACCTGACTGCACCGGCCGACCCATTGTCTCAGCCTGCTCCTGCCCCATTGAACTCATTTCTGCATACCTCGACACGGTCCTGTCCCCCTTAGTCCAAGAACTCCCCACCTACGTTTGGGACACCACCCACACCCTCCACCTCCTCCATGATTTTCGCTTCCCCGGTCCCCAATGCCTTATCTTCACCATGGACATCCAATCTCTGTACACCTCCATCCCCCATCACGAAGAACTTGAAGCCCTCCGCTTCTTCCTTTCCCGCCGACCCAACCAGTAACCTTCCACTGACACCCTCCTTCGACTGACTGAACTGGTCCTCACTCTGAACAACTTCTCTTTCCAATCCTCCCACTTCCTCCAAACCAAAGGAGTAGCTATGGGCACCCACATGGGCCCCAGCTATGCCTGCCTCTTTGTAGGAGATGTGGAATAGTCCATCTTCCGCAGCCACACTGGTACCACTCCCCACCTTTTCCTCTGCTACATCAATGACTGTATCAGTGCTGCCTCGTGCTCCCATGAGGAGGTTGAACAGTTCATCCACTTTACCAACAGCTTCCACTCCGACCTCAAATTTACCTGGACCATCCCTTTCCCTCCCCTTCCTAGACCTCTCCATTTCTATCTCGGACTACCGAATCAACACGGACATTTACTATAAACCGACCGACTCCCACAGCTACCTAGATTACACCCCCTCCCACCCTGCCCCCTGTAAAAACACCATCCCATATTCCCAATTCCTTCGTCTCCGCCGCATCGACTCCCAGGAGGACCAGTTCCAATACCGAACAACCCAGATGGCCTCCTTCTTCAAAGACCGCAATTTCCGCCCAGATGTGATCGACAATGCTCTCCACCGCATCTCCTCCACTTCCTGCTCCTCTGGCCTTGAGTCCCGCCCTTCCAATTGCCACCAGGACAGAACCCCACTTGTCCTCACCTACCACCCCACCAACCTCCATATACATCATATCATCTGCCGTCATTTCCACCACCTCCAAACGGACCCCACCACCAGGAATATATTTCCCTCCCCTCCCCTATCAGTGTTCCATAAAGACCACTCCCTCCGTGACTCCCTCATCAGGTTCACACCCCCCATCAATCCAACCTCCACTCCCGGCACCTTCCCCTGCAACTGCAAGAAATGCAAAATTTGCGCCCACACCTCCTCCCTTACTTCCCTCCAAGGCCCCAAGCGATTCTTCCATTTCCACCACAAATTCACCTGCACCTCCACACACATCTTTTACTGCATCCGCTGCACCCAATATGTTCTCCTCTATATTGGGGAGACAGGCCGCCTACTTGCGGAACATTTCAGAGAACACCTCTGGGACACCCGGACCAACCAATCCAACCGCCCCGTGGCTCAACACTTTAATTCCTCCTCCCACTCCACCAAGGACATGCAGGTCCTTGGACTCCTCCATCGCCAGACCATAGCAACATGACGGCTGGAGGAAGAGCACCTCATCTTCTGCCTAGGAACCCTCCAACCACAAGGGATGAACTCAGATTTCTCCAGTTTGTTCATTTCCCCTCCCCCACATTGTCTCAGTCCCCAACCCTCGAACTCAGCACCATCTTCCTAACCTGCAATCTTCTTCCTGACCTCTCTGCTCCCACTCCCACTCCGGCCTATCACCCTCACCTTAACCTCCTTCCACCTACCACACTTCCAACTCCCCTCCTCCAAGTCCCTCCTCCCTACCTTTTAGCTTAGCCTGCTTGGTACACTCTCCTCATTCCGGAAGAAGGGCTCATGCCCGAAAAGTTGATTCTCCTGCTCCTTGGATGCTGCCTGACCTGCTGCGCTTTTCCAGCAACACATTTTCAGCTCTGATCTCCAGCATCTGCAGTCCTCACTTTCTCCTAGAACATTATATTTACACTCTATTCTTATTCATTTTGTATGGTCCCATCTGCCTGTATAGCACACAATAGTTTTCACTGTATCTTGGTACATGTGACAACAATAATCAGTCAATCAATCAAATGAAGTAACATCTTGGCCTCTGTCTCAACACTAAACATTTACATTCTGGGTTATCAATGTTGGTTTGCATTTGTTTTTAACTATGATTATATTCACAAAAGGTGAGAATTGGTCATCAGATTTCATGGCTACATTGTGTGCAATTCACTCAGTGTTCTGTTATTAATATTGCTTAATTTATTTTAGCCAGTAAGATGATTATAGGGTAAGGCTTAAGATATGAAACTGGATCAAATTAAGAAATAATTGTAGTCCAGGGATTTGGTTTCTAATTAGAAATTATATTGTCTTAATGAAAGGAAACAGTGCCTGGTGTACAAAGGGAGTGTAATGTGCTGATGGGTATGAAATTCATCTTGACTATGTTCATCTTATAATTTAAATGAAGCATTAAAGATAACTTCTTTGTTGGAGGTTAGAATAAATGTTTATTCATTATGGAAAATATGAATTGGTTCCAAAAAGGCATATTAAAGTGAACTTCTTTCATCTTATTTTTTACATGATTCCATCTGCAAATAGAATTGTCATAAATTGGATCACTCTTGATTGTGAAAACTCCCTGAATAATCTTGGAACAACTAGAAGCAGAGACATTAGCAAATTTAAGAGGCATTTAGACAGTTACGTGAACAGAGTAGAGAGGGTTATGGACCTTGTGTAAGAAGTTGAAGTTGGTTTAGAATGACATCATGGTCAGCACAGACATGATGTGCTGAAGGGCCTGCTCCTGAGTTGGTTCGTTCTGCGTTCTATGTTTAATAGCAAATTAGATGATATACTGTTAGAAAGGGGAATGGCTTAGACTTTCCAATCAGTGTTGACGAAATGTCATGAGCCATTGTTTGGATACATACTTGTCCACCACAGACTTTCTGATGTGTTAGAATGGCAAGCATCAGTGAGCCAGTAATCCAAAACTGAAATGCTACGTTATTAAGACTGTCTGGGACCTGTGTGAACAAGACAATTATTTTATTAACCAAATAGATTGTAATTGAGTAGCATAAACTCTGAGCCAGAAAGTGTACGTTCGATTATTGAGTTCAATGGCAAATCAAGCACAGAAAGCAAATAAAATGATGGAGAAGTGTTAGAGAGAAAACATTCTTTAAAAAAAGAGCAGAATTATTTTCAATATAAAAACCAAAAATACTACATCGAGGAATTTTCTTTTTTGGTGGGAGGGTCAAAATCTAGTCTAATGTTTTCACATGGGCATTGAATGTTCTTGATTAGTTATTTATGGCCTATAGTGCTGAAGCAATATCATACCATATTGAATCCAATATAACTATTTATATCACTGCACTGTTAAGAATAATAAAATAGCCAATTAGAACACTGTTGTAATAGTGCAGCATAACTTATTGCAACAGCCACTTACCTACTTAAAGATATTGAAAAAGGGGTAATGACTTCGCCCAGCTTCAACTGAAACAGTGAGTAGAAATATAGCATACCACGGAAAGAAAAGTAAGATTCAATGACATAATGTGGAAGGACATATGCTGGAGGATATTAAACACTGAAGACTCATCATTTATGGCACTGACAGCAGGCACCTGCCCCAGAAACAAAAGGTGTAGGAGGTAGAACAGGAACTAACCAAGTCTGTCAATGCATTCTCATGTACCTAACAGATGTAGAAAATAAACTGGGATGAGGCTAACTGACCTTGGGATAGCTACTAAGATCTGTAATTTCTGCTCCCATGAGTGACCTACTTGCATCATATGTGGCAACGAAAAGGAATGATTGTATGTTATGAGAGCTATTTTAAAGCTGTTCAGCACTTGGCAAAAAATGAAGTATGTATAATAATGTAATTATTGATAACAAAATTATCTCTTATTATTAAGGCTCAGCCCATTGAGTGGCACGGTGGCTCAGTGGTTAGCACTGCTGCCACACTTCACGAAGGACCCATGTTCAATTCCACTCCTGGGCAACTGTCTGTGTGGAGTTTACACATTTTCCCCACACCTATGTGGGTTTCTTCCAGGTGCTCTGGTTTCCTTCTACAGTCCACAGATTATCAATGCTGAATTGGCCATAGTGTCCAGGGATGTGCAAGCTAGGTGGATTAGCCATGGGAAATGCAGGGTTACAGATGTAGGATGGGGGGGGGGGGGGGGGGGCGGAAATCGGTCTGAGGGGAATACCCTTTGGAGGTTTGTTGTGGACTTGATGAGCCAAATGGTTTGCTTCCACTCTGTGGAGAAAGTGAGGACTGCAGATGCTGGAGGGTCAGAGTCGAAAAGAGTGGCGCTGGAATTTCTAATGAAGGGCTTATGCTCAAAACATTGACTCTCCTGCTCCTCAGCTGCTTCCTAACCTTCTGTGCTTTCCCCGCACCACACTTTCCACCCTGTAAGGATTCTATGATTTCATCCAAAACAACAATGCTATCCAACCTTCTATTACAGCATCTAGTTAGTTAAATAATTCCACAGTCCTGGACTGTCCCTCAATGTGCCATTTTGTTGTCTCTTGCCATAAATGATGAGTCTTCTTTGTTTTATATCCTCCAGCATCTGTCCTTCCACATTATGTCATCAAACTGTGTGTGAGTTTTTTTTTGTGTGTGGATGTGTGTTTTGAGGCAGGGGTTGAAGGACCTCACTGAGATACATATTTTTGTGTTTGCAAGTTGAGTTTAAGACTGTTAATTTCAAAAGTCATTAAACAGGAAAAATCAACATTCCTTTTGCGTGCCTCTCTCGCACAGATCACAGAGATGTTTGACATAAGCACAAACTATGGGAATTTGGACTGGCCAATAAACTTTGACCATTTAATACAAAGCAACAATAAGCAACATTGAGTCAACTAACATCCTTCAGTCCCTTTTCAACCTTGCCCTTAACAAAATCTATCAATCTCATCCATGGAGCAAACTTCCCTCCAGTTTTCCTTTTACACTGATGCATCCATGAACTCTCTGGATTAAACACAATTTACCTCTGATCAACCTATAGCTGAACCCAGTTGAGCTGACTTCGGTCAGATTTAGGCAGCCTCCTCTAAGGCCACCATTGTACCTAGCTGGATGCCACTTGTCAAATTAGCCTGGGATGGGTAATGACATGATTTTGGAGTAGTTGAAACTTGAACCTAAGCCTTCTGGCCCATGCCATGGATATTTTCCTTCACCCTGTAATTCTTTTTACATTTAAGTTTATATCCAGTCCCATGTGGAATTTGTTTGCATTCCTCTCACTGAATTCCACTTGCTCGACTCTCGAGGAGAACAATTTTAGTTTCAGTCTCGCTTTGTCACTGAGGCATCATTCTCCTCAATCTTGTCTGCTCATATCCTTAAACTTTCATGTATTTTCTAAACTGTGGTCCCCAGAATTAATGACAGTACTCAGACTGAGCCTTAATCAATGTTTTATCAAGATTTTAACTCTCACGCTTTTGCATTCTGTGTCTGCTCATAAAACCAAGTGTCTTTATTTTTAAACCACTTTATTTACCTGCCTGGCCACCTACAGAGAGACCCAAACCAAAATCCCTCTGTTCCTTTACCCACACTCATTTTTAATATATTCCTCCTTCCTCCGAACAAAATGTGCCACTTCACTATTGGCTGTGCTAAAGGAGAAGGAGCGTAAACCTAGGGGTGAACAGCAGCAGTTTGGAGCTGAAACCAGGGACAGAAATCCAGTGGTGACGTCATGACTCAAAACTGACAGTGGCTTGGCTGCACAGGAAGCAGGGTTGCAGAATAATGTCTAGACAGAGAAATGAGAACAGATTATGGGAAAATGTGAAAACAACAGGGTTGCATCGAGTGATTGTAACCTCCCTTATATTTACTGGGACTCAATTTGTGCCAGGGGCTTGGACGGGGGAGTATTGCCCAGTATGTTTTTTTGAAATAATATGAAACAGTCCAACTAGGAATGGGGACATTGTAGACCTGATATTGGGGAATGACCCTAGCCAGGTGGTTGAAGTTTCAGTCAGGGAGCATTTCTGGAACAGCGACTATTATTCTGTAAATTTTAAGTTACTTATGGATAAGAATAAGAGTCATTCTTGGGTGAAAGTATAAAACTAGGAGAAGGCTAGCTACGACAATATTTGGCAGGAACTGGGGAATGTAGATTTTGGGGTGACTGTTTGAGGGTAAATCCATACATATCATGTGGGAATCTTTCAAAGGCCAGTTAATTAGAGTTCAGGGCCAGATTGTTCCTGTGAAAATGAAGAATAAGGATGGCAAGATTTGGGAACCTTGGATGGCAGGAGAAGTTGAGAGCTTAGTCAAAAAAGAAAAGGAGGCACATGCATGGCTTAGGAAACTGAAGACAGACAGAGTCCTCAAAGAAGACAATGAAAGCAGGAATGAACTCAGACAAGCAATTGAAAGGGGCCATGAAATGTATTTGGCAAACAGGATTAGGAAAATCCCAAAGTGTTTTACACATATATAATTAGCAAGTGGGGAGCAAGGGAATGGTAAGTCCAAGGACAAAGGTCGGAAGTTATGCATGGACCTGGAGGAAGTAGTGGGTTGCTTAATTAATATTTCACATTGGTATTCAAAAAGTAGAAGGATATGGTGCATGGTGAGTCTTGGGATGGGTACGTTTGTATGCCAAGACATGTGAATATAAAAAGGAAGGAGCTTTTGGACATATGAATAGGCAGGGAATAGAGGGAGATGGACCGCATGGATACAAAAGAGTGTTAAGTTAGAAAGACATCATGTGTCGGCACAAAATTGGTGGACCAATGGGCTTATTCCCTTTAATGTAATTTGCCTTATGTATGCCCATTACATTTGCCCATTGCCTTTTATTAGCCCCATCAGATGTTTTATACCATCTGCAAACTTTGAAATTCTGTTCTTGTATGTCCACGACCTTACTATGTCTAATGATCCTAACAATGTCCTAGGGATACCATTATATAATTTCATCTAGCCTGGAAAAGATATTCACCATAACTCTGAGAGAGAGTCATAGAGATCTACAGCACAAAACAAAAGGCCTTTCAGTCCATCGTGTCCTCACGAGTTCAAAACAAACATCTAACTGTTTGAATCCCATTATCCAGCACTTGGCCCAAAGCCTTGTACACATTGGCAGTGTAAGTGCACAACTAAATATTTCTAAATATGTGATGAACGTTTCTGGCTCTTCTACCGTACAGGGAGTGAGTTCCAGCTTCTCTCCATCCTCTGGTGAAAAGGGTTTCCTTACATCTCCTCTAAACATTCTGCCCCTTCCTTTAAATCTATGCCCCTGGTCATTGATCCCTCCACCAACGGAAAACATTTCTTTCTGTTTACTTTATCTATGGCCCTCACAGTTTTATAAACTTCAATCTCCTCTCCTCTACAGTAAACATTCCACTCTGTCTTATCACTCTTCATAGCTAAAACACTCCAGCCCAGCCAACATCCTGGTAAATCTCCTCTACATCTGATTCAGATCAATCATATCCCTCTGGTAGTATAGATTGCAGCACTGCAAGTACAAGGACATTAACTTGCAGTCTGTGCAAACTGTTAGAGTGTGACATGTTGGGACTATACAGTCAACAAATATGACAAGTGTTCAGATGCACTCTTACCATATAACTGAATCAAAGTGGTGCAGTAAATTGATATGCCAAATATAAACTTTACTGTCAAAATAAAATAAAGACCAAAATTATGAATGAAGTCAATAAATGAAGATTTTTAAGATGTTTATTAGCAGTTTCATAAAATGCTTCATTACGTATCAGATACAATTTCTCTTTGCTTGACTTGCATAATTATATTTGGCACTTGAAAATGCTTAAAGCACTTCTTCATGCTGGAAGCAAAGTGCATACCAACAGCTGCTGAGGACTTTGTGCATTATGCACCAGCAGTTCGTTTTTTCTTGTGCATGCACATTGACAGCAGAAGGATACAAGACCAATTGCACTTTCAAAGTGAATAAATGGAGACAAAGGAATGGGAATAGCAAACCATTTGAGTCTTTGGGCAATGCCTACCAACCATCCCAAGTCCTGAAGGTCTGCACGGTTCAGAAACTATCTGGAGCTCACCAAGTCATTGTGTCATACATACCCCTATTCCCCATGACATGGCGAACTGAAACCCCACAACTGATCCTGATTGCACAAATCAATCATGATCTGTCTCTAAAAAGATAGCTCTGCACACACTCGTGGTCCTGTGATGTCTTAGACAGCTCCCCCGACAGCTTGAGCAAAGTGACAGTGTAAGCACTCACAATGAGTTCCAGTAATGTCTTGTTAAAACTGTGACAACTACTTTTACAGTCTTTGGCTGAAAATACTAATTTTCCCATTTTGGTCCACCATTCATTACAAGTAAACATTGTGGCATTTATAATCAATAACTGAGGTAGTGGATAATGCACCATTGACATTTGGACCGACTGCAGAGATGAGAATTGCAATAATGCAACAAGCTCATACATTTCTTCAGTGACTTCAGGTCTTGATAGAAAGAATACAGATTTAGTTAGATCAGCATGGAACAGAAGCAAAGACTTCTTTTTTTCTCTAACATTAACAAAAAGGTGTTTTCAATTGCACGCATGTTGCCATATGCATATTTCTTCATCATCTGAGGTGGGATATGAATAAAATTGCCTTCAAGACCTTTCTGTGGAGCCACAGGAGATAGGAGAGATACAAAACAAATACTTAGCATCCGTGTTTAGTCTGGAGAAGGACAAGGAAGATATAGAATATAGCGAAATAGAGAGTGACATCATGAAAAATGTCCATATTACAGAGGAGGAAGTGCTGGATGTCTTGCAAAACATAAAAGTAGATAAATCCCCAGGACCTGATCAGATGTACCCGAGAACCCTGTGGGAAGTTAGGGATGTGATTGCTGGACCCCTTGCTGAGATATTTGTATCATCGTTAGTCACAGGTGAGGTGTCGGAAGACTGGAGGTTGGATATTGTGGTGCCACTATTTAAGAAAGGTGGTAAGGATAGGCCAGGGAACTATAGACCAGTGAGCCTGACGTTGGTGGTGGGCAAGTTGTTGGTGGGAATCCTGAGGGACAAGATACACAAGTATTTGGAAAGGCAAGGACCGATAAGAGATAGTCAACATGGCTTTGTGCATGGGAAATCATGTCTCACAAACTTGATTGAGTTTTTTGATCTATATGGACTTCAGTAAGGCATTTGACAAGGTTCCCCATGGAAGACTGATAAGCAAGGTTAGATCTCACGGAATACAGGGAGAACTAGCCGTTTGGATACAAATCTGGCTCAAAGGTAGAAGAAAGAGAGTGGTGGTGGAGGGTTGCTTTTCAGACTGGAGGCCTGTGACCAGTGGAGTGCCACAAGGATCGGTGCTGGGTCCTCTACTTTTTGTCATTTACATAAATGATTTGGATGTGAGCATAAGAGGTATAGTTAGTAAGTTTGCAGATGACACCAAAATTGGAGGTGTAGTGGACAGCGAAGAGGATTACCTCAGACTACAACAGGATCTTGACCAGATGGGCCAATGGGCTGAAAAGTGGCAGATGGAGTTTACTTCAGATAAATGCGAGGTGGTGTGTTTTGGGAAAGCAAATCTTAGCAGGGTTCATACACTTAATGGTAAGGTCCAAGGGAGTGTTGCTGAACAAAGAGACCTTGGTGTGCAGGTTCATAGCTCCTTGAAAGTGGAGTCGCAGGTAGATAGGATAGTGAAGAAGGCGTTTGGTATGCTTTCCTTTACTGGTCAGAGTATTGAGTACAGGAGTTGGGAGGTCATGTTGCAGCTGTACAGGACATTGATTAGGCCACTTTTGGAATATTGTGTGCAATTCTGATCTCCCTGTTATAGGAAGGACATTGTGAAACTTGAAAGGGTTCAGAAAAGATTTACAAGGATGTTGCCAGGGTTGGAGGATCTGAGCTATAGGGAGAGGCTGAACAGGCTGGGGCTGTTTTCTCTGGAGCGTCGGAGGCTGAGGGGTGACCTTATAGAGGTTTATAAAACTTTGAGAGGCATGGATAGGGTAAATAGGCAAAGTCTTTTCCCTGGGGTGGGGGAGTCCAGAACTCGAGGCCATAGGTTTAGGGTGAGAGGGGAAAGATATCAAAGAGACCTATGGGGCAACTTTTTCACGCAGAGGGTGGTACATGTATAGAATGAGCTGCCAGAGGAAGTGGTGAAGGCTGGTACAATTGCAACATTTAAGAGGCATTTGGATGGGTATATGAATAGGAAGGGTTTGGAGGGATATGGGCCAGGTGCTGGCAGGTGGGACTAGATTGGGTTGAGATACCTGGTCGGTCTGGATGGGTTGGACCGAAGGGTCTCTTTCTGTGACTTTATGATTCTATGACTCTAAGACCTAAGGGGTGACTTTTTCACGCAAAAGGTAGTACGTGTATGGAATGAGCTGCCAGAGGAAGTGGTGGAGGCTAGTGCAATTTCAACATTTCAAAAGGCTTCTGGATGGATATATGAATAGGAAGGGTTTAGAGTAATATAGGTCAGGTGCTGGCAGGTGTAATTAGGTTAGATTCGGATATCTGTTCAGCATGGATAAGTTGGACAGAAGGGTCTCTTTCTGTGACGTACATCTCCATCACTCGAAATAAAAGTGCCCATATCTAATCAGGATACTCAAACCGTAAAAGCAAATAGGAGGGGTGTTAACAGCTTGCTTGAAGTCCTGAGTTTCAATGACAGCCTTGAGGGTGGAATAAAGAGACAAGTCTAGAGAAAGAATTTCAGTGGGAGGAATAGGCGACTGAAGAAATTGCTACCAATTACTTGGAAAAAGGGCATGAAGAATGCGCAAAAGCACAAACAAAAGAGTTTTTGAGCGATGTTATGGAACAGGAATTTCTTCCATGGGTAGGTAAGACATCAGTTATGAAGGGAATTAAACATCGGAAAGTGAACTTTGCATGAGAGGAACTTCTCACTCTTGCTTCTCTCCAGAACCATTGCAAATGATATTAAAGATTTATCCTTTACAACGTATTTTATTCTTTCTGACTTTAAATCGCTCATCTGCTGCAACATAAAGACATTTTATCTTTTTAAAAAAATCTTTTCAGCAGCAGTTTTCCATAATTGATCTCAGTTGAAACATAAACCTGTGCTGCTGACTCATTTTGAGCTGAATGGGGAATAAAAGGAATTCTCTATTCCTGAGATGCTGCCTGGCCTGCTGTGCTTTGACCAGCAACACATTTGCAGCTGTGAGAATTCTCTATTCCTGAGATGCTGCCTGGCCTGCTGTGCTTTGACCAGCAACACATTTGCAGCTGTGGAATTCTCTATTCCTGAGATGCTGCCTGGCCTGCTGTGCTTTGACCAGCAACACATTTGCAGCTGTGATCTCCAGCATCTGCAGACCTCATTTTTTACTCGAAGAATAAAAGGGGGTTAGCTTACCTGTACAAGTTTCCAGTTCACAGTTCACTCTTGAAGGCATGCCTGATGTGATCACAACAATAGAATTTGGCAGAAGTGTTTTTGATAACGTGAAGTTTATGGAGTGTGGAAGACAAGAGGTTGATTGAGAGACTGTTGAAATAGTTGTGATTTGAGACATAGGAAAGGATGGTAAGAGAGGGTATGATCAGCCTGGCTCAGCTTAAAGGAAAGGAAATGAAATCAATTGCAAAGTTATGGGTTTTTGTTGAAGGTACAAATGATATTAATTTCCATCTTTACCAAATTTAAATGGAGCAAATTGTGACTCTTCCATGCATGCCTGTCAAGCACAGACAATGTGACAATGTGGAGGGGTGAACAGCAATGGTGGAGAGCTGGAGCTATGCCTTGTCCATGTCCAGCAGAAGCTGATGTCTATAGATGATGCTGCCAAAGGGCAGAATGTGGAGGTAGGTAGGTAAGTCCAAGAATTTATAGAATAATAAAATCCTGACAGTGCCTAAAGAGGCCATTTAGCCTACCCCTCCAAAGAGTATCGCACCCAGATCCCGACCCTACCCCCACAATCCCACATTTTACCATGGCTAATCCACCCAACCAAGACATTTCTGGACACGATGGGCAATTTAGCATGGCCAATCCACCTAACCTGCACATCTTTGGACTATGGGAGGAAATTGGAGCACCTGGAGGAAACCCAGACACGGGGAGAACATGCAAACTCCACACACAGTCGCCTGAGGCTGGAATTGAACCCACATCTCTTTGGATGATTCAACGGAAAGAATGTGGGGGAGTACGAAGAAGAGACATTGGAAGGTGATCACGCGACAATTGACAGACTACTGAAAGTGGAAACTGAGGAGAGACATGAGATGAGGATGGTATCTTCCATCCTCCATGGAAAGAAGTCAAGGAAAATCAAGAAATAACACAGCCATGAACAAAATCATCGGTTGATTTGGTTGTTTTGGATATTTTGACAGATTGAAAACGGAATGCAGAGATTCAAACATTTGCTCCAAATTGATGTATTGTCTGAATCTTAAAATAACTTGGCAATTTTTTTTTAGGCATTGTACATCTCCTTAAAACATTTTATCATGTTAAACTCAAATGTCAGTTCATGACAGCATATACATGTAAGATGAAAAATGCTATGATTGCATTAAACTAAGCTTTTCACAGTGAGTGCTTCAATTAAATTAACCTTGTTACAAAGCTGATTGCTTCACCTAAGCCAGTAATTTGAGCCCGACATGTGCTATGTGTGAATTTGAGTCTGACCCACACCAGCCTCAATAAGTTGAGCAACAAATGAAATCCAAAACCACCAGCGCTGTGGGAACAAAACAAAAATAATCTTTCATTCCAAAAACTGCAGTGAATTTCAGTTCACAGCTTTTATCATACTGCAAGTCTCCATAGACCAGATTCAAGGTTTAATGAGGTAGGTGACAGTCACCGAGAACAATAGGTTTCCACTAACAGCTTTTTTTTGGTTGTATAATGGTAACCTTTGTAGTACTGAATTATTTTCAATTTGTAGTAATGCATCAGCATTTGCCTTATGTAATCAGTTATAATGGGGACATAAGAGGCAGAAGGAGCTTTTTGCATGTTCTACTAATCTCTGCTATAATATTAAACTACTTATGTTTTGAAAAATATGACTCTAAACTTTGAAACAATACATGCAGCATGTCATCTTTGGCTATATCAGCACCCTGGCAGGACTCACACTGAAAGGAACTCCCCATGTGGTGGTGCTAAACATAGGTCCCTTCTAGTGGCTTACCTGAACCCATAGAGTCATAGTGATACACAGCACAGAAACAAACCCTTCAGACCAACTCGTCCATGCCGACCAGATATCCAAAATTAATCTTGTCCTATTTGCCAGCACTCGGCTCATATCCCTCTAAACCCTTCCTACTCATACAGCCATCCTGATGCCTTTTAAATGGTGTTATTGTACCAGCCTCCACCACTTCCTTTGGCAGCTCATTCCATACACGTACCACCCTCTGCATGAAAGCATTGTCAAGAGTCACATTTTGCCAAACCAGTTAATGTGTTATGTTTTTCTGTTTTATCATTCATACAATCTGAATTAATGAAGTTTATATTTGTGTTTAATCTTTATCTATATATACACTTAGAGTTAACCAGGAAGCTCAACACACATGGCTGCTCTCCACAAAGTAGAATCATGGGACAAATACATCACACCTTGTTGAGGTGCTGGTGATTGACAGTAACTGAAGATTTACCAACTCAAAGGATCATGTGCATTATATTACAATATTCCTTTTCTTGTCTAAATTAAGCATAAATCTTTAAAGAAACTACCATTATCTGCATAAACCACTATGCAAAGCAACAGTTCTCTGAAACATGTTTGCAATTTTCTTATCCATCCAGATTTTGTTCTGGAGACCTCTCCAAGTCTGCTGTATGAAGGTAAGAACCAATGAAGGTTAGAAGTTTAGAATGAGTATACACAAAGTGTGCCAGTCAGTCCATATGCTGCTGAACTGGACTGCAATATTAGATGGTTATCTTCTCCTAATATGAACACTGGATTTCATTGTAACTCCTTGTGGTCTGTGATTCTCATCGTTGTCTTGACAATGATATAAGTAGTTAACAAGGACAGGTACTGGTAGACCTGCAATGACCAGAGCCATGGTGTCTCCAATATAAAATATATCGGAGGTGATTAGGGTGTGTTGTTGTAGAACATTTGATTGCAATGAATCTCAAGGACAATATTATGGATCAGTTGTACTCTAAAAACATGGCAGTAATCACTTTCAACTTTGCATACCAACGTTTATGGACTCAGTGTGAAAGTATATTGTTTGCACATACATCAAGACCAAGCTTTGCATGTGATTTGCATTGGCCACCATCTCTGGGCATACAATCTGGATATGCATGAAGATTTTTATTGGTATCTATATGTTCTTGAATGTCTGTTCACTTTTGTGCATCACTGCTTCGGTCACTTTAATGATCTAACTACATAGCTTGGCCAGATATTTTGTGGACTTTTTCTTGTTTTTAATATGCACTCTTGGTTGTTTGCAACATGTCTCTTAAGGTAGATGCTATTACAAGCTCATTCATTCCGTCAGGGTAGCTTTGCTCCTGTGAACTTTCAATTGTGCCTGTTGTCTTTCCTTCTTCTGTTGAATTCACAATGGTTTCTGATTGTCTAAAAGACCTGAATTCCAAGTGGTGTGTTTAGAAATAGAGCTTTGCTTGTATTGAGTAGTGACTCTACTTTCCATAGCATGGCCATCAGACATCTGTGGAGACCTACATTGCTTGTGATAACTTTATTTTAATGGCTTATTTATCTGGTTTGGAAAGTGAGGTGCAAAGAAGACAATTGGAGGCATTGTTAGAACAATGTAAATTCAGATACCAAGTTTGCTGTTTTCCAAATGAGTATTTTTCTTTTCTTCCATTTGTGTTGTAAATTTTGTGGCCATTTTGTAGCTCTTTTCAGGATTTTTAAGTACTATCTGAAAACTATTCAGACCTTTTAGCCCCAAATGTAGCATGAACATTAATAACTGTTACCTTGGCTTGTCATGGGTTGTTGTACGATCGCAATGGTAGCAAGATTGATCTTCCTCTTCTTTCCCAGGCTTACTCAAACCGTGCTAAAAAAAAGTGAATTAAGCAAAAATATGCACTGCAAACAGTGTAATAAACACTCATTTTATTGCCTTTAGCTGTTTGGAGCTGCAGCTGAACGGATTCTTCTTCCCACCACAATTGACAATGTTTGACTTCCCTTATATTCCTGTAGGGACTGCAAGTCAACAGTAATGAATGTCAGTAACTGTGGAATTCTTAGTTTGCTGTTTAATCTCTCTTCCTGCACAAACTTTACTGAAGTTAGTATAATAAAGATATATTATGAACATTTGAGAATTTGAGTTTTAAGCTGAAGGTAAATGAGTTTTTAGCATTATTTCTGTGAAGGTAACATTTTTTAAAAGCTCATAGTCACTCTTGGACAGGGAGTTCAAATGGCATTTCCAAGGAAGCATGTGACTTCAGCGAAATGACTAGAGAAGCTGCCTGCAGAGAGGTAATTGAAGATCTGTTTATGAAGTTGACTTTTCTCACAGAATGACTGAAGTCTCACAGCACAGAGAATGTAATTTGGCCCATTCTGCCACAACCAGCTTTTCAAATGAGCATCATTCCTGAGTGCCAATTTCTTGTTTTTTCACCGTAACCTTGCACATTATTTCTGTCTAACTAGCATTCTGATGCTCTGCTGAATACCTGTTACACCTGGGTATCGTACACCCAGACAATGTACTGCTTACCCAAACTACTCATTGACTGAAAAAGTTTTCACATCACCCTTGCTTCTTTTACATATCACCTTACACCTTTGCTCTCTTACTCTTTCTTTTCTACAAGCAGGAAAAGTTTCTCTCTATCTACTCTCTCCAGCCTGCTCATGATTTTGAAAACTTCTATCATATCTCCCATTAGCCATGTTCTGTCCCAACTTCTGCAATCTACCTTCGTAACTGAAGTTCATCTTCCCTGGAATCATTCGTGTAAATTGCTTCTGCACTCTTTCTCCACTATGTTCGCATCCTTCCTATAATGTGGCACCCAGAACTGTACACAATATTCCAACTGAAATTTAACAAATGTTTCATAAAGGTTCAGCCACATCTCCTCACACTCTTATCCCCTATTTATAAAACTGATAATGCTGTATGCTTTAATGGCTGTCTCCACCTATTCTGTCATCTTCAGTGATCTGTGCACATATACAGGTCCTGCTGATTCTGCACCCCCTTAAGTCTCTCTTTATTTCGTATTGTCTATCAATGTTTTTCCTATAGTAGTACATCACCTCACACTTCTCTGCTTTGAACGTCAATGCAACAGAAAAACGGAACAAGAGCTACAATCAGGTGAGAAGGTTCTTACCATCAGAAGGGGATTGTGGCAGTCTATGTTTCAGTGCGGGAAAGAGGTTTTAAAGCCATTCCAAAAGTTTAGGTAGATAATAGTCCATGAAGTGTCCCCAAGCTGTGAGTGTCAGAACACCTTAGTCCACACTTGCATATAAGCCCATTAACATTTATAGATTCAGATTTACACTTGGTTTTTAACCATTTATTTTATATAATCCTGAAGGTTAACACATAAACATTGGCAGGTTGGGACATAATCCACAGAGGTGCTTTCTACTGAGAGGTGTAATCAGCCTCTCATTACTTCTGAATTGCATCTCTCCTTTTAAAAGGTTGCTGTTTAAAGTTGCATTGTCACCTTCACCCATGACATTCTAATGTTCCTCTCCGGCTTTGCCAAATAGTCACTGAATTCACCTTCAGTCATAGTTTGGCCATTTGCTTTAAGGAAATGTCATTAGAAGTTCATTAGGTCTTTCAGTCATCTGGATTATTAATCTATTGACATGACATTGTTGAGGTGGTTGTGATTGATAGCTTTGCTTCATTCTCTTGTAGGATGTGGGTGTCAATGACGAGCCAGTATTTATTGCTCATCATTAGTTGCCCTTGAGAAGGTGGTGGTGTGTTGCCTTCTTTAATTACTGCAGTCATTGTGCTGTGGGTTGACCCACAATGTCCTTAGGGAGGAAATTCCAGGATTTTGACCCAGCGACAGTGAAGGAACAATTATATATTTCCAACTCAGGATGGTGAGTGGACTGGAGGGGATCTTGCAGAAAGTGGGGTTTCCAAGTATCTGCTGCTCTTGTCCTTCTAGATGGTAGTGGTCATGGGTTTAGAAAGTGCTGTCTAAGGAGCTTTGATACATTTTTACAATATACCTTAAAGATAGTACACGTTGCTGCTACTGAGCATTACTTGTCGATCTCGTGTCAATCAAGTGATCTCCTTTGTTCTGGATGGTGTCAAGCTTGTTGTTGGAGCTGCACCCATCCAGGCAAGTAGGGAGTATTCCATCACACTCCTGACTTATGCCTTATAAATGGTGGAAAAGCTTTGGGGAGCCAGGGGAGGAGTTACTCGTTGCAATATTCCTAGCCTCTGACCTGCTCTTGCAGCCACTGTATTTAAATGGTGAGTACAATTCAGTTTCTGGTCAATGGTAATCTCTAGGATGCTGATGATGGGGGGGGTTCAGTGATGATAACGCTATTGAATGTCAATGGGCATTAGTTAGATTGTCTCTTATTGGTGATTGTCATCGCCTGGCATTTGCGTGGTGTGAATGTGACTTGCTACATGTCAGCCCAAACCTGGATTTGTCCTGATCTTGCTGCATTGCTTCAATGTTTGCAGAGTCAGGAATGATGCTGAACACTGTGCAATCATTGATGAATATCCCCATTTCTAACCTTATGATGAACTCCAACAACCACAACCATCTTCATATGAGCCATGAATGACTCCCAACCAATGGAGAGTGTCATGCCCATTGATTTCAGTTTTGCGAGGGCTCCTTGATGCCACAATGTGGCCTTGATGTCAAAGGGATCACTCTCTCTTTGTCTGAAATTCAGCTCTTTTGTTCAGTTTTGAACCAAGGCTGTAATGAGATCAGGGACTGAATGGCCCTAGTGGAACCCAAACTGGGCATCACTGAGCAGGTTGTTGCTGAGCAGGTGCTACTTGATAGCACTGTTGATGACACCTTCCATCACTTTACTGATGACAGTAGACCGATGGAACAATTATTGGCTGGGTCGACTTTGACCTGCTTTTTGAGTACAGGAAATACCTGGGTAACTGTCCACATTGTCGGTAGACGCCAGTGTTGTAACTACTGGAAGAGCTTGGCTGGGGGGGGGCAGCAAATTCTGGAGCACAAGTCTTCAGTGCTATTGTCGGAATGTCACAAGTCCATAGTCATTGCAGTATCTACTGCATCCAACTGTTTCTTGTTATCACATGGAGTGAATCGATTTGGCTGAAGACTGGTATCTGTGAAGCTGAGGACCACTGTTGGATCATTCACTTGGCTCTTCTGGCTGAAGATTGTTACAAATGCTTTAGCCTTTTCATTTGCACTGATGTGTTGGGCTTGTCCATCATTAAGGACGGGGATACTTGTGGAACCTCCTCCTCTTGTGAGTTGTTTAATTGTCCATCAACATTCAGGACTGGATTTTGCAGGACCACAGGGTTCAAATATGATCTCTCAGTTGGAGGCATGCTTGGCTCTACCATTTGCTGTTTATGCTGTTTGATATGTAACTACTGTGTTTGGTAGCTTCACCAGGTTTGTCATGGACAGATGACCTGTAGTTGATAGATTAGTAAGGATGAGATCAAATTATTTTTTTCCCTCTTCTTTGCTCCCTCACCACCTGCTGTAGACCCAGTCCAGATTCTATACCTTTAGAACTCAACCAGCCTGATTGGAAGTAAAGCGGTGGAGAAACCCATGGTGGACATTGCAATCCCCCAACCAGAGGACATTTTATACTCTCACCACCCTCACTGCTTCCTCCAAGTGTTGTTCAACATGGCAGAGTTCTGATTCATCAGCCAAGGGAGGACAATACGTGGTAATCAGTAGATTTCCTTGACCAGTTTAACGTGAGGCCATGACACGCCATGGGGTCTGGAGTCAATGTTGAAGACTCCAAGGGCAAATTCCTCCTGACTGCAAACCACTGTGTCACAACCTCTCCTAGGTCTGTCTAGCCAGTGGGATAGGGCATATCCAGGGATGGTGATGATGCTATCTGGGACATTATCTGTAAAGTAAGATTCTGTGAGTTTGCTTGACTAGTTTGTGAGACAACCTCCCAATTTTGGTATCAATTCCAGATGTAAGGAGGGCTTTTCAGGGTTGACAGGGCTGTTTCTGCTGTCGTCTTTTCCATTGCCTAGATCAATGCCTGTGGTCTGTCCTTGCTGGGTATGGTGCATTCGCTTTCAAGATACACAGTTATTATATTACAAGATCCCAAGGCATTTTTGAAGAACAAAAAAGTGCTTCTAGCGTGCTGTTCAATATTTAACCCACAAGCAGCAATACTACTCGGGTTGACCTATTGTTTTTCTCACTGCGTGTGAAATGGCTAACCAAACACTGGCCATAAATGTTTCTGAAATTCTCTCATAAAGAGCCCTGAACTGTGTGTTTTCTGATTAAATCACTACAGTTCTTAAATTGATTGTGCTCCCACCATGTTAGGCACGGAATTACAAGATTGTTAAAGAAAGGTGATACATGTTATAGTCAGAATGATTGCTGACCTGTTACTTCTGATATTACTGCACTTAGCTTAGACTTGCAGGGATGAGAGCTACTCATATGCTTGTTACATTTCTGCAATGTTTTCTGTGGATAGTAACATCAAAACTGGTGAATCAATGGTGCAAAAGATTGATGACTTGCAGCAGCAAACACCAATTGAACCAGCTGACGGTCATTCTGGTTCTAATGCAGCACCCATCCAAGTGGGTGTCCTATTATTCTCTTGATTTGAAAATTTTAGACGCCAAAGGGACTCAGAGGATTTGGTGGCATAGTGATAACATTGTTGGAACATGGGTTTGAATCCTATCTGTATTCCAACAGCAGAACATACCATGCAGAGGCGACAACACAGTGGAATACAGTCAGAAGAGCATTGTCTTGGGAGTCATCAATAGTGACACTAGACCCCATGAGGTCTCATGACATCATTTCAAACATGGACGAGGAAACCTCCTGCTGATCACCCCCTCCGACCGTACATCAGCTGGTGAATCAGTACTCCTCCATGTTGAACACTCGGAATAAGCACTAAGGGTGGCAGGAGCATAGAACACATTCTGGTAAGGGTCATCCTATGTGTTGAGTGGTTTGGTGGCATGACTACAGACAGAAATGGCAGAATCCTAAAAAAGACTTTTGGCAAGCAGAGAGAGAGAGAGAGAGAACCAATAAAAGGGAACACTGCACTTGAACTTGTTCTGTCAGACATACACCTGTCTATGGTAGCATTAATCCACAGTCGTTGTGAAGTTGAAGTGTCATCTTTACTTTGAGAATATCCTCTATTCTGCTGAGAAGACAAATTTTGAACATATCGAACAACAGTTCCATGAGTCCTAAACTGCACAATTGTATTTAACCACAATTTGTAATCTCATTCTCCATCATTTACCCCACAATACCATTACTGTCAAGGTGGGAAATAAAGTTTGGTTCAAGGGAGAGCAGAGTTGGTCATGCATATTCAAGAATATGGGTACCTGATGAGCACAGTCTGCCGATTCTTACACAACAAACCCAAACAAGAAGACACTACACGCCCAGAGACTCTAACCACACTAGCATACATCAAAGACATCTCAGAGATGACTACCAGGCTATTCTAACCTCCTGGCATCATGATAGCCCACAAATCTACCAACACACTGAAACAGCTATTGATGAATCTAAAGAACCCTGTACCAACAGCCAGCAAAACGAAGGTCATATACAAAATACCCTGCAAGGACTGCAATAAACATTAGTTTGGACAGACAGGCAAGAAACTAATCACAAGGATACATGAGCACCCACTAGCCACCAAAAGACATGACCAACTATCACTAGTGTCTTTACACACATATGATTGGGACAATGCATCTATTCTAGGACAGGCTAAGCAGAGACACACATGGGAATTCCTAGAGGCCTGGCATTCAAACCGGAACTCCATGAACAAACACATCGATTTGAACCCCATTTACTACCCTCTGAGAAAAAGAACTGGAAGTGATATCACCCACCACAACAGACCAAGACACACAAGTAGAAAGCAGGTCAGAACAGCAGCACTTCACTGGAGACTCACTGATGATGTTACCTAGCGTGGTGATGAAACATCTGAGAACAAATTTACCAGCTCAGCGAGCAAACTTACAAGCTCATGTATTTCATGAATGGCAGGACACTGGGTTGCCTAGATGAACAGAGGGATCTTGGGTAATTATTCACAGAACCTGAAGTCAGCAGAGGATGTGAATGGGATAGCTAAGAAGGCACACAGAGTACATGCTTTAATCAGTACTGGCATAGAGTATAAAAGCAAGGAGATAATGTTGGAATTATACAGAGTGTTAGTCAGACCACAACTGGAGTACTGTGTGCAATTCTGGTCACCTCACTATAGGAAGGATGTGATAGAGGAGGGTACAGTGGAGGTTAGCTAGGATGTTGCCTGGGATGGAGAAATTGAGCTAAACGAGTTACTCGATAGGCTTGGATTGTTTTCTTAGGATCAGAGAAGACAGAGGGTGGGGGAGGGGCATATTTGAGGTGTACATGATTATGAGGGCTATGGATAGGATGGATAGAGAGCAGCTGTTCCCTTTGATTGAGAAGTTAATCACAAGAGAGCATGGTTTTAGGGTAAAGGACAGCAGATTGAGGGGAGATTTGGGAAAAAAAAGCTTTTTTCACTCAGCAGGTAGTGGGAATCTGGAATGTACTGTCTGGGAAAATAATGGAGGCTGGTAACCTTACAAACTTTAAAGAATATTTGGATGAGTACTTCAAATACCATAACATTCAAGGATTATAGAACAAGTGCTGGAAATTGGGATTATCACAATTTTAGTCGTAGTCAAGCCAGTGTAGGTTCAATGGGCTGCAGAGCCTTTTCTGCACTATATGAATCCATGAATCTATAACTGTACACTTAATTATAACATTATAAGCTTAATTTTTGCCAGATGGCACAAAGTTAGGCTCAATAAAAATATAACACTCTCCAAACATTTTTCATTGAATGTTTCTCCACTCTCACCCATGAAGGATTTGCAAAAGGCTGTCTGTTCTCTTGACTCTATGTGAAGACTAATTGTGGAGACAAGAGCCAAACATCTATGGAAGAGCTCTGCAGGTCTGGCATCATCTGCGGAGAGAAATCAGAGTTAATGTTTCAAGTCCAGTGACCCTTCCTCAGAACCTTCAGGAGTTCTGAGGAAGGGTCACTGGACTCGAAATGTTAACTCTGATTTCTCTCCTCAGAGGCTGCCAGATCTGCTGAACTCTTCCAGCAATTTCTGTTTTTGTTTCAGAATTCTAGCATCTGCAGTTCTTTCAGATTTTTTTTAGTAAAATATGTATATTGAGTAAATGTTCTCGAATTTCATTTAATTTGAATGCCTGAGATGGGTTGTCCAGAGCTTTCCTACATAATTCTAAAATGTATATTGTAGCTACGTGCTTATATGTCTTCTACCTTACACATTTGTGTCTAATTTAGATGTCATTTTGTTTCAGGATAATGCATTCATTTTTGTGATTTTATCCTCTCCCACTGCATAACTTATATATGCACCTGGCACACTACGAATTTGTTCCCAATCATAATTAATTCCTAACTTATCACCTGTACTGAAGGTACATAGCACCTAGCAAGAAAAAACTTTTTTTTAAAATGTTGCTTGCTGTTATTATGCAACAGTATGGCACTTATGTTCTTCTCAAATGGTTCATTGCCTGCCTTACAGCAAAGCCTTGAGCAACCTACTAGCGTAATACACCATTCTTGTTTATTCAGAAGGTTGAGGGTTAAAGAGAATAACCTCTTTTTTGAAACAGTCAAATTTTAATCATGCTGCTGAGTACTGAATCCCACAAGGTGCCAATGCATTAAAGATGATTTAAGAATTATTTTTAATGAGTTTGGTTAGTGTACCGTCGGTCTCGCAAGCAATTATGTCAGCACTTCCAATCACTTTATTCCTGTGCTGAGCCTACAATTTGAAAAAAGTACTGAATCTAAGAATATATTTCTACAGCAATAGGACTTGACATGAACCAGTAGAGAAAACATATTTTAAATTTAACTCGGCTTGTTCCTAAATCTATTATTAGTTACATCCAATTTTATCCAAGCAGAATTGAATTGTAGCTAATTATTTCCTCACAGAATGATTTGTAGATTGTTCAACTGATCAAAACCTTTTAATAAATTGGCAATATGTTTCTACCAAATGTTTTGTTATGCAGAATTCCATGAACACAAGCCAATCCATTTTATGTTTCGTTATTTGGATTTTTGAGACCAGTGGTGAAATATCTCAACTACTGGCAATCTGAAGAACTTTTCCATATTTGTTGAGCACAAATTATGGAAATTTCGAAGTAAACTCTGCCCATATCACCAATGTGTCCCTGGCATGTGTAACTCTGTATCAGGATTATTTGAATCACTCACATTTGTTCTTAGTGTCACTGTATTTACACTTAAATCAATATCCAATCTTGTAGTTAAACATCCATGTTTTTGTCACAGTGAAAGAATTAATGTTATTTACTTTCAGAATTCAAAACTTTTTGGATAGATCTTGGTTTTATACAGTGGTGTTAAATGAATGCAGTGAGATAACTCTTGATTTTCCCAATTTTTGTATTAATCCATGTCAATCAAAATACATGTTTCTATCATCTCACAAAAACCAGATCAAATCCGGCAATGGTGAGACCACCTGAAGGTCTTCCTGCCCTTGGAATAAAGACCCTGGAAGGAGATACTGACCAATCAGAGATCAGTTGTTTTTGTGTTCAGCAGTACAGTGATATGTTGTAGTTGCTGCAGGATGACACCAGGCCCAGGTAAATAAGGGGGAAGTGGGAGGTTTTGAGGGGTGCAGGAGCATTGACAAACCTCACCTGGCAATCCTTCTTCTATCCTATGTTCTAAACTAATTGTGGGACTGGAAATATGCCTTTGAATAATAGAGAACAGTGAACAATTGTTAGTGGTGTTGAATCATTTTGATGATTGGAATGTGCTCAGGAGTCTGTGTGGGACCCAAAACTATTCCTAATTTCCATAAATAATTTGGAATTAGCAATTGAAAGCAACTTGATTTAGTGCAGATGATATTAAAGGAGAAAGGGTAATGGAATTGGAAAAGACGTGTCAAATTGCAGAATGAATGATTAGTGTGTCTAAGTAGACTTGAACAATTACAAATGCAATTTGTTGTTGATAACCATAAAGCTTTTGAAATAGCTGTTTGAAGGTGAAAATCTGTAGGAACCTTGAATTCCACTCAACATTATAGTGGGAAGCTTTAGGTAGTTTCACTGCTACCAATCATCACTGAATAGGCTGCTGATACCACGTGTGCAAGGATGACTGCATGAATTTTGAGCCAAAATAGGTTCAATTTTGACAAGAAGAAAATTAACCATAGCATACAGGAGCAGAAGTAGACCATTCAGCCCACTGAAAGCGCCCTGCTGTTCAATGAGATCATGGCTAAGCTGAATCCTCAACTCCGCTTTCCTGCCCTTTTCTCCCCCATGTAATTCTTGATAGACACTTTTTTAAATCAGTAAGTCAATCTCAACCTTGAATATACTTCATGACCCAGCTTTGATAGCCTCTGCATTAAATAATTATATAGATTCACTACCCTCTGAGGGTAGAAATGTTTCCTCTGTCACTGACTCTGATCTTATTCTGAGATCATTGCCTTTGGTCCTAGACTCTTCCACAAGGAGAAACAACTTGACAGCATCAGTTTCAATAAGGTCACCTCTCATTCTAAATCCCAATGAGTACAGGGTCAACGTACTGAACTCTCCTCAGAAGACAATCGCTCTATACGCAGAATCAGGCTAATGAACTTTTCCTGGAGCTCTCCAATACCAATATATCTTTCCTTAGGTAAAGGACCCAAAGTTATTCAGTATATTTCAGCTGTGGTCTGACTAGTACTTTGCATAATTTTAATAAAATTCCCCAATTTTTATACTCCATTCCTTCTTGAAATAAAGGCCAACATTCCATTTGTCTTCCCTCTTGCCTGATGAGTCTTGGATGCTAGCTTTTTATCATGTGTTGTTTACATACAACTAGTTGCATTACATTGAGATACATTAGATGATGGTTTTTGTGAGGCTTCAGTCTCAATTTTACTTCCATTGAGACATTCTCTCACATTCACTCATAATAGAACTGATTAGCTTCTCCCAGGAACAGATCCTTTTACACTATGCGATGGGGAAAGCTTATACCATGCTGTCAGTTAACCCTTTCCAGTTACTAACTGCATCACACAACAAATTTAGCCAATTATTGTAAGGCATCCATCAGTGACAGAATAGTGTAACAGAGAAGCTGATCTGTTCATTCTGCCTTGAGCTCCTTCCCATTTCATCACAATGATCAGTAGAATGTGCAACAAAATAACCAAAAGACTTTTAAAACAAGTCCGAATTAGTTATAATCAAATCGTTCAGTGGTGTGGTCAGACTGCACTGCACTTTGAGTACTGATGGCAGTTTTGGGCGCTGAGACCTGAGGGAAATGCTTGATCATTTGGAGGCACTGCAGAAATGAACACAGTGGATTACTCTTAAATGTCAGAGATAAAAGTTATGGAAGTTGGAAAGGGTATGGCTTTTTTTTAACAAAATTACCACTTGGGAGATTATTATGGTGGTATAAATGATAACACAAGCAAAACACTGAAAAAATAATTTTACACAAATTTCCTGGATTGAGACAAGGGAACAACTTGAAGCAAGTAAAAGATAATTGATCATTATCAGGGAATGCACAAAGTGACAGGAATAGGAGGGACTCTGGGCTTGAGTCAGAGAGATGACATGCTGGAAATACGTAGTGAACAAATGGAGGCTACAATGTGAGTCATGCAGGATGCATGATAACCAAACAATCTTTCTCACTTGCCATTATCTTATGATCTTGTGAAATTTACTGTTCAAAGCACAATACCTGCCTTTTAAATGCTGCTGGGTAAATGGAGCCTTTTGTAGATAATTTACTTAGCTGGAAAAGACAAAGCACGAGTGTTGACATGAGACACAAAATTGCTGAGGTTCTAGAAATTATGTGAATTAACTTGGTTTATTCCTGTATTGGGTATGGGGATCACAATCTGTGATTAATCCAAATCTCTCTTTTCTTATATTGCAGGCAGCATATTAAGTTGCTGCTGTCACTCTTAAATATTGGTTGCATGCAGTATACGTATTCTGCTGTTTATTGGTTACACATTAGCAAGAGGCCATATCTTGTGAGTGAATAAACTTACTTAGAGTCAACCTGCACTTTTTAGAGTGAGGTGCACTATGGCTAGAAGTAGTGGCCAGTTTCTGTGAATTGAATCCAGGCCATTACAGATTGAGCAATGGCTGAATCTGCAAAACAGCAACGGTGCTTTCTGACAATGCACTGGACATCTTAGTACAAGAATCAGAGAGAAGAGGCAACTTGAGGGTGGGTGGGATGGGAGGAGATGGTTGGGTACAAGTCTATGTGTCTTAGCATATGTCAGGAGGCAGTAGGAAGGAATAGAAGCAGGGGCAATTCCAGGAGTGTTGACTAAAGGACATAAAATGACTGCAAGAAGATGTTGAACTATTTCTCTCGAATTGCCAAGGGACTGACTTCATATTCAAGTGACACGCATGCTACCAAGTGCACTTTGAGCTCAATTCACCACGACATCCTCATCCATCTGCCACCAATCTCAATTAATGAGTACTCAATCTTTCAATTAATGTACTTCACCCCATTCACTACCTTCCACATTTACTCTGTTAACCATTCACGTACAGTGGCAACAGATTGCATCATCTACAAGGTATATTGCAGCATTACACCTCAGTGCTGTCCACAGCACCTTCCAATTGCCAGCTGGAATGAGAAGGCAGCATATACATGGGAACAACATGTACACCCTGCAAGTTCCCCTTCAAGTCATTGACGTGAAATTATATTGCCCTTTCCCATTGTTACTCTCTCCCTCTCTAATAGCAGTTTGTGTTTACCAACACCACATGGACTTCAGCAGTTCATGAAAGGAACTCACAGCCACCTTCTCTAGGGCATTTAGAGATGAGCAATGAATGTGACTTATTTTTCTAATGGAAAGACATTTCAAAGTGCTTCAGTGGAGAGGGATCTGGGTGTCTTTATTTATGAATCAGAGAAAACTAGAGTGCAGGTACAGTAGGTAATAAGGAAGGCAAAAGGAATTTTGTCATTCCATTGCTAAAGGAATTGAATATAAAAGTAGGGAAGTGTTGCTGCATCTGTACAAGACATTAGACAGACTGCACCTGGAGCACTGCATATAGTCTTGGTCCCTTTACTTGAGAGATGTGTGCGTATTGAAGGCAGATCAGAAGAGGTTCACTAAATTGATTCCACAAACAAAGGGTTTGTCATATAAAGAGATTGAGCAGTTTAGGCCTGAACTATCTGGAATTTTTTTTAAAAATGAGAAAGAAAACTATTATTTGAAACACTGATATAAATATGTTAATTTCCATGTGATTCACATAGCATTGAGCTGGATATCTGTGTGTTAATTGTTGGAAAGTTTATAGTGCTGGTTTTACAACAGACTGAAAACAGACCGGGGCCACTTGCTTATTCAATTAGGACTTCAGTTCAAAATAATTAGGAGCTTCGTTCAGGAGAACAGCTTCCTCCTAGCAGAAGAATCCAGTTTTGAATTAGGAACAGTTTTTTTTGCCCTCACAGGAAGCTTTTAGTTTGTAGAATCTCCATACTATGCATTAACATAGAAGTTACTGAAAAGTAGTTAAGGCCATCAGAACTGGAAAGGAGCCCTGAAACTGTCTCAGCAGTTAGAGAAGGAGAACTAAAAAGAGTTTGGTCATTCTCTCTGTCAAAAAGGTATTGCAAGGTAACCAGTTGAAACTTTGTTTAACCTTTTACTTGTGTTAGAATAGAGCCCTGATAATGTGGGAGAAGGCTATACAGCCCATTGAATCCTCGCCAATCCTCCGAAGAGCATCCCACCCTGATACACCATCCCTACCCTACTTTTCCTGTGGCTAATCCACCTAACCTACACATCCCTGGACACCATGGGTAATTTAACACGGTCAATCCACCTAACCTGCACATCTTTGGACTGTGGGATGAAACCGGAGAACATCCACAGAAAGGAGAAGAGTGCAAACTCCCCACAGACAGTCAGCCGAGGCTGGAATCAAACACAGGTCCTTGATACCGTGAGGTAGCAGTGCTAACCACTAAGCCACCATACTGCCATGCTCTTATGCTAAAGAATATTGGTGGCCTCACATGAATAACTGGCATAGTAACTAGCCACCATAGAACGATAGAGTCATAAAGCACAGAAACAGACCCTTCGGTCCAACCAGTCTCCATGCTGACCATAATCCCAATCCTGTCCCTCCTGCCTGATCCTGGCCCATATCCCTCTAAACCGTTCTTATTCCTGTACTTATCCAACTGTCTTTTGAACATTATAACTGCTCCTGCACCCACCACTTCCTCAGGAAGTTCATTCTACATGTGAACCACTGCCTGTGTAAAGAATCAGCCCCTCAAAACTTTTTAGAGTCGTTCTCCTCTCACCTTAAAATCTTGAGTCTTGAAATCTCCCATCTTAGAAAAAAGACACGTACCATTAGCCCTATCGATACCCCTCATGAGTTTGTAAACCTCTGTGATGATGACAATAAATGCAAAACTTACGCATAGATCCATTAAGCCAAGTTTCATTCTTCAATCTAGTTGTCCAGTACTGCCATTAGCTGGGATCATAACAAACCTGGACTAATTTAAGAGCCAAGGTCAGCTTGGCAGCATTGCTGTCGCTGTCAATGGCCTGTTTCTGAGATTGCAGTCCCAGCTGCAGTAGTTTTTGGATATCATTGACAAAGTGTTTTGTGAATCCAAGATGTCCTGTGCATTGGTTCTGGCTGATGTCAAGATAGCTGCTCCTTAAAGAACCTTGGAGGATGTGGTTTCATGCTGAGTACACTTACTTCCCCCTATCATGGTGCCTTGTCTTTCTTTGCAAGGCCACTCTTCATTCTCCCAGTCAGAAGAAATAATCCACAAACTACTATAAATCGTTGATCAGCTCCTCAAATAGCACTGTGTTGTTTTGAATGTTCTTCATCCCATCTAATGCACACAGCCTGAAATTCAGCGCCCATGTCCAAGCAATAATTTGCATACTATCTAGAAGAAAATGACTCCAGTTGATCTGGCCAGGTCAGATCTAATCTGAAGTGTAGTTTAATAGATCTTATATGAGAGATTAGATTCCCTTCGGCCCAACTAGTCCACACCGACCCTCCAACGAGTAACCAACCCAGACCCATTAATCATCAAAAACACAGATATAGAAAAAACACACCGAATCATCAACGCCACACTCACAGGAATCCGATTCACACGAGAAGAAGAAAAGGATAGCCAACTCCCATTCCTAGACGTGTTAGTAGAGAGAACACCCAACGGAGAATTCACCACAAGGATACACAGGAAACCAACACACACAGACCAAGTCTTAAACTATGAAAGTAACCACCCCAACACACACAAACGAAGCTGCATCAGGACACTATTCAAAAGAGCCACAACACACTGCAGTACACCAGAACTGCGAAAAGAGGAAGAGGAACATCTATACAAGGTATTCGCCAAAAACGGATACCCACGCAACTTTATCACCAGATGCCTAAGAGATAGACCACGGAACGAGGACATGCCACAACCAAAAGGACTAGCCACTCTACCATACGTCAGGAGTGTCTCAGAACTGACAGCCAGACTACTGCGACCCTTAGGACTCATAACAGCACACAAGCCAACATCCACGCTCAGACAACAACTCACTAGAACAAAGACCCAATACCCAGAATGAGCCAAACTAACGTAGTTTACAAAATACCATGCAAGGACTGCACAAAACACTATATCGGACAAACAGGAAGACAGCTAACAATCCGCATCCACGAACATCAGCTAGCCACAAAACGACACGACCAGCTATCTCTAGTAGCCATACACTCAGACAACCAGCAACATGAATTTGACTGGGAAAACACCACTATCATAGGACAAGCCAGACAGAGAACAGCCAGAGAATTCCTAGAAGCATGGCATTCATCCCCAAACTCCATCAATAGACACATTGACCTGGACACCATATACAAACCACTACAGCTGAAACTGACACCCGGAAACGGCAAGAACATCCATCAACAGACACATCGACCTGGACCCCAGATACAAATCACTGCAGCTGAAACTGACACCCGGAAGCGGCAAGAACAAACCAATATAAATACCGGAAGAAACATCAAAGCAGCGCTTCACACGAGGCTCCCACCGCACTGATGATGTTCCCTAGCCAGGGAACGAAACGTTTGCAGCAAAAACTTCCAGCTCGGCGAGCAGAACCACAACCATTTCCCTCTACTGATGCACCTAATACTATGGGCAATTCACCTGGCCTGCACATCTTTGAACTGTGGGAGGAAACCAGAGCACCCAGAGGAAACCCACACAGACATGGGGAGAATGTGCAAACTCCACACGGACAGTCGCCCAAGGCTGGAATCGAACTTGGGGCCCTGGCGCTGTGAGGCAGCAGTGCTAACCACTGAACCACCATGCCACCCAAAAGTCAACCACATTGCTGTGAGTCTGGAGTCACGTGTAGACCAGACCAGGTAAGGATGGCAGATTTCCTTCCCTGAAGGACATTAGTGATCCAGATGGGATTTTCCAACAATCGACAATGGATTCATGGTCATCATTAGATTCTTAATTCAAGATGTTTTATTGAATTCAAATTTCACTGTCTACAATGGTGGGATGTGAAACCAGGTCCCCAGAACATAATCTGTGCCTCGGGAATTAACAGTCCAGCGATAATACCACTAGGCCATCATCCTCCCCATATGTTGTTCTTATTGTTTTCTGTTTTGGTCTTCCACTGAAACACCATCATACAATATTCAGGTTCTGTTTCAACAATGAAACAGAAGTGTATTAGATAAAAGAAATGAACATACAAGAGGAAAAAGCAATCTATTTACATATGATGCAATGTGAAAGATTTTGAAACATACACTAAACTAAAATTCGATTTATTCTCAACACAATCACTGAACAGGACTTAAATACCAGAGAGAGTTTCCTTCTCTATAATAGCTATAGGTTTGATTAACTTTATTTAAATTTCTTGCTTCGTGTTCTCTTTCCTTGTTTATTCCCATAACCCGGCTTAAACTTTCTTAGCTTCAAATAACCAATTCGGGTTTTTAACTAAACCAAACCGTTTACATTAAAGTAGTCTAATTCCTAACTGTTCTGTGCCTTTCCTGAGCAAAAATCAATTCTTGAATTTTCCTAAACCAAATGTAAGTTAATATTTCTTTCAATGTTTACATTCTCTGATTGTAAATTCTTTCAGTACAAACAAATGCATACTATTGCTCTAAGAGTGTCCAGTTACCTGCAGTCTGATACACTCTAGTGTGAAATCTTGGTTACAGAAAGACTAATATGTTCGTTATTCTTGATTGGAGATGCCAGTGTTGGACTGGGGTGTACAAAGTTAAAAATCACACAACACCAGGTTATAGTCCAACAGGTTTATTTGGAAGCTCACTAGCTTTTGGAGCGCCACCCCTTCATGACAATCACCTGATTGTGTGATTTTTAACTATGTTAATTATTAAACACCTTTGTGCGCAAAGACCAAAGCTGTCATTCCATTAGTTCAAAACCCAAGATCTAAAATAAATAACGTGTGTAGATAAATTACACACTGAACATCATAATGGTATAGAATCTAACCTAGCAGTTTTATTTCAAGAATTCACTGCCAATATATTTATACACAGTTTAAAAAAGGACACAGTGCTAATACATATAATTAAAAGCCAGCTTATTATAAATTTGTCTCAGAAAATGTTTTAAAGTCTATTAGAATAGAAATAGCTTTATCATGGTAAAGGGTAAAAATGTATGATTGTGTTTGACAAACTTTGTACAGTTCTTTATGGAACTGAGGAAAGTTCAATGGATTATGGTATGCGTGGATTTTAGGAAAATCTATTGAGCAGATACCATACCTCAGATTACAAGAGAAAATGAATAGTGTAGTTTTATTTTGAGTGGGTGCAAGTTGAAAAGTGTTTCAGAGAGTTCAGTTCTAGGACATTTCTATTGACTATGTATATGCCCGAATAAGATCTAGACCAAAAGGAAATGTGCAGACCTTTACAGATGATTCTAAAATATCAAGTATAATAAAGTTGAAAAATGAATCAAGTGGCAAATGGATAGAGAAATAAGATTGGTAAATGGGCCAAAAGGGGACAGGGAAAAATCAACATTAGAAGGCAATACACTAGCATTTTAAAGGAAACAATGACAATACTCTGAATGTAATTGAGTTCGGTACTGTGTAAGATCAAAGGGATTAAGGCTATATAAGCTACATTGGCTATAAAGTTAGCTCCTCAGTAAAGCTGTTAGAAAGCCTTGCAGAATTATAGATGTAATCACAACACATAAGAAATAAAGTGCAGCAGAGGATAATGAGTTGAGGATGAATAATTCACTTCCAGTATTTAGTTGAAATGAAACAGAGTTGAATTGTACCTACCCAGCAGGAGTAGGCGAGCAATCATGGTGAAATGAGATTGGAGGCTATATGGGGATACCATACCCAACATCCATTTGCTGTTGGTATGTTACCTGCAATAATGGGTGTTGCTGAGTCATGAGATGGACAACCGGGCTTGTTCGGGTTTTGGGAAATCTAGGGAAGGGGAATGTGGGGCGCTTCGCTATTGCATCACCCTGTGCCACCCAAGTCAAATTCTACCTTGCCTACACATTGAGCTTCACAACTCCTGAAAGCTGATGACTGCCTGCAGTATGAGCAATTTTCACCACAGCTGGTGGGACAGCTTAGATGTTAGTTCATCTTTATAGGCCAGCAATTCTCACAGGCAACATTTCCTCCCATATAGGAGTGGGGCAAGGGGGGAGGCAGGGGGCAGAGAGATGTGTGGGGTGTTTTGATGACATCCTAGCCTAAACCAATTAACAGCCATTGGTTTAGTGCATCCCAGTCAAGGATATTCTAACGTGGATATTCTAACGTTGATTATTCTTTGTCAGAGGATATTGGGAGTGTCATGTTAATGGATTATTAATTAATCACTCATCAGGATTGACTAACTCTATTTAAAATGTCAAAAGACAAAGTATGCAGTTGACATTCCAACAAAACAACTGATTTCTGTGGCCAGCTGGCTAACCCAAAGCAGATGAGATGGCATTGAAAGCTGCATCGTATATGTAGAGACAAACTCTCTCTCAAAAGCAAGGAGCACGTGAAAAAGGGAATAAGTGAGGAAGTGGTTTTGAGGTGGAAGGTTGGTTACGGTATTTTTGAATGGAAAGATCTGAGAGCTTTCAGTTGTGTGATGTTTGATCTTGCTCTTTTTGCAGTGTGTTGTTTTATCACAGAAAATGCAAAATGTTCTTTGCTTCACATAATGCAGCCTTAAAGCTCAGACAGTCCATAGAGGAGATGGTGAAAGTCCATGACAATAAATGTTCTAATCCCATGTCCCTGTGAATTGGGGTTAGTGAAAGCAGGGAGCAACCTTGAATGACAGCACTGCCAGCAAGACCCCCATGACCGAGTGCAAACCTCATTACAGGGACAGATTTCACCTTAGTATGAGCCAGGTCTCCAAGCCTGCTTCTTTTCCAAATGATTTGCATTAATAACATTGGGTTGCATCACTAAAATGGAGAAGGCAGCAACTTTACAGAATAGCTGATTGCAGAAGTCATTATTCCACTTTTGCTAATATTGTGCTTATTAAACATTTTGGGCAATGCATTTGGCTTTTTTTCTAATTTGTGGGCATTACACTGTAGTTTTTTTAATGTCAGAGTCATTGAGCTGTACAACACGGAAACAGACCCTTTGGTCCAACTCGTCCATGCTGACCAGATATCCTTTTAATCTAATCCTATTTGCCAGCATTTGGTCTTCTAATCCTTCTTATTCATTTACCCATCCAGATGCCTTTTAAATGTTGTAATTGTACCAGCCTTCACCTTCTGGTAGCTCATTCTATATACACATGACCCTCTGTGTGAAAATGTTGCCCCTTTGGACCCTGGTAAGTCTCTCCCCTCATATCCTTAACCTATGCCTTCTAGTTTTGGACTCCTCCACCCCAGGGAAAAGACCTTGTCTATTTATCCTATCCATGCCCCTCATGATTTTATAAACCTCTATAAGGTCACCCCTCAGCCTCCGACGCTCCAGGGAAAACAGTCCCAGCCTATTCAGCCTCTCTCTGTAGCTCAATCCCTCCAACCCTGGTAACATCTTTGTAAATCTTTTCTGAACCCTTTCAAGTTTCACAACATCCTTCATATAGTAGGGAGACCAGAATTGCACACAGAATTCTAAAAGTGACCTAGCTTTTGGATATATAACAAACAGTGGTTTGTGTTATCTTCCCAGATGACCCTCATTGTATCTTGCATTTTATTTGTCACCTTTACCAGCATGTGATACTGGATGAGTTGTTTGAGGTAATTTGTTTCATCCAATCCTCCTTTATATTTGCTTTGTCTTGGGCCTATCTGGTGATTGTTGGTGGATGTTTCAATACCATTTAATACCTACAGACAAGGCATTGTTATTGAAAAACAACAGCATTATATTGAATGATAGTGATAAGTGTAAACACATTGGGTCAGTCACAATTACTAGCACCTTAGAAAGCTAGTACAGGTACATCTGCTCCCTCCAGAAGCTAGCATAGTGCTCCTTGTCTCTACCGTTTACCATCAGTGGAGTTAGAGGTGTGAATGTAACATGCACAACTATTATCTGTACAGCAATCCATTTGCTGCATTAATTTTTAAGCTTTTTATATATGCTCCATTTCTTCTTTTGCACCCCCTATTTAAGGAAGCCTCTCAGCTGAGCAGTGACTCAAATAGCTCCTTGCTGTAAGGTTGGTGGGAAAATTGGCTGTGCTTCCATCTAAGTGGACAATAGAACACATGAAGTAGTAACATCAATGCTAGGAAATTCACTAAAATGTCCTCTTAAATTTCTGAAGGCACTCCAGTGTGTGATTAGGACACCACAGTACAGAAAAAGTCAAATGGTGCATTTTTCCCACCACGGTGACTCAACTTAGAACATTCAGCATTTTAAATTTTGGTGGTAGCCTTTCTACTGTGAAATTTTCTTTTGAAATAGCCTTTTATCATTGCCCTTTAAATGACAATGTTATGTTAATACACAAGAGCTTGGCATTTTTTCTGAAACTATTCTTGCGTGAGCTGAGGAGGAATTTCTTCAACCAGAGGGTGGATAATCTTTGCAACTCATTGCCACAGAGGGCTGGGGAGGCCAAGTCACTGAGTGTACGTAAGACAGAGATAGATAGGTTCTTTACTGGTAAAGACATCAAGGGTTACGTGGAGAAGGCAGGAGGATGGGGTTGAGAAACATATAAGTCATAACTGAATAGCAGAGCAGGCTCGATGGCTTGATTCTGCTCCCATTCCTTAATGTCTTATGGTGTTAATATTTTTATTTTGAATTGATTAACACTTCAAATGATTGAGATGCTGAAAGAAATATTTCAGAACAGTGTCAGAGCTGTTGTAGGCTTAAGCACAGGCAAAAGCATCTAGAGAAACTACTTGCTTCATTCAAAAACAAATCTTATACTTGGATTTCTCGAACACTTGGATTTCTATTTGTTTCTCTCGCAATATGTTTTCCTGCTGTGTTTACAATAAATTTAACTTAAAGTAATTTTCTCAGAATATTAAAAATTGAAGTGTGAAGTGAGTATAAAGAGTGAAATTTCATTTCTTAGTCAAACACAGGCATACATCTTCTGGACATTTTCCCTGAGGAGAAAGATAATTTTAGAGAACGGAAAAGAATTAGAATGTGATCTCAATCTAAAATTGGCCATTTTGCTGATACTGTGCGTTAGATGATGCTTTCACAATTTGTGCCAAGTATTGTTCCAAAAGGTTCATCTAGTTTCCTCCCTGGGTGTTTTGTTGTAGGCAAAAAATCTCAGACCAGAAATAAATGTATGTGTCAGAGATACTACACATGTAATTTACATCTTCAGCTCCCATGTTTGCCCCTGCCCAAAAACAATAGAGTTCAATATGTTGGAATGCAAGCTAATGTTCAAAGTTAAGAGTGAGTGGCTGCAGCAGCATTATCCAACTGAACTGGCCAAATCCTGAAAGACATAGTTGTTAGACAGGGCCCACAAGAGTTGTTGAGGAAACTGTAATTTAATGATCTATGCAAATGCTGACATCAGTCAGACCGATGAACGGAAGACCTATGATTAAGAGAAGCATGCGGAGAGAGAGGTCTTAGACACAACATGTTACTAAATACAGCTGTAATATGCAGATGTAAATGAATGCAAGTTTCAATACATCAGTACTGAAACGCTCTTACTTGGGATAAGGAGGGTCAGGAACAGTATGGCCTCATGGGCCAGTACTTAGATGTGTAATTTGCAATATTAGCTTAACAAGATTAAGCAGAAATCAATGAGCGAGGGAAAGAACCAACACATCCCAGCCAATCTATTTGTCACCAATCCATCTATTAATGATTGTTTTGATAGGTGTGACCTCAGCATAGTCTTTGAGGACAAAGTCCTGTCTCCATATTAAGAATACCCTAAATATTTTGTGCCACTATTGTTGTACAAGGTTACAAAGATTTTTGTAAATTAAAACTAAACATTTTGGGTCAGCAAAACCAGCAGAATTGTATTCAAGCAAAACCTTTAACTCCTAGCTCTGCATCTCTCCCACTCCACTGTTAAGATGGTGATCAACTCGGGTTCAATGAAGAGTGCAGGAGGGATAGCTAAAAATTAGGTGATAAACTGGTCAAGATGCAACACAGGACTGTTTGCATGCCAAACAGCAGCATTAGCACGCGGTAGACAGAACTAAATTATCAAATAACCAACAGGTCAGATCTAAGCTCTGCATTCCTGCCACATTCAGTTACGAACAGCAATGGTAATTAAACAACTAATCAGAGGAACAGGTTCAATAATATCTCCGTCCTCAATGAGGGGGGAGCCCATGATATCTCTGCAAAAGGCAAAGTGAAAGCATTTGCACCCATTCTCAGCCAGACGTGTTGAGTGAATGCTCCATTTCAGCCATTTCTTGATATCCCTCACATTCAGCTAATTCAATTCACTCCGTAAAAATCAAGAAAAGGCAGAAGGTACTGGATACAACATTCCCACAATTGCATTGAAAATGTGTAATAACTGACTGCATCTCAAACCAAGCTATTCCGGTACTTCATGAGCATCTAGCCAATAATGGGGAAAGTTGCCATAAACAGTCTGTCCACAAAAAGCAGGGCAAATTCAACCTGGCCAATCACCACCCCATATATCTACTCTGAAGCATCAGCTAAAAAATGAAATGTGTCATTGGCACTGCTATTGAACCATGCTTACACGTCTCACGAATGCTCCATAAAGGCCACTCCTGATCTTGGTCCAAACATGGATAAAAGAGCTGAACTCCAGAGATAGTGATAATGACTGTCTTTGATTATCAAGGCTGCGTTTGACCAAGAGCCCTTGACAAAACGGTAGTTGATAGAATCTAGATAAAGCTCTCTGGAGGTTGGAGATGTATCAAGCACAAACAAAGGTTGTGGTTGTGGGAGACCAAACATCTGAACTTAAGGACTTCACTCTTCAGAGTGCTGTCATTGGGCCAACCAGTTTTAACTACTTCAGCAGTGATCTTCCCTCTTTATCCAACAAGACCCAGGGAATTTGGACTGATTGTGTGGTAAGGATGTTACTTGCTGCTTATATATCCGGCAATAATCACCTCCAACGAGAGAGAATCTATCCATTGCCCCTTTACAGTCAATAACATTACCATTGCTAAATCTGCTACTATCAATTTCCTGGGGATGACAATAGACCAAACACTGAACTAGACTAGCCCTATAAATGTTGTGGCTACAAAGCAGGACAGAGGCTGGAATTTAGAGTAACTCACTCCCACTCTACCCGAAACCTCGACAAGAAACAAGTCACGCATTTGCCAGAATATTCTCCTTTTGGATAAGTACAGCTCCAACACATCCAAGAAGCTTCATTTCATCCTGGACAAACTAATGAAAGTGAATGATACCTCATCCTCCACCATTGGCTCCTTCCACTACCACCACCACCATTTAATGGCAACAGTGTACACCATCTACAAGGTGTGCTTCAGCAACATTTCAAACCTCCTTCAATGGCTCAGTGGTTAGCACTGTTGCCTCACAGTACCAGGGTCCCAGGTTTGATTCCAACTTTGGGTGACTGTCTGTGTGGAGTTTGCACATTCTTCCTGTGTCTACATGGGTTTCCTCCGGGTGCTCCGGTTTCCTCCCACAGTCCAAAGATGTGCAGGTCAGGTGAATTGGCCATGCTTTTAAAAAAAAATTGTCAATTCAGTGCATTAGTCAAAGGGAAAAGGGGTTTGGGTGGGTTACTCTTCGGAGAGTCGGTGTGGACCTGTTGGGCTGGAGGGCCTGTTTTCACGCTGTAGGGAATCTAATCTAAAAACAGTTTCTGAACCAACAGCTTTGAGAACCTTAAACAACGAGGACAGCAGATGCATAGGGACTGCAAGTCACACCAGTCAGGATCTCGAGAGTAATTGAGGCAGGCTGCACTCTGCACAGTGATGTGCAGTGGTATGCCTTGAAGCTTCGGAGGGAATGAGACGGAATTCAGAGCATCTTTAGGTGGTTCCAAAGGAAGAGAAAGCTAAAGTATCAACACAGCATGTATTTCTGTCATTGTTGCACTTATTTATGCAAGGTTCAGTTAGTTGCGATCACTGAAATTAATTTCAGAATCATTTGTGACTTCCTTTGTAGCTTTGGTCTTTCTATTCTGTCCTTTCTCTCCGAAAAGCAGCCCACCCAGACCCATTCCCCTACATTTACCCCTTCACCTAACACTACGGGCTATATAGCATGGCCAATTCACCTAACCTGCACATTTTTGGGCTGTGGGAGGAAATCAGAGGAAACCACACAGACACGGGGAGAATATGCAAACTCCACACAGGCATAAGACAGCATAATTGTTTTTGAATTCCAAGTTCACCGTGAAATGAACGTTACTGCGCCTGCCCGAGTTTTGCCTGCTAGTTAGATTTTCATTAATTCTAACCTTTTCATTGTAAGGGCTTTAATTCATACCTTATTTGTGACTAATCCTAACTTGTGATATTGATTAATATAATTTGCATTGCATAATTGTCTTCTATATTTCTTCTGTCAACATGTAGTGTTGATAGCCAGTTCTGTTTCTCTTGCATATCTGTGAACTTTCATTACTGCAGTTTTTCTCTTGTTCCACAAATTGGTTTGGGTTGGTTCATCATGTCATCCTGATAATGCCTAGATCCGGTCAATCACCTCAATGACTCATTTTCTTTTTGTGATTTATTGGAATCCCTTTGTTTCAGCATGCTGTCTTGTGATGATTCACTTGATTTGCAATACTACATTCTCAAAATTCACAGGAACTCGCACTTGTTCAAGAACTTGCCACAAAGCTTTTGTTTCTCACACAGATGCAACACTCATTTTTTGCAAAGACTCAGTACAATGTTTTCATTATTAGGAGGACTTTGCCACAATGCTCATGGTTCTTGCCAGAGTTGAGTCATCCCCATTTTCTGCCATTTTCCTGTTACTGTTAACAGTTTGTCATCAGTTCACACAATCCTGCTGTTTGTCAGAGATTCAGAATAGTGTTTTGCAATTCAACTGTCTGAACGTTTCATGACATATTTGAATGATGGTCCTTTGTCCATGGTTGCACTGAAGTTGTTGATACATTTATTTGAAACCAGAAAGACGCAATGATTAAGAAATGTGTATAACAGAACTGCATTTTGCCAGAACACTATTTTAGATATCCTGTGAATGACAACTGAGCAGCTTTTCCTATTTCTTTCATTTATTGCTGTTATCTCTCATAGAAATTTACAACAGCACTTTTGTTTCCAGTTGATGATAGCCCTTGATTTGTCGCAATGTTATTTTTCGTTGTCATATGATTATTTACACCAAGATTCTAGCCCTGAAATGGATTGATCCAGATTTTGCTGAAATAGGTCAATTTGTCGCATGTGTCATGAGTTAGACTTTTCTCAATGCCCTTCAGCTTCAATACAATTCACACTGTAACTTGCACATTGATCACCTCACATTTCTAACAGCAAACTTAATGAGGTCTCATTGAATGACTAGACTAACAGTGTAGTTCCTTAACCTATGAGAAATAAGAATTTAAAAGGAAACAGATGACCAGAAACAGAGGAGGATGAATTAAAATAGTGAATTCACTATCAAATCAGGTGCAGGAAGAAAAAAATATTAAGAAAGAAGTTATAAAATCATGAGGGGCATGGATAAGGTGAATAGCCAAGATCTTTCTCCGAGAGCAGGGGAGATCCAAAACTAGAGGACATAAGTTTAGGGTGAGAGGGGAAAGATTTAAAAGGAGTCTAGGGGACAATGTTTTTACATAGAAGGTGGTACATATCTGGAATGAGCTACCAGTGGAAATGGTGGAGGTTGGTACAATAACATTCAAAAGGCATCTGGATGGCATATGAATAGAAAGGATTAGAGAGATCTGGACCAAATGCTGGCAAATGGAACTAGGTCAGGTTGGGATGTCTAGCCAGTGCAGATTATTTCTGTGCTGTATGACTCTAGAGTCACAGTCATGGAGTCCTAAAGAGATGGAGGAAAAGACAAAGGGAAAATAAAATAAATTGAACTGTTAAAGTCTTGAAGAAATTAATACTTACGGGAATAATTGTTTAAATTGTTCTTTTTCTAGACTGGTACTGCATGAACAATTGTAATGGCATTAGTGGAGTGCTTAAGATAACTGTGAATCCAACTTTTTGTATTGAGTTCAGCTGAAAATAATGCGAAAATTCGGAAGTTCTCTAAAAATAAAAGGGAGGTTAATGCCTGGATGCTGTTTGCTAAAGGTAAACAGCAGAGTGAATCAAATCGAGTAGCATTCTGGAAATCTACAACTCAGTGAGTCTCTGCTGAATTTGTTGGCTGGCTGCTACATTGACAGTGGTGGACAATGTGAATGCCAAAGTAATGATTGTGGTAATCCAAGGAGCATGGAAATTACTTTGCTGTATGCTTAATCCAAGGTTCACGTGGAGTCAGTGGCACCTATCTTTGTTTGGGAATCTAATCATTATTCATAATCTGGAAAAGAATAGTACATCAACCTGCTGTATGTACTCTTGAACGTGCTTTGCTATTATCTCCAGCATGTAGTTTATAATTGCCAAATCGTCGATGATCATTTTCAAATCATAATGAACTTAGAAGTATCATCAGTTTTCTATTATTGACTTCAACATTTCTAATGGTAAATTAAAGATTAGTTATGAATCCTGACTGGCAATTGCTGACATAGCCTACAATTTGCAATGACTGACTTGGTTGGACATTGTCTGAATACAATAATTTATCAATTTTTAAAGACATCCCAGGGAGAGGATATAATTTTTTGTATGCTTAGATTATGTCTTTGGCAAACTGTATGGTGTTGGCAACATTTGATGAATATGTATGATGTTTTCTCAGTGCTTTCCAATGACAATTTTCAGTATCGTGTAATATTGTCCCAATATCCAAACCTTACATAATAGAAAAATCAGTGATAAACTGCTTCTGCATTTGGTTTTTATTATCCACTGTTTGACAATATACTGGAAGCTATGGTTCAATCTGCCAATAGTGATGACATTGTGAAGCTCAACTCTCCTGTGATTTTCTAAAATGGTGTTTTTGAAAGTGACAATGAACCTGGCCTAACACAACCAATTTGTTCTCACTGCTGCTTTCACTGGAGGACAGAGCTTGCATTATCAGCCTTTCCAGGTTTCACTGTGTGTTATGACAGAGCCCAAATCCAGCAAATGATGTTGTTTATATCACACCAACATTTGTCTATGAGGTAATGAAATTGAAAGATTTATTGCTGAGCTAAACCCACTCTGATATATAATAATGGAGCATCAGTCAGTCTTGGGGAGACGAAGGAAGGTCTGGGCAGATGTAATTGGAGACACTCATGACTTCTACTCCTCATGTTACAATCTTTTTAATTTACTGTTTTTATTTGTGCAGTGTCACTTTTAAGACAACAGTGCTCTGGTATTCAAAACATTTTTAATTGATTTTTTTCCAATTATGAAATCATAAGGTTCTTGGAAATGTTTATTTGACCTGGAATTGCTATGGGGGTGAACAGCTAAGGAGCAGTGGGTAAGTAGAAAAATAGTTGAAGTGTGGCAGTGTCACCTTGTATTTGTGTTTGATTGTTTGGAAGACTGGGAATTTGAAAAAAAAAGTGCAAAAATGAGTAAGGCTGTCTCCAAACGTGACAGGCTTCTGTTTGGCAGTCTTGGAATACATCCTGGAGTGAAACAGGCCACTGAGAACAAAATGGAGACTGTGCTACTGTGTTGTGTTACACATTTTCATGTGAAAGAACACTGAAGACAGAAAGGATGAAACATTATGGCTTAGATCATGCCCATTGCTGTTATTGAATTGGTGTCAGTATGCATCTAACCATTCAAAGGGGTCCAAAAAGAGAATCATTGTGGATAATCTGCCATTAAAAAATGATGAGAGACTGGTCGTCGATGTGCACCTCATCAATTGTTATCATGAGTGGGAATTTGGATACAATATGGCTGCCGTCAAATATGATTTGAGAGCTGAAACCATTAGATGGGAAGTGAGAAATCCTACAAAATGCGGGCCGAGTCAGAAATACACAGAGAGAATGTGCAAGTCAAATTTGGAATTGAACCTGGGTTCTTGGTATTGTGAGGCAGCAATGCTAACCACTGAGCCACTGTGCCATCCTGTTAATTAATCATGTTGATTTTAGTCAGTTTGTTCATATAAAGGTTTTTGTCCATTAGTTTTTTAGCAGGCATTATGGGTTTTTAAAAGTTATTAGTCTCCTCCAGGCTCATAACCATTCCATCTGTCTTTTTAATATTAAAATTCGGAAACAAGTAATGGCCCTGTAAATCTAATTCCATCCTCTTGATACCTGTTACTTCACTGGAATCCATCAGAATGGCTAAAACTTATACTGGGATTTGAAGTGGCGTTGTGCCAAAGAACATAGACAAACTTGAGGGGGGTAATGTCTGCACCTAGCCTACACAAGACCATCACTTAAAGGGGACACAAACTGTTTATGCCATGTGTTTTCATGACACAGACATTCCAAAGGACACTTGTGATCAGAGGGAACACCCCTGTCTAAAGTAGCTGCAGCTAAGTAGTTGGAGTATGTCATGGCTACCTGGAAGTTCAAGCTTTGTCGAGACATTAAATAAACAACAGTAGAGGACTCTTTCAAACTAAAATAAATGCATCAACACAACCTGCCTAAAGTGGTCAAGGCCCATAATTCGACAATCCCTGGCCAGTCACCCAGGTCGCCCACCACTGAGCCAAAAATGTCTGGTTTTATGCCAATGGTGTGGATGACTGATGCATCCGTATTCACGTGATCCTGCTAATGATGTTGTCATTACATGACTTGCTTCCATGGATTCCATTTCGTGGATTGAGGCAGCTGTCACAATATTGTGCTTGTGATTTTTGTGAAGATTTGTAGCTCAGGTTGGGGTTCATGTTGTAAGTTTGCTCACTGAGCTGGAAGATTTGTTCTCAAATGTTTTGTCACCACACTAGGTAACATCATTGGTGAGCCTCTGATGAAGCACTGGTGTTCTACCCCGCTTTCTATTTATGTCCCTTGGTCTGTTGTGGTGGGTGATAACACTGCTGGTTCTGTTTCTGAGAAGTTGGTAAATGAGGTTCAAATTGATGTGTTTGTTAATGGAGTTCCAGTTTGAATGTCAGGCCTCTAGGAACTCCCATGTGTGTCTCTTTTTAGCCTGTCCTAGGATGGACGCATTGTCCCAATCATCTGTGTGTAAAGATACTAGTAATAGTTGGTCATGTCTTTTGGTGGCTAGTTGGTGCGCGTGTATCCTTGTGACGAGTTTTCTACCTGTCTGTCCAATGTAATGTTTATTACAGTCCTCGCAGGGTATTTTGTACATGACTTTTGTTTTGCTGGCTGTTGGTACAGGGTCCTTTAGATTCATCAAGAGCTGTTTCAGTGTGTTAGTGGGTTTGTGGGCTACTGTGATGCCATGGGGCTAGACTAGTCTATTCATCATCTCCAAGTTGTCTTTAATGTATAGTAGTGTAGCTAGAGCACTGGTGTTCTGACCTGCTTTCTATTTGATCTGTTGTGGTGGGTGATAACACTGCTGGTTCTGTTTCTGAGAAGTTGGTAAATGGGGTTCAAATCGATGTGTTTGTTAATGGAGTTCCAGTTTGAATGTCAGACCTCTAGGAATTCCCGCGAGTGTCTTTGTTTGGCCTATCCCAGGATGGTTATATTGTCCCAGTCGAACTGATGTCCCCTTCGTCTGTGTGTATGGATACTAATGATGGTTGGTCCTGTTATTCTGGTGGCTAGTTGATGATCATGTATCCTGGTGGCTAGTTTCCTACCAATCTATCTGATATACTGTTTGTTGCAGTCCTCGCCGGTTATTTTGCACATGACGTTCGTTCTGCTGGTTGTTGGTACAGGGTCCTTTAGACTCATCAAAAGCTGTTTCAGTGAGTTGGTGAGTTTGTGGGCTACCATGGGGCCAGACTAGTCTGTTCATCATCTCCAAGTTGTCTTTAATGTATGGTAGTGTGGCTAGAGTCTCTGGGCGTGTTGTCTTGTTTAGGTTTATTGCGTAAGAATTGGTGGACTGTGCTTATCAGGTACCCATTGCTCTTGAATGCGTTGTATAGGTGTTTTTGTTCGGCATCTCATAGTTCCTGGATGCTGCAGTGTGTTGTGGCTGATTAAATAATGTCCTGATGCAGCTCTGTCTGTGGGTGTTGGGATGATTGCTCCTGTTACCAAGCAAAATACCGAGTAAAAGAATCACACCACTCCACCCACACCACCCAGGAATTTCTGTACATTATCAAAGACACCAAGGTAGAGGACAATGGTGTCATGGTTTCCTTCGACATAACAGCTCTGTTCACATCAATAAACATCACCACAGCCAAAGAAACATTGGTCTCACTGCTAGATGAACCAAGGACACAAACACCAAACTGCACCAACTCCAGCAGCAAGGACTGCATCCTCAAACTAGTAGACTTGTGCCTCACAACCCACTTTACCTTCAAAGACAAGACCTGCAAACAAATCAATGGAACACCCAAGGGACCAGCAATATAAGGATTCTTAGCAGATTCTTGGCAGAAGCAGTTATGTAGGGGTTGGAATGAGCAGCCCAAGGTTTGGGTCCACTATTTGAATAATACCTCCATCGTCATGAAACGGAACAAATTAGAACAAACCCACAAACACATAAACAACATCCTTAAAGTTCACCAAAGAGGAAGAAAACACCAACAGACTCCCCTTCCTAGATGTCCAAGTAGAATGAAAAGCCAATTGAGAGCTGCAGACCAGTGTTTACAGGAAGGCAATGCACACTGACCAGATAATCAACTACAGGAGCAATCATCCCAATACCTATAAACGGAACTGCATCAGGATATTATTTAAACGAATCACAACACACTGCAGCACCCAGGAACTACAAGATGCTAAAGAAAAACACCTATGCAACATATTCAAGAACAAAGGTTTATCTAATAAGCACAGTCCACTGATTCTTACACAACAAACCTAAACAAGAAGACACAATATGCCCAGAGACTCTAGTCACACTACCATACATTAAAGACATCTCAGGAATTATGACCAGACTACTCCAATCCCTTGGCATCATGGTGACACACAAACCTACCAAACACTGAAACAGCTCTTGATGAATCTAAAGTAGAACTCCTGCCATAAACAAAATACTTTGCAAGGACTGCAACAAACATTATATCGGACAGCCTGACCACAGGATCAACCTCTCAGAAACTGAACCAGAAGTGATATCACCCACCACAACACACTAAGGCACATAAATAGAAAGTGGGACACCAGTGCTTTAATGGAGGTTCACTGATAATGTTACCTAGCATGGTGATGAAACGTCTGGAAACAAACCTTCCAGCTCAGTGAGCAAAATTACAAACTGAACAAGTGTGCTGCACATCGACATGGATACTTGGGCCTGGCCCCTCTGCTCTTGCACTGTTATGGTCAAGAAATATGTAAGTAGAAACATCTTAGATGCCTCAGCTGAAAATCGAGGCAAGACCTTCTTCAGCTCCTCTTAAACCTTGATGTCCTAACTAGCAAAGCACAAGTGTATGCAATAATAGAAATTTTGAAAATAGAAATTAAACAACTGAAGGCATTTTACTTTCCTGGCAGAAGCTAAATTTTTGCATTATTTGATTCAGTGGGTGGTCCACGACAAACTGGGTAAGTTTTTGTGGTTGAATTCTTTTGAAAGCTCTCATCACTTCCAAGTGGGATATCACACTGCAATTCATGCTACATAAAAGGTAATCTGAAATCAGGTTACAATGCAGGTTACAAGTTGATGGTTGGATACTTGGATAACAATAAAATCTCTGTCAGCAATTGCTGAGAATTAGCTTGACAGTATAAGCATCACAGACTCATTGTGAATAATTAACTGGACAGTAATGTCAGAGTAAACCTTTTCTTCAAGCACCAAGTTGGAGAATCTCAAAGTCAATATTCTAATTTTGGAGGGTGAAATTATAGAATAGAGTTATAATTATCCCAGAGAAAGTAAAATTAACAGAGACTTAATTTTAATCTTAAAGGTTTGTGTAAAGTCAGTTCCTTCGCATTAAAAATTACATCACAGTATATGAGAGAAAACAGTGATTCCATAAAAACCATGGCCTTTTTTTAAAGGTGATATAATTTGAAGCGTCTAATAATAATGGCAAAGTGGTCAGCTTTTTTCTTTGCTATTCATTCACGTATTACATTTTCCTACTGGGACTTTAGTATCAGTCAAGAATCAAAAGCATTGTTGAGGAATTGAGACTTCTATCACTGATCTGACAAATTCAAAGGAAACCATTATTCTCAGGTTCAGTACCAAAACTGTTAATAGTGTAATTCCATCCTATTAAAAGGATGTCACACCCTTTTGTCTTTTCCCTTTTGAGACAAAGGTTAAGAGCTCTGAGATATTTTTAACAGCTTTGGATCTTTTAATGACATTCCCCCAGTAATACCCTTTTCATTTGAGGTTTATTGTACTGCTGACTTAATTGCCTCAAAGCTCTTTCTCAGCAGATGAGAAAAGCTTCCATGTGTGATTTATGTTTAATTTGAAACACAAAGCAAACTTTTGTACTTTGTATATTTTTGGTGACTGAGTTAAATTTCGCTCGCAGGGAACATATTTCTCACTCCATCATCATCCAACAACTGAACATCAAGGACTCAACATATGAAGCAACAATTCCAGGGAGTGCAACATAGAGATCGAAATCTGTACAGGAATTGCATCCATCTTCAAGTGATTCCACACAATGTGGGCATCCATCAGCATCAACGCAGCCATGAAGCTGTAGCTCTTGCTATCTCTGAATTGAGGGACATGGAACACAATAACAAAGCTATCTCATAAATTTGGATGTCATCCATTAACATTAGATTAGATTACTTCAATTGTGGAAACAGGCCCTTCAGCCCAACAAGTCCACACCAACCCTCTGAAGAGCAACTGACCCAGACCCATTCCCCTACACCTAACACTACGGGCAATTTAGCATGGTCAATTCACCTAACCTGCACATTTTTGGATTGTGGGAAGAAACCAGAGGACCTGAAGGAAACCCACGCAGACAGTTGCCTGAGATGGGAATTGAACCCGGATCTCTGGCACTGTGAGGCAGCATTGCTAACCACTGTGCCACCATGCCACCCATAGAATCATGCTACATAGAATTCTGTGCATCAATTAGAGAGACAGCATTTAACATCAAAGGTCGACAAAATTGATCTAAGTCTCAGAGACAGAGGCAAGTTTACTCATGAAACATGGATCTGGATTGAAAATTGTAGGGATAATGGCATTAGGTTTTTAAAGTACAGTGAAAGCCCCTCCAGGTCAATTGTTGGGGCTGTTGGTGTGTTTGTCCCTTATTACAAAGAAGCCATTTCCTTTTGAACTGGTAGCCTCTGTGTGTAATGGGGGTGAATGGCTGTTCCACTGTCGGCAAAAGACAAGTAAACTTGCAGAATTGCTACAATTGGGGCTTGCTCATTTTTATTGGCTGCCCATTTCTATACAACAGGGACCCAATTCCATTTCAAGTCATTCTTCTCTCGAAGCTCACACCTAACCCCCCCCGCCTGCAAATCTGCTATCATCAGTCTGGTAATATTCAGCCCAAAGTATCAGAGACAGAAATTTGTTAATCTTGTATTTTATTGATATACACCAAGGATAGAGGGTTGGATAACTAATTAAAGACAGAGTTGGGACAAGAAAGACATTTTCAGCATAACAATCTGGAACTGGTGGATTGCCACAGGGAACAATGCTGGGCCCACTGTTATTTGCCACAAATATGGGGACTTGGATAAGGAAAAATAATGTATGATGATCAAGTTTGTGGTGAGTACAAAAATAAGATGCAAAAGCAAGTGATGGTGAGGATGACAGTCTGCAGAGGGAATTAGACAGGTTAAGCATGTTGGCAAACTTGATAGAATATTATTTTGAGAGATGTGACATTATACATTTTGACAGGAATTGTAGAGAAGATGAATATTATTGAAATAGAAATATACTGTAGAAAGCTACAACACAGACATGAGACATGGGCTTTCTTATACATTACATTATAAGATATTAAACTAAATTTTAAAATACTAACATTTGCAAACAGATGGAATGTTGGTCGTTATATCAAAGGGAATGAGATATATAAATAGGGATGTCTTCCTGAAACTATTAAAGGCATTATTCAGACCACCTCCAGAATACCATGAACAGCTTTGGTCCCCTTACTATAGGAAATATATACTGGAATGTATCGGCACAGTCCAGAGAAGGTTCACTAAATTGATCTTTGGAATGGAAGGATTTTCTAATGAGGGGAGGCTGAGTAGGTTGGACTGACACTCGTTGGAATTTAGAAGAATTTGAGGCAACCCTATTGAAACATATAGAATTCTTAGGGAACCTGACAGTGTAGATACTGAGAAGTAATTTCTCCTCTTTGGGGAGTGTAGAATCAAAGAGTATAATCTCAGAATATGGAGTCATTAATTTAAAACAGATGAGGAATTTTTCTGAGGCTAGTGACTCTGTGGAAACTTTTTACCACAGAGGACTATAGGGGTTGGGTCAATAAAGCCGAGATAGCCAGAATTCTTAATCGGTAAGGGAATCATTGAATCCTTACAGTGTGAAAGAAGGCTATTTAGCACATTGAGTCCACAACGGCCCTCCAAAGAGCAAACCGCGTCCCCATTATCTTCTCCCCATAATCCTGCCTTTCCCATGGCTAATCCACCTAGCCTACTTATTCCTAAACCCTATGGACAATTGAGCATGCCTAATCCACCTGACCTGCACATCCTTGGACTGTAGGAGGAAACCCACATAAAGACAGGGAGAATGTGCAAATTACACACAGACAGTTGCCTGAGGGTGGCATTAAACCCAGGTCCCGGGTGCTGTGAGGCAGCAGTGCTAACCACTGAGTCACCGTGGAATATTGGGGGTGGGGGAAGGCAGAAAAGTAGAGTTGAGGATTATCAGATTAGCCATGATTTCATTGAAATGGTGAGGCAGGTTTGGTCGGCTGGATGGCCTCCTTTGGCTCCTTCATCTTATAGAGTCAGAACCAGACCCTTTGGTCCAACCCGTCCATGCTAACGACTCAGTCTAGCCTATCTAGTCCCAATTGCCGATACTTGACCCATATCCCTCTGAATCTTCCTATTCCTTTACCCATCCAGATGCCTTTTAGATGTTATGATTGTACCAGCCTCCACCGCTTCGGCTGGCAGCTCATTCCATACAAGTACCACCCTTTGCATGAAAATGTTTCCCCTTAGATCCCTTTTAATTTTTTCCCCTCTCCCCCTAAACCTATGCCCTCTAGATCTGGACTTCCCCCACTCACGGGAAAATACATTGTCAAAAAGAACCTGCACTGCAAGGTCTCTTTGCTTAGCAGCACTCCCCAGGATCTTACCATTAAGTGATTTGCCTTTCCAAAATGCTGCACCTCACATTTATGTAAATTTTAAACTCCATTTGTTACGCCTCAGCCCTTTGGCCATTCTGATCAAGATCCCATTGTTCTCTGAGATAACCTTTGCTATCCACATACACCTCCAATTTTGGTGTCATCTGCAAAATTACTAGCTATAGCCTCCTATGTTCACATCCAAATCATTTATGTAAATGACAAAAAGTAGTAGACACCTCACTGATCCTTGTGGCACTCCACTGGTCACAAGCCTCCAGTCTGAAAAGCAAGCTTCCACTACCACTCTCTCTGTCTTCAGCCTTCAAGCCAGTTCTATATCCAAATAGCTAGTTCTCTCTGTATTCCATGAGATCTAACTTTGCTAACCAGTCTCCCCGGGGAACCTTGTTGAATGCCTTACTGAAGTCCATATAGATCATGTCTACCACTCTGCTCTCATCAATCCTCTTTGTTATTTCTTCAAAAAATTCAGTCAAGTTCATGAGACATGATTTTCCATGCACAAACCCATGTTGACTACCCTAATCAGTTCTTGCCTTTCCAAATGCACGTAAACCCTGTTCCTCAGGATTCCCTCCAACAAAAAGTCCACCACTGGTGTCAGGCTCACCGGTCTATAGTTCCCTGACTTTTCCTTATCACTTTTCTTAAATAGTGGCACCACGTTAGCCAAACTCCAGTTTTCTGGCACCTCACCTGTGACTATCAATGAGACAAATGTCTCAGCAAGGGGCCCAGCAATCCACTCCCCTAACTTCCCACAGAGTTCTTGGGTATATGTGATCAGGTCCTAGGGATTCATCTACTTTTATGTGTTTTAAGACATCCGGCTATTCCTCCTCTGAAATATGGACATTTTCTTTTCAAAATGTGACCATCTATTTCGCCACATTCTATATCTTCCATGGCCTTATTTACTGCAGAGAGAGTCCAGTCGTTAAACAGTGAAGGAGTCAGCTGAACATTTCAGTAACAAGTTACCAGGTCAACATGTTGAAGCTTGTGATAATGTGATGAGGAATCAATTCCTTACTTGAGCTAGTTGCTGAGGCATCATGTATTTCAGGAAATGGGGTCAAAGAGATTGCAACAATCGTTGATATCTTCCACCAATAACCAAACAAGGGGTCATTGCACTGTAATGGTTGCTCTCCACATGGAGCAGCAAGATACAACAGAGAACTTAAATAAATCCAAGCTTTGGTAAATGTTATGATAATTCAAGGATATAATTGCAAGGATTTTTTTTAAAAAAATGATGTTAACTTGCTTGCAAATTTAGGAAGAATGAACCACATTATTTATGATTAAAACGAAGCTGAGGTTTATCAGGTAACTGATGTTAGCAAGGACAAGCATAATATTAACCATGTATAACCAATGAAGTTCAAACTCTTTACTGTGAATTTGAACTCTGATGACAATCAAATATCACAGTCATTAGAAATTGAACAGATCTGGCAACTCAAGCCTGGGTATCCATGAGGTGCTCTGGGCCTTCAGCAGCAGCAGAATTGTACTCAACTATAATTTGTAACCTCATGGCCTGTCATTACTCCCAGTAAACCATTGTCACCAAATCCAAAAAATGCAGTCTGAATAAATGCTAACAGGAGAATGAGGAAACTGTTATTCATTCTCAATATTACCTTTTGAGGTTAAAAAAAGTAAACAAAATATGTTTGTGCGAATCCGGACAAATAGGTAAATGGAACTTAGATATATTTCAATGGTTTTGATCTTCAAGTCTTCAGATTATTGTTTAAATAATAATCAGAGAATGCAAGTGAGAACCCGACTTACATCCTGATGTAATGACCCAGTGAGGATTGCCCAGAGGTTTGCATTTCTGACAGGAGGCAATCGCCCTGCTCCCTTAGGACTTTCCACAATACAGCATCCACTTGTTTGGCACCCCTAATCTTCAGCTGTATCAGCAGGAGCAGTGGCTGCTGCTCTCAGTAAAAGTGCCTTTTCATCAAGGATCATCATTGGATCCCTGCAGAAATGTAAGAGTGAGAGCTTATGCAGGTTACAGGAAGGTGGGCACCAGCTGGTGTTGGAAAAATAAGCAGGGTGATGACTTTTATCAGGCCCCTCACCCTTCCCAATCCAAAGTTAAAAATCACACAACACCAGGTTATAGTCCAACAGGTTTAATTGAAATCCCAATCCAAGGTCTCTTGACCAGAAACCCTGACATGGTTTCCTTGTTGACCTCCCTGCTGCAGGCTAAATCCCAGTGGTAGCAGGATGGAGCCCTTAAGTGGGCCAAAGTTCCTTCCAATCCCACCTCCAGACCAGTTGAGGCATTAATTTCTCCCTCCATTACGAGATAGGTGCAGATGATGGAAGATGTTCTATTCTATATTCAGAGAAACAAAATGCTACAACACACACCATATTTTGAATCTTGAATAAATCCAAAGTTTTTATCCATTAACCTTTCTGGCAGATAAATCCAAATATGATAATTTGTTCAATGAAAATATTCCTCTTGGAATTCATAGTGTTTAACTTTTACTAATTCTAAGCCTTGTTCTGTTGTGGTCTGCAGATTTCTACTGACCATTTTCTTGTACTGAGATATGGCATTTCACTCGTAAATATAGGATGTAAACAATAAATGTAGTGTTCAATAAATTACAATACACTGACTGTTGCTGAGTAGGTAAATGTAACCTCCAAATTGAGCACAATGAGGCCTCACAAATAATTTTTTTGTAATATTGGTTGAAGGGGGATTGTTTATGAGTATAAAGTTAAAAATCACACAACACCAGGTTATAGTCCAACAGGTTTAATTGGAAGCACACGAGCTTTCGGAGCAATGCTCCTTCATCAGGTGATAGTGGAGGGCTCAATCATAACACAGAATTTTTAGCAAAAATTTACAGTGTGATGTCACTGAAATTATACATTGAAAAATTGATTATCTGTCTAGCCTTTCGTCTGTTAGAATACAGTTGTAGTTTCACTTCTTTCATGTGTAAATCACAAAACCCTTTTTTGTAAAGATGCATTCTCGGGTTAGCTGTTAACAATGGTGATAGCAATACAATATGTTGAAGGTGTTGGTCCCCTGTGTTCTCTGTCTATGCCATGATGTTTAGAGTTTTACATAAATTCATGCATGAATGCATGCAGTTTTTGAGCAAAGTAGAATGTAACTCCGCAATAAAAATTCACCACACAAAATATATGTGTGCATGTGGGTCTTTGTCTGTGTATGTGTGTGTCTCTGTCTGGGATGGGAGGTGTGTGTGTGTGTGTGTGTGTGTGTGTGTGTGTGTGTGTGTGTGTGTGTGTGTGTGTGTGTGTGTGTGTGTGTGTGTGTGTGTGTAGTGCAATGGTGATCACCTCTAATGTGACATGAACCCAAGGTCCCAGTTGTGGCCCTCCCTATGGGTACCGAACTTAGCTATCAGCCTCTGCTCAACCACTTTTCTCTGCTGCCTATCTCGAAGTCCATCTTGGAGGATGGTCACCTGAAGGTCTGAGGCTGAATGTCCTGGACCACTGAAGTGTTCCCCGACTGGGAGGGAACACCCCTGTCTGTTGATTGTTGTGCGTCCGTTGTCGTAGTCTTTGCTCGGTTTCCCCAGTCGAACCGGGAGCATTCCTCGTCACAATGGACATTTCCGCATTCTACACCAAAATCCCCCACAATGATGGCATCGCGGCAACAGCCTCAGTACTCAACACCAACAACTGCCAGTCTCCAAACACCATCCTACAGCTCATCCGCTTTATCCTCGATCACAACGTCTTCACCTTTGACAACCAATTCTTCATCCAGACACACAGAACAGTCATGGGCACCAAATTTGCACCCCAATATGCCAACATTTTTATGCACGGGTTTGAACAAGACTTCTTCTCTGTGCAGGATCACCAACCAACATTGTACACCAGGTACATTGATGACATTTTCTTCCTCTGGACCCATGGCGAGGAGTCACTGATAAAACTACACAGTGACATCAACATGTTTCATCTCACCATCAAACCCAGCATGGACTACTCTCAACTATCTGTCTCATTCTTGGACACATGCGCCTCCATCAAGGATGGACACCTCAGTACCACACTCTACCGCAAACCCACAGACAACCTCAATGCTACATTTCTCCAGCTTCCACCCAAAACATATTAAAACAGCCATTCCCTATGGACAAGCCCTCCGCATTTACCGGATCTGCTCAGATGAGGAGGAACGTGATGGACACCTGGAAGTAATCAAGAATGCCCTCACAAGAACAGGGTATGATGCTCAACTCATCGATCGCCAGTTCCAAAGTGCCACAGCAAGGATCCGTAATGACCTCCTCAGGAGACAGACACGTGCTGCAACTGACAGGGTACCCTTCGTTGTTCAGTACTTCCCACGAGCTGAAAAATTACGCCGTGTTCTTCATGACCTGCAACTCATTATCTATGAGGATGAGCACTTCACCAAGACCTTCCGCACACATCCACTACTTGCTTTTAAACAACTGCCAAACCTCAAACAGATCATTGTTCGTAGCAAACTGCCCGGCTTTCAGGACAACTCCATCCAACCCTGAAAGATGTGTCAGAGTGTGGACATAGATACCACTATTACGCGTGGGAACACCTCCCACCTTGTACATGGCAGATGCTTATGTGACTCAGCCAATGTTGTCTATCTTATACGTTGCAGGCAAGGATGCCCGGAGGCATGGGACATTGGGGAAACTAAGCAAAGGCTATGACAACGGATGAATGGGCACCTCACAACAATCAACAGACAGGAGGGTTCCTTCCCAGTTGAGGAACACTTCAGTGGTCCAGGACATTCAGCCTCGGACCGTCGGGTGACCATCCTCCAAGATGGACTTCAGGACAGGCAGCAGAGAAAAGTGGTCAAGCAGAGGCTGATAGCTAAGTTCGGTACCCATAGGGAGGGCCTCAACTGGGACCTTGGGTTCATGTCACATTACAGATGATCACCATTGCACTAACACACACTCACACTCACACTCACTCATAACCCCCACCCCAGACAGACAGACAAAGACCCACATGCACACATATATTTTGTGGAGTGAATTTGTACTTGCAGAGTTACATTGCACTTTGCTCAAAAACTGCATGCATTCATGTAGAACTCTGAGCTCAAAAACTGCATGAATTTATGTAAAACTCTGATTTCACTTTTTAGATTAGAATTAATCTCAACATCATGGCATAGACAGAGAACACAGGGGCCAACACCTTCAACATATTGTCTAGCTATCACCATTGTTAACAGCTAACCCGAGAATGCAGCTTCAAAAAAAGGTTTTGTGATTTACGTATGAAAGAAGTGAAACTATCATGGTATTCTAACAGATGAAAGGCTAAATAGACAATCAATTTTTCAATGTATAGTTTCAGTTACATCACACTGCAAATTTTTTATATAAATTCTGTGTTACGATCAAGTCCTCCACTATCACCTGATGAAGGAACGTTGCTCCAAAAGCTAGTGTGCTTCCAATTAAACCTGTTGGACTCTAACCTGGTGTTGTGTGATTTTTAAAGTTGTACACCCCAGTCCAACACTGGCATCTTCAAATCATATTTATGAGTACTATAAGAACTCCCTGCTCTTCAACTGATACCATGGGTTATAATAGAGAGATGGAGCCTTTATTCAGCATTTCATCTGGAAAAATACTGTCCAACATCAAAAGCACTTAGTCAACCCGGGAATCAAATGTTAGCTCAGTTTACCTGTGCAAATAATAGAGGCAGGATTTGAACCTCCAGCTTACTTTGTTAATGCACATGTGTCTTCAGGATAGCTTTTCAACTTTTCGTATGGATGTAAAATTGGCCTTGCAAGTCGAACATTCATTATAGGAACCATACATTATGGAAATAAAATCAGGCTGTCTCTGTAATTGGTAATTTACTCTTAGACATGTACCTCCTTTCTGCTCTATTTTAATGAAGTTGTGGATGCCTTCATTTTCAAGCCAAGAAAACATTAAGTAATAGGCTAAAACTATGAGTACAAAATGTGATGACATTGAATAAATCATTGTTCGCACCAAAAACCTCTTAATTGGCAATGTGTCAAAATAACTGACAAACAAGTGGCTCAAACACATACTTCGATACTTAATCATATACAAATTGTTCATTGGTGCATACAATTTCTTCACATGCAGCTGTTGTGCTGATCCATCTTCTGTCTCAGACTGCAAGCTGCTGTCAGAAGCATTTTGAATAAGATTCACATAACCACCAGAAAAGATTTATTCTGTGTAAGAAATCTGAAGGACATGACTGTAACATAGTGACAGACTTGTCTTCTCTTATCTTCATTATTAACCTTGTGCCAGCATCCAGTAGCTTTTCTTGTCAATACTTTGAACAAGAAATTAAGCCAAGATTGTTATATTAAATTTAGAATTTCCTTTTATCACAAGAAAGCGATCTTGGTTTTATACAAAATTAAATTAAAAGATATGATCACATTTTTAAAAAAATTACACCTCAACATTTTTTATAGACCGGTCATTAAAGTATACAAAGGTTTTTGCTGAAATCAGTGTAAATCAGAGCCAAGGCTCCTTAGACAACAGCTTCAAACTTATGACCACTACCATCTCAAAGGATAAGGGCAGTAGACACATAGGAAAGCCGTGCAACTGGAACTTCCCCTCCAAGCCACTCACCATCCTAACTTGGAAATGTATCTGCATTATTTCAGTGTTGTTAGGTTGAAATCCTAGAAATCTCTCCCTGATGCTATTGTGTATGCACCTAGACCAAATAGTGTCATATGTTTATCGCTTTTGGCCCATTGCATTCCACACCAATCAAAAGCAACTACTAAGCTATTCAAATCATAGTTTTCAGTAATTGGCCCATAGCCTTGTATGCCTTGGCATGCATGTGTACACCTAAATATTTCTTAAGCGTTATGAGGGCTCCTGCCTCTACAACCCTGACAGGCAACGAATTCCAGATTCCCACCACCCTCTGGGTGCAAGTGAGCCACAGTGGACTTCAGTGTTTCAAGAAGGCAGCTCACCGCCTCTTTCTTGAGGTTGATTCAGGACGAGCAATCAATGTTGGCCCAGCTACTGATGCCTACATCTATGAATGAATTAAAAGAAAAATTCTGATTGCAAGAACAATATGGCAATAATAGTTGATGTGTTCAACTACCCACATATGAAGTGGGTTACACATTGTGTCAATGGCACAGAGGTCACCAAATTCTTGTACTGTATTCAAGAGAAATATTTGTTTTAGTGAGGGAGAGTGCAGTTCTAGATTTCATTGTCAGGAATGAAGCTGGGCAGCTGGAGGAAATTGCAATGTGCACCATTTGGGAAATAGTTATCAGAACACAAGAGCATCTCTATGGAAAGGAAGTACAGGAACAACTGGGAAAGGCAAAGCTGAAATTGCATTAAAGTGGACTGGTTCCAGATTCTTGAAGGAAAGTTGGTGGCAAATCAATGGGAGGCAATCAAAAGCGAGATTCTCTGAGCACAATGTAGTCAAGTCCCTGCAAAGAAAATGGGCGTACTGCCAAATCTAGAATCCCCTGGTTATCTGGAGACATACAGGGTAAGATAAAACAGAAATGGAGTTTATGACAAATGTAAGAAAAAAAAAGTAGAACTTTAATGGAATGTAGACAATGCACTGGTAAAGTGATAAAGAAAAAGTAGGAAATCAAAGAGAAAATGCAAAAAAAAATTTGGCTGGTAAAATTAAAGAAAATTCCTAGATGTTTTATCAGTCAGTTACGAACAAATTGGGCCAATCAGAGAAGCACATGGTAATTTGCAGAAGATGTCGACAATGTTCTAAATCAGTATTTTGCTTCTGTCTCAAAAAGAAGAATGATGCCGACCTTCTCCAAAGAAGGTATTAGATAGAACAAGGATCATGGGAAGGGAAATGCCAGAAGGAGTGACCTCCTTCAAGAAGGATAACTCATCAGGCCCAGATGAATCTTCTTCTTTGGCTGTTAAAGAAAGCCAGGTAAAATACAGTAGATACTGCGAGGATCCTTTCTTGATCCTCATGAAACACGGGTTGAAAACCTGAGGATGGACATTTGTAAACATTGCAAGGTTATTCAAAAAATGGTTGGATGGATAGGCCAAATAATCATAGGCTGGTCAGCCTGGGTTTGATAGTGGGCAAGTTACTGTATTCCACCTAGAGAGATAAGGTCCTTGGAAAGGCACAAATAATCTCAGCAGAGTCATCATGGTTTCATTCAGGTAGGGTAGTGTCTTTCTTAATTGGATTTTTTGAGGAAGTAAAGAGGATGGAGAGCAGTGCAATGAATGGTAAGGTGTTTAACAAGGTGCCATATGACAGAATGTTAAGAAAAATTAAAGCATATGAGATATAGGGGCATGTGAAGAATTGGTTTCAAAATTGGCTCATTGACCATAAACACAGGTTGATTGACACATAGAAAGCAGTTTGCAGTGGTGTTCCACAGGACTCCGTTTGGGTCACAGAACAGAATTTGCTGGAGAAATATAGCAGGACTGACAGTATCTGTGAAGAGAAAGCAGAGTTAACGTTTTGGATCTGGTGACCCTTCTTCAAAATGGACCCTTCCTCATTTTGGCAACTAACATTTATGTCAATGGACATCTCATTAATTTTAAACTAGACCAATCTTTCAATATTATCAGACAGTCAGCCTTTGTGAAAAAACGTTGCTTACATCCAACAGAAGTTCATCTCTTTTGTGTAGGGGTATTACATGTAATGTTAGTCATACTACAAGCAGCCCTCTCATGTAGGAGATGCCAAGTACTAAAAAAACCTATCTGACCTCCACAATCAAAAAATATCTCTCCTGAGCAGAAATATGTGCATTGCCCTCTACCTCTTTCTAAAGTCAGAAGGGGTTAAACAACAAATGGTCAAGGAACAACCACAAGAAAATTTTGTGATTTCATAAACTTGTGGCAGAAGCTAAACGATAAACAGAATCCAATGAGGTTAATTACATTGGTGATATGAAACAAGTATCTTATTCCAATGTGATGGAATGAGATGACTATGCTGACTTATAGAAATATTTTCCACTGCTATCCAAATCAAAGAGAGTTCAGATTTGAAGTGCTAACAAATTTAGAAAAGCACCAGACCAGGAACTTAACTGACTTAAATTATAACATAGTGAGCAACAATGAAAAATTCAGGTCCCACATTAGATAGTGAGCTAACTGGGAAGGAACAGATTCAAATATAATATTATTCCTTCCTACCTTTCAAAGAACAATCGTCAGTGACCATAATGACGATCACATTCAGCCTTCATGTGTCACAATTATGAAAGTGATCAAGATGATTTCACCAAGAATTCATTCATTGAAGATACATAGGAAAAAAATCCAAACTAATCAACAAGTTGATGTAAAAGATCAACCTATTACAACACAAGGCCATAAGCATATTGAGAACAAAAATCTACTGGCAATTAGAAAATGTGGTGTGTATAACTCCATGGAAGAAAATCAAGATATGCAAAGAAAGAACAAACTGTTTGCTTTTGCAATAAAATATAATTAAGTGTCCTTCAGTTTAGAAGAGAACCTCAAACCATAAATGTCAAGAAGGTAGTCCAAGAAAAGTACCTTCAAACCAATTAGCTCGTGCTTGGTCAAACACAACGTTCAAGCAGATTAGTGAAACTTTGAGATCACCTGAGTTTACAAAGTCATATACCTTGGGGTGGGATGGGGGAGTCATGGATGAGGTGATGGTAATTGTAATTGGTTTATTAGGATAACAATAGTTACCAGAAAAATCTTGGGGAGAAGATGTATGTAGTTCCTGAAGGATCCAATAAGGTTAACAATTGATTGAGAACAATACACAGTGTCCACTCTGATGTCATAAGGACTCTGGAGGAAAGTTCCCGTCAAGTCCTCTAAACAGTCTTTGTAAAAATGTCGAGCCCATTTTCGTCGCTGCGATACAATAAATGACATCTTGGTTGCTCGAAATCAAACTCTTCTCATTAGGCCAGAAGGTGGCTACCCTTGCACACACTAGACCAAGTAAGCCCCTAAAGAACCCATACACTTAAAAGACACAGATGACATTACACCAAAGAGCAAGTGTCATAGATTTGAATGATAGGAAATGTGACAAAATGTAACATCATGCATTAAAGTTAAAATAGATGGTGCCTGGAAATATAATGGGAGTAATTTTAATCAAACATCACTTGACAGGAAACTGATAGGTGTCATGAAACTACCTTTTCACACCCCAATTTTATTAATCTCTACTGTAATTATTCCTTACATGATGCAGATAACTCAATATTTATGTAAAAATAATTCATATTTGAATGCAGCATTTGAGGAGAAAGACTTATGCTGAATTTATTAACGTAATACAGACTATATTAGCATAAAACATTTTTGATAACCAAAGGTTTTTATCTTACAGAATGATTTCCAGTCGGTTGGTCACCTTTCACTAATAATGATGATATTTGAAATTGTTAAAGCACCACATACCCAGATAACATCTTGCAGCAACAATCTACTAATTTGAATAGATCTCAAATGAAGCTTCTGCTGCAATTAAAATGTCAGATCAAACTTTGCCAATAAACTTTGGTCTTACCTGTGAATGAACGGTAATTACCACGATCCTGCTTCCTTCGTTTATGAACTCAGATTTGTTTTTATAAATGCTGTCCACTGCATGATAGATTCAATAAGAATTAAGCATTTTACAAGAATGGAACAAACTAGAACCATCAGCTTGAATCATAGAATCACTTACAGAGACAATTATAAGATAGACATATTTTACCGAAATGCCAGTTTTGAGATTTAATCAGACATGATTGATGTGCATCTTAGATGTGGAGCAAAACTACTTGTCTCATCAAGAGCTTACAGGTTTACGACAAATTGTGAACAAGTATAGCATTAGAACTGTTTTGTAAGCACCCTTAATGCTGGTTTGATTGAAGCCACAGAGGTTTGATTATGTTATTAATGCAGTAAAAAGTAAATTTAATGACTCTTCAGCTGATTAAAGATTCAAAGTAGAGGGAAGGAGTTTGCTGAGCTTCAAGTTACAGAACCTGAATTGGCCATCTTCTGTTTAATAAAGCATATGTGTCAAGTGGTTCAAGACATCATTTTTACATTATTCATGGTGCGCTATAATGTTAGGTTGAGTCACTCTCCTAATTTGCGCTGAGATTGCAATGCACTTTTCTTCCCCATTTAAACAAACTCTTGCTTAGTGCTTACATAGTTCAGTGTATCATTGCTGATTCGATGAGTAATCATCAACACCACTTATGCACACACCTGTTAAATCTAAAGCCACACTTGCACCTCTTTTCTTCTTCCAAGGTGAGAAAGTTAGAGCTGGAATATGTTTCCACTTCAGTCACACACAACCAGCATTCAGAGCCAGGTCAGGAGAAGTAAAGCTCTACACAGAGTGATGTTCCCTCAACAAATTAGCAGCATGAGTATTTTCTCTCCCTGTTCCAGAAATTATGGTACCTTATACAGTACAATATAGCACTGGAGCACAAGCCTGCGTCAATTCCTAATCCTTTTTTAGATGCGTTACTTATTGCCCAAAAGCAGTTTCTATCCACCTGTTGGTCTCCTGTTCATGTGTCTATGAAGATATGCCTTAATCATGCCTACTTCTACCACCTCCACTGGCAGTACATTCCAGGTACCCACCACTTTCTGTGTAAAATATTTTCCCTGTACTTCTCCTCGAAACCTTCCTCCTCTCAGCTTGAACCTGTGCCCTCTTGTAGTTGAATTTTCCACTCTGGGAAAAAGCCTCTGACTAAGCACCCTATCTATGCCTCTCATAATTTTGTAGCTCTCTATCTGGTAACCCCTCAGCCTCCATCTTTCCAGTGAAAACAATCTGAGTTTATTCAACCTTTCCTCATAACTAAAACCTTCCAGGCAAGGCAACATCCAGGTAAACCTTCTCTGCACCTGCTCCAAAGCATTCAGGGTCCTTCTGGCAATGTGGCGACCAGAATTGCATACAATATTATAAATGTGGCTTAAACTAAAGTTTTGTGCAGCTGTATCATAACTTGCCATATTTTATATTCAATGCCCTGGCCAATGAAGACAAGATACCTTCTTGACTATCTTATCCATCCATGTTGCCACTTTCCGGAATCTGTGGACCTGTACACACAGATCCCTCTGTGTGTCAATGCTTCAAAGGATTCTGCCATTCTATAATTTGCAGCTGAATTTGATCTTCCAAAATGCATCACCTCACATTTGTCTGGACTAAACACCATCTCTCCAAATCTGCAATCTACGTATATCCTGCAGTATCCTTTGACAATCCTCCTTGCTATCTGCAACTCCACCAATTTTGGTGTCATCTGCAAAATTACCAAGCACATTTTCTTCCAGATCATTTGTCCCAGCACTGATCCCTTCAGAACACCACTACTTAGCAATCTCCATTTCAAAAAGTAATCTTTCACTGCTATTCCATCTTCTATGACTGATCCAGTTTTGTACCCATCTAGCCAACTCACTTCAGATCCCATGAGACTGTACGTTTTGTACCAGCCTGCCATGAGGTACTTTATTAATTGCCTTACTAAAGTTCATGTAGACAAAATCCACTGGTCTTCCCTTATTAATCATTCTTGTCACCTCCTCAAAAAACTCTCAAGTTGGTGAGAGATGACCTTTCCAACACAAACCCATGCTGCCTGTCACTAACAAATCCATTCGTCTCCAAATGTGAATAAATCCTGTCTCTCAATGTCTTCTCCAGCAGCTTCCCCACCACTGATGTCAGGCTCACTGGCTTGAGATTACCTGGGTTATCTCGGTTTCCTTCTTAAACAAAGGAACAGCATTAGCCATTCTCCAGGCCTCTGGAAACTTGCCTGAGGCCATATCTGTTAAGGCCTCAGCTAGTTTCTCCCTTACTCCATGATTGGAGGTTAATCCTGCAGAGATTATTGAAGCAATCACAGTAGAACTCTGCATAGAAAATCGTGTCAGGTCAAAAAGTAGCACATCACATGAATAAAGCAACAAATTGAAGCCTGCTCACCCAATCTCGACAAAGCAGTACAGCATGGCAAATTGAGTATTCCATTTTTTTTGCGTTAATGATCCAGTGTGAAATAAATTGTTATTGTGTACCATACTTTGGTGCAGTCCACTTAGCCTCAATATATCCCTTTGTGCTCGTGTCCTGCCTGTCCCTTTCAGCAACTCCAAAACTTCTTTCCATACTCCTCCCCAGTAATGATTTGGAGATGCCGGTATTGGACTGGGGTGTACAAAGTTAAAAATCACACAACACCAGGTTATAGTCCAACAGGTTTAATTGGAAGCTCACTAGCTTTCGGAGCACCATTCCTTTATCAGATGATCAGGACAATCACCTGATGAAGAAGCGTCGCTCCGAAAGCTAGTGCACTTCCAATTAAACCTGTTGGACTATAACCTGATGTTGTGTGATTTTTAACTTTGTACACCCCAGTAACATTACTTTTCCTCTCCCTTTTCTCCAATCTCTAAACTGATAGACCAGTTTCTCTTTCTCTTTCCCTGTTACAAACCTGAACCTATATTCATGTCATTTGATGGCAATCCATTTTAAAACTTTGTGTAAAAGTGATTCTTTCATTTAACTTAAATTATTCCTGTGACTGTTGTGCAAGTTGTCCAACAATAATTTAAATTAGTGGAAAATTTTGGTCACACCCAAGCCATTTTTTTTAATAATAAAAAAATTCCCTTTATTTACAGAAAAGTGCAAAATTTGTGCCAAAAAGTGCCCAAAATCAAGCAATCTGCAAGTAAGATTGGCAATTTCATTCAGTTCAATGAAAGACAAATGTAATATTTCACACCATACTCACTTCCTTTGCTATACAACTGGTTTGCCATGTGTTACTCATCCCTGACTGTATTCACCTCATTAATTTGTGTGTGCTGTGCCCAAAAGCAGGTCCTCGTCTGCTGATGCTCAGTCCTGAGTTACTTTCTTGGCAGTTTTTGTCAGGTACATGAGTTAGTTCCCAAGTCTGCCTCAGCCAGAGCAGGCAACAAACACTCACTTGTGGTGTAATCCTGAACCACACGATTGCCATCCAGCTAACTAGCCCTAACTATCTTGAAGTAAAACATACCTCTGATGCTTCAAAATAACCTGACCACGTGTTTGAAATGTCAGATGGGAAGCAGCCTAGTTTTTGTTCATGTCTGCTGTGGTTCAAGCTGCTACATTTCAGCACTTCCAGACACTGGCCACTTTCTGCTTTGTGGGGAATCATCATGGGTCAAGCTGGATTGGTATCAACATGGTGTCATTGTGAGGATGCTGCTTCAACCTGAAACCCTGTTGTAAGTTTAATGTCTTCGTGTTCTTTGACTTTAGGACCAGCATAAAGCAATGAGGATATCAGTGAAACAGCTATCAGTTCTTTGTTTAACCAAGCTGATCAAACTATCTTTCCAAATATAAAGAATTAAGAAATGGTTGCAAACTCTGCTGACTTTAAGCCTTTATGCACAGCTCTTTCTCTTGTCCAAGTTGATCTGATAAACTATGAAAGGGGGAATATGCACTACTCCCAAAAGTCTTTCAGTTAGAACATTCAGAAGTGGTAGATAAATGATCAGGAAAAATGAGCAAGGAAGATCCTTTGCCTATTTAGGCCACACTGTCCCTAACTCCAAGGCAGACTGTATACTATGGGATCTCTGCAAAATCACCCAACAAATGTAACAAGTTAGATTTCTGTGCTTTGTCTTCAGCAATGTTTCATATTGAGGGATAAGCCTCAAACACCAAGCCACCTGATCTCATCAGTTGTGGATTAATATAACATCAGCCTCTTTATAATGTCAATCTGTCTTGAATTTCCCCACAAATCTCTCAAATTGGTTGCTTCAGTATATTAAGGGTAACGGAGTTGATTGTGAGTTCAGTGACTTTTTTTTATTCATGCATGGAATGAGGGCGTCGCTGGCTAGACCAGCATTTATTGCCCATCCCTAATTGCTCAGAGGGCAGCTAAGAGTCACCCATATTGCTGTGGGTCTGAAGACACACATAGTAAAAAATGAGGTCTGCAGATGCTGGAGATCACAGCTGCAAATGTGTTGCTGGTCAAAGCACAGCAGGCCAGGCAGCATCTCAGGAATAGAGAATTCGACGTTTCGAGCATAAGCCCTTCATCAGGAATATTCCTGATGAAGGGCTTATGCTCGAAATGTCGAATTCTCTATTCCTGAGATGCTGCCTGGTCTGCTGTGCTTTGACCAGCAACACATTTGCAGCTGAAGACACACATAACCCAGAAAGGTAAGGATGACCGTTTCCTTCCCTCATGGATATTAGTGATTCAGACGGATTTTTCCAACATTGATAATAGTTTCAAGGTCATTATTAGACTCTCAATTCCTGATTTTTATTGAATTCATTTTCTGCTATCTGCCGTGGCAGGATTTGAACCGGAGTCCCCTGAACATTGGATCTCTGGATTGACAGTCCAGCAATAATACCACGAGGCCACCACCTCCGTATTGTGAGAACCATTGCAGTTTATCATTATATTTTTCTTTTCTCAATTTTGGTTTGGAATTGTGAACCCGTGTGCTGAAAACAATCTTTGGACTCTGAACAGCATGTTGTGTGAAAAGAAAGGGACAGACAAGCTGGTGTTTGTTTGTGAGGCCAGGCCTGGAAGTTCACTGCAGGTTGGTTCTTGATCAAAGTTCTTGATCTAGTTTGTTGAACCACCTAGTAGATGTTTGCCATTCATGTGGTCAGCAACTCGGAATTAATGCCAACAAATCTGAGTGAATATGATAGTCAAACAGAGGGAGTCTGAACTGGAATTTTGGACTGTATTTCTGAGAGAAGAAATTTGGCTGTAGTTGTTACAGTATGAAGAATTGAAAGCTCCTTGCCTGACCTTACCAGTGATTGGGAGTTCAGAGAATACAACTAAGTTATAAGTATGACTGAATTTTCCTCAGAGTGAACTGAAAGGGTGACCCTAATCAACGTCTTCAGAAAATCAAACAAGAAACCATTACATATGCCTGTGGAGCAATGCATTGTGAAAACTGTTGAAGTAATCTGGCCAGTTTTTTTATTTTCTTTTATTTATCCCTTTACTATTTTTATTTGTTTGTTTGTCTTTTTTTTGTGTGTGAATGGGGCTATAAACAATGATCATCATGTTTAAATCATAAACATCAATTGTTTAATTTATCTCTGCTGAAGTGACTACTTTATTACTAAATAGTGAAGTATTTTGTTTATTACAAACTCAGTATTTATTCACAGGATTGGGATTAGTTATTGAAAAAGTCTGGTTAGGAAATATTGAGGTCAATTTTGAGGGATTTTGAAGGTTTTAGTTTTAATATATTGCAAATGCAGATGTAGGAAGGCTGATTTGATTTGGCTGGCTGTCTCTATATGGTAACATACACCTGATCAGATATCTGCAGACTGTCCTTGAGTGGGTCTTCATGATCTGTCTCTGATTTGGGTCTTCGTTAGATTTTACACATGGCCATTGATGGCAGAGATCTGCTGTGTGTGCCTCAGGTTGGAGCAGTTTATTTGGAATAATTACTGACTGCATTATACATGAAAGCACATGTTTTCCTGCTTCACCATCATCAGCCTCCTGAGGAACGACATGTGCTAGAATCTGTAAATTGAATCCAATTCTTGTGAACGATGGTCATCTGTACATTGATTCCCCCTGTCCTATTGCTTCTTGGAACTCCAGGGAGACGTGGTTCTCTTTGATCTTTCTCCTGCAGCTTCCTTTGCTCCTCTTCAATGAACATGTACATGACTTTATCAATGTTAATATTGTTCAGTGTGTATTATACTACAGACCCACTGCCAGTTTGCTGTGATCTTGATTTACCAATGCTAACGTTACAAGTATCAGGTGCTCAATCTATAAGGTTGGTTCTGGGGGGTGACAAGGGTGAATCTGCTGACAAACAGTTAGGTTGCCCAGGATGAATTCCTTTCAAGCAAGACTTCCACCCTTATTGGGAGGAAATCACAACCTACAGCATTTCTGGTCAAAAGGATTAGTGTGGTGATCACTGCTCAGACTACAAGCAGTCCTATCACATTGAGGAGGTCAAATAAGTCCAGGAGCAGACTTCTCCGCAAGAGAGGGAAGGAATGGGTAGTAGGTGAAAGGAGGGAAATGACCCTAAGGAGACCTCTAATGAACCCACTAAGGAGCCGGTCAATGGCTATTTGCTCACAATAAGCAGCAGGAATCCCCCACATTGAATGATTCCCCTCCCCCCATAAATAAGATATGAGTGGGTGTGGGATGAAACTCCTAAGTGACCACAAGTGCAGTAGCCTATCTAGCACCTCCCTTGCCCTCTGTGAAATTTCAAATGAGTCAGGGGCGCGTAGTGCTGTGAAGGTAACCCATTGGATTTTGCCTACCCCTCTTATTTTCAAGCACAACAAAAAATTTAGTCCACATTTGTGGGGACCGGTGAATAAAGCTATTTCTACCTCATGAATGCACTCACCTCGCTGCTACTTGATGTCAGCTGAGTCTCTATTTGTACACATTTGAGTTCATCCCATCTGTACCTTCTCCTACTACCGCATGAAATAGCAGCTGTGTAAACATTACTCACCATGAGTGTTGGGGTGACTTGCTTTCAAGGTATCCAGTAATCCTTCAGTAATCCTTGTCTGTAAAACAGTTCATTTCCCATTTCAATCCATAAGTAAACAAACAGAAAAATAAAACGACAGTCACTTTATACTTCAATACTGCAAGTGTATCATTAGATGTTGAAAACAACATTATAATTGAAATATTTTCTTTTGCCTTAAGCTGGTGGAGGAATATTCATTACTGAGTAAACTTGTACATTTCAAACTAATTGTTACATAATAGTTAACAAGTAAAATACATTGTTCATATCTTACATGAGGGTAAAATATCCCTTTGGGAGATAGTTCAATAATGTGGGCAAAAATGTACCAATGTTCCATTAATATTTAAGTATGTAATGATGTCCTATTAATGCTTATTCGGCATGTACACTAGTTTTAATATGAAAAGCAAAGTAAATTCCTAACAGCAGAATTGAAACTAATAACATTTTCTGGAAATACAGAGAAGTATCCAGTTCTGGTCACGCTGTTATAGGAAGGATATTATTAAGCTGGAGAGGGTTCAGAAGAGATTTACCAGGATGTTGCCAGGTGTGGAAGGTTTGAATTATAAAGAAAGGGTGGATAGGCTGAGATTTTTATCACTGGAGTGGAGGAGATTGAGAGGAGACCTTACAGAAGTCTATAAAATAATGAGGGCTGTAGATAGAGTTACTGATAGTTTTCTTTTGCCTGGAATGGGGATTTAAAGATTATGGGGCACATTCTTCAAGTGAGTGGAGAGAGATATAAAAAAGACATGGGGGCAAATCTTTTACACGGAATGTGGGTCACGTGTGCAATGTCTTTCTGAGGAAGTGGTGGATGTGGGTACAATTACAACATTTAAAAGATATTTGGATAGGAACATGAATAGGAAAAGTTTGGAGGGCTGTGAGTTAGGAGCAGGCAGGTGGGACTAGCGTAGTTTGGGATTATCTTCAGCCAGGACTGGTTGGACGTAGAATCCGTTTCCGTGCTATATGTCTGTATAAGTAGACAATTCCACTATATCAGTCAATGTAACTGCCCACAGAAAGTGTCTTTGTGCTGGTCCTTTCATCCATCTCCCATCTGACCGATTACATATATTTTCAAATCAACCTGTTCAAACACGTTGTGGAGCAGGTGGGATTTGAACCTGGGTCTCCAGGCCCAAAGATAGGGACATAAGGACACAAATTCTAGAGATTGTTAATCAACCAGTTCAGAGATGTCATTGCACACCTCTGCAGCAGCTTGGACTTAAACCTAGCCTCCTGGAATAGGGACACTACCACTGCGTCACAAGAGCATATTTATATTCTAGGTCTGGCATACAATGCATTTCACATGTGAAAGAACATAATAAGATTAATTAATTGACTTCCTGAGGGCCTGCAATATTGCTTATGACTGATGGTTGTTTGATCTCAAATCTAATGTGATAGAAAAGATTGAGCTGCTTCGATCTCGTCAGCTGTAGTTCTACCAGTAGACAAAATAATTACTGTTTTAATTGAGTGTAAAAGGAAGGGACAAGTTTGACAAAAATTAAATCTGTTTTTGAAGAGAAATCCATAGCTGAAATTTTTTTTTCCCACCAAAAATATATTAATGTTTTAGAATGAATTAGTGACATGCAGTATATGAAACTGTAGGCTTGAGATTTGATTATCGGGGCAAGTACACTTGAATTCCCAACATGAGTAATGTTAAACCTTTCACACGTTATCTGATTTGCAACAATAGTCCACTGCATACTGAAGTATCTCAGTCAAATATAACAACAGCTTTTTATTCTCTCTTGAAAAATTGACTCCATGGTAACATACAGTTTCCCAGAGTATGGTCATCCTCCAATCATCTCCCAAGTGGTTATCATTCAGGCATTAGTCTTGCCTGTAGACAAATTCTGGAAAAGATTTTAGGCTGGAAAATGTTCTACAAGTGAAGTGAGGCAAGGTTAGGAAAGGATTTTCACTTCAATGCATTAGGAGACAGAGATCCAATTTTGGTCAGTAACAGCAAGAGTGGTGACTGAGAGGGACATTGTACAAGAAGGAATAAGTATCATTTATTTGCCATTCCTGGGATTTGGTTGTGAATTATAGTGGGACACCTAGCTGTTGTGACTGTGTTTATGTAAATGCAAATCATCTTTCCTTCCGACGATTTTCTGATATTCAATGGTGAAAATTTTATGTCAAACATGTCTTCTTATTGGACAGTCAGTATGACAGGAAGGAGAAGTCTGGGAACTGTAGAACTTTGAGTCTGATATCGGAGGTGGTGTGTTGTTGGAGGTGATTCTGAAACATAAAATTTACAAGGCTAAAAATCACACAAGACCAGGTTATAGTCCAACAGGTTTATTTGGAAGCACTAGCTTTCAAAACACGGCTCTTTCATCAGGTGGTTGTGGAGAATAACATTGTATGACACAAAATTTATAGCAAAAATTTACAGTATGATGTAACTGAAATTACATATTGGAAAAGACCTGGATTGTTTGTTAAGTCTTTCGTCTTTTAGAATTACCATGATGGTTTCAGTTCTTTCATATGTAAATCACAAACTTTTTAAAAAAAAGTTACATTCTCAAGTGAACTTTAACAATTGGTGTCATTTTGGTCCAGATAATGAATTGAAGGTGTGAGCTTCCCTGTGTGAGACTGTCTGTGCTGCAATGGTCAAACTGATCCTAATCTAAAAAATGGATTTAGAGAATTCTGGAGACTTGTGACTAGCAGTGTTCCTCGGGGATTGGTACTGTGCGTACTTTTGTTTGTCATTTATATAAATGATTTGGATGAGAATATTGGAGGCATGGTTAATAAGTTTGTAGATGACATCAAAATTGGTTGCATAGTGGACAGTGAATGCTATCTAAGATTATAAAGAGATTTTGATCAATTACGGCAATGAGATGAGAACTAGCAGGTGGATTTTAATTTGAATAAATATGAAATATTGTATTTGGGTAATACAAATAAGGACAGGATGTATTCAATTAAAACTGAACAAAGAGACCTTGGAGTACAGGTTCATAGCTCCTTGAAAGGATAGGGAAGAAGGCGTTTGGTATGCTTTCTTTTATTGGTCAGAGTATTGAATACAGGAGTTAGGATGTCATGTTGTGGCTGTACAGGACATTGGTTAGGCCACTGTTGGAATATTGCATGCAATTCTGGTCTCCCTTCTATCAGAAAGATGTTGTGAAACTTGAAAGGATTCAGAAAAGATTTACAAGGATGTTGCCAGGGTTGGAGGATTTTAGCTACAGGGAGAGGCTGAACAGGCTGGGGCTGTTTTCCCTGGAATGTTGGAGGTTGAGGAGTGACCTTATAGAGGTTTACAAAATTATGAGGGGCGTGGATAGGCAAAATAGGCAAAATCTTTTCTCTGGGGTCGGGGAGTGCAGAACTAGAGGGTATAGGTTCAGGGTGAGAGGGGGAAGATACAAAAGTGACCTACGGGGCAACTTTTTCACACAGAGGGTGGTACGTGTATGGAATTAGCTGCCAGTGGAAGTGATGGGGACTGGTACAATTGCAATGTTTAAGAGGCATTTAGATGGGCACATGAATAGGAAGAGTTTGGAGGGATATAGGCCAGGTGCTAGCAGGTGGGACTAGATTGGGTTGGGATATCTGGTCGGCATGGACGGTTTGGACCGAAGGGTCTGTTTTCATGCTGTACATCTCTATGACTCTAAAAGTAGGGCCCTGGGTAATGTTGTAGAATGGAGAGATGTAATGGTTCATGTACATAATTCTTTGAAATTTATTTTGCAGGTAGACAGGTGGTTAAGAAGGCATTTAGCACACTTACCTTCATTGCTCAGCTCTTTGAGTCAAGAAATTGGGAGATCAAGTTGCGTTTGTCCAGGAAGTTGGTG